>NC_047085.1:231914718-232525322 GCF_902459505.1 Geotrypetes seraphini
ATATTGTATGTACATGAAAAATGAATGGATGAAATTGGGGGCGGGGATGAATATTAATAGATGTCCCGTTATGCATTGTGCCTCTTAGGTTAGTGTCCTTGGCCTGAGTTATTTTGGATCTGCTATACATTCAGCAATGTTTCCCCCTTGCCAGTCAAATTTTCAGGATATCCATGAGATTGATTTGCATACACTGCCTTCATTGTATGCAAATCTCTTCATGCATATTCATTGTGCGTATCCTGAAAACCTGACTGGCAAGGGGGTGCTCCAGGAATGACTTGGGAAACACTGATCTAGAGCAATGGTTCTCAAGCTTGTGCTGGAGTTCCCCAGCCAGTCAGGTTTTCAGGATATCCACAATGAATATTCAGGAGAGAGACTTAGAGAATGACAAAGGGAAAAAATTTCCCCATCCCCATGAGATGCCTATATCACCGTCCCAACCTCGCCATCTCTTTCCCCGTTCCTGCCCCATTCCTTCAAACTCTGTCCTCATCTGCACAAGCCTCAAACTCTTTAAAATCATAAGTGTTTGAAACTTGTGCAGTTAAGGCAGAGCTTACAGGAATGGGACAGAACTTGCGGGGACAGGATGGGAACAAATTTGCCTCCCCTCCCCGTGCCATTCTCTAAATTCTGCATGCAAGTCTGACTAGCTGGAGTTCCCTTAGGACAAATTTGGGAACCACTCAGGTACCTTGTGTCACTCTCCATTGTCCAGAACAGCTAGGTTGACTACTTTCAGGAGGGAGATTTGGGGCCAGTTCTAGATTTCTGAGAACCCCTTTCTGATGTATTATAACTATAGGACCTGCAGCATGGGTAGACTCAGAGATTACAAATTCTCCACCATTACTATTGCTTTGTGCTTTTTCCTGCTCCTCTTTACCCTGATATTTTTAATTATATTATAACTAGTCTTTAAGCCCATTACATTAACAGGTGCTAGAATAGATGTGTCTGTCTGCTTTCTTTTTGTCTCTTGCTCTCCTTGGCCGCTGTCTGTGTGTCTTTCTGTCTTTTTCTCTCTCTCTCTCCTTGGCTGCCGTCTGCGTGTCTGTCTTTCTGTCTCTTTCTCTCTCTCTCCTTGGCCGCTGTCTGTATTTCTTTCTGTCTCTTTCTCTCTCTCTCTCTCCTTGGCTACCTACCGTCTGTGTGTCTGTCTTTCTGTCTCTTTCTCTCTCTCCTTGGCTGCCGTCTGTGTGTCTGTCTGTCTTTCTGTCTCTTTCCCTCCCTCCCGTTCCCTGCCTGCGCCCCGCTCCCCTTCCTTTGGCCACCCCCCCAAAGCCCACCCCTCCCCACCTCCTCTGCGGCAGCGCCACCAGCCTCCAACAAATCCTCATCCTTGACCCGTCCAACGAATTGAAATTCACCCAGAGGGGAGAGTGGAGGCAGAGGAGAAGGCCGTGTGACCAGGGAGCGGCAGTGGTTGTAGTCTTCCCTCCCCAAGCTCCGTAGCTCGATCGCCAGTGTCTCCTTCTCTCCCCGATGTCAGCTCAGAACGTGCGCACGTGCCACACACGCTCCCAATGTGCATATGCGCCGCACTCTCTAACATTTCTCTGCCGGCCACAGAGCTACGGACGCACGGAGCCATGAAGATTGAAGTGCGCAAGCGCGCTAAGGGTATTATTATATAGGATTATATTTTCTTTTTCCTTTTGTTTAGTTTTCTATATTTACCCTTGTAATCTTTTCAAAGTCCTCCAGTTTCCCCATTTTAAAATAATTTGTTAACCATTTAGATGTATTTCTATATGATTTGCGGTATATCAAAAAATAATTTGAAACCTGAAACTTGATGGAAGGTCAAAAGCAGGACTGGCCATAGAGCTCCCTTCTGGAACTGGGTAAGGTGGCAGCTTTGAATATTTCAGCTATTTTTTTTTACTAAAGTGTACTATTGATTGATATTAGTTGATAAGCCATTAGATTGCAAACACTCTGGGGACAGGGAAATACCTGAAAATACTAGCCTTAAGGTACCAATTTGAAAGCCATGAGTGTACTCTAAAAAAAATAAAGACCCTCCTGTCCCACACTGTAAGATAATTTGTGTGAAAGAAACATTTGTCAAGAGGTCTGTTATTAAGGCTCCCCTTTTATCAAGCTGTGTTAGGGTTTTTTTTAAATTATGGGTCGCTGTGGTAAAAACTCGGACACTCAAAGGAATTTTGAGTGACGGCGCTTTTACCGCAGCTGCCTGCAATAAAAAAACTCTAACGCAGTTTGATAAGAGGAGGCCTAAATGTGTGCTGTTTGTTTTTTTTTTGGTCATTTCAGCTATACAGTATATTATGGAAATGTATGTAAAAGATCCCAAAGTAGTGCTCTGTGTTCAGTGTGGAGTAAATAAAGCAGTTTATGAAAAAGGTATTGAAGAAATTTCTCAAACTGCTAACTGTAAGTTTAGTGATATATAGTGTCAGGTTTATTGGTAGTAGAATTTTTCAAGCCTCCCCCACCTTTTAATTACAGAATAATCCACAGTGCTCCAGACCGTTTAGGAAGAATTCCCAGCTAGCATTAACATTTTTCAAACGTCCTCTTCTAAATCTATTATACCCTTCGCATGCTGTGAACTTTTCTCCTTTACAGTAAACAGATTATGTGACATGAGTATAGAAGATCAACTGGCAAAAAGACTGGTGTGTGAGATGCTAATGACCAGCTCTTTGTCACTTCAGCCCAAGACTAGGGGCAATAATGAGTGCTCCTGCCCAGTAGTTAGCACTTATCTCCCCTTTGAGGGAAGATTGAATGGGCAGCAGTCCCCACTGATCTGCAGTCATTAGCTCTTTGCGGCCAAGGAAAGTCACAATTCAATTACTGATGGCACAGGTGGAGGCTGTCTTTAGCCTAATTATGTTTAATAGTACCTCTTCACTGACTCCAGTTTCCCAGTGCCCCTCATGCAATAACAAGCACCATATTAAAAATAGTGACGAATTCCCTCTCCCCTGCATTAGCCAATGCTCTCAAGCTGAATTGAAAGTCATGGCATATTGAAATATAGGTTTGGATGTCTGCACAGAATACATGTGGGTGATATTTATATTCTTAGAACTGAAATGCACTGGGAACCTATAAAGGTTGTCATGAAAAAGCTAATGTCCAGCTATAGAAAGAGACAGAAAAAGGCCGATATGAAATGACAGCCAATGACAATCTGGAGAAAAAAAATCTAGGCTGACTGTGGTCCAGGCCCCAAAGAGAGCATTAAAACTGGCAGCCTTGTAACAGGAGCTTCCAAGTTACCCAGTACCAGGTCTGGATTTCTGACAACCCTATCCTGATGCTTTATGGGACTCTCAGCATTGATTTTAAAGAGTAACATTACCACACTACTTTAAGTTCAAAACCAGGACTGGTTAAAAAAAAGTGAACTCTCTTTATAGCTGCAAGGTCAGTCCTGGTTTGAAACATACACCCCCAAAGCAGTGTGGGATTTGTAGTCCCTGATTCTACCCATTGAAATCAGTGCTGCAGCTTCTAAAATGCATCAGGATGAGGTTAGCAGAAATCCTGGGCTGGAATACAAGCTTTCTCTTGGAACTGAGTAACTTGGAAGCTCTGCGTTTTTGTTTTTGTTTTTGCTTGGTCCTAGAAAAAAATATTTACTTAATTTAATATATTATAGTAGGGTTGTTATGATTTCACTATATATTCCACAACAGAAATTGAAACTAGGTTAGCTTTTTCACATTTTAGAACCATAAAAGTCAGTGGAAGCCTTGCCCCGCAGGAAGGGGCAGATATACCAAGTTACCCATACCAGAAGGGAAACTTTTTGGCTGGTCCTGGTTTTAAACTTAAACCCCCAAAGCAGTGCACTATTTGAATCCATGATTATATCTACTGAAATCAGTGCTATAGGTCTCATATTACACCAGGAAGAGTTGGCTGAAATCAAGGCCTGGCCAAAAAGTCTCCCTCCTGGAATAGGTAACTTGACAGCTCTGGTATAGCATATGCCAGTGATTCTTAAACTTATCCTGGGGGACCCCCAGCCAGTTGGGATTTCAAGATATCCCTAATGAATATTCATTAGGGATATCTTGAAATCCCAACTGGCAGGGGGTCCCACAGACCAGGTTTAAGAACCACTGGCTTATGCTGGACATTGTCCCATTATTTTTTCCTAAAGAACTCCAAGTTAAGGAAACCTTGGTTCAGAATTTAAAATATGGCCTGGACTGACTTATTGGATGCAAGGAGAGTAGTATGTGAATGGGTTACTATACCAGCTGGCCTCTCAATGTAAACTGGTCCCAAACCCAAACTAAATTTACTTTCAGTAGTCTGCCCTGATGCTCACAGTCAAGCAAATGTCACATAAGCAATAGAGTAGACAACCAAGCGATAATATAAGGCAGAGATCTCAAAGTCCCTCTTTGAGGGCCACAATCCAGTCGGGTTTTCAGGATTTCCCCAATGAATATGCATTGAAAGCACTGCATGCATATAGATCTCATGCATATTCATTGGAGAAATCCTGAAAACCCGACTGGATTGCGGCCCTCAAGGAGGGACTTTGAGACCCCTGATATAAGGAAAAGAATAAACTTGATTTAGATTGTAAAGCAGTATTTCTCAACTCGGTCCTGGATTTCCCCGTGCCAGTCAGGTTTTCAGGATATTACATTACATTACATTACATTACATTACATTAGGGATTTCTATTCCGCCATTACCTTGCGGTTCAAGGCGGATTACAAAAGGTTAATTTAAAAAAGACAGTATTACAATGATTAGCTAGAGAGGTAAGTTGTAGATCTTAAGAGCATTTAGAGGTCGTGTTGTTATTGCTGTTTCAGGAATTTCTTGAAAAGTGTGTTTTTTATTTCTTTTCTGAACGTCCTATAGTCTGGGGTGGTCATCAGAAGGTTGGAGATCTGGTTGTCCAGTCTTGCGGCTTGAGTGGCTAGGAGGCCGTCGTGTAGTTTTGTTCTTTTTACTTCCTTGATTGGGGGGGGGTATGAATGGGGAGTGCGTTTTTCTGTGTCTGGTGCTGGGTGCTTGGATGAGGCGATTGTTCAGGTATGATGGGCTGTCTCCGTGTAGGGTTTTAAATAATATGCAGTAGAATTTGAATTGGATTCTTTCTTGGATTGGGAGCCAGTGTGAGTTGATGAAGGCTTCAGTGATGTGGTCATGTTTTTTTCAATGAGTAGATGAGTCTCAAAGCTGTATTTTGGATTGTTTGGAGTTGTTTTATCGTAGTTGCAGGACATGGAAGGAAGAGTATGTTACAGTAGTCCAATATACCTAGTATTAGGGATTGTACTATAAGTTGGAATTGTGTTCTTTCAAAGAATTTTCGGACTTGTCTCAGGTTTCTCATGATTGCGAATGATTTTTGAATTGTTTTATTTATTTGCGGTTGCATAGTGCAGCATCTGTCTATGGTCATGCCTAGTAGTTTTATGGTGGTTTGGATGGGATATTTGGTTGCGTTTATGTCTAGGTTGGTTGTGGTTTGGATCTTGTCATTTTCTAGGAGGATGAATTTGGTTTTGTCTTGGTTGAGTTTAAGTTTGTGATTTTTCATCCAGGTTGTGACTGCTTCAAGTGTTTGGTGAAGTTTGTCTGTCATGGTAGGTTTCGAATGATCGTATGGGATGAGGATGGTGATGTCATCCGCATAACTATAGGAGGTTATGCCTAAATTGTCCAGATGCGTTCCTAGAGAAGCAGTGTAGAGATTGAAGAGGGTAGGGGATAGTGGAGATCCTTGTGGTACGCCGCAGGGGTTTGACCAGGATTCTGACTTTTCTTTGTTTGATTTTATACTGTAGGTTCTGAGTTTTAGGAATCCTTCAAACCAGGAGTATACTTTATCTGAGATGCCTATTGCATCTAGGATCTGTAGAAGGATGTTGTGGTCTACTAGGTCGAATGCCGCCGATAGGTCCAGTTGTATGAGTAACATTTTTTTCCCTGTACTAAGTTGTTGTCTGACGGTATCCATAAGGGAGCCTAGTAGTGTCTCTGTGCTGAAGTTTGTTCTGAAGCCTGATTGCATGGGGTGGAGTAGGTTGTGGTCCTCTATGTAATTGGTGAGGAGTTTGGCTACTAGGCCTTCTATGATTTTGACATATAGCGGAATTGAGGCTATAGGTCTAAAGTTGGATGGGAGGTTTTGTGGTGCTTTTGGGTCTTTTTGGATTGGGGTGATGACAATTTCGCTGAGGTCAGCAGGGAATGTGCCTTCTGTGAGCGTGAATTGGATCCATTGTAGAGTTATGGTGCGGAATTTTACACTAGAGGTGGTAAGGAGATATGAGGGGCAGTGGTTGAGGTCACAGGAGGCATGGCTGTATTTTTTGTAGAATTTGTTGAATTCTGACCATTGTATGTTAGGGAATTGAGTCCAAATTCTGTCTGCTGCGATTGCCTCTTTTCCTGTAGGGTGGATTGTGATTGGATTTTGATGGGATGGGTTAAGGATGAGTGTGGCTCTGGTGTTGGTGATTTTGTTCTTGAAGTGTTCTGCTAAGAGGGTGGGTGATGGTGGAGGTGTGTTCGTGGTGGTAGTGTATGGTTTGGTGTCTGTTAATTCTTTCAGGATTTGGAATATTTTTTTGGAATCTTGGGTTTCCGTGCCTATGAGATTAGTATAGTAGCTTTTCCTCTTATCTTTTAGTAGATTTTTGTATTGTTTGTTGATTTTTTTTCCAGTCGGTTTTTGTTTGATCTTGGTTCTTTTTTCTCCATTTTCTTTCTAATCTTCTACACTGTCTTTTGAGTTGGAGTAATTCATTATCAAACCATTGGTCTGATTTCCTGCTGGTTCTGGTTTTGGTTTGTAGGGGTGCCAGATCATCAAGGATGTTGGTGGATACATTTTTCCAGTGGGAGATGAAGTTTTTTGGGTCGCAGTCTTGGATAGTTTCGTCTACATTTGACCAGAAAATGGTTGGGTCGATATGTTTGCGTGAGGTATATGTGGTTTTTTTTGATTGAGGTGTGTGTTTGGTCTTGGTCCAATTGATGTTGAAGTTATAAATGTAGTGGTCTGACCATAGGGATGGGGACCATGTTCCGTTAGGAGTTTGGATTGCTGGATTGGATGGTTGGTGAGACATGAATGCAGCAATGTCCAGTTGATGACCTTTTTCATGAGTGGTTTGTGGGTTTAGGATCTGGAAGGATAAGGCATTGAGGAAGGATAGACAGTTATTTGTTGGTGTGGAGGTTGTGTCTTCTAGGTGTAGGTTTAGGTCTCCTAGGATGAGGTTATATTCAGCTGTTAGTGAGTTTTGGTAGATGAAGTTTTCAAATTCAGGTCTCACTGTGTTCCAGTTTCCTGGTGTTATGTAGCAGAGCAAGCAGTTTAGAGAGTTTTTTAGTGTTGGGTTTGTGAGTTGACACGCTAGGAAATCCATTTGTGGAGTGGATGTTTTCTCAAGTATGTTTAGAGTTAGGGAGTTCTTGATTATTATTGCTAGTCCTCCTCCTCTTTTTTTCTCTCTGCAGGTTACTGTTATTTTGTATCCTGGCGGGCATACTTCTTTTATTCTAGGGTCTGTGTCTGAGGTTAACCAGGTTTCAGTGAGGAATAGGCAGTCAAGTTTTTCTGTTTTTATCCAATTTTTTATGTTTTCTGTTTTGGGTCCTAGAGATCTGATGTTAACATAGGCACATGTAAGGGAGGTCGTGTCGGTCTGGGGAATGTAAGTTGTTTCCGGGTATATGAGTGTTGTGGGAGTTGGTTGAGATTTTGTTTTCGGAGGTGTTGATCTTCTTCTCCAGGTGATCGTGATGGGGTGTTGAGTGCTGGTGTGGTGGTTCGGGTTTCTTGGTGTGAGTATTCTTCTGTTGGGAATTTGGAAGTTGGTTGTACTGGCGGTTGAGGTTGTGGTGGGTAAGTTGTTTGCTGTTGTTTTCCAGCTAGAGATGAGGAGGATTATCAGAAGGGTGGCTAGTTTGTGTGTATGCAGGGAGAGCTTCATGTTTGATGTCTGCTTCGGAGTGTTCGGAGTGTTAGGTAGAGGGAATGGTTCTCTCTTAGAGTCCTGGTTGGAGGAGGGGGAGGAGCGGGGATCTTTCGCTCCTTACCTTATAATGGAAGTCGGCAGGAGGTCCGGTGGAGTGGACTCTGGGGCGTTGGTGTTCCCGGTTCCAAGGTCCGCTGGTGCTCCTCTCAGGTGCTCCTCTCAGGTGCTCCACGAAGGCGCTCACTAAGGCGCATGCGCCTTTGTCGTGCGCCTTCGTCGGCACGCCGAACGGCGGCGCGCCGTTGGCGCTGTGTCTGTTTTAATCAAATTGTCCTCCTGCGGGATCGGGGGGGCGGAGCAGGGCTCCCACGCCGGCCCGGTCTTGCTGGAAAATGGCGAGTGCTGGCGCTGTGTCTGTTTTAATCAAATTGTCCTCCTGCGGGATCGGGGGGGCGGAGCAGGGCTCCCACGCCGGCCCGGTCTTGCTGGAAAATGGCGAGTGCTGGCGCTGTGTCTGTTTTAATCAAATTGTCCTCCTGCGGGATCGGGGGGGCGGAGCAGGGCTCCCACGCCGGCCCGGTCTTGCTGGAAAATGGCGAGTGCTGGCGCTGTGTCTGTTTTAATCAAATTGTCCTCCTGCGGGATCGGGGGGGCGGAGCAGGGCTCCCACGCCGGCCCGGTCTTGCTGGAAAATGGCGAGTGCTGGCGCTGTGTCTGTTTTAATCAAATTGTCCTCCTGCGGGATCGGGGGGGCGGAGCAGGGCTCCCACGCCGGCCCGGTCTTGCTGGAAAATGGCGAGTGCTGGCGCTGTGTCTGTTTTAATCAAATTGTCCTCCTGCGGGATCGGGGGGGCGGAGCAGGGCTCCCACGCCGGCCCGGTCTTGCTGGAAAATGGCGAGTGCTGGCGCTGTGTCTGTTTTAATCAAATTGTCCTCCTGCGGGATCGGGGGGGCGGAGCAGGGCTCCCACGCCGGCCCGGTCTTGCTGGAAAATGGCGAGTGCTGGCGCTGTGTCTGTTTTAATCAAATTGTCCTCCTGCGGGATCGGGGGGGCGGAGCAGGGCTCCCACGCCGGCCCGGTCTTGCTGGAAAATGGCGAGTGCTGGCGCTGTGTCTGTTTTAATCAAATTGTCCTCCTGCGGGATCGGGGGGGCGGAGCAGGGCTCCCACGCCGGCCCGGTCTTGCTGGAAAATGGCCACAATGAATATCCACAATGAACAATATCCACAATGAATATGCATAAACTTGATTTGCATACACTGCCTCCATTATATGTACATTTCTTTCATGCATATTCATTGTGGACATTCTGAAAACACTGTTGTAAAGGTTGAAGCAGGACCTACGACATTGATCACTGCTATGATTGGATGCTGTGGGCCTATCTGACATCTGAACTGGGAACTAATATTAAATATACTTCTGGTTTATATTACATTAGTTGAACCCATTTAATGGAAAATAAGTTTACTCTATCATATTCTGGTTAGGATAGGCCAGGAATGAGATTGGGGTCTCCACTGTCACCTACTTTGTGTGTGTTACTCTAAGCCAGAAACTCAGTGGTATGCATTCAGGGCCTTCAAGAAATGTAGTAAATTTTCATCCCTGTCAATTGACTGCCATCTTTTAAAATTGTTTATTTCTGTAAAAGTTTATAGCATTTTTCTCTCCTCTCCTTTCTTCCCCCATGGGTAGGTTTACCATATGGCTCCAGTAAAAGGAGGATGGATTGAGACATCCGGGTTTTACTTCCATTGCTTTCAGTAGAAGTAAAACCCAGATTTCTCAATTCATCCTCCTTTTTCTAGATTCCTCATACGAGAGGAGTTCCATCCCCTTTATCATCTTGGTCGCTCTTCTTTGAACCTTTTCTAGTGCCGCTATATCTTTCTTGAGATAAGGAGACCAGAATTGAACGCAATACTGCAGGTGAGGTCGCACCATGGAGCAATATAGAGGCATTGTAATATCTGTAGTCTTGTTAACCATCCCTTTTTTAATAATTCCTAGCATCCTGTTTGCTTTTTTGGCCGCCGCCACACATTGGGTAAAAGGTTTCATCGTATTGTCTACAATGACACCCAGATCCCTTTCGTGGGGGCTAACCCCCAAGGTGGACCCTAGCATCCTGTAACTGTGGCTCGGGTTATTCTTCCCAATGTGCATCACTTTTTATTTGTCCACATTAAGGTCTCCTTTTACGAAACTGTGATAGCAGTCTCTAGCATGGGGAGCGGCGCTGAATGGTCCGAGTTGCTCCCGACACTAATTGAGTTCCTATGAGCGTCAGGAGCCACGTGGGCCTTTCAGCGTGGCTCCCCACACTAGAAACTGCTATTGCAATTTTGTAAAAGAGGGGGTAAATTTCATCTGCCCCTTGGACGCCCAGTCTTCCAGTTTCCTAAGGTCTGCCTGTAATGTTTCACAATCCGCATGCATTTTAACAACTTTGAACAGTTTAGTGTCATCTGCAAATTTAATCACCTCACTCGTCGTTCCAATTTCCAGATCATTTATAAATAAGTTAAATAGCATCAGTCCCAGTACAGATCCCTGCGGCACTCCACTGTTTACTCTCCTCCACTGAGAAAAATGACCATTTAACCCTACCCTCTGTTTTCTATCCGATAACCTTCCTAATCCACAACTAAACTTTGCCTCCTATCTCATTACTCTTTAATTTTCTCTGGAGCCTTTCATGAGGAACTTTGTCAAAAGCTTTCTGAAAATAGGGAGATCTTGCCTCAACAATTTGCTTGATTTCTTTGAAGGTGTGAATACACATGTGGATAAAGGTGAGCCGGTTGATATAGTGTATCTATATATCAACCGGCTCACCTTTATCCACATGTGTATTCACACCTTCAAAGAAATCAAGCAAATTGTTGAGGCAAGATCTCCCTCGGCTGAACCCATGCTGACTCTGTCTCATTAAACCATGTTTGTCTATGTGTTCCACAATTTTATCTTTTATAATTGTTTCCACCATTTTGCCTAGTACTGAAGTCAGGCTTAACAGTCTGTAATTTCCCGGATCTCCCCTGGAACCCTTTTAAAAAATTGGCGTAACATTGGCCACCCTTCAATCTTCAGGTAGTACAGATGATTTTAGGGACAGGTTACAGATCACTAACAGCAGGTTAACAATTTCATGTTTGAGTTTCTGTAGTACCCTGGGATTTATACTATTCAGTCCAGGTGGGACATAGGGCTCCTTTTACTAAGCATTAGGGCATTAACGTGTGGAATAGCGCGAGCTACAATGCCCCGCGCGCTAGACGTTAACGCCAGCATTGAGCTGGCGTTAATTCTAGCTGTGTAGCGCAGGGTTAGCGCATGCTAATCTGCTGCATGCGCTAAAAACGCTAGCGCACCTTAGTAAAAGGAGCCCATAGTTTCCATGGTGATTTGAGAGAGTACCTGCATATAATAAATATAAACTGCTTTGGTGGTAGATGAAATTGGAGTGAGGATGGCACTATAGGTTAGAGGGAATTGAGACTAAGGGCCAGATTCTATAAATAGTGCCTAACCAAATTCTGTGCGCAACTTCAAATTGTTTAATTGACTTTAATTGGCATTCTAATTGAAAACACCATTAAAAGTCAATTAAAAAGCAATTAATTGAAGTTGTGTGCAGAATTCAGTGTGGCATCTAATGATACCTAGCTGAAAAGTATGCATGATAAGCGCCAGTAAATTAGGCCAGGAAAACCTCTTGCGGCAGCTCACAGTACTACAGGAAATGCCACGAGCAGCTGTGAAAGGTCGCGGCAGCTATTTTAGAAGGCAGACGTGAGGAGGCAGTAGCGAGAGGGCTGCGCTCCTGCCACAAAGACCCCCGCTGGACCACCAGGTACCTTGGTAGGCCCGGGAGAGGTAGGGGATCATGGGGTTGGGAGGGAGATTAAAGTGTCGGGACCTGAAGAGCCGCATGTAGCTGACCCATGGTCTAGAAGGTACAGTAGGCTGCACTAGGCGCCATTTATAGAATTAGCTTTTTAACCAAACTTCAAAACACCCTCATATACTATGGTATGACCCTTCTGTACATGCTTTCTCTAATCTGCAGGCCTATATCAGTAAGGGATCATTTAAGTGAAATTTTAGGGAAAAAATATCAGAAGGGTAACAAAGAATAATATTAAAAACATGGCTAAGCCCAAAGGAGAGGGTAAGGGAAATTGCGACCTATACATAGTAACATTTGATTGGACAGATTAGTCTTGACATTTAGAGCAGTCATTGGCTTAAATGTTTAGTAGCATCTATAGCATTAGACGCCATTTTGTCAATGAAAGCTTTGGCAACAGTAGTGTTCTTTTGCTGGTTCTCACTTGCTATGATTACCCTGGTGGTTGCACTTTTGATAAATGATCTAGAGTACTGGTTCCCAACCTTGTCCTGGAGGACCACTAGGCCAATCGGGTTTTCAGGCTAGCCCTAATGAATATGCATGAGAGAGATTTGCATATAATGGAAGTGAGAGGCATGCAAATCTGCCCCATGCATATTCATTAGGGCTATCCTGAAAACCTGATTTGCCTGGTGGTCCTCCAGGACAGGGTTGGGAACCACTGATCTAGAGCACACATTTTTTAAATTCACCTTGAAATTATAATATCTGCCTTTTAGAATGAATGATGTCAATTTCTAGAAAGTATGATCAAATAGCTCTTCATTGTAATCTGCTTAGAATCTATACCGGTAAAAGTGAAATAGAAGTATTATAGCTGTAACCATATTTAATTCAACCTTTGCAGTTGCTCCTTTCAGCTTTTTGAAGTAATTTTCCTCATTTTACCATAATTGCCCTTTCAAAAGTTAAATGCTGTTGCAGTAAATTTCTTTAGAGTCCTCACTACAATTTTTATCTCCAGTGGTTGCCGGTGGAATCCAGAATACTCTTCAAGTTTGCCTGCATCAGCTACAAAGCAGTCTTTGGGATGCTACCAACTTACCTCGCCTCTCAATTCATCCTCAACTGCTCTAATAAGAGCTCTCACAGAATAAATCTCTTTAATTACCCATCCCTGAAATCATGTCACTACAAAAAGTTCCTTGACAGAATGTTATCATTCCAGGCAGCCAAACTGAACACATGGCTCGTAAAACCCATACTCGAGGCCGCTTCAAACGCTGACTTCAGAAAATCACTGAAGACCCATCTCTTTAACACATACTAATCTCAATTCTTGTCCTATCCGCTCAGCCTTCTTTCCCATTCACCAATTTCTCTTGATCTTAGATTAACTCATGCTCTTCCCATTTGTAATTGTATTCCACCCAAATTGTTTTCCCCCGCACCCCCATCTCTGACAGACATCCTTTTGATTCAAACCAACTTGGGTCTCTTCCATTTGTAATTTTGTATCCCTGAAAGTTCTTTTCTCTTTCCATTACATCTCTTACCCTCATTGTATGTATCTTGTTGTAAACCGCCTTGAACTTATGTATCTTGTTGTAATCATCGCATACTCTCATTGCATGCATTTTGTTGTAAACCGCTTTGAACTTTTGGCATAGCGGTATATAAGAAATAAAATTATTATTATTGCCAAGTATTTATTTATTCAATTTTCTATACCATTATCCCAGAGGAGCACAGAATGGTTTACATGAATTTATTCAGGTACTCAAGCATTTTTCCCTCTCTGTCCTGGTGGGCTCGTAATCTATGTAATATACCTGGGTCAATGGGGGGATTAAGTGACTTGCCCAGGGTCACAAGGAACAGCATGGGTTTGAACCCACATCCTCAGAGTTTAGGGTTGTAGCTTTAACCACTGCACCACACACCCCCCTAAACTCTTATTTTGCTTAGCAAATCCTGCATTCCACAGAGGAATAGACCTAGGAGAACTCCTCCTCTGGAGCAGCTGCTACACGAAGCAGTCATTTATTTCATCTAGGAATTTACCTACCTAGCATTTCCCAATGTGATGTTTATCCAGTAATTGAAATAATTCATTATTATATTGTTGCCAAATTTTCTAGCTTCTCTAATTTCTGCTAACATTTCTTCGTTTATCTGTTTGTTCTGGCCTGGCAGATGGTAGTATAGGCCTAGCAGTATTATTTTTCCCTTCACACATGGAATTTCTCTCCACAAATATTCCACACTACTGTTTCTTGCTGAATCTTTATTCTGTCTGAATTGCTCTTGATGGACATATTTGCATAATCTTATTAATTTCCTCATTACCCCAAATCAGGCCTGGACATTGTTTAAAAATACCATCTTTGAAGCCCAGACGTATTCCATACAACAAAATAGAAGGAAGGAAAGCCAGATGACAGCCAACACAGTTAAAAGATAAGGTGAAGGAAGCTGTTAGAGCCAAATGAACAACTTTTAGAAAATTGAAGAAAAAGATCCAAATGAAGGCAACAAAGCAGCCTAAGCACTGGCAAGTTAGATACAAGACATTGATAAAGGAGGTTAAAAGAATTTGGAAAGAAGCTTGCTGTAGACCAGGGGTAGGGAACTCCGGTCCTCGAGAGCCGTATTCCAGTCGGGTTTTCATGAGATCTATTTGCATGCACTGCTTTCAATGCATATTCATTGGGGAAATCCTGAAAACCCGACTGGAATACGGCTCTCGAGGACCGGAGTTCCTTACCCCTGCTGTAGACAGTTCTGGCTCAAGAGGTTGTGGTGCCCTGGACCAACTTTTGGTTTTCTTCCACCCACCTTCCCAATAATGCTCTGCCTCCCAAGTTCTGCACCCCCACCCTGCTCCCTGCCCTACTTCCCACCTTGAGCTGCTCAAATAATCTATATATAAATAAATCAGAAAAAAGAGAATGTTTCACTCAGTTTGAAAAATGTATATCTATGACTATTGGAACAAAAGAAAAACAAATATTAATAGCTTATTTACCCACTCCCCTTTTACAAAGCAGTGTTAGGCTTTTTATTCACTGGCCATGGCAGTATTAGCTCCAACGCTTACAGGAATTCCATGAGTCGGAGCTAATACCGCCACAGCAGGCGCTAAAAAAGCTTAAAGTGTCTTTGTAAAAGGAGCCCTCAATTTGGCCACCTGTGCTCCACTTGTAATGTTTTAATTCCCCTTTCCTCATTTTTTCTGTTATGTATGAAGGAATTAATGAACCGAGTAACCAATAAGTTGTATTACTAGGGTGGGCAGAGAAATAATCAGGATTTCTCTTTATATGAAAGTTCGAAGTCAATAAATATATTTTTAAACAATCAGCCCTGTCTTGATACTTTTTAAAAATGCATTCTGTGGTACACTTCCCCCTTTTTGGCTTTTTTAGCAGTATTTCATTTTTAAAAACTAGGAATATTTGAATTGTGGTTGATTAACAGGGGCATTTTCGAAATGACATCTAAATCTGAGTTTAGATGTTTTGCGGAACACAAACAAAAATCCAGTACTGAATCCAGTATTTTCAAAACAGGAAAATGTCCATCTAGGGGAGGAGGGTGGAATAACCTATACATACAAAAGTATGGGGGGGGGGGTCAGGGGAGATTAGGGATGTAGAGTTGGGGTCTGAAGGTTTGGGGTATCAGGAGGGTTTGAGGTTCACGGGGTGTTCTGGGGGAGTTGCAGGGGTTTGGGGGGGCAGCAGGAGGGAGTGGGCATCCCTCCTGCCAATCTTTAATGGGGGGGGTCAGGGGGTGATTACAGGAAGGAGTGGGCATCCCTCCTGCTGGGCTACTTCAAGGGGGTGTCAGAGGCAGTGGTGTACCAAGGGAGGGCGGGGGGGGGGGGCGATACGCCCCGGGTGCCAGCCCTGAAGGGGTGCTCCCGGCCTTGCCGTTCAGTCCCCCCCACCCCCGAAGGACCGCTCGCCCCACTGACCTTCCTGCACTACCTGTGAAGCAGCCCGCAGCAGGATCGCGACGTCAGCGATCCCTGAGCTGCTTGGGCGTTGCTTCCTGCGCCGCGGTCCCGCCCCTCCTCTGACGTCAGAGGAGGGGTGGGACCGCGGCGCAGGAAGCAGCACAGGGATCGCTGATGTCGCGTTCCTGCTGCGGCTGCTTCATAGGTGGTGCGGGGAGACCAGGGGGGTGAGCGGTCCTTCCGGGTGGGTCGGAGCATCAGGCCTTCAGGGTGGGGCAGGCAGGCAGGCTTTCAAGGGGGAGGGGGGTGACAGGCAGGCAGGCAAGCCTTCAAGGGGGGGTACAGGCAGGCCTTCAAGGGGGGAGGCAGGCCTTCAAGGGGGGGAACAGGCCATCGGGGAGGGGGTGTGCAGACCTTCAAGGGATGCAGGCCTTCAAGGGGGAGGGACAGGCCTTCAAGGGGAGGGCAGGCAGGCCTTCAAGAGGGGGACAGGCCTACAAGGGGGTGGGACAGGCCTACAAGGGGGTGGGACAGGCCTTCAAGGAAGGGACAGGCCTTCGGGGGGGTGTAAGCTTTCGGGGGGGGGGTGCAGACCTTCAAGGGGGGGACAGGCCTTCAAGGGGGGGAAAGGCAGGCAGGCGTTCAAGGGGGGGACAGGCCTACAAGGGGGGGGGACAGGCCTACAAGGGGGTGGGACAGGCCTTCAGGGGGGGACAGGCCATTGGGGGGGTGCAGGCCTTCGGGGGGGTGCAGACCTTCAAG
This sequence comes from Geotrypetes seraphini, assembly GCF_902459505.1. Lineage (NCBI taxonomy): Eukaryota > Metazoa > Chordata > Amphibia > Gymnophiona > Dermophiidae > Geotrypetes > Geotrypetes seraphini. The sequence continues at coordinate 231,931,245 of NC_047085.1, forward strand.
GGGGTGCAGGCCTTCGGGGGGGGTGCAGACCTTCAAGGGGGGGACAGGCAGGCAGGCCTTCAAGGGGGAGGGACAATCCTATAAGGGGGGAACAGGCTACAAGGGAGTGGGGCAGGCCTTCAAGGGGGGGACAGGCCTTCGGGGGGGTGTAGGCTTTCAAGTGGGGGACAGGCCTTCGGGGGGGTGCAGGCCTTCAAGGGGGGACAGACCTTCAAAGGGGGGACAGGCAGGCAGGCCTTCAAGGGGGGACAGGCCTACAAGGGGGGGACAGGCCTATAAGGGGGTGGGACAGGCCTTCAAGGGGGGACAGGCAGACCTTTAAGGGGGGACAGGCCTTTGGGGGGGACCCTGGTTTAGAAGTACACGGAGGGAAGGGGGTGTTCAAAGAGACGTGCATATGCCAAACTTTGGGGGGGGAAGAAATAATGGGTCTGAAAATAGAGGAGAGGGAGAGAGATGATGGACCATGGGATTTAGGGAGGGAAGGAACAGAAAGGGAGAGAAATTGGACACAAGGGATGGTGTGGAGGAGGGATAGAGATACTGGATAGGAGGGTAATTGGGAAAAGAAAGGAAGAGATGGTGGACTCTGGGGTGGTGGGGAAGGAGGGAGAGATGCCGGATGAAAGGGTAGTTAAGAAAAGGTGGATCTGTGGAGGGAGATGAAAAAAAGGAAAGATACTAGACTTCCTGGGGAGGGAAGGGAAATGGAAAGGGAGGACAGAGTTGGCAGATGGATGGTTAGCATGCAGAAAGAAGAAAGAAGGAGACCCTGGCAAGCAAGTTATCAGAAGAAAACCAGAGCCTTGGACCAACAAGATTTGAAATATAACCAGACAACAAAAGGTAGAAAAATTAATTTTATTTTCTGTTTTGTGATTATAATATGTCAGATTTGAAATGTGTATCCTGCCAGAGCTGGTGTTGGACTGCAAACGTGAGCTAGGATTTAACAGAGAGAGGAAAAGTCCTTTTTGTTTCTTTATTTTATTTACACCACAGCGCCAGTGTGGTTAGGAGAAGCCAAAGGGGGTGAAAAAGCTATAAAACCCACCAAGAGTTTTGAAAAAAATCACCCAACTGGGCAGGAAAATCGAATTGAAAAACCAATTCAATAGGCTGAATCGAATCGAAATTTTTTTTCCTGAATCTGGCAGCATTAGTTTGCGCTACTGTCTTAGACTTTAGGACCTGAGATTGGGGAGAGATGGCATCCTCAGTACTTTATAATGCAAGTGAAACGAGGATTTGGTCAGACTTTTGAAGGGTCTGCAGAAAAAAAATATTGTATAGGCCGGGGACATGAGACAGCAGAAAATGGGAACTTTTCTTCCTTCTATTTTTGTGAATGGAAAGGTTGAGGATGTCAGAGAGTTCAGTTAAAATATGTGCTTTATAAGAAAATATAATAATGTGTTTTATAAAGTTTATAGCATAGCTGACCTACCCAGTGAAGTGTTCCTAGTGGTGGTGGTGGCAGCGTGTCAATGTGTTGAGAGGAAGAGGTGGTCTGGGAAATTCTGCTGAGCAAACTCCGGGCCCATTTCCACCCCCCAGTTAGTCCACTCCACTCAACTGGTTCACACACTGAGTGGGTCTTTGGGTGTTGTTTTGGGATCTCTTCCAGTGGTTTATCAGTATCGCCTTCTGGTCCAAGGAAGGAAACTGTTATCCTTAGCATTGACCTACAGAATATGTTTGTAACAGCGCTGCTTGTGTGGCATTAGGCTATGTAGTGATAGAAAGAAAAAAACAGACCTTTGCACATTTTTGCACTATATGGTGGGTGTATGAGGAGATTCACATTTCCTGCACAGCTAAGTCCATGTGAAGTTACCTTGTGTTGTATTTGACATCTAGCAAGGTCTCTGTTTGAAAGGAAAGATCTAAACTTAAAAATGAAGTGGCCAGAAGTTATGGTAAAAGCAGATAGTGTAGCTGGTTTTAAGAAAGATTTGGACAAATTCCTGGAGGAAAAGTCCATAATCTGTTATTAAGACATGGGGGAAGTGTCTGCTTGCCCTGGATCGGTAGCATGGAATGTTGCTACTCTTTGGGTTTTGACCAGGTATTAGTGTCCTGGATTGGCTACCATGAGAATGGGCTACTGGGCATGATGGACCATTGGTCTGACCCAGTTAGGCTATTCTTATGTTATGTTCTCATCTGTAGGGGCCTTTGTTTTCACTTCTTATTTTAATGTATTTTTTTTTTCTGGGAACTTATCAGTATTTTTTATAATGGGAACAAAAATGGAAGAGAATTAATGTGTGTGGGATGAGGGGATAACTAATTTCTTCAGCTAAATAATTCAATCCACTTCAAACAGACATAGGAGAACTCACGCACCATTCACACACCCTTCAACCAAAAACGTCAAAAGAAAAAAACTGTTCGACAACCTCCTAGCCATTCGAGCTGCAACACTCGACCCCCAACTCTACAACCAATTGACATCGACCACAGACTGCAAAACCTTCAAAAAGAAATAAAAACCCTTCTATTCAAAAAACACATAAAACCGAACTAACACAATCAGAACTGTCCCAAGCATCACCTGCAACTACTCCATATGTACTTCTGATGTCATGACAATTAAGACATAATTTATGTTATGTTATGTTTGGAATATAAGAAAATTTTCACTGCCTGTTTCTATTCTGACCATTTATTCCGTTTCATGGTCATTACAAAAAATATTTTTTTACTTGGGGGGGTGTCAAAAAATGATGGGCCCCGGGTGCCACATAACCTAGGTACGCCACTGGTCAGAGGTTCTGGTAGGGTGGTGGCAGGAGGGAGTGGACATCACTCCTGCCAGTCTTCAATGGGATGGGGGGTTCAGGGAATCAAAAGGGCCGGCAGCAGGAGGAAGTGGGATTTGGGGCCTCAGTGGTTTGGAAGGGTCGGCAGCAGGAGGGAGTGGGCATCCCTCCTGCCAATTTTGGGGGTACTTGTCAGGGAGTCCGCTGACGCTGTCACTCAACTGATCATGGCAGGGCTTTGGGGAGGCCTGCCAGCTCAGCTGATTGGGGATTCCCTTGCCACGATCAGCTTAGCCAACTGCGTCTACTAATAGTTTTTGAAATGTAGGCCATACATTTCAGGCATCTGTCACGGCCTTAGGGAGATACCTAGAGCCACTTAAGCTCAGTCAAGGCCACTTCCAGGTAAAACCACACCCATGCCCAGCCTTGAGCAAGCTTAAGTGTCCCTAAGTGTCTCCCTGCACCCGCGACAAATACCTACAGTGTAGGTGGCTTGCCTTAGGGTTTCTTTTTAAAAAACATGTGTCCCGATTGGCTGCCAGACAGTGGCAGGATGCCTACTGCCACCTATAATTGGGAAGCCCATTTATAGAATCAGCCCCTAGGTGTATATAAGTTGCACAAAATGTAAGGGGTACTGTCCAATTTGACTGTCGCTATAACATAGCATCCTCACTGATTTTCTGCTCTACCACAAACTCCTTCCTAAACCTGGTAATACCACCCACCGGCAGGTGCCTCAAGATGCTCAGCCAAACAGCAGCATTTTAGTTTAGTATGTTCCTGTACAGTCAGGTAAATCTCCTGTAAAAAGAAAAGCTACTGAGACCCTCTACCGGTTCATAGCTTGAAAGATTTTCTGTCTCTTTAAGGGAGAAGAAATCCCTCTCACATTCCAAAACTCTATTTTAAGTGTCAAGGGGCTCAAAAAGGAAGACACAATTAACAAACAGGACCACGTGTACATATATCAGGTTAAAGATAGTCGTATTAAGGAGAGCCAGCCCAGCCTCCAGACTCCTTTCACAGTAGTACCCCCCACGAGCCCTTCTCCATCAAAACCTCCAGCCCTAAAAAAAATACACGAAAAACTACTGCTAACTGAGATACCCTACCCCCAAACCCCTTAACCTACCCTCCTGTCACACTCCCTCCATCCCTGAACCACACCCCACATAGTCACCCTTATAATTGCAAACACAGTCCCCCATTCATACTAAGTTCCAAAAAGACGTTCAATCAAGTCCCAGAGATAAGACCAGCCATACCCATTAGAACTTCCACAACAAAACAAACAGTGTCGATATCCTGGTTGTAGTCAGTTGCCCACATGTCTGGAATATAAGCTCATGAACCTGACTGGTCAGCCAGCTATGGCAGGGTAAACTACCCCTGAAGAAGAAAAGCTGCAGTACATGCTGTCCTTGCATCATTCTGAGAAGGTAGAAGTGCTGGGGGAGACCCTTCATAGTTTCCAATATCCTCTCAATCATCCCACTTACTGGAAGAGGGTTCTGCTGACAAGTCACGGGCTACATGATGGTGTGGAGGCAAAAACCTGCTCCCCAACACAGGTGGTTTAGCCAATTGCCACACGAGCTGCATGATTGCACAAGGGAGCAAAGCAGGGCCTTGGCCTCATTTGGCGTATTTAGAAATTTTGTCTGTCCCTGAATGATTGCTACCAGTTTAGCCGATACGACAGACCAGCCTGGAGCCCTTTATTATGCAGCTCCTTTTTATACTGCCACTGCTCTTGGCATCTCGTCACAGTCTCCAGACTCAGGTCTAGGAAAATCCTCACCTCAAAGTCTCCATAACAAACCACTTCTTGAAGACGTGCCTGTTGTAGAACCCAGTCTGTTTCATGAAATCTGAGCAATTCAGCAATCAGTGCCCTGAGTGTGCTCCAGCTCAAAAGAGGGAGAGGCCAGATCATTTGAGAAACATATGCATAAGAGTTTCTGAACATAGGCTACAGGAGATCTATCCTCAGGCACTCCCCAAATTTGTAAATTGGATCTCTTGTGCCTATTCTCAAGATTCTCCATCTTGCAAGTCCTCCACCTGACTCACTAACCTGGCATGCTCCTGCTGATCCTCCAATCTCTCCTCCTCGATGTCAGGAACATGGATCTCAATTGCATCCATTGGGGCCTCAAGAGCATCCAGACGGGCATCCAACCAGGTCACCACCATATCTGCAACCTCGTCCTTAGCCACATGGATCTCCCCCAACACATTTGCCCAAGTCAGTTCTGACTTCTCCAACTCAGTGGACATCAAGTCCATTGCTCCATCATCCTATGGGGGAATCCCCGCACTGGCCCCATTGCCATCATCCTAAGGGGGAATCCCCGCACTGGCCCCACCACCATATTAAGAGCTTTTAGAAAATTGTGCTGCATACATGTCCTTAATGGTAGTCAGGACCTTGGCTTTGAGTACCTTAGGCATTGTTAGCCCTTGCAGGCTGCAATCCACCAACTCAATCTTGCTCCAAACATCTCTCTGGGACTTTGTGCCGAGCTGAAATGGTGGAAGTGTGTCACAGAGCTCCCTCAGACACGTCCAACTGGAAATCTTTCCAGCTGTCTTTTAGTATCAATAACTGTTTATTGGCCTATTAACATAGCCATATCTATAAACTGGACTTATGTTACAAGTGCCTATCAGTTTGTATTTTAAAGTCCCTCAAGATCTTGCCCTGCTCATTTTCTATAACCTTTTCAATGATATGATCCAAGTAGTACTTGCTATGGTAAAACCATACTATTTGCGGAGATTCTAATGAAATAATTTAGCCACTCAATCATGGGCTATTTTGCTACAGGCACTCTTAAATGGTTCTCAGTCTCATCGTTGGCTTTGCAGAATTCATATTTGTTATTTGAAATTTTTTTCAGTTTTCATAACACGTGTTGCGATGCTTGCTCTTGAGCGGCTAATACCATTTAAGTCCTCCAGGATTCAGGCATTGCCATGACACATTTTTGTCACATTTCCCATCAGTATATTTTATGGATTGGCCATGCAGTGGCTTGTCTTTCCAACTCTTGAATCTGCATTTGTTTCTTGCTTTTTTTAAATGGTGCGTTTGTTTTACATATTTTCAGCAATTTTTCTCTGCCAACTTCAATTACAATGGACTCATTGCTTTTTGTAATGTAGCCCTTCAGGCCATGTTTTTCTTCCACAGTTTGCTCTCCTTTGCCTTCCTTGGTTTTTGGTGTATAAAACTACTAATTATTTCTATAGCACTACCAGATGTACGCAGCACTGTACAGAATTACAAAGGAGACAGTCCCTGCTTCAAGGAGCTTACAATCTAAACAGACAGGACAGACAAACAGAATGCCATGGATACAGTTAGGGGGAATGGTTAATCTATTGGCTAGGGCAGTGGGGGGTAGGGTTATGGATTGAAGGCTACGTCAAAAAGGTGGGTTTTCAGACTGCCTTTATGTGTGGAGACTTTTTTTTACAGAGTACTTAGAGATCAGAATTGAGATGTCCAGGACATAAAAATCTTATTTGGTTTTATTGATCCTCTCATTCCTCTTTTCTGGAATTTTCATGAGCTTATCTCGCTAGAAGTACTCAAAGATATAGGGCTCCTTTTACAAAGGTACGCTAGCGTTTTTAGCGCACGCACCGGATTAGCGCGCGCTATAGTGCATGCTACCCAAAAAAACTACCGCCTGCTCAAGAGGAGGTGGTAGCAGCCAGCGCGCGTGGAATTTTAGCATGCGCTATTCCGTGCGTTAAGGCCCTCACGCACCTTTGTAAAAGGAGCCCTTAAACTCTCCTTTTCCTCATTTAAGGGAGTAAAATCTGCTCGTAAACTCAATCATTCTTTCAGTTTCAAATTGTCGGATCTATGGAATGATCTGCCTCTTTTTCTAAGGGTTTTAGGTTCTTTTCAACTCTTTTGAAAAACTTTAAAAACAATTCTATTCACAAAGTATTTTGGTAACCATTCTTAGTAGTCATGCTCTTTGTATACTCTCCTGATTTTTCTTTATTACTATTTATTGTAAACCCTATCGAGCGTCTTCTTTGAAAATGACATGGTCTATAAACCTAAATTTTAAATTAATTTAATAAAGCCTTTTTTACAATACCTGCAGGATTACTGGCATGTGCAATGATAGCCATTTTAGAAATATAAGCCCTGAAAAAAATCAATGGCATAAGCCTGGTATGTTCCAGGTGGAGATATTAGCAGTGGCGTAGCTATAGAGGTTGGCACCCAGGGCAGTGACACCTGGCATCACCGTGCCGTGTGCACCCTGCTCTTCCCTGTCGCTTGAGTGCCCTCTGCGTAGCTCTTGAAACATTTGCTGATGCAAGCAGCATCTTCCACCTGTTGCTTGCACTGGCCTTGACTTCCTTCTGACATCTGCCAAGTCTCTTCCCTGAAGAAGCCCTTTCTGGAAACGTCAATCGCTCCTCCTAAACTTACTTGCTCCACTTCATCACTGACGCTGAAACCGTGGATTGAAGACAAAGTTTTATTTTATTTTTCTTTCCAGCTTATGATTTATCTTTAATCTTATCTATTGTTTTGCCTTTTGTCATTGTTTTGTTCTATTTCTATCATTTAAATTTCTCCAGAATTCTACTGTTCAACGACTCCCCCTTCTGCTTCTATTCCTTTCTCTCCTCTCTTCTACCTTCCAAAGTATTTAGATCAATGCTGTCTTGTTAAAATGTTTATTTTATTTTTATTTTTCCTCTAACTCTACTTTTCACTTCTCTATTACCCTCCAGGTACTTTAGTTAGATTGTGAGCCTTCGGGACAGTAAGGGAATTTTTCAAGTACCTTTCTTATTTCTAATCTTAATGTATATTTTCTGTAAACCGCTTAGAACCTAACGGATGTAGCGGTATATAAGAAATAAATTACATTACATTACATCACGTCCTGGTCCTACGAACAATGGAGGGTAGGGCAGAGGTGGATTCATAGAGAGTGTGGATGGGGGAAGGGGCAGGCTGGGGGAGTTAGTGGGCAGTTCTGTTCTCTGTTGATTGGGTTATATGTAAATTCTCACATCAAAGGAGTATGGTATTTTGTTACTGAGTTCATATTCTTGGATTGTCGAATGTAGTTGTTTCTTCTTTTGGTTTTAATGTTTGGAGTGGATGCATTAATAAAAATTAAAGTACAAAAAAAGACATCCATAATCTAATAACCTAATACATAAATCAATCACAAAAAATACATGAGAGGGAATCCTACACATAAGAGCAGTCTCTTATTTGGCATCTCTGATTTCTGCCAGAGGCGGCAGAGGGTGAAAGCAACTTGCCCAAGTTCTCAGCCCACAGATGCAGAGCTGGCAAGTTATCCAGTTCCAGGAGAGAGACTTTTCAGCTAGTCCTGTTTTTGAACTTGCATCCCAATTCAGTGTGCTAGTTGTAGTCTCTGATTTTATCCATTGAAATCAGCACTTCAGGTCCCATAATGCACCAGGATAAGGTTGCCAGAAATCCAGGATTAGCCCAGAATTTCCCTCCTGGAATTGGGTAACTTGGCAGCTCTCCAGCTCTAGCCATTAATCCATTCGAAGCATTTGCTTGCCTAGTTCCTATGCTCACTCAAAAAGTATTACTGCCACCAAGCTCAGAGATAGACTCTGTTCTTTTCTTTGCTACTTCTGGAGAAGTGAAAGGTGGGAGTGAGGGGTTCTTGTGAGAAAAACAGGTAAATTGGGAGCCCAAAATAGTGTTTATCCAGCCACTCACAAATTCAGGAAATAAATCTGAGATCAGACAAAAAAAGAATATCTAAAATGAGCCACAGAATAACACATGGATATCACATTGTTGATTTTTTTTTCTTTAAATTATTATTTTTGGCAACACATCTGGCAGTCTTTAAATAACAGCTGCCATCCAACATGCTGCATTCACTATGAATAGTAAAGCTTCCATACAATCAAACTGTCATTATTTCCCACTCTTCTTCATTTTATCTTTTCAGTATAAGATCAGGTCAAACTTACAGTGAGAGAGTCATTTTATTGAATAATGATGCCACTGAGAACACACTATAGACCTTATTCAATAGATTTTATTTCTATAGCCAGCAAGTGGAAAAATGGCCTCCTTGAATGAGGATCTGTAGAGCACGTGTGTACTGAAGTGCAATAAATTTAGTCAGTTACTTTGGGCAACTTCCCCAAATTATTGCACCGTTTTTAAAAAGGCCAGCATTGTGCTATGCACTTTGGGCCAGATTCTATAAATGGCGCCATTGTCAATCATGCAACAACGCCATTTATAGAATCACAGCTTTGGATTAGAGAATGACACGGGGGACAAATTTTTCCCCATCCCCGCGGGAACTCATTTTCCCGTCCCTGTCCCATTCCTGCAAGCTCCATCCTCATCTGCACAAGCCTCAAACACTTTAAAATCATAAGTGTTCGAGGCTTGCGTGGTTAAGGTAGAGCTTACAGGAATGGGACAGGGACAGCGACAAAACCCGTGGGGACAGGACGGGAAAATTGAGTTCCTGCGGGGACGGAGACAAATCTGTCTGCGTGTCTTTCTCTACTTTGTATAAGGCAGGCGCCACAAATGTAGGCCAGGGTTTTAAAGGCCTACATATTCAGGGCCTACCTTTCACATGAATTGCGGCTACAGAGGCGCTTTATGATGCCAAATGCCACTTCTGGTGTTAGCCACACTTACAGTGGTATTAGGCAGTGGTGTACCCATGGCGGGGGGAGGGGGGGGGCAGACAGCACTGGGTGCACAAACCTCCTGTGACCTGCACTTCAGCGCAGCTGCCGGTCTACCCCCGCGGCCAAGAAAAAGGCTAAGAAGCTGGCGGGAGCCCAGGCAAAGTCGACCAATGGCTGAGAATGCTGTCCAGTGGCATCACGAAGGGGGTGGGATAGAGCCAGATCGGGAGGGTGTTTCTTAAAGGGCACTTTCGCCGCTCCCACCGGCTTCTTAGCCTTTTTCTAGCACCGGATTTTCCGCTGTGTTTTATAGAAGCTTATACTGAAGTGAAGAACCGTAGCAGTGGCGTACCAAAGGCGGGGCGGGGGTGTGTGTCAAAAAAATGATGGTCCGGGGGAGGGGGGGTGCCCAAAAAATGATGGGCCCTGGGTGTCACATACCCTAGGTATGCCACTGGTAGTAGGTATCGTAAAGTGCCTCCATAGCCATGATGCAGGTTCTGTTTCTTTAGGTGCTGGTATGCCCCTACATTTTTATTGTAAAACAATTTTAATCATTTTAAAATGGCGTTTTCCACTTAGGTGCCATTTAAATACCTATGTAATGTAAATGCGCATAAATCGAGTCTCTTTCATTTGAAAGAAAACTGCAATGAGAGGGCATAGGATGAAGTTAAGAGGTGATAGGCTCCAGAGTGTCAAAAGGTTATACTCAGACGTAGGCAACTCATGTCCTCGAGGGTAGCTAGCCAGTTGGATTTCACAGTAGCCCCAATGAATATGTATGAGATATATTAGCATACAATGGAGGCAGTGCATGCAAATACATATCATGTATACAAGTATTCATTGTGAGTATGCCGAGTAATCTAAGGAAATACTTTTTTACAGAAAGGGTGGTAGATGCATGGAACAGTCTCCCAGAAGAGGTGGTGGAGACAGAGACTGTGTCTGAATTCAAAAGGGCCTGGGATAGGCACATGGGATCTCTCGGAGAGAGAAAGAGATAATGGTTACTGCGGATGGGCAAACTAGATGGGCCATTTGGCCTTTGTCTGCTGTCAAGTTTCTATGTTTCTCTGTTTCACAACTTTATTGCAATTTAACACTAGTGGACCAATAGATGCAGTGTCCTGTGAGTATGCGAGAACTCAACTGATTTGCAGCATTCAACGACTGGAGTTAAGTACCCTTATACAACAGGTTGCTGTCAAATTCTACTTAGCGAAGAGCAGGTTGTTTACAGTATGCATGGCTAAGCTCCATTGCAAAGAAACTCAGTTACACCGCCTGAATAGGATCAGTGAACTTCTTTACACCCACGACCTTTGTTTATAACTTTATTAACACAGTCTTTAACTGAACATGTCACACAGTGAACTACTTTCCACACAGCAGAAGACAAATAGGCAATCTGAACAGCCCTAGGTGTGATGAGTCAGCTGTTATATGCTCTCCTGAATTAGATGCAAATTATTCTGCCCTTTATTTGTCAGATATTGATAACCAGTCTTTCCACTGGCACTCCTCCATGAGCTTGAAAAACTGCTGTTTGCCCATTGTTGAAAAAACCCACCCTGGATTCAAATACTCTTTCTAATTATTATCTAGTTTCTAATTTGCCTATTCTGTTAAAATTAACTGAGACTATAGTTTTTGATCAGTTACAGTCTCATTAGAAACTGTGCTTCACCCTTGACATCCAGGCTTTCACTGTGGCTATAGTATAGAAACAGTAATTACCGCTTTGCTTAGCAAGGTTATGCAAAATTGGATTCTGGATATCTTACGTTGTCTGCCTCTCTGGATCTTTCAGCAGTGTTTGATCTAGTTCATTATGGATTATTATCAGATTGCCTTGCTGATTTAGGTATCTAGTACAGTCTTGGCATGGTTTACCTCTTTTCTTTCCAATCTTTCATGCAACCATGGCCAGGATTCACTAACCTGCCAGATCGGGCCTGATCCTGGCAGGTCCGATCAATTCAGAAAACAAAAATATGCAGATGGGGGTGATCGGAGGAACACCCTCATCTGCCTGCACAGCTCGCACATGCGCAGATCGCATATACCCGTCCAAGCCGTGACTTTTTATTTTTAACTTTAAACTTTTGCAGCCCATAGGTTTAACCCGCTTTGAGTTAAACCCACGGGCTTGCATGGTCAGTCGGGGCAGTGCTGTTACTGGGGCAGGGGCAGACGTGTTCGGGGGCAGTGCTGTTACATGCGGCAGCCTCTTCCCTCCTTCCCTTCAGTGTGAGCCCGTGGGTTTAAAGTGGGGCTGCACTGCGGCGTGCAGCCCCGCTTTAAACCCGTGGGCTCGCACTGGAGGGAAGGCGGCAGAGCCAGAGGGATTTCATGTCAGGCAAGCATTCGGGGCAGGCAAGCTCAGGGGGGTGCAGGACCGTGAGAGTCAGGGTAGGCAGATCAGGGCTGCAGGAGGCGTTTGGGCTGCAGGAGATCGATGCTGAAAGGGCAGATAGCAGGGCTTCAATAGAACAGGACAGTCGGAAGGACTTTTTGACTGCTCCCCAGCTTCTTCCATTGATTGTCCAGCCCTCTCCAATGTGAAATTTTGTGTAGTGAATTGGGTCATTTGTGAGTCGCAACATATCTATACAGGCTCAAGGCGACAGATCAAAGAGGAAGGGAAAAAGAAGGCGGGGAAGAGGACGTGGAGAGATAAGAGGAGGGACTTAGACGTAGGGGACGCTATACAGAAACTAAGATAGTTAGTTGTCAAACAGGTGAGTCTTCAGGTTTTTTCTGAATCTAGTGTAGTTCTTTGACTATCTGCAAAGGAATGACCTCCTGAACCAAAGTTTTAGAAGCATTTGGAATTCCTGTATCCTGCTGCCACAATGCAAGGCAAGCCACATCCATTATTTCTGTCTCTGCATTCTCGCTCGTGCTAGCAGTAGTTTCTACAATGTCTTTCATTTGTTCCTTTTCTACAGGGATAGACACGCACTTTGAAGCTGTGTCATTTATACCCTGAATCTTATACATTTCCAAATTCTTTTGATCTCCAGTAGGAGGCGCTCTATCTGTAAAACTGATTCTGGCCCCTGCATCAATCAAAGTTAATTTATCCTGACCCTCTATGGTGGTATTAACATTGGGACGGCTGCAAGTGTCCAATATCAAAGGTGCCACATGCCTCAAGCTGAATTCTAAGTCTGATTTATTTCCCTTATCCTGTGTCTCCAGAAGTGTGTCCACAGGTAAGTGAAAGGAGTCCAGCAGGGCTGTGAAGGCCTGAGTCACCTTGGTATTTGGACACAGAGTCAGGACATCCTTATGCTGTAGTGCTATATTTCCGGGCTTTCAAATCACTCTTTACTTTGTCCAATTTTAACTGCATTGTTCCTTTTATATTTCCCTAGACCCCAGTGAATCAGTATATCAGTAGCCCATTTGCACCATTAATTTATGTTATAAGGCATAGGGCTCACTTTCTCCACTATTCTTGTAATGTCACTGTCTTTCATATGTCCCTTCAGCCCTACTGTTACTGGTGCTGTGTCACTTATAGGGGTTACTGTATCTTCCTTGTCACTGCATGGTAGTAAATTTTCCTCACCTTCATTTGTCTATTCTTCGTCTGCAGCTGGTTTACCTTTTTCTGGCATACTACAAAAACTCTGTACTGTTTCTCTTAAATTGACTACATGGAATATAAGGTGAAGGTGGCACAGGTGCTGAAAGCAAAATCTGTGAGGAGATAGCATTAACCTGTCCCTGTAAGGCACATTTTGACTTTAAATATTTTAATTCTGCCTTAGCCCCTTCTAATTGTTTATTTATAGCTAGAAAGGAATTTATAGCTTGAACAATTAGGGTTCGTAGCATGGATATATATTAATCTTAGGACCTTTAAATTTCTTGGGGTTACCATAAATTATAGAAGCCTCCGCCCCAGTGTCCACTAGAGCCTTGACTTGTTGTTCCCCCTTTTTCCCATGGACAAGCCTCTCTTTCTTTGCTCCACTTGCGCATAGGTACGTTGCGTAGTGCCTCTTGTACAGTAGTTACCTGACTTAATCTCACAAATTTTGGAGCATCTACGTGATCCAGCACTAATCCTGCCACTCCCAGCTCTTGTATGCGTATTAACCACTGAACCCAAGGCTCTCCTACCTGCTGGGAGAATCGTGCCATTATATCTATTATCTTTTGTTGCCTATAATCTTCCATAATATCACTATGTACTGCCTGTATGGTTTGCAGATCTCTACAACTTGGCGGCATTCTCTCATTAACAAATTCACATCATGCACAACTCAACTTCCCTTTCCATTCTGTTCCCCTCTTCAACCTCTGTTAATCCACAGAAGTAAAATAAAACTATAACACTTTTATTTAATTCTTTTTCCAAATGCCCTCTATTATTTATCAATACAACAATTTTTTCTTTTAGGGGTTGGTTTGTTTTCTTCTCACTGAAAGCAAGATAAAGGCACTGATTCATAGTGTAACTTTAAATCTATAATGAGCAGAATTTAAAATTTCTCTATCTGCCTTTATAGATTATATTTTAAAATTCCTCAACTGGCTAATGTAGTTGGAAAAATCTCACATCAGCCCCACCCTGTTCACCATAACTGGGAGTGAACCTCCTGCACTGTCCTTGCTTTAATTCTAAGATCTATACCCAGAAAAAAGTAATCTGTCCTTTTGCTCAAATCTAATTTTTTATTTTACATTAACATACATATACACAATGGCACATGCACTAATGCTGTAACTTTATAACTTTTGCTAAGCAAATATATACAGGCCTCATATAAAAACAGATTATACTATCATTAGATAATATTATTCCTTGTATAATTTTACAGGTAGTAAATGAATATCATTTAGTAAAAGCATGCTTATTTAAAGAATTTATACTTACAGTTGGCTGGCCATGCCTTCCATAAAATATACCTTCACCATACAGGACAACCCCCTAAGCTACAATTTTAGCCTCTGTACCCCCGGGATCACAATTCTTAACAGAAATATACAACACCCATGCCCTCTCGCTCTTTCCCCTTAGTAATTTTCAGTTTTTGCAAAAGGTCACATACCTCGGGAGGGTTACCTGCCCCAATTGCAGATTGCTATGTGGTCTCTGTGACCACATGGCTACCCCACTTCTGGTACCAAATTCTGTAATGCCAAGTTCGTTATGTAGTCAGCACTTCATGGCATACAAAGAGACATACACAAGGTAATGCTTATTATACTAATTTAATCGTTACATAAATTGTATAGCAGTAATATACAAAACACAAATGATTTAGAACAACTTCACCATAATAGTAACAATACCGCTCCTCACAGCCAGGAAATCCCCCTTTTCAGGCAGCCGATGGACCTGGTCAATCATGGGACTATCCCTTTATGGCACACCGATGGATTCCGAGGGAAGTCCCGCGCTTGCTCCCTCTTTTATAATGTTTTACTACGTGACTAACTTCACATGACTTGCTATGTGACTACCTATCATGCCTTCCCCTGTGTTTCTGCAGCAATCATCAAGGACATTCATTAAGCCAAGATAAGATTCCAGCCTCCACTAGCCTCCACCCCCCATAATGAAGTATCCTGAGGTTCACTGATTGTCACATACATCAAATTCCACAAGCCAGCTTCTGGAAAATGGCTGCACAACTTGCTATCCCAAAGGCACTATTATTAAATTATGATCCCTGATTAAATTGGTTTAGCCAGTGAAATGGTTCCCACTGGGACTAGGCTGTGAACAGTGGCTCAAGATAAGTGCTTGGTTTTTGGATTATTATCCCCCCCTTTTACAAAACCGTAGCACGGTTTATAGCACCGGGTGCGGTGGTAACAGCTCCAATGCTCATAGGAATTCTCTGAGCGTTGGAGCTGTTACCGCTGCGGCCGACGCTTAAAAAAAAAAAAAGGGGGGCGGAGTATGTGCTGTTTTGACAATTTTTGATCACATCTGAAGTGCAATTTGACATGCAATATGTATTGAAACATTATTTAAATTGTATTTTATTAGATAATTTTGCATATTGTGGTCACCACTTTAGCCTTACACAGGCAAGGCCAAGATACAGGTGACTACAAACACAGTACTTTTTGCGTGTGACCCGGACCGGAGTCACCCTGCAGGCTGGATTGGAGTTCAAATACAAAACAACAAAAAAAAAACTTAATCAAATGGTTGAAAATATCTTTCAGCTTTACTCTGGATCGATATACAGGTAAGTCGTTCATCAGTAGTGATACCAATGGCAATGGCCAAACTAACAGTCCCAAAACATATCCAAAACAAGGAAAAATAAAGTTCAACACAAACTCAGGCTGAAAACTCAGCTTCTCTTTGTCAGTCCAAAACTTTCAAGTCATTTGGGTAGCAGCACAACACACAGTCCAGTGCACTGCTTTGCAAAACAACAGTGCTTCAAACAAAGAAAAAACAAGCCTCTGGCAGGATTGAGACAAATGCCAGGAAGAAGGAGATAGCTCTAGGTTTGCAATTGAAAGCCAAAAAAAAACAGCTTTACAAAATTCCCTCCCAGCTGGAAGCAAACCTCTCCCCGCCTCTCCAAGCTTTCCACAGTAATTCTCCACTCGTGTGTTATATGGCAAAAAAAACAAAACACTACCCAAACATTTCACTGTAAATTCCACTCACAGTTTGTGGCAACAAGCTAAGTCCACCTGCATTCTTTCAGGGTAATCAACTTCCACAGCAGCCCAGGTTTCTTCAAAATCCATAGGCTCTTCCCTGAGCCTGGACAAGTCCTCTGCTGGCTCAACTTCACTCCATTCCATAGGGACAGGACCATTGACCCTGTTTGGCTTGGGAAGCACCCTAGGGAGGCAAGGCACAAACTTCCTCCCTAACCTGTTGCCTTGTTTGAAAGCCACTGTTGGCTTTTCTACTCTTGGGGAGTGTCCTGACCTAGCAGTGTCAGCTGACGACCAGGGACCTCTAGAGCTCCCCTGGTGGTGATTCCTATTATTTTCCTCAGCTTCATCTTCCCAGATCCTGGACTTTCTCTGCCGGGTTTCTAGTTTAACCCTGGGGTTTTTTATTTCAGCTAAAGCTTGGGTCGGGCTTACATCTGCTTGGTCACATACCCCCACCCTTAAATCCTGCTTATCCCTATAAGCATGGTGATTCCCTCATCCAGCCAAAATTATTTGCGTCGCCTATTCTTAAATTTCTTTTCCTCAGGCCGGGAATCTGAACACAAATTCTCAAAGTCCTCTGGCCAGTGAAGCACAGCGGGTTCAAGGTTCTTTGTGCCCAGATGTTCATTAGATGTAACACCTTCCAACCCTTCCACCCTTTCTGTGATGGACGTCAGGACTTGGGCTATTTCCTCCACTCGTTCCTGTATCTGATCCTGCAAATTCGTCACACTACCGCCCACCCGCTTCACTGAGTCCTCCACCGAACCCAACTGGGCGGCCTGCCGTTCCAACTGAGCCTTATTATTATGGCTCTACTTAGCCAAACTATCTGGTGCTATTCCTTCCGTGGCCCAACGATCTTGTACCATTTGCATTTTTTTAACTTGCTCTAACCATTTTATCTGTTGAGCTTGGCTATCTGTCACTTTGTTTTCTACTTCTTGCATTCTTTGTTTCATTTGCCCTGATAGCCCATCAAGAGCCTCAAGTTGCTTCTGTCCCTGTTGGCCCATTTCTTGCCCCAGCCTTGCTTCCAGCTCATGCAAGCAATCTTTAAACAGAGCTTCCTCCCGAGCTACCTGTTTTTGCCCACTATCTAAGCATTCCTGTCGGAGGGCCTGTACTTCTTCCTTCCACGCTGTCTCCTGTAACCCCGATATTTTATCCAATCTCTCCTTAAGGGAACTTATCTCCTGTTGGATCTGTGCCATGGGTTCTTCAGACCCCCTCGGCTTTATTTCCACGGGGGACTGGTCAAAACCTTCCCTAAGACTACCCGTTTCCTCCCCCTGGACGCTACCTCGTCCGAGGTCCGGACACCCACTCGGGCACTGTGGGTCAGAGGATCCAAATCCCTTCTTTCCCCTACTAGTTTCCTGAAAACGCGCCCAGCGCTCCAGCTTAGGAAACCAGATCCGCTCGCATATCAGTTGCGCGATCTTGTCTCCCGGCTGGACCTGAAACTCTGACTCTGAATGGTTCACTAGTAATACGCAGACATTCCCCCGGTAATCGGGGTCTATTATACCTGCTGCCACATCTACTGAATACTTGGCGGCTAAGCCCGACCTCGGTCCTATTCTTACATAAGAGCCTGGTGGCGGAGCAATCTGCAAATCTGTCTTAACCAGAGCTCTACCTTTGGCGGGGATACTCTGTCCATGAGCTGCATAGACATCAAAGCCCGCCGCCCTGGAATAAGCCTGAGTGGGGGCCTTAGCATTCACCGAGAGAGGAACCCATCTAAGCATGGGTCGCCGTCCCGATCTCCCGGTTGAAACAACAACCCGTTCCTTTCTCCAATTTTTCCTATTTTTATCCCAACCTCCCTTCAACTGCATTCCCAACGCCAGTTTAGGTGAAGATTGACCTTTCACCGAGGTTTCCGTATCCCTTCGTTCAGCACGTTTCACACTCACCTCCCACCCTGGCCAATCCCTGCCTAGGATTAAGGGAAAAGGACACGCAGGCAAAATTGCCACTTGGAGACTATATTTTGTCCTATCGTGTTCTAGCTCTATTCCTGAAAGAGGATAACGTCTAGAATCTCCATGCACACATTTCACATATACCTCTTTTAACCTCTCGCTCCTCAAGGGGGTGGCTACAACCTGTTTCCACAGTTGTCGTGACATAACTGATTGAGCGGCTCCTGTGTCCAATAATGCCCTCACACTTTTACCCGCCACCCTTACCGGGACCTGGCATACCGACATATCGGCATCATTAAAATCCTGATGAATTACAAAGTCTCTCTTCTCCCTGCAGAATCTTTGTGTGTGTCCAGTCTTCCCACATCTATAACATGTTCTTTCACTACTCGGTGCGTTAGGCCTAGGTGTAATGAAAGCTGGATCCTTACCAGGGTTTTTTTTGTTCCATCCCTTATTTTGTTCTCTGGGCGTCTGTTTAAGTATGGGCCCTGGCCCAGTGCCTGAACCTTCCCCTGTAGATTCCTGCGCATCCAGGTATGCTTCTGCCACCTCCAATACCTGCCCCAGCGTTTTGCAATTTTGTCTTTTTACCCAAGCTTTGATGTTTCTAGGGACAGCCTCCAACAACTGCTCTTTTATTAACTCTGCAAACAGGGCCCTAGCATCGTTCAAAAATGGATGTAACCACTTTTCTGCCAGCTTGGTGATACGCTGCAACAGGGCTTTAGGCCTTTCGGCAGGGAACATTTGTGTGGCCCTAAACTTTAACCTATAGTGCTCAGGGGTATACCCCAGGTAATCTAAGATATGGGCTTTTACGGTAGGGTAATTATTAGCATGCTCAGGACTTATGGTCTGAAACGCTGCTAGGGACTCTCCAGCCAAACAGGGCAACAGCCTAAATACCCATTGCTCCTGGGGCCATCCCGCAGCCACTGCAATACGTTCAAAAGAACACAGGAAATCGTCAGGAGCATCTCCTGGTGCGATTTTGCATAAGTTCAGATTAGTTAAGGGATTCAATCCTACCGGCATGGAGGGTACTGTACTTGGTAACTCGCCCCGAGTTGACGGAGTCGTTGTCTGCTGCAGAATCTGAGCGAACATTTTGGATTGCTCTTGCATGGTCATCATCAACTCCCCATGTTGCCGTAACATAGTGTCCTGGCTAGCTTGCCACCGCTCCTCACTGGATCGCAGTAGGCCTTTTAGTTCCTCCGCCTGCCTTTGCCTCTCCCCGGCCAATGCTGCCAAAATCTGGGCTTGCTCCATTGCGCACCCTGGAAGAAAACAAAAAGAGAAAAGGAACTCCAAGTGTGGCCGCTTGGTAAACTTGTCCTCCCCTTTTCTCAGACCCCCCCAGCCTAGGTACTCTTACCACTAGCACTGGTGAGTCTGCGCCTCGGGTTTTTGGGCCTCCTTGGCCCCCAGTCGCTCACCGCACGGCTTGCCCGTCTGACACTCCGGTCCCCTGGAACCGCTCTCCGGAACTCCGACCTTCCGCCGTCGCTCCCAGCCTCGAACTGTCTCCTGGTTACACTCCTTCGCCGGATGTGCTGGAGACCTTGTCTTTATTTCCGCTCGCTGGTCAGGAACTCCTCCTCCGAATAGGAAACCGGAACTTCAGTCAAAGAAGGTGCCCTCTCACACACCCTCAAACACAAAAAAAAAATATACTCCTCCACTGGGTTAGCAAGATTGTGCAATTCTCCCATTAATCATTCATAGAAGAAACAGATAACAACCATGCTCCTCCCAGCACAAGCCAAAAAAAACGTTTTTCTTTTTTTTTTTTTCCAAAACTCAGTTCCAGAAATGTCCTGCAGGAGGCACAAAAAATCCCACCGCTGCCACCAATTATGTGGTCACCACTTTAGCCTTACACAGGCAAGGCCAAGATACAGGTGACTACAAACACAGTACTTTTTGCGTGTGACCCGGACCGGAGTCACCCTGCAGGCTGGATTGGAGTTCAAATACAAAACAACAACAAAAAAACTTAATCAAATGGTTGAAAATATCTTTCAGCTTTACTCTGGATCGATATACAGGTAAGTCGTTCATCAGTAGTGATACCAATGGCAATGGCCAAACTAACAGTCCCAAAACATATCCAAAACAAGGAAAAATAAAGTTCAACACAAACTCAGGCTGAAAACTCAGCTTCTCTTTGTCAGTCCAAAACTTTCAAGTCATTTGGGTAGCAGCACAACACACAGTCCAGTGCACTGCTTTGCAAAACAACAGTGCTTCAAACAAAGAAAAAACAAGCCTCTGGCAGGATTGAGACAAATGCCAGGAAGAAGGAGATAGCTCTAGGTTTGCAATTGAAAGCCAAAAAAAACAGCTTTACAAAATTCCCTCCCAGCTGGAAGCAAACCTCTCCCCGCCTCTCCAAGCTTTCCACAGTAATTCTCCACTCGTGTGTTATATGGCAAAAAAAACAAAACACTACCCAAACATTTCACTGTAAATTCCACTCACAGTTTGTGGCAACAAGCTAAGTCCACCTGCATTCTTTCAGGGTAATCAACTTCCACAGCAGCCCAGGTTTCTTCAAAATCCATAGGCTCTTCCCTGAGCCTGGACAAGTCCTCTGCTGGCTCAACTTCACTCCATTCCATAGGGACAGGACCATTGACCCTGTTTGGCTTGGGAAGCACCCTAGGGAGGCAAGGCACAAACTTCCTCCCTAACCTGTTGCCTTGTTTGAAAGCCACTGTTGGCTTTTCTACTCTTGGGGAGTGTCCTGACCTAGCAGTGTCAGCTGACGACCAGGGACCTCTAGAGCTCCCCTGGTGGTGATTCCTATTATTTTCCTCAGCTTCATCTTCCCAGATCCTGGACTTTCTCTGCCGGGTTTCTAGTTTAACCCTGGGGTTTTTTATTTCAGCTAAAGCTTGGGTCGGGCTTACATCTGCTTGGTCACAATATATAGCTTTTGAGAGATTTTTCAGGGTCAGCGACTGAAATCTGTAACCAATAAATCTCAAACCTTTGAATTCAGTTGGTTTTGAGCACGTTTCAGAGACCCTTTTCCTCTCTTTAATAATTGATCCCTTGTTGCAATTTCAACTGGGTCTTGGTATGGTGGAATCTAACCTACCCTACCAAGATAACTGAAGTGGGGACCAAGGCAGTATTTTGTCCATATTCATTTTCATGGTTGTATATACAGTAGATCTCTATCAAAGTAAACTCCATTTTAAGGATAAGTTGGGAATAGAAAAATAGGTGCACTGGTCACTTAAAGGCATTAGTTCAGTTCTGTCCCAGTTGATTTTATATCCTGAGAAAGTGGAGAAGTGAGAGATTAACTTAATAAGTTCAGATATGTGAGGAGGATTCAAGTTCAGTAAAATACAAAAGAACATCATTGGTAAAAGCTACTGTATATCACCAAATTACAGCCAATAGGGGCTCCAGGGCCAGATTAAAGAGATGAGGCAAAATAGGGCATCATTGTCTTGTGTCAAGTTTTAAGATAAGAACATAAGAATTGCCATTCTGGGACAGATCGAAGGTCCATCAAGTCCAGTATCCTGTTTCCAATGGTGACCAATCCAGGTCCCAAGTACTTAGCTAGATCCCAAGTAGTAAAGCAAATTTTATGCTGCTTATCCTAGGAATAAGCAGTCGATTTCCCCAAGCCATCTCAATAATGGCCTATGGACTTATCTTTTAGGAAATTATCCAAACCTTTTTTTAACCTTGTTAAGCTAACTGATTTCACCACATTTTCTGGCAACAAATTCCAGAGTTTAATTATATGTAGCGTGAAGAAATATTTTCTCTGGTTTGTTTTAAATCTACTACTTAGTAGCTTCATCACATGCCCCCTAGTCCTAGTATTTTTGGAAAGAGTAAGCAAGTGATTCATATCTACCCCTTTCCACTCCACTCAGTATTTTATAGACCTCTATCATATCTCCCCTAAATTGTCTCTTCTTCAAGCTGAAGAGCCCTAGCCGCTAGTGTTACCCGATTCAGGGGAAATATTTTCGATTTGATTCAATTTAGCCTACTGAATTGATTTTTTAATTTGATTCGATGAAATTTTCCTGCCCAATCAGGAGTTCTTTTCAGATATTCTGGTGGGTTTATTTTGTAGCCTTTTCACCCACCCCACCCCCTTTCCCTCTGCAACCCCATGCCTGTGCTGTGATGTAAAGAAAATAAACAAAAAAAGACTTTTCCTCTTTCTGTTAGGTCCTAGCTCATGGAAAGATACACATTTCAAATCTGACATATTGTATTCACAAAATAGAAAATATAATTATTTTTTCTACCTTTTGTTGTCTGGTCAGTTTATTCAAATCAAGGTCAGAGGAGGGGCGGGACCACAGCAGAGGAAACAGCTAAAAGCTATGCTCTGGTTTATATTTGTCTTCTGTCATCTCATTCACTAGGTCTCCTGCCCATTTGATGTTTTTTCTTTTTCTGTGCTCACTAGTGCTTGCTGATTCACGATTCGAATCGGTTCACCGATTCACTTCGGTTGAATCAATTTGAATCGATTAAAAAAAAAAAAATCGGTTTCCCGATTCAGACCCTTGCCCCCTAAAGCAGGAGCGGCAGCGCTGCTCTTGCTGGCCGGCCGCTGCCGCACCTTCTTTACAGAGCGAGGAGGGAGGGTCAGTCGGGAAGTGCTGCTGTGCTGCTGTCCGGCTTCCCCCCCTGGCTTCCGATTTCCCACCCTGGCGTCCGGCTTCCACCCTGGCCTCCTGCTTCCCCCCTGGCCTCTCCGTACCGTTTACCTTCTAGTTGCAGCCTGCATAGAAGATCGCGGTCATAGCATCTTTGCAAACTGCTTTTAGCTGTTTCCTCCGCTGCGGTCCCGCCCCTCCTCTGACATCAGAGACAGAATCGCAGCGGAGGAAACAGCTAAAAGCAGTTTGCAAAGATGCTATAACCGCGATCTTCTGTGCAGGCTGCAACTAGAAGGTAAACGATGCGGGGAGGCCGGGGGGAACACGGAGGCCTTCCCGGGGGGTGGGGTGCACAGTCCTTCAGAGTGAGGGGTTGGACAGGCCTTGGGGGGGGTGCAGGCCTTCAAGGGGAGAACAAGCCTTTAAGGGAGGACAAGCCTTCAAGGGGGGGAGGGGACAGACCTTCAAAGGGGGGACAGACTAGGGATGGTGGCATAGGCCTTCAGGGGGGGAAAACCCTTTAAGGGGGGGGACAAGCCTTTAAGGGGGGGGGACAAGCCTTTAAGAGGGGGGGACAAGCCTTTAAAGGGGGGGGACAAGCCTTCAAGGGGGGACAGGCTTTCAAAGCGGGGACAGGCCAGGGATGGTGGCATAGGCCTTCAGGGGGGGATAAGCCTTTAAGGGAGGGGACAGGCCTTCAGGGGGAGGTGCAGGGCTTCAGGGGGACAGACCTTTAGGGGAGGGGGGCCCTGGTATAGAAGTACATGGAGGGAGGGAGGGAAGGGGAGTTCAAAGAGATGTGCATATGCCGGACTTTGGGGTTAAGAAATAATGGGTCTAAAAATAGAGGAGACGGAGAGAGATGATGGACAATGGGATTTAGGGAGGGAAAGGGAGAGAAGTTGGACACAAGGGATGGTGTGGAGGTGGGATAGAGATACTGGATAGGAGGGTAGTTGGGAAAAGAAAGGGAGAGATGGTGGACCCTGGGGTGGTAGGGAAGGAGGGAGAGATGCTGGATGAAAGGGTAGTTAAGAAAAGGTGGATCTGTGGATGGAGACGAAAAAAAAAAAAGATGCCAGACCTCCAGGGGAGGGAAGGGAAACGGAAGGGGAGGACAGAGATGGCAGATGGTTGGTTAGCACGGAGAAAGAAGGAGACCCTGGCAAGCAAGCTATCAGAAGACAACCAGAGCCTGGGACCAACAAGATTTGAATAATGACCAGACACGGCAGAGAGAAGGCCCCAGCAGGGCAGGCCACAAGTAGCCTGCTCAGAACTCTGCATCTGCTTGCCAGTCATTGCCACTGCTGCTGCTGCTTTAGGAGGTCCTGAAGGTATGTCAAGCCTCACTGGGGGGGGATATTGGTCACTAGATCGATGAGTCCAATTCATAGGGAAAATGAATCGAGTCACTGAAGTGAATTGGTGAATCGATTTGAATTGGCAAATGGACAGCACTACTAACCATTTTAGTTTTTCCTCATAGGGAAGTCGACCCATTCCTTTTATCATTTTTGTCACCCTTCTCTATACCTTTTCTAATTCCACTATATCTTTTTTTGAGATATGGTGACCAGAACTGCACACATTATTTGAGGTGTGGCCATACCATAGAGTAATACAAGGGCATTATAACATTTTCCTTTCCTGATAATTCCTAACATTCTATTTGCTTTCTTAGCCACTGTCGCACATTGAGCTGAGGGTTTCAGCATATCCTCAACAATGACACCTAGATCCTTTTCCTGGGCATTGACTCCTAACACAGAACCCAGCATCACGTAGCTATACTTCGGGTTCCTCTTTCCCACATGCATCACTTTGCACTTGCTCATATTAAACATCATCTGCCATTTTGATCCCCATTGGCCATGATTCTTGCACAAGGATAAGCATATAACAGGTGAAGAATCTGAGTATATTCCAAAGGGAAACCAAAATGTTCCAACACGGAAAATAAATCTTTCTGCTCTATCTGATTAAAGGCCTTCTCTGTATCTAAAGAAACAGATAGAACTGGATATTCCCTTGACCAGGCAGAGTGGATCATATGACAAAATAATCAAGTGTTATCAGGACCATATCTTTTCTTGAAGATATCAGCTTGTTCATGATGTATAAGGGGCTGTATAACTTTTTCAAGTCTAGCACATATAGGGCTCCTTTTACAAAGCCGTGCTAGGGGTTTTAGCGCACGCACCGGATTGGTGCGCGCTAGTTGAAAATCTGCTGCCTGCTCAAAAAGAGGCGGTAGTGGCTAGCACGTGTGGCAATTTAGCGTGCGCTATTCCAAGTGTTAAGGCCCTAGCGCGGCTTTGTAAAAGGAGCCCATAATTTTAGCATAAATTTAGGAGTCCAGATTTAATAGTGATTTTGGTCTGTAATTTTGGACATATTAAGGGTCCCTGCCAGGCTTTGGGATGATCACAATATTTGCTTCAAGAAATCGACCTAAATGATTGGGATGAATATGAGAGCATGGAAGTAAGTTTGAAGTTTGGGAGCTAGTATGCTGATAAAAGTTTTGTAAAATTCTGCTGGTAAACCATCTGGACCGGGAGATTTGGTAGATGAGAGAAGAAGCCTGATATTCAGTGGCATAGTAAGTAGGAGGTGCCTGGAGTGGAGGCACCCTCCCCTCCCGGTGTCCTCCTCTCTGCCCTCCACCCCCCCCCCCGCACGCTCCTTCTGCGCACTACCCCTACTCCTTCCCTGCCCCATGCCACACTCACACCCTCACCCTCCCTTCCCTCCATACCTCTTTAAATCTTATTGAGTTCTCATTTAATCACTATGGGCTCCTTTTACTAAGGTACGCTAGCGTTTTTAGCGCACGCAGAAAATTACCACATGTTACACCACGCGCTACATGGCTAGAACTAACGCCAGCTCAATGCTGGTGTTAGGGTCTAGCATGAGCGGCAATGAAGCATGCGCTATTCCACGTGTTAAAGCTCTAACGCAGCTTAGTTAAAGGAGCCCTATGTGTTGTTCTTCATGTGCTATGACATGCTCCTCTAGAAGCTCTAAGGTGAGCATTGAAATGTGTAAGTTGTGTTGACATAGAAGAGGTGTCCAGTTTAATTTCAGCTGTAGTTTTTAAATTTTGTTTTATAAGTTCTTAGAGAAGTTTGATATCTTTGGCAATAGAGGTGCTTTCATAGTTGCCAAGAGGTAAAGGCGGGAGAGTGGCCTTTTCCGGAATGGTCAGTTCAGGATTAGATCTTTTTGTAGCTGAGCAAAGGATCCTTCATTTTTAGAGGATTTAGATGCTGTGCCCGTTTAAATAAATGATACTTTAGGAGATCTGATGAAATTTGTGGAAGTTGGCTGAATCATTCAATGTTTTCCAGTGGCGTACCTAGCATATGTGACACCCGGGGCCCATCACTTTTTGACCCCCCCATCTATATGAAAAATATGATTTTTAGTAACAATCTACATATCGCACAACAAGAGTGTACCTAGGAAAAGGCAGCATTAGAACACCAACACATACAATGTAAAATTAAACAAACCAGATCCTGCACAGTCAATTGATCCAGTACAGTCGATGCTATCAGAAAGCCATGTCCCTTTCGTACACACAGACAGATACACCTTTGCCCAATATGGAATAATCACAAACTAAAAATAGAAATATGTAGACAAAAGTTAAACTGAACTGCCAAGAAACCAGACTCTGCATACAATGCAACACCACAACACCACAAAAACAGTAATACATGTCCTCTAATACTGTGCAAAATATAAAGACAGTAGATGCAAATTTGAAAAACTGATATATAACTATCACCACTTTACAAATTAACAAATAAAAATAAAACAAATAATGAGAAATAGGAAAATACCATTTTATTGGACTAATCCCTGTAAGCTCGGTCCTCATCCCCACAAACCACCTGATTCTATCCACACAAGCCTTGAATTGTTTTATATTGAACTTATTATATTAAAGTATAAAAAGAAACAATATTCTGTGCAATTGTCAATTTATATATCAGCATCTTCTCCCCACTCTCTCTTCCCCATTTCCCTTCAGCGTCCTTAGCCCACTCTCTCTCCACTTTCCTTCAGCGCACGCACATAAAAACAAGCAAGTAATTTTATATCATTTTCATTCTATTCATTCATAGAAATTAAAGTCTAAATAATGCCAGTCACATAACAAAACATGATTTTACAAAAATAACCCTGCAGTCAAGCTTGCAAGGATTACTAGATGTCTTACAGCAGCTCCTCTCCCTCCCTCCCCATTACCTTTGTGGCCAAGTCAAAATGATCTACCAACAATAAAATTTTAAAAACACAAAGCACATTGTACGCAGAGAAAATGTTAATTATCATTTATATTCCGCGGGTTTTCAAAGAGATCAAGGCAGATGACTTTATGCAATGTCACCTCAGTAACAACTATACAAAAATAGACAAATATACCCCCTTCCTTTTTATTAAACCGCGAGAGCGTTTTTTAGCGCAGGGAGCTGCGCTGAATGCCCCACGCTGCTCTCGACGCTCCCTGCGCTAAAAACTGCTATTGCAGTTTAGTAAAAGGGGCCCATAGTGCAAAATATAGACAGCATATATAAATTCTCAAAACGGACACATTTTGATCACTAAATTGAAAATAAAATCATTTTTCCTACCTTTATGTTTGGTAATTTCATCAGTCTCTGGTTGCACTTTATTCTTCTGACTGTGCATCCAATATTTCTTCCCTTCTTTCAGCCTCCTGTATGCTTCCTCTCCTCCAGACTTCATTCCCTCCCCCAACTTTTTCTTTGTTTCATCCTGTCCCCTTCTTTCTTTCTCTCTCCATGCCCCCTTTCTTTCTGTATGTCTGTCTTTCTTTCTCTCTCCATGCCCCCTTTCTTTCTGTATGTCTGTCTTTCTCTCTCTCTCCATGCCCCATTTCTTTCTTTCACCCTGCCCCCTTCTTTCTTTCTCTCTCCATGCCCCCTTTCTTTCTCTATGTCTGTCTTTCTCTCTCTTTCCCCATGCCCCATTTTTTTCTTTCTTTCACCCTGCCCCCTTGCTTTCTTTCTGGCTCCCTGGCTCCCCCCTTTCTTTCTTTCTTTCTTCCTTCCCTCCCCCATGCCACTGCCACTACCACCACCATGCTGCCACTACTGCCGGGGAAAGGCTGCCACTGGCCATCGGAAACAGGCCGGCGCCGAATTCGTCCTCCTTCTTTTCCCACGGGCCAACCAACTCTGGCTGCCCGACGTCAATTCTAACGTCGGAGAGGACGTTCCGGGCCAGCCAGGCAACGATTGGCTGGCCCAGAACGTCCTCTCCGACGTCAGAATTGGCGTTGGATGGCTAGAGTTGCTCGGCTCGGGGAAGAGAAGCAGCAAGGAGGGAGAATTCGGCGCCGGCTTCTTTCTTTCTCCGGCAGCAGCCTATTCCCCGGTAAGTGGCCAGCTGAACACCCCCTCGGGCCTTGCACCTGGGGCAGACCGCCCCCCCCCCCCTTGGTACGTCATTGATGTTTTCTCAATGTGCCGATGAGAGCAAGCATCTCAGATATCCATGTGGGTTGCAATCACGTGACATCGCATTAACATTTAAACTTATAAAGCATTACGTACCAGAGTCCCTTCATACTTGGCCTCGCTAATATTGCCTAGCATGCCTGCTTGTTGATTTTGGACATCGCTGGCAGGAGGGGATGCCCAGCCCTTCCTGCCGGAACTCCCCCACCCTCAGAATATCGCTGGCAGGAGTCTCTCCTGCCAGAACCCCAACAAACATCCCATGGGGCTGCTTCTTCATGACAATGCACTGGTGCATATGACACAATAATCACAGGCTGCCATCCATTTCAGCCGTGGGTTTCAGCAGCTGAACCATCCACCCTACAGTCCCGACCTTGCTCCTTCGGATTATTTCCTGTTCCAAGTTTTGAAGAAATTTCTCCGTGGACAATGGTTTTCAAATGATGAAAACATCAAGGAAGCTGTGACACCCTGGTTTAAAGAATTATTTTCAAAGGGGGTTAAAATCATTGCAGGAAAAGTGGATGAACTGTGTGGAGCAATTGGGTGACTACATTGAAAAATAAAACAAAATTGTTTTAAACTCTTTTCTTTCCTACTGTGATAGATAAATTATTGAATGTCCCTCGTACCACTCTTGTAGTGGTTTCTGCCAGTGAGCCAGCAGTCCTGAAGAGGCAAGGCCCCCCCCCCAACCTGGGACTGACATCAGCCATGTATGCTGCATGGGCCAGCTGTCAGGGCAAGGAACTGTAAAGTCTTAAGAGGTTACAGGAAAACAAATCCTAACTCAAAACAATAGCTATAATAAAAGCATTTAGCTGGTATATATCAATCCAATCATCCTGCTGGCTAGGAAGAATGTGAGAGCTGGGATGTGCTTTGCATCCTTCAAGCATCTGAGCTATGTTTAGTCCTTTCCTGGAGAGCGGGAGCAGACAAGCAGCGGGAGCTGTAATGAAGTCTGACACACATCTCACTCCTGCCACTCCCAGCTAATTGTAAAGCTGGGGTTTGGGCATGTTTTGGAATGCCTCTCTCTATTTACTTTAAATTTGAATTGAGACTGATAAGAGGAGCTGCAGTCAGGCACAAAGCACTCCCGTGTTCTGCAGGCTTTATTCACACAGCTGCTACCAGCACTGTGAGGGCAAATATTTCAAAGAGCATTCCCTGCTGTTCCAGCGCTTGGGCCCATAAATTGCTCTGCCAGTGCTCTCCCCATTCCTGCCTGGCCACATCCCTTGTATTCCAGTACCGAGAGCCTACAAACAGCTCTGTCAATGCACTTCTATCCCTATTTGCAATAGCTCCAGGTTAATCCCTTAAGAATATTCACTAGTCCATATGCAGCCAGAAATGGTCAGCATTAAAAAAAAAAAAAACCTGCTTACCATCGTCGTCTATATTAGATCCAAATATTCCCCACAGAAAATGAATCTTGTGCTACAGACAGATCTTGGTCCCAATTCCCTAAGATACATTGGACCGAATTCAACAAACTCTACAATAAGTACAGCCATGCATCATGTGAACTCAACCACTGCCCGCCATATCTCCTGTCATCAGCGAGCACTAAGTTCCGTACCTTACTCCTACACTGGATACAAACCATGCTCACAGATGGCATTTTCCCGAATGACCTCAGCAAAATCATCATCACCCCAATCTTAAAAGACCCAAAAGGACCAACAGACCTCTCATCCAACTACAGACCAATAGCCTCAATACCTCTATATATCAAACTAACAGAAGGATTAGTAGCCAAATTCCTCACCAACTATCTCAAGAACCATAACTTACTCCATCCCACGCAATCCGGCTTCAGAACTAACTTCAGCACAGAGACACTACTAGGCTCCCTTATCGACACAGCAAGACAACACCTCAGCATTGGAAAAAAAATGCTGCTCATACAGTTGGACCTGACATTTGACCTGGCATTTGACCTGGTAGACCATAACATCCTACTGCAAATCTTGGACTCAATAGGCATCTCAGATAAAGTATACTCATGGTTTGAAGGTTTCTTAAAATCCAGAACATACAAAGTAAAATCAGACAAAGAAAAATCCAAACCTTGGTCCAACCCCTGCGGCGTTCCACAAGGGTCCCCACTTCCCCTACTCTCTTCAACCTATATACGGCCTCTCTTGGCGTTTACCTGAACAAACAAGGCCTATCCTCTTATAGCTATGCTGATGACATCACCATCCTCATTCCTTTCGACCAACCAATGCTCTTAATGTCAGACACACTACACAGAACTCTAGCTACAGTTATGACTTGGATGGAAGACCACAAACTGAAACTCAACCCAGACAAAACTAAATTCATCCTCCTAGAAAATAACAAAATCCCAACCATAACCAACTTAGAAATCAACTCTATCAACTACCCTTTGCAAACCACCCTAAAACTTCTAGGTATGACTATTGACAGAAGCTGCACCATGCAACCACAAATTAACAAAACAATACAGAAATCTTTCGCAGTTATGAGAAACCTTAGACAAGTCCGAAAATTCTTCGAAAAAACACAATTTCAGCTCCTAGTACAATCTCTAATCCTAAGTATCCTAGACTATTGCAACATCCTCTACCTCCCCTGCCCTGTAATAATGATTAAACAACTACAGACAATTCAGAATACAGCTCTGAGACTCGTCTATTCATTGAAAAAACATGATCACATTACTGAGGCATTCATCAATTCTCATTGGCTTCCAATCCAGGAAAGAATACAATTTAAATTCTACTGTATACTATTTAAAACTATAAATGGAGACAGCCCAACCTACCTAAACGACCGCCTCATCCAAACCACCTCCACCAGGCATAGAAAAACACACACCCCATTCACTTACCCCCAAATCAAAGAAGTAAAATGGAAAAAACTATACCATGGACTACTGGCCACTCAGGCAGCGAAGATAGACAACCAAGTCTCCAACCTATTGGCAACAACCCCAGACTACAAGATGTTCAGAAAGGAAATAAAAACTATACTCTTCAAGAAATCCCTTAATAAAGCTTAATACCATAATAAAGCTTAACCCCCCTCTTACCATCCCCTCCCTAACCCCAGATCCTACTTTTCCCTCTCGTGGAAACCTTCTCTGATCTAACGTTGTAACCCTTCTTCCATAACTCTTTTTGTAATCCGCTTTGAACCGAAAGGTAAGGGCGGAATAGAAATCTGTAATGTAATGCACAGTTCTTTAACTGCCAGTCCGCGGACCGGTGTCGGTCCGCAAAAAAATGTTGCCGGTCCGCAAAGGATTCGGGTCCCCGCCGCAGCAAAAAGTGCTGGCATCAGCTGACGTGCAACTTCCTGTTGCCGTCGCTATGCCGGCACTCCTGCCTTCCACCTCCTACTCCTGCCGCGTGTCTCCGCACCCCCTGACAAGCAGGGGCAGCTCTGTGTGCTTTTAACTTCGGCACACAGCTGCCCCTAAGCAGTATTTTAGCCGCGGTTTCATGAGGCAGCCTTGGGGCCTTTGGTAGGCCTGCTCGTTTCGATGATGCGATGTGAGCCGGCCTACCAAAAACCCCGAGGCTGCCTCATGAAACTGCGGCTAAAATACAGCTTAGGGGCAGCTGTGTGCCGAAGTTAAAAGTACACAGAGCTGCCGCTAGCCTACATAGAGGAAACATTTGCTGGAGAGGGAAGGAGGGAAGGGAGTAGGGGTGCTCCTGGACAAGGGAGGGGAAGGGGCTATTGCTGACAGGGGAGAAGGGAAAGGGAAGGGACGAGAATTACTGTTGGATAAGGGGAGGAGGAAAGGGAGAAGGGGTACTCCTGGACAAGGGAGGGGAAGGGGTTACTGCTGACAGGGGAGAAAGGAAAGGGAAGGGACGAGAATTACTGTTGGATAAGAAGAGGAGGAAAGGGAGAAGGGGTACTCCTGGACAAGGGAGGGGAAGGGGCTACTGCTGACAGGGGAGAAGGGAAAGGGAAGGGACGAGAGTTATTGTTGGATAAGAGGAGGAGGAAAGGGAGAAGGGGTACTCCTGGACAAGGGAGGGGAAGGGGGTACTGCTGACAGGGGAGAAGGGGAAGGGACGAGAATTACTGTTGGATAAGGGGAGGAAGAAAGGGAGAAGGTACTGCTGGACAGGGGAGGAGGAACATTGGAAGGAAACAGCTGGCAGGGAGATTAGAGGAGGGGAAGGAGTCAGGATGGACTGGAGAAATCAGATGAGAGGAAGGGGAGAGACAGAGGAATGACAAAGTAGAAAGAGATTGATGCTGGGAAGGGGGGGTCAGATGAAAAATAAGGAAAGAGGGACAAAGATGCTAGATCTGGTGTAGGAGAGAGGGGCATAGAAAGAACGCAGATACCATATGGAAGGGGGAGGGGTGGATTGCAGACAGTGGATGGAAGAGGCAGATGCTGGATTGAAGAGACAGAGGGCAGACGTTGGATGGAAGAGAGTGAAAAGAAGATGAAAGCAGAAACCAGAGACGACAAAAGGTAGAAAAAATAATTTTATTTCTATCTTGTGATTAGAATATATCAGATTTAAAATATGTATACTGCTAGAGCTGATGTTAGACATAACTGGGGAGTGCAAAGCCCAGGCAGTGCGTCTTTAGTTTCCAGCTGGCTTAGGGCTCTCTCTGACCAGGAGGCAGTTGCCCTAGTTCCACTCCCCTAACACCATTCCTGCCATGTGTGACTATGGTATTCTGTTAGCATGATATTTGTGTAGCATTCTGTAATAATTTGGCTTATTCAATTTTCTTGATAGTAGAGGGGATATATGTGAAGGGGAGGGGAGACGGGGGTTTTGTTGATCCTTGCCCTGTATTATTTATATTTATAAAATGACAATTGTACAGAATATTGTTTCGTTTTATACTTTAATAAAATATGTTCAATATAAAATCATAACTATTTGAGGCTTGTGTGGATGGGATCAGATGGTTAACGGGACCGAGCTTGCGGGGATGGGGTGGCAATGAGGTTTTTAAAAATTTCAGTCTTATTAGTTTGCCGGTCCACAAAATAATTATTTTATTTCCGCCGGTCCATAGGTGTAAAAAGGTTGAAGAACACTGATGTAATGTAATGTAATATTCAGTGGCAGGCCATTGACATTGAATACCTAAGCATATCTGGCTAGGGCCCAGCCGCTGGCACATATGTGTGTCCTGGCACTCAAGAAATTACAAACAATTCAAAACTCTGTGATCAGACTACTGTGTGGTGTCTGTCGTTTTGATCATGTCACCCCATTGCTAAATGTTGTTGTAAGTAGTTTCATAGTTTATTAAAATTTTGATTAAACGCTAAACATAGAATTCAAAGCATTGTACATTAAAATAAATGGGGGAATTAATATTCAAACAAACATGACTTAGAACAAATCTACTAACAAAACATAGGATGGGATATAAAACAAGAGGAAAAGGGGGAGAACTCTTTTTAGCGTAAACCACCTAGAACTTTTGGTTATGGCGGTATAAAAGAATAAAGTTATTTTTATTATAACTTCAAGGAGGGGAGGTGGGTAAGTTAAAAATAATAAAATATCCAAATGGTGAATTACTCATAAGAATCTTTAAAAAGAAAGCATTTTAAATTGCCCTTAAATTTATCTAAATTTTGTTCTGCTCTAATGTGTAATGGAAGGGAATTCCAAACAGTAGGAGCTGTGACAGAAAAAACAAAAGCGCGGCGTGTCCCAATAATTTTTAATGAGGGGACATGAAGAGTATGTTGCAAAGCAGATCTTACGGCCTCTTATCCAAAGCCACTCTACACTAATGGCCCCGAAGCCCATAGAGATTTAAAGGGCTTCGGAGCTGTTGCCACGCAGCAGCCAGTAGCGTTGCTTTGTAAAAGAGGCCGTTAGAGTTCTAGAAGGCTCATATGGGATCAGCAGTCTATTAATAAATGCCGGCTCATTGGACTTTAGAGATTTGAAAGTAAGAAGAGTAATTTTGTACGTAATTAGATGAGCGATAGGAAGTCAGTGCATCTTCTTAAGCAAGGGAGAGATGTGAATGATTTTTTTGAATTTGTAATAATTTTAACAGCTGTATTCTGGATCAATTGGAGACATCTAATATCCTTTTGACGTAACCCTTTATATAGCGAATTACAATAATCAATTTTAGAAAGAACAAGGGAGTGGATCAGAATATTGAGGCTAGGAGTATCTAGGAGAGGGACTAAAGATCTGATTATTTTCAGTTTATAAAAACAGTTTTTAACAAGAGCACTAATTTGGGGACAATAATAATAATAATAACTTTATTCTTATATACCGCCATACCCAGCGAGTTCTAGGCGGTTTACATCACTTAGCAAATGACCTGCATTGACAAGCAGATTTACAACATATCACAAGCAGATTTACAATGAATTACAACAATTTACAACAGTCTGCAAAGAAGGGTAGATTTACAATGATTTATCAGAAATTGCAGCTTTGATTGAACTAGACAAAGGATGTAGAGAGTAGGAAAAAGGGAAGGTCTAGTGAAGGAGGAGAGGAGCAGGGGTGGGCGAGGTGTTATGTGGGGTGAGGGGATAATTAAGGATCGTGTTTGCTGAATAGGTAAGTTTTGAGTAGTTTTCTGAAGGCAATGTAAGTGGGGTCCTCGAGTATCATGGGCTAGCCATGGGTTCAGCTTGGCTGCTTGGAAGGCAAAAGTTTTATCGAAGAATCTTTTGAGATGACAGTGTTTTAGCGAAAGGAAGGCGAACAGTTGAATTCTGCGTGATTTCTTGTTGTTGCAATAAAGGTTAAAGTGGGTGTTGATGTAGCTTGGAGAAGCACCATTTACCGATTTGTAGCAGAAGCATGCGAATTTAAAAAGAACTCTAGATTCGAATGGCAGCCAGTGTAGTTGGTGGTAGAAAGGGGTGACGTGTTCCCATTTCTTTAGGCCAAAGATGAGGCGCACTGCGGTATTTTGGATTATTTTTAGTCTCCTGGTAATTTTCTTTGTAGCGTTAAGGAAAATGATGTTGCAGTAGTCAAGAATGCTGAGGATGGAGGATTGTACAAGTAGGCGGAATGAAGTGTCATTGAAGTATTTTTTTATGTTGTGTAGTTTCCAAAGTACAGAGAGGCTTTTCCTAACGATGAGGTCGGTATGGTTTTCTAGGGATAGGTTTTTGTCCAGCGTGACTCCCAGGATTTTTATGGTCGGTACGAGGGGGAAGGTCATTCCTTTTAGTTGAATTGAGGTTTCCTTGATTTTATCTTTGGGGGAGGCTAGGAAGAATTTTGATTTGTCGGGGTTTAATTTCAGTCTGAATAGGTTAGTTTGAATAGGTTAGTTTGTTGTCGATAATGATACCGAAAATTTTAATCGATGAAACTACTTTGATTGGGATATTTTGGATAGATAATGGAGCTGAAAGTTGAGAATTATCTTTCCATGGGAAGAGGACACTGCTAGATTTTGAGATACTAAGGGCTCCTTTTACTAAGGTGCGCTAGCGTTTTTAGTGCCCGTACAAAATTACCTTGCGCTAAACCACACGCACCTTAGAATAACGCCAGCTCTCCCCAATTGGGTGCTGCAGCAGCAACATGTTTCCTCCCCTTGCCTGTGCAGTATTTCTACCCTCCCTCCTTCCCTGTGCAGCAGCAGCAGCAGCAGCAGCAGCAGCAGCAGCATGTCTCTCCCCTTGTCTTTGCAGCATTTCTCCCACCTTGCCTGTGCAGTATTTCTACCCTCCCCCTTCCCTGTGCAGCATTTCTACCCTTCCCCCTTCCCTGCCCAGCATGTCTGGCCGGCTCCCCTGCTGAAAGCCGTGGGTGTCCGCTCCTCGCGCAATCTGCAGCTGTGTCGGAAGCCTTCTCTCTGACGTCCCTGACGCAGCCGCGGATCGCACAAGGAGTGGACACCAGTGGCTTTCAGCAGGGGAGCCGGCCAGAAGATGAGCAACGCCGGTGAGCACCCACGGACACCCCTGTTTACTGCCGTTGCTGCTGGTTAAGGAAAGCAGCAGCAGCAGAATAGGGAGGGTAACCGGCTGTGCACTAGAGAGATGTACGGGGACTGAAATCCCACTCATCCCAGCCAAAATCACACCTGTCCCCATCCATCCCCATGAGGAATCCCTCTGTCCCTACCTGTCTCCGCAAGGAATCCCCTTTATCCATCCCTATAAACTTCAGAAATAGTTATTTCATTTAATTATGCTACTGAATTAAAGGCTCTGGTAGAGACCCATTTACAAATAAGCAAAGACACTTTATTAATTTGGAAATATTAATTGGGAAGAATACATACTTTGTAAATGGGTTTCTACCAGAACCTCTAATGTAAATATAAAATATAAATACTCAGCTGATGAGAACCCCCAAGCTGTCAGCTGAAGACTTCCTTTGCAGTTGGCCGGGGGTCCCTTTTGCCAAGCTTGGCAGGCAGCAGTAGCGTCCCTGAGTCACAGATGCTGGCACCTCAGTGGCTCATGGATGTTGCCAGCGTCTGCTGTGCTTGGTGGAGGGGAATTCTGGCCGTCTCTAGAGGAGGTCCTCTGCTTCGGGATCCCCACAGTCACAGCAAGGGTCAGCAAGTACTTCAACACTGTAGAAATAAAACCAGAAATGCATTTCCTTTTCTTTTGAACACAATACAAAGACATCTGCTATATACATTTCCCAAAGCTAACATATTTTAGTCAATAAATTCTGTTTTTTACCTTTGCTGTCTGGAGACTTATTTTTCCATAAAGTTGGTCCCAGTTTCTTTTTTCCGCTTTCCCATCTTCTGTAAATTCTTCTGTTGCTGTCCATTGATTCCTCCTATCATGGTCCAGCATTTATCCCTTTCTCATCTTTCGCTCCTGCCCACCAGTCTCATGCCCAACATTTCTCCTTCTATCACCCCTCTCCAGCACCATGCCACATCTCTCCCAACCCCATCACCTAACCCCAACAATTCTAGTTTAAAGCCCTCTTCAGTAGGTTAGCCAGTCTGCTGCTGAAAACACTTCTTCCCTTCTTTGTTAGATGCACACCGTCTCTGCTCAGCAGCCCTTGCTAAATCATCCCAAGTTCCAGGAAGCCAAAATGCTCTCGACAACCCCATCTGCACAGCCAGGGTCACTATGCATGAGCAGGTGAATGCAGGGATTAAAACAGGTTTTTTTTCAGATGCAGGTACTGAGTAGGTTGAAACCTGTCTGCTCTTGATTTTCATTTGTAAGTACAGAGTATGGTTCTAGTTAAGTTGATTGTTCTGCTAGAAACTTACCACCCTGAGATGTCCTGTCTGTCTGTCCAAATTAGATTGTAAGCTCTTATGAGCAGGGAACTTCTACTGAATGTTAAATGTACAGCACTTTCAGCGCTATAGAAATTATAAGTAGTAGTAGTAGTAATGCATTATTTTTAGAAATTCAGCTGTCTAAAATAAAAGGCCTCCAAGTTATTCAGAATGGAGCAGTCAGAATGTTTTTCGGTGTGTCTAGGTTTGCGCATGCTCAGCCATTATTGATGCAGTTGAATTGGCTGCCTATTGAACATTGGATTCGGTATAAAGTTATTGGTGTTCATTCACCAGGTACTACTTTATGCGAAAGTTCCCTAGTACTGTACTTGTCACTTGTTATTTCTCAGTACCAGACCCTCTTGTAGCTTGAGGTCGGAGGTAGGAATGCAGTTGTCACTTGAGAGACTGGTACTGACACATTTTGCGAATACTAGGGTAGTGACATTTTCTGTGGCATTACTGTGGAGTAAACTACCAGAATATCTAAGATTGTGTTCTGGGATTACACAGTTTATAAAGCTCCTCTAGAGCAGGGGTAGGGAACTCCGGTCCTCGAGAGCCATATTCCAGTCGGGTTTTCAGGATTTCCCCAATGCACTGCTTTCAATGCATATTCATTGGGGAAATCCTGAAAACCCAACTGGAATACGGCTCTCGAAGACCGGAGTTCCCTACCCCTGCTCTAGACTCATCTTTTTGGGCAGGCATTTTGGACTGTATGATTGTATTTTTGATGCCTTTATGTTAATGTTATTTAATACTTTGTTACTGATTATACTCTGTCTAGATAATAAGCAGGCTATAAGTATGGAAAATATATAAATAAATGGTTGTTGAGGTGTATTTTACATA
Organism: Geotrypetes seraphini; assembly: GCF_902459505.1. NCBI lineage: Eukaryota > Metazoa > Chordata > Amphibia > Gymnophiona > Dermophiidae > Geotrypetes > Geotrypetes seraphini. The sequence goes on from NC_047085.1 coordinate 231,969,551, forward strand.
AGACTTCACAGTCAGCAGACCCTTTGTAAAATGCTCATGATAATATCTAGAAATAATGTAATGTAATGTAATGTAATTTATTTCTTATATACCGCTACATCCGTTAAGTTCTAAGCGGTTTACAGAAAATATACATTAAAAATAAAGATATGAAAATAATAAAGGTACTTAAAAAATTCCCTTTCTGTCCCGAAGGCTCACAATCTAACTAAAATACCTATGGATTATTAAATTAATTAAAATAAAGATAGAAGAGGGAATAGAAATAAACATTTTAACAAGACAGCATTGAATTAAATTTTTTTGGTAAATAGAAGAGAGAGGATCAAAGAGTAAATGCATAAGGGGAAACCGTTAAACAATAGAATTCTGGCGAAATTTAAAATGACAGAAATGTTACAAAACGAAGAAAAAAGGCATAACAATAAGTAAGATTGAAGGTAATTTATAAATAAGTAGGGAAAGAAAATAAAATAATACATTGTCTTTTAAAAAAGAGCTTCTTCATGGAAGAGATCTGGATGACAGCCACTCGATATTGAAAGTCATCATGTTCTGTTTCCGATGTAACTGGGTCCGACACAAGACTCCCGTCCCGCTGTTTCCGTGCACATCCGCCAAGAGCTCTGGAAAGAAGCCAAGTCAATGGGTGAAGTGGTTCTGGGGTACATGAAATCAGACTTCGGGTTAGGCAAGTGGGGATCAGATCTTCATCGCCGAAGCCAGGAGCGCAGGAAGCGGTGAAAGGTCCTGTGCCGACCAGGGTGTGCTGCATCCGGACACCGGGGGCAAGGCGGAGCTTCCCAGGGTCATCTCTAGCAACAGGCAGATCAATGTAGGAAACGCCTCCACAGCTCCTGCCCTCGCATAAATAAAACAAAACAAAAGGAATAAAGTTCTTTTTTATTGGACTAACAGTGCATTGTTTAGTTAGCTTTCGAAGGTAACCCTACTTCAGAAATACCACACCATTTCAATTAAAATGCTCATTCCATTTCACTGCACAACAATTTTTTGGTTAAGTCTTGATTCCTGAAAAGTTTTTGGTGATTATGACAGGTACCAACTTGGTATGCTCAAATATGGTTTTGGTTTTACTGCATCACGTAAGAACTATGAGAAATAGACATTTTTATGTTTACTGACAATAAAATATATAGTCAAGTTTACGTTTCGCACAAGCGACTAAATGAAACAGAATTAAAAGTGTTTTGCTCCCGAGTTTCTTTTATATTCAGTGTCTGGTGCATCACGTTGTAGCATCCAACAATAGTCGGCAAGCATTGACGGATTCCAATTGCCCTGGTATCGTTTCTCCATCGTAGCTATGTCTTGATGAAACCTTTCACCGTGCTCGTCACTCACAGCACCGAGATTTGCGGGGAAGAAGTCCAAGTGTGAATGGAGGAAATGAATCTTGAGTGACATATTGCACTTCATTCTCTTGTATGCTTTGAGAAGTTTGTCTACCAGCTGAATGTAGTTTGGGGCTCTGTAATTGCCCAGAAAATTGTCAACAACGTCTTTCAAGGCTTTCCAGCCAATTTTTTCCGGCCCAACTAACAGATCTTCAAATCGCTTGTCACTCATAACATGTCTGATCTGGGGGCCAACAAAAATACCCTCTTTGATCTTGGCATCAGTTATTCTTGGGAACATCTGTCTTAAATAATGAAAACCTTCCCCTTCCTTGTTCATTGCTTTCACAAAATTCTTCATGAGTCCCAGTTTAATGTGAAGAGGAGGCAAAAATATCTTTGTCGGGTCAACAAGCGATTCATGTGCTACATTTTTCTGTCCTGGAACTAACTTTTTACGGAGTGGCCAGTTCTTTCTAGAATAGTGCGACTCTCTGTCTCGGCTGTCCCATTCGCAGATGAAACAGCAGTACTTTGTATAGCCAAGCTGCAGTCCTAGTAACAGAGCAACGACTTTGAGGTCTCCACAGATATTCCAGTTATACCTGGTATACTGGACATACTTTAGTAACATTTCCATATTCTCATATGTTTCTTTCATATGTGCTGCATAGCCAACAGGTACTGAAGGATAAACGTTGCCATTGTGCAACAGAACAGTTTTCAGGCTTAACATTGACGAATCAATGAAAAGACGCCACTCTTCCGGGTTGTGATCACAACCAAAGACCGAGAACAATCCTTCAATGTCACAACAGAAACAGAGACTGTCGACTTGTGCAAAAAATTTGGTTATATCATGATGCCGGTCTCGAAACACAGAAATTTTCGTACCTGGTGATAGCAAACACCATTCCTGCAGTCTCGAACCTAGCAGCTCAGCTTTTGCTTTTGACAGACCCAAATCTCTGACCAAATCGTTCAATTCGGACTGTGTTATCAGATGTGGATCGCCTGATGAGGATGGTTCAAAATCCGGGTCAATGTCACTGTTAGAACCCTGCACTGCAGTTTCTTCATCTGGTTCGTCTAAGGTCCAATCCTCTGGTGGTTTCGGAACTGGAAGACTGTCATCATGTGGCATGGGTCTCATTGCTGAAGGCAGATTAGGATATTCAATTGACTTCTTGTTTTTGGCAGAGAAACCAGACACATTAGTCAAACAGAAATAACAGTCCGTCACATGGTCTTTCTGTTCTCGCCATATCATCGGAACAGCAAATGGCATCGTCTTTCGAGTACTTCTGAGCCAGGCTCTCAGACTAACAGCACATGTCGCACAGCAAATGTGAGGCGCCCATTGCTTGTCTTGATCACCTATTTTGCAGCCAAAATACAGATGATAGGCTTTCTTTACAAGGGCAGTCATCGAACGTCTCTGAGGCGTAAGTGTATATTCCCCACAGATATAGCAGAATGTGTCGCGGCTGTTACGACACCGACGAGACATATTGCCCGACACCAAAACGTCTATAGCATCAAGCTTACTTACTGTTATATTGCTACAGCTACTATACTACTATACTTTACTATACTGATACTATATACACACACGGACTATCTATATTAACCAAATGAGCAGGATCGGTGTATGGAAGCCACCATTATAGCATGGTGAGACAGCGCAAGCTCGTTCAGACCTGCCCAGACATGCCCAGGATGTCATCTTCCATAAAACAGCTTCCAACCTGGCTAGATTTTATGCATGGACATACCCAGGCGGCACAAACCGTTGTTGATAAGACACTTATGGGAGAAAAAATTGTTTGCATCCAAATATAAGAAAAAATCACGACAAAATTGAAGATTTCTCTGAAATGGTACGTGATGGGTAATTTTTGATGTAATATTCATGATCAGCACCCAAAATTCTATAAGAAACACCCAGCAGTGTTCAGGAAGCAAAAACTTTGTTGTGCAGTGTTTTCTGCATAAAGGGTCTCTTTGTGTCACTGGATTCTATATATTGTGAAGCTCTTCAAAACAATATTTGAAGAGAAAGGGAAGAATGCATCTCCAAGGTCTCATTCAAAAAGAAAGAAGTGATGGCAGTTTTGGGAGGGAAATTCTTGGAATGTGGTATAAACTATTCTTTAAGAGGAAAACATTTGAATTGTCAACTTTGAAATCCCCCTCTCCGCTTCCAAATCTCTGCCAATAAATATATCTGATTTTGACCCCTCTGTTCATTGTTATGCTTGGTTTATTGTGGGCTTATTTCTTCTCCATTGACAAAGAGCAGGAGGACACCTTGAGTGATGCAGGACCTGGATGTACAAGTATTTATAGAATGTTCATTCCTGACAGAGAAGCTGGAAAGGGAAGACTGACATTGCCACCTAGTGGACAAAAGGCTATACAATACCAGTTTTTCTGATACTTGCTTTTCATTTTGATAGGTCTGATACAATAAGAGGTTCCATTCTGTGGCTTGGCTTGTAGCAGAGCTAAGAAAATATGGTTTTAACTTTGCATAAACAATCAGTCAGTTTTCCTCCCTGAACTCCTGAAATCTGAAAGGCCCCTCCTTTAATAAATAGTGATATGCAGCCAGTTTCCTACCAGGGGTTACTTGCTGTTCCATTTACTGAGACACTCTTGGCATTCATAAAATATTGTAACAAGGGTCTTCCAGGAGTCCCCCCCAAAGCTCCCTCCATTATATCACTGTCCCCATAAATATCCCTCAGTAGTGTGTTTTCACAAAGCAAGGCTCTTCTATTTGTAGTTTTGATAATAAATAAACAATTTTGTATGATCATCTACTCAAAATGGTAGAGTATAAAAGAGAAAAAAAACTAAGATGCATTTAATAGTTCAGAAGAGGTGCTGTGAGAGGACTTCGAGAGACAGAGAGATCTTCACTGGTAAGTCTTTGCTGGGAAATTGCTTACAAACTTTGGAAAAGGGAATCTTAAAGCTAAATAGATAAGCTCATGGAATTCATGGACTTATTTTATTTAAAGTACTTTGCTGACTTAGTAAGGAGTTTTATGGACAGGTGGGTTTTTGGTTGGTTTGTTTTTTTGTTACATAGGAAGTATCTGTTAGTGTAGGTTAGTATTTCAAGGGACTGTTTCAAAATTGCTACAGTATCAGTATAAACTATAAAGCACAGCTAATAGGCACAGGCTGCTTCAGTTTAAATTTTAATTCTCCCACACTAATTCCCACATATTCCAGGCCTGATCTCTGATTTATAGGCCTTTGAACCAATTATAAGACTAAAAAAGTAATTAGCTAATCTCTTATTAGCTAGTAATTAGCTTTTAAGAAATAGTCTAAGAAATCCTTGGAGGGTAACCTACCAATTACAACATTACAAAATAAAAATTAAACATTACCATAGCCTAACACATATAACTAACAATCTTAGGGGACTTTAGTGTACATATTCCAACTCCCTTAGCAGCTTAATAAAAAAAATCACCAATCTTAAGATGCAGGCAGCAAGTCCAGCAGTGAGATGGAGGCTACCCAATCTTTTGCACTAAGGGCTAGATTCACTAAGGGCACGGATCGGATCTGATCCGTGAGAGATAGAAACATAGAAGATGACGGCAGATAAGGGCCATAGCCCATCAGGTCTGCCCACTCTACTGACCCACCCCCAAGTCTACTATCCTAGGGATCCCATTCCTGGTGACAGGTTCCCTTGGCTTAACCCTCTAAGGGATCCCACATGGGCATCCCATTTGCTCTTAAATTCTTGCACGCTGTTTGCCTCGATCACCTGCACCGGGAGCTCGTTCCAAGGATCAACCACTCTCTCGGTGAAGAAATATTTCCTGGTGTCGCCATGAGGAAATATTTCTTCACCGAGAGAGTGGTTGATCCGATCTGTGTCCGGGGGGCTGATTCACAAATCGCCCTCATGCAAATGAGGGCAATCGGAATCACACCCCAAACCGAGCACCCGAGTTGCTCTGTAGCGATCCCGACACATGCGCAGACCATCTGTAAATGGTCTGCGCATGCTTAAAGAGCGACCTTTTTGTTGTTGTTTTTACTCTCTGTGCCTGGCAGAGCACTACCTTTTTTTTTCTTTGCAAGCCCGTGATTTTAACCCGCTTTAAACCTGCAGGTTAAAACCACGGGCTTGCACTGCGGGGAAGGGCAGGAGAGATTCGGGGCTTGCAGAGAAGCAGGATCGGGGCAGAGAGCGGGGCAGTCGGAAAGGACCTGAGCGACTGGTCCTCGGCAGTCGCTTATTTTTGATCGGTCAGCCCAGTCGGTGTCCCTCTTTTATTTTTAGTGAATCGCTGCCTGCCTGCATTTGAATGTCGTTCCCCCTCATTTTCATGCGTGGATCAGAGGATGATCGGGACAGAGGTTAGTGAATCAAGTCGGAGGGAAATCGGGTCGCAAAGGGGTCACTAAGTGGTCAGAAGTTAATCGGTGGGCTTAATAATAATAATAATAGTTTATTTTTATATACTTCCATACCCGGGAGTTCTAGGTGGTTCACATCAATCAATCATTATACATACAGTACAAATAGATATTTAAAATTGAAATCATCTAAAATTTCGGCAAAGTTAAAAGTTTATAGTGGGAACATACAAACAATTTAAAATAAGATAAAAATTATAAGTAAGTAATAAGATACATTAGGTTGCCAGTCTATTAAATAATTGAGTTTTTATCTGTTTTCTAAAATCAAGATAAGAGGAAGCTTCTAACGCAATTTTGGCAAGCCATGTATTCAGTGTGGCCGCCTGAAAAGAAAAGGTTCTATCGAGGAACCTTTTGTAATGACAGGATTTTATTGAGGGATATGCAAACAAGTGTACTCTTCGAGAGCTCTTATTAATGTAACTCAGGGTAAAATGAGGGGTAAGATAGTCTGGTAGCATGCCAAATACTGCTTTGTAGCAAATACATGAGAACTTAAATAAGACTCTCTGGATTCCAATGGCAGCCAATGAAGCTTTTGATAGCATGGAGTAATATGCTCCCATTTTTTTAAACCAAAAATAAGACGAACAGCCGTATTCTGAACTACTCTCAAGTGTCACATGTTCGATTATCTCCCAGTTCGTGAGAGGTCTTATATGTGTACTTGGCAAATAGCTCCTAGCACTCAGGGAATGGGTCTGATCTAATGAGGCTAGATTAGCAGACTTTGAGGAGGAGATAGAGAGGTACATAGAGGAGACCTACAGGGATGTTGTAGAGAAGTCCCACCTCCAGTCTGGCAACCTCTGTGTTGCCTCAGAGGAGGGAGATCTTCTTAAAGGAGAGCATCACCCTGGTGAAGTAGGAAGCAATTCTGTAGCCAGGACCTGCCCAACTGGGGATGAAGTGGCATAGCGAGGGTGAGAGGCCCCTGGGGCAGTGGTGCCCCTCCCGCCCTCTTCACTGCCCCCACCCCATCCGCTCCTTCCCTTCCCTTCCCCCGTACTTCTTTAATGTTCTTGACACAAGCAGCAACCCCAACCTGCTACTTGCACAAGCGTCGGCTTTTCCTCTGATGTCACTTCCTAGGTGCAGGTCCAGGAAGTGACATCAGAAGAGCCTATGCTGGCACGAGCAGCAGGTTGGGGTTGCTGCTTGTGTCACGAACGTTAAAAAGGTACGGGGGAAGGGAAGCGGCGTGTGGTAGTGGGGGGTGAGGAAGAGAGGAAGATAGATGCCGGCACCCCCACCAAGAGGGCACCTAGGGCGGACCGCTCCCCCCCCACGCCTCCCCCTTACTATGCCACTGTGGTGATGCAATGTCCTCTTGCACTGAGGATGTGTCTCCAGAGGCTTCTGCCAAAGAGGGAAAGGTTAGGACAGCTGTTATAGTGGAAGATTCGATCATCAGGCATGAAAATATCTGGGTGGCTGGTGGACATGAGGATTGCCTGGTCTATTGCCTGCCTGGTGCGAAGGTGTTGGACCTCATGCGTCACTTAGATAAGATTTTAGACAGTGCTGGGAAGAAGCTTGCTGTTTTGGTACATGTGGATACCAATGACATAGGGAAATGCAGTAGGGAGGTTTTGGAAGCCAAATGTAGTCTCTTTGGTAGGAAGTTAAAATCCAGAACCTCTGAGAGCCAAGAGTCAAATCTCTTCTAATAATAATAAACTTTTGCTCATCATGACAGGGGTTGCCATACAGCAAATTATGAAAAACTGGAAAAATTGGGATCGACTGAATTATAATTTTTGGTGGAATTCGTTATGCCAAATCTTTAAAATGGAACGGGTAATAGCCATACAGCAGGGGTATTTTAAGAAATTTAGGGATATTTGGGAGCCATTAACAAAATATTGTACAGAATGAATATTACTTTTTTCCCCTTTATTCATACACGTCCAGGGTGGGGAGGAGAGGAGGGAATATTTTCTGATTTCTTATGCTTAAGAACAATTGTTGGGTAGCATTTTCAGACGTGCTCCCTATTCCATGCGCAGGTCTCAATGAGGCGATGGTGCAGGGAGGAGAGTTTTAGATTTCTTAGAAATTGGGGTTAGATTCTAAGAACTTAACGTTGCCTTTAACGCAGTCGCTAAATATGCTCCAGCCAGTTTAACGTACATGTTTTTTTAGCAGTAGATTATCAAAACGGCTTACTGTGGTCTTTTCTGAGCTTCCTAGCAGTCTCTGATTCTGCCATGCAAATAAGCTCATCAATATTTAAATGAGCATTCCGGATGATTCTTCATCATCGTCGAGTGAGTCTCCAAGCATGGTGTCAGTCCACCCTCTCCCACTGCCGCCGTAAAGCAACCCCCCCCTGACGCCCCCCCTCCACCGCCATCATGCCCCGGCACCCCCCACCAGCTTGTTCACAAAGGCCAGATGGATGCCTATTCCTTCCAGCCAGTAGGCTTGCCTCTTCAAAGGTGCATCCTGGGATGCGCTAGGGAGGGGCAATCTTAAGCAACCTGGGCCAATCAGAGCCTTAGGCCCTTTCCCAAATGAAGAGGCGGGCCTGCTGGCTGGAGGGAGTAGGCTTCCCTCCTGCTGGACTTTGTGAACAAGGTAGGGGGGCAGCAGGTCGGAGGCACTACAGTGGCCAGATGTGTGTGTGTGCTGCCAGGTAGGTGTGTGTGGAGGACGGGTTGCTTGATGGTGGCGGGAGGGAGAAGGCATCCCTCCTGCTGCCGGGGGGAGGGGCGTGTCGGATGGATTACTTTATGGCATTGGTGGAAGGAAGAGGCCATCCCTCATGCCAATCTTCATTTTGGGTAGGTTTTTTAAAATTTGAGGGTGTATTCTGCGCTTGTGCTAATTGCTATCACCAGCGATTGGCATATGCAAATTTAGCGACCCTTTATGAAGCTTATTTGCATGTGTGGTTTTTTAAGAATGACCCACCTTTTCAAAATCATTACAATAATGGCTGAGACAGCAACCCGTCAGATTTTACTGTGAACAATAGAGAATCTTCCCCCTAGGTGACATTCTGGGGAAGGGGAAGCCTCTTCCGCAAATATGGGCTCCACGTTAACCAGGGTGGAACCAGACTGCTTATACCAACATTTAAAAAGGAGATAGAGCAGCTTTTAAACTAGAACCTGGGGGAAGGATGACAGTCACTCAAAGGAGCGTAGTTTGGAACAAGGTATCTTTAAAAGATATTACCATAAAAGGGAAGACAGAGCATACCAATAATGAGATTGTAATACAGGCCACAGTAGACCAGGTTTCCTTAAATACAGAGCAGGCTGATTTTAAAGATTGCAAATGATCTATGCCAACTGCTGAGCACATTGTAAATAGATATGACAAGCATTGTTTGAAATGTTTGTATGCAAACACCAGAAGCCTAAGAAACAAGATGGGAGAGTTAGAACATATTGCATTACTAGACAGATAGATATAACAGGTATCTCTGAGACCTGGTGGAAGGAAGATAACTAATGGGACACTGTCATACCAAGGTACAAACTATATCGCAGTGATAGGGTGGATCAAATTGGTGAAGGCATAGAGGACCAAAATCAAAAAATGCGTCGAAGTCCGATTTGGACGTAGGGCACTAATCGCCCAAAGTCGGCAGGGGGAAAAATGGCCATTCTCAAAAAGTACGTCTAAAATATATATTTTTTGAAAATCGTCTATCTGTACATCCAGTGTTTGATCATCCAGACTGCCACTATGTCTATCTTTATGCCACGTTCTCAACCAAAATTTGTCCAAGTCCCAAATGCCCAGAACAAGATCATTTGGGCATAGGAGGGGGCCAGCATTGTGATGGACTGGCCACCCAGATATGGCAACAGAGCACTGGGGCACCTTACAGGGTGCCACATAAACATCTCACCAGAACTCTCTTACTGGGGTATGGTGAGTCCCCCAAAACCCACTATATCTACCTGTCTACAACCTCGATAGCCCTTATGGCTCCAGGTGCCACCTATATGGTAGTAGAGTGAGGTTTGGGGAGTGGGTGGGTGGGCGCACATGTTCCACCATAAATGTTTTGGGTAGAGTGGCTTATGGGCCTGGGTCCTCCTCTCTATGGTCCACTAGCCCACCCCCCAGACTCTTAAGTCACCTGTATGCAGCTCTACTAGGCTTTCCTATGTCAGGTGCTGATGTTCCAGAGACAGGTATGTACGTTTTTATTCTGAACTTTTATGGGGGTGCAACAGGGTCAGTGAACATGATGGGGAGGTGTCTTTACTTTGTCTCTGCAGTGGTTATCTGGTCACTTTGGATAACCTTTGGGCACTTATACCTGTCTTTATATCATCTAACTCACAATGTATAAGTTTCGTCTAGGCCAAGGGTGCCCACACTTTTTGGGCTTGCGAGCTACTTTTAAAATGACCAAGTCAAAATGATCTATCAACAATAACATTTTTAAAAAACATAAAGCACACCGCACGCAGAGAAAATGTAAATTATCATTTATATTTCGGGGATTTTTCAAAGAGGTCAAGGCAGATGACTCTATGCAATGTCACCTCAGTAACAACTATACAAAAATAGACAAATATATCCCCTCCCTTTTTACTAAACTGCAATAGCAGTTTTTAGCGCAGGGAGCTGCGCTGAATGCCCTGCACTGCTCTCGATGCTCATAGGGTCCCTGCGCTAAAAACTGCTATTGCGGTTTAGTAAAAGGGGGCCATAGTGCAAAATATAGACAGCAGATATAAATTCTCAAAACGAACACATTTTGATCACTATATTGAAAATAAAATCATTTTTCCTACCTTTGTTGTCTGGTGATTTCATGAGTCTCTGGTTGCACTTTCTTCTTCTGACTGTGCATCCAATATTTCTTCCCTTCTTTCAGCCTGCTGTATACTTCCAGACCTCATTCCCTCCGCCAACTTTTTCTTCCTCTCTCCCTGCCCCCTCCCCTTTCTTTCTTTCTGTCTCCCTGCTCCCCTTTCTTTTGTCTGTCTGTCTCTCTCCATGCCCCCTTTCTTTCTTTCTGTCTCCTTGTCCCCCCTTTCTTTCTTTCTTTCTGTTTCCTTTCTTTCTTTCTCCCCCAAGTCACTGCCACCGCCATCAGGGAACAGGCCCCAAACCACCACCGCCCCAAGCTCTCCCTGCTTCCCGACGCAGAAGCGCCGAGTCGACCAGCTTTCACCCCCGACATCAATTCTGACATTGGAGAGGAAGTTTTGGGCCAGCCAGGGAGTGATTGGCTGGCCCAGAACTTCCTCTCTGACATCAGAATTGACATCAGGTGGGGAAGGCTGGTCGGCTCAGTGCTTCTGCATCGGGAAGCAGGTAGAATGTGAAGGCAATGCGATTGACTCGCATTGCCTTTGCAATCTACTGGTCGATCGCGATCGACCTTTTGGGCACCCCTGGTCTAGCCAGTCTTGTCAAACATTCGATTATCCCTGCAGGATGACTAAGTCTAGGTTAGCCCACAACCCACCCTAACCATCAAAACTTACTCACTATCAGGCAGACCTCAGCTACAACTTGGTTATGGCAGGGAGAACAAGAAGCGCCATGTCTGCAATCAAGACCAACTGTCCGGTAACTGTGGGGACCCAGGGGGCGACCACGGTATGCGTGCAGAAGGAGGAGGACCCAGGACTGTGGACAGAGGTCTCCATGCAGACCGAGATCATCCCCCTCCCCCCCCTGTTCTCCACAGTCTCTACACAGACAGAGGAGGTCGACCAGCTAGACGGAGACATCATGCAGGAACTTAGGAGTCTCAGGGAGGAAGTGAAACGCCTGAGAAACATCCGAGAGGATGAGGCCTACATTGACGGAGTCGTCCAGGAGCTGTCCCAAATCACCGAGCTGGCCCAAGACATGTCCTCCCTCGAGACACCCAAATCACCAGCCTTGAAACCAACAATTGGGGTACAGGAGATGGCTGGAGACACTGACTCCTGGCAGCTGGTGACCTCCTCCACGGGCAAACACTGGAGATCCCACCCCCCCTCTTTCAATCTCTTCACCCTCTTCTTCTTTTTCTCAATAACAGGGCAGCTTTACATCCACCCCACAACTCACCCTGAGGAACAGATTCCAGATCCTACAGGTAGAAGATGTCGACAAGGAGCAGGAGGATGCCGACAAGGAGCAGGAGGTAGTCCAGCGCAAGGCTCCAACTCCGGGGACAACTGATTGGCTCCCCCCAAAGAAGTGCAGAGTAATAGTCATTGGGGACTCTATGCTGAGGGGCACCGAGGGACCAATCTGCAGACCGGATATGCAGTCAAGGGAGATTTGCTGTCTGCCTGGAGCCAGGGTCTGAGATGTCACCGCCTGTCTTGATCGGCTTCTCAAGCCCCAAGATCACTTCCCCATGGACCTCATCCACATTGGCACAAACGACACTGCTAATAACACCCCGGAGAACATAACTAGAGACTTTGGAGCCCTGGGTGAGAGGCTGAAGCAGACAGGAACACAGGTGGTCTTCTCCTCGATCCTCCCAGTTAGAGGCAAAGGAAGTGCCAGTGTTGAGCGTATACTGAGGACTAACGAGTGGCTTCAAGGATGGTGCCGGGAAATGAACTTCGGATTCCTGAACCATGGAGAGGTGTTGCAAGGACTTCAGGGACCAGACGGACTCCATCTGGCCAGCAGGGGTAAGCACGTCTTTGGACACCGACTAGCCCGCCTGCTTCGTAGGACTTTAAACTAGGTAAGTCGGGGGAGGGTACCCACTCAGATACAAGTGCAGTAAGGAATGATCCTGACGAGGTGAGTCAAAACTCCGATTCTAAGTCCAAAGTAAGTGCCCCCATTGCAAACAATACTCTAGGAGTCACACTACCCCAGGTGGGAAACTCCCCACAGGGACTTAGCAATCACGGGGTATGGAGGGCTATGTATGTTAATGCACACAGTTTAGGCAATAAGATTCAAGAATTAGAGACCAAAATAATGAATGCCGACCTTGACGTGATGGCAATATCCGAAACTTGGTTCACAGACTCTCATGGGTGGGATATAGCTATACCGGGATACAACTTATTTCGTCAGGACAGAGAGGGAAAGTCAGGGGGAAGGGTGGCACTATACATTAAAGAAGACATCAAAACTACCAGAATCACAGATGTCAAGTACACCGGGGAATCCCTCTGGGTGAATCTGGCCAGAGGCAGGGAAAAATGCCTGTATCTTGGTGTAGTATATAGACCTCCAAGACAACTGGAAGACAAAGACTCCGAATTAATTGAAGACATAGAGAATATCACTCTACGGGGAGACGCTGTTTTGCTAGGGGACTTCAACATGCCTAATGCAGATTGGAACTCATACTCAGCAACAACCAGCAGCAGCAGGAGACTGTTAACATCCATAAAGGGAGCACGACTCAAACAAATGGTATTGGAACCCACTAGGGCCCAGGCGATCCTGGACCTGGTACTCACCAACGGGGATAGCGTCTTGAAGGTCTCGGTAGGAGATACGCTAGCCTCCAGCGACCACAACATGGTGTGGTTCTACCTCAGGAAAGGTTTCCCTAGATCAAACACGAAAATAAAAGTACTCAACTTCCAAGGCACCGGACATTGCAGAACCAAGCTACGACCGATGATGTGGAAGCTATGTGGTCATCCCTGAAATCTACCATACATGAAGCGACAAGCCTCTACATTAAATCAGTACACAAACGGCGGAGAAACAACAAACCCCAATGGTACTCCGCAGAAATCTCGCACCTCGTCAAGGAGAAGAAAAAAGCGAATGGAGACTAGGGAAGCTAAACTAGAACATAGAGAGAGGTCTGCAGAGGTCAAAATGGCAGTCAGGGAGGCCAAACTTCAAGTGGAAGAGACTCTGGCAAAGAACATGAAGAAAGGGGACAAATCTTTCTTCAGGTATATTAGTGATAGGAAAAAGAACACAGACGGGATAGTACGCCTTAGAAAACCAGATGGGAACTGCACAGAATCAGATTCCGATAAAGCAGAACTACTGAATGAATACTTCTGCTCGGTCTTCACCTGTGAGGCACTGGGGCACGGTCCGCAGTTGCAGGCAAGGCCCAGCATGGAAGACCCGTTTCAGAATTTTGAGTTCACACCTGGCGACGTCTACTACGAATTGGCAAGACTCAAGGTGAACAAAGCCATGGGACCGGACAATCTACACCCCAGGATGCTCAGTGAGCTGCGTGATGTCCTGGCAGAACCGCTATCAGGACTCTTCAATCTCTCCCTAAGTTCGAGGAGAGTCACCATAGACTGGAAAACAGCTAACGTCGTTCCACTGCACAAAAAGGGTTGCAGGGCAGAGGCTGCAAACTACAGACCGGTGAGTCTCACATCAATAGTATGCAAACTCATGGAAACACTAATCAAACGTAAATTAGACGCAATCTTGGATGAGGAGAATCTACGGGATCCCAGTCAACATGGATTCACCAAGGGTAGGTCCTGCCAATCCAATCTCATCAGCTTCTTTGACTGGGTAACAAAACAGTTAGACTTGGGAGAATCCGTGGACGTTGTATACCTAGACTTCAGTAAAGCTTTCAATAGTGTCCCGCATCGTAGGCTGTTGAGCAAGATGAAATCAATGGGGCTGGGAGAAACACTAACTACATGGGTCAATGACTGGCTGAGTGGCAGACTTCAGAGGGTGGTAGTTAACGGTACCCTCTCTAAAACATCGGAGGTGACCAGTGGAGTACCGCAGGGCTCAGTCTTGGGCCCGCTCCTTTTCAACATATTCATAGGTGACCTAACTCAGGGGCTTCAAGGTAAGGTAACGTTATTCACTGACAACGCCAAGCTATGCAATATAGTGAGAGAAGGCAATTCACCCGATAGTATGACACAGGACCTACATTTGTTGGAGCTTTGGTCCTCGACCTGGCAGCTGGGCTTCAACGCTAAGAAATGCAAGATCATGCACCTGGGCAGCAGAAATCCGTGCAGAACTTACAACTTGAATGGTGAGACCTTAGCTAGAACTTCAACAGAACGAGACTTGGGAGTGATCATCAGCGCAGACATGAAAACTGCTGATCATGTGGAGAAGGCTTCATCTAAGGCAAGACAGTTGTTAGGTTGCATCCGCAGGAGTTTCGTCAGCCGGAAGCTTGGAGTCATAATGCCATTATACAGAACCATGGTGAGGCCTCATTTGGAATACTGTGTGCAATTCTGGAGGCCACACTACCGAAAAGATGTGCTGAGAGTAGAGTCGGTGCAACGGATGGCCACCAAGATGGTCTCGGGGCTCAAGGATCTATCGTACGAGGAAAGGCTGAAAAATTTGCGGTTGTACTCACTCTAGGAACGTAGGGAGAGAGGAGACATGATCGAGACGTTTAAGTATATTACCGGCCGTATCGAGATGGAAGAAGAGATTCTCTTTCTCAAAGGACCCTCAGCCACAAGAGGGCATCCGCTCAAACTCAGGGGCGGGAAATTTCATGGCGACACCAGGAAATATTTCTTCACCGAGAGAGTGGTTGATCCTTGGAACGAGCTCCTGGTGCAGGTGATCGAGGCAAACAACGTGCAAGAATTTAAGAGCAAATGGGATGCCCATGTGGGATCCCTTAGAGGGTTAAGCCAAGGGAACCTGTCACCAGGAGTGGGATCCCTAGGATAGTAGACTTGGGGGTGGGTCAGTAGAGTGGGCAGACCTGATGGGCTGTGGCCCTTATCTGCTGTCATCTTCTATGTTTCTATGTTAACCACTCCTCCAAAAACACCCCTTTCAACTCTTGGTGTACAACGGGATTCAGAGGCCTAAAATGTCCCTGGATACGTCCAAAAAGCCATTTTGATTATTGACACTTGTGCAACCTGTCTTTTAGGACGACCAAGTGCCAACTTGGGCAGATTTTTAGAAGTATTTAAGTTTTGATTATGAGCCCCGTTATATATTAAGGAGGGCCTTGAATTGAATGGACTGAAAATTCTACAGGAGCCAAAACATACCTTGGAATCCCTGTGGGTAGAAATTCCATGTGTACAGGGGAAAAGGATAGTAACCGGAGTGTACTACTGTCTGCCTGACCAGGATGAATGGACAGATGCTGAAATGTTATCAGAAATTAGGGAGGTTAACAAACTGGGTAACACAATAATAATGAATGATTTCAACTAGTCTGATATTGACTGGGTAAATGTAACATCAGGGCATGCTAGGGAGATAAAATTTCTTGATGAAATCAAGGATTACTTTATGGAGCAGCTGATTCAGGAACCAACAAGAAATGAAGTAATTCTAGACCTAGTTCTTAGTGGAGCACATGAATTGGTGCGGGAGATAATGGTGCTTGATAACAATGATCATAACATGATCAAATTTGATATAATCCCTGGAATAAGTTCACACAGGAAATCCAATACAATAGCATTTAGCTTTAAAAAAGAGACTTTGAAAACATGAGGAAAATGGTAAAAAAGAAACTTACCCCCTCTTCTACAAAGCAGCACTTGCGGCTGCCACGTGGCAACAGCCCCAAAGCCCTTTAAATCTCTATGGCCCGCTGAAGGAGGAAAAACAGAAAGCAGCTGCCCTACCGTCTCCCTTCACCTCGCTTTTTTTTTTTTTTTTTTTAAATGGCTACGGCCACCCCCCCCCCCCGTGGGCAGTTAAGATCGGCTATGGACCCCCCCCACACACACACACTTAAGATCGGCTATGCCCCCCCCCCGGGCAGTTAAGATCAGCTACGGGCCCCCCCCAATTAAGATCGGCAATGGGCTCCCCGGTATCAGCAACAAATAAGATCGGCAATGCGGTGCTCAACACAAAGCTTCCCCTCTGACGCGAACTGCCCGGGCGGAAACAGGAAGCTCCGTCAGAGGGAAGCTTTAGGCTGAGCACCGCATTGTCCATCTTACTTGTTGCTGATACTGGGGAGCGCGTTGCCGATCTTATAAGTGCCGTTGATGCCAAAGAGGGGGGCCTAGCTGATCTTATGTGGGGGGGGGGGGGCGTAGCTGATCTTAACTGCCCGGGGGGGCCTTAGCCGTTAAAAAAAAAAAGGTGAGGTGAAGGGAGATGGTAAGGCAGCTGCTCTCTGCCCTATTAAGTGCCGTTGATGCTGGAGGGATGGGAGCATTGCTGCTCTTAGGGGAGTATTTCTGATCTTATTTGTCCCCGTTTGAAGAAAAAAAAAAGCAGAAACATAGGTGAGTTGTGGCCCGAAGAGGTGAGGAGAAGGGAGGGAGATGGGCCTGGGGTAGAGGGAGAGAGAGAAGAGGCAGATGATGGAAGTGGGGAGAGAGAGAGAAGGGGGCAGACAAATATCAATTCAGAGGAGAGAGCAAATGCTGAATGGAAGTGGAGAAAGAACACATTCTGGATGGAATGAGGAGATAAAGAAAAAGGGCATATACTGGATGGGAGAAGAAGAGAATTAGTGAGATAGTGGAGGGGTGAAGGAAAGGAGTGGCAATCTATGGGTAGACGCAGTTAAAAAAGGGAAACTGAGGACTGAATAGTAAGAGAGAATTTAATTTAGACAGATGCAGAAAATAGAGATGAGAGAGATGCCAGAGCATGGGGAGAAAGGGGGAAGGAGACAGAAATATCAGATCTGAGTGGAAGAAATGAGAAGAGAGGGGGAAGGAAGGAAAGATGGAAGGAGAGAGATGCCAGACCATGAGGGGAACAGAGGGAAGAAGATGGATTCCAGACCAAGGGGGCAGGGGGAGGGCAGGAGGGAAAATGGAAAGATGGAAGGAGGTTGGCAGACAGTTTCTGGAAGGCGCAGACAGTGGATGGAAGGAAGAAAATAACAAGATGAGGAAAGCAGAAACTGTGAGACAAAGGTTGTTAGGTGCCATCAACTTGTGCTCGAGTCCTAGTCCAATGTTAGATAAATATTGGAGAAGAACAAAGAATACCAAAACCCCCTATACCTTTGCTTCATCGACTACATCAAAACATTTCACTGTGTGGATAACAATAAACTATGGAGAACTCTATACATGGAGTGGAACGTACCAGAGGAGTTACAGATTTGGTTGTTTATACATATGGGTTAAAGTTGGACAACATAGAGTGAGGCAGTTGAGAGGAGTTACAAACTTGGTTATTAATACAGACTTATGTTTCGGATAGTAATACTGCTTTACAATGTTTTTGAACACTTTTATATACGTATGGAAAGGGTTCAGAGTTAAAGTCCTGGGCAATAGGTGAGAAGGAAGGGGGGATTTGTTCAGAGATGTTTGGGGCTTGCATAGAACTAAAACTGTACATGGCACTGGTATGGTAATCTTTGTTGTTTTGAATTTTATCATAAAAGAAATACAAGTGGAAATAAAGAAGTAAATATGAAAACAGGTAATTAAATGAGGTGGGGCAGGGGTGGGAGGCCCAGTGCACTTGTGTGCCTAGGGACCCTTGAAGAATTAATCCTGCCCTGGACTTAGAAGCAGTCCTGAGGAAGGTGACAAAAATAGTAGGGGACTTGTACCTAAAGATGTACGAGAAGAGACTGGAGGACCTGAATATGTATACTCTGGAGGAGAGGAGGGACAAGGGAGATATGATACAGACAGTTAAATACTTGAATGGTATTAATATAAGAACATAAGAATTACCATACTGGGACAGGCTGAAGGTCCATCAAGCTCAGTATCCTGTTTCTAGGTCCCAAGTAGTAAAACAGATTTTATGTTCCTTATCCTAGGAATAAGCAGTGGATTTCCCCAAGCCATCTCAAAGGCCTATGGACTTCTCTTTTAGGAAATTATTCGTACTTTTTAAAAACCCCGCTAAGCTAACTGATTTCATCACATTCTCTGGCAACGAATTTCAGAGTTTAATTACATGTTGTGTGAAGAAATATTTTCTCTGGTTTGTTTTAAATCTACTACTTAGTAGCTTCATCACACGCCCCCTAGTCCTAGTATTTATGGAAAGAGTGAACAAGTGATTCACATCTACCCTTTCCACTCCACTCAGTATTTTATAGACTTCTATCATATCACCCCTGAGCCATCTCTTCTTGGGTGTCTACTCTATTGCAGATTTTGGTATCATCCGCAAAGAGGCAAATCTTACCCAACAGCCCTTCAGCAATATTGCTTATAAAAATATTAAAAACAGGCCCAAGAACCACTGGTAACATCCCTTTCCTCAGAGTGATCTCCATTGATCACTACCCTTTTTCACCTTCCACTCAACCAGTTCATGACCCAGCCCATCATTTTGGGACCCATCCTGAGGGCACTCAGTTTATTTATTAGACCATCACCTCTCCAATCTGATGACCACAAAGCCCAACTACAAAACCTTCAGGAAAGAATTGAAAACCATGCTATTCAAGAAATTTGTCAATTGATCTAACTAAAAACCTTCTCAACTCCCCAGATCCTAATGCTTTTTCCAACTATCAACCTTGTAATCTCTCTGGGAATGCCCAGGACAATTCTTTTGTAAACCGCCTAGAACTGAAAGGTAATGGCGGGACAGAAGACACCAATGTAATGTAATGTCTATGTGCAACGCTGTCAAAGGTTTTGCTAAAATCTAAATACACCACATCTAGCACACTCCCTCTATCCAATTCTCTGGTCACTCAATCAAACAAATTGATCAGATTTGTCTGACAAGACCTACCTCTAGTGAATCCATGTTGCCTCCGGTCCTGTAATCCACAAAATTCCAGAAATGTCACCATTCTCTGTTTTAAAAGCATTTCCATTAATTTGCTTACCACAGAAGTCAGACTTACCGGCCTGTAATTCTTCCTTACTTCTACTTTTGTGGAGAAGGACCACATCTGCCCTTCTCCAGTCCTCTGATACCACTTCTGACTCTAGAGATTCATTGAAAAGATCAGTCAGCGGAGCCACCAGAACTTCCCTAAGGTCCTTCAGCATTCTCGGATGTACACCATCTGGCTCCATCGCTTTGTCTACTTTTATTTTAGCTAGCTCCTCTTGAACACAACCCTCTGAAAATCAATCAGGGTCTACCATTCCTCCATCCCTATTCATGTTTGTCTTCTGTAGTCCCGCTTCTGGCGCTTCAGCCATGAACACAGAACAGAAATATTTGTTAAGCAATTCAGCCTTTTCTTTATCAGCTTCTACATATTTCTCCCCTTCACCTTTGAGTCTCACAATGCCACTTTTGCACTTCTTCCTATCACTAATATATCTTTAAAAAATGTATTGTCTCCCCATTTTACCATGTCAGCTATGTTTTCTTCCATTTCCATCTTTGCTTTCCTGACTACATGACCAGCCTCTCTTAACTTTTCCAGATATTTTTGCCTGTCTTCCTCTTTTTGTGATCTTTTGTAATTTATGAAAGCTAACCTCTTATTCCATACCTTCTCAGCTATTACTTTCGAGAACCAAAGCGGCCTTTTCTTCTTACTTTTAATTACCTGCCTCACAAAAGGTTTGTCGCTCTTACAATTACTCCTTTCAGCTTTGCCCACTGCATTTCCACTCCTTCCAGACGTTCCCATCCAGACAACAATTCCTTGACGTAAACCCCCATCCGAACAAAGTTAGTTTTTCAAAAAGTCTAGAACCTTTGTTTTTGAATGAGCCCTCTCTATACCCATATTAAAATAAAACCTATGTAATTTCTTTCCTTTACCTGAAGAAGCAGGGCTTGCTGGAGAAAACATGAATCTGAGGAGGGCCATTTGACTAGAGAACTATAGACACTACCAACAAAATGCTGCAGGGCAGAAGAGGTATGAACAGCCTTTGAATGTTTAAATAAATTTTATAGCTAACAGTTCTTATACACTGAAATGTTGTCCCTGCATTTGCCTGAAACTTAATGTCAGCCTTCTGTTGGTTTTGTTCCCATCCTCTTTTTGACTCCTAGCAGAAAGCCCGTTTCTGCCGCTAGGGGTCATCCTGACTTTGCTGTCTCCAGGGTGACCAGGTAACTTCCAACAGGCTATGGGAGGGGTTTTTTTCATTGTTAGTTTACACAGGTAGATCAGGGAGCTGCTTGTATTGCTCTAGGGAGCTGGTAGAAGATTACACATTCATCGAAAGTCAGCACCTGGCTGGGAACCGCTTCTCCCTGCAGAGAATAAGCAATAATTGTGTCTTCCAAGACAACTTTGGCTGGGAAGACTAAAGTTAAGAGGGAGGAGGAGAGACATGTTATAGAGTAGAGACTTGGTTGCAGGTAACCCGGCCCCTGTTTTTGTTTTTCTCTAACTGCAAGGTAAGAGCTGGAGACTGTACCTGCTAGGTGTATTCACTGCGCAGGCTCTGCTGAGCCACCTGGATTCTTTTCTGGCGAGTCCCTTTCAGGGCTGCCACTTCCTGGAGAAGAAAGACTAGGTGCAGATGGGGGAGCTAAGAAATGGGGGAGCTAAGAACAGTGTGGACAGAGCCTCTGGAACAGGGCAGTAAATGCTGAAGACTGCACCCAGCCAGGAAGGGAGATTTTGTAGAAAATCCGTTACTGGAGTGTATGCTGTGTTAAAGGGACAGCCTGCGATCAAGTTTCTGCCAGTTCACCTAGAGGGAAAACAAGTCTGTTCATGACTCCAGGAAACATACACCTGCACGCAAACCTTTACATCTGCTCCTAACAGCTTTCATCTCCTCCGACCAATGCAAGGAGCTCTCTTGGTGTTTTGATGGGTTAGCTGCACTTTTTCGAGCTATGTCTGTGAACTCCTAGGTGCAGTCCTGGCATACTGTAGGCGTCATCTCCACCCTGCCTGCCATTACCATGGCATTCGCCCATGCCAGACTGGGGCGCTGTTCTTCCTGTTTCTGGCTGGCAGTGGCCTTTGACATTTTTGGGCTGGTGGTCCTTCTCACTGGGGTTTTTGCCAATGTCTTCTTTTACGACTTCCTCATCTATGTGGGAGCCATTGTCATCTTTCTGAGTCTGATCTGGTGGGTCTTCTGGTACACCGGGAACATCGAGGTGCCCCCTGAAGAGCTGCAGGACAATGAGGGGCTCAGCACAAAAGAGGCTGGTGGAGTGCTGGGGCTGGTGAGGAGGCTTTCCAGAAGGATCTCCTGCAGCTTGCAAAACACAAATAGCTCTTTGGGTTATGATGGCTTTGCAGGCACCTCAAGGAAAAGGTCAGCAGCTCTTTCCATGGCATCAGCATCCCAGCTGAAAACAGTATCCGCTTCTCTAGAGAAGGAGCAAAGGGGTGAAAGCCCTCTTCAAGTTACCCTTACCTCCACAATCTAAATCCATGAGCATCTGTGCCATAACAGGTAGGAAGCGTACATTTTATATCAAGGCTTACTTAACTATGGATATATGTTTAGTACTTTAAAATCTAGATCAGGGCTGCCCAAGTCCGATCCTCGAGATCTACTGGCAGACCAGGTTTTCAGGATATCCACAATGAACATGCATGAGAGAGATTTGCATACCAAGAAGGCAGTGTAGGCAAATCTCTCTCTCTCATACATATTCATTGTGGATATCCTGAAAACCTGGCCTGCCAGTAGATCTCGAGGACTGGACTTGGGCAGCCCTGGTCTAGATGAACGACAGTGTAAGTGTGTGTTCATAGCACAATAGAGAAGCATCTCCTTAAAGTACAGCAGCAACCGTCTACACATAAGGGGGAGCCATATTATAATAGGATAATTATAATTTAGGTAACTCAGTGCTGCACAGGGAGTGCATATTCTATAAGGGCATCTGGGTGCCCTGATTCCATTATAGAATAGTAGCATAAACCCGCATGGGTACACCTAAATTTACAAACAGCGGTTAAAAAGGAGAAAAAAAACCCTCCTGAGTGCAAAACAGCAAGAAAATGAGTGAGGTAGAACCAACATCCAAGGGAACCAGTCCTTCAATTGAATGTCTTTATTCTAATGTAACACATGGATAGTAGAGCAAGAGATGTGAATCTACTACTACTATTTGTCACTTATATAGCACTGAAAGGTGTACGCAGCGCTGTACATTTTGACATTTATAGACAGTCCCTGCTCGTAAGAGCTTACAATCTAACATGGAGAGACAGACATGACATATGGGGTTGGGGATGCAGAACCCAAGGTGAGAGAAGTTAGGAGTCGAAAGCACTCTGATAAAGGTGGGCTTTTAACTGGGCCTTGAACATTGCCAGAGACGGAGCCCGCTGTAGGGTTTCGGATAGCTTGTTTCAAGCATATAGTGTACCAAGTCAGAATGGATGGAGTCTGGAGTTGGCAGCCAAAGATAGGGCACAGAAAGCCATTCAGAGGGGTTCAGCATGGGGCAGGAATGCAGAAAGCTTGCTCGTGCCTGGTACACCGCTGGGAGGCAGGAGGGAGGTAAAAAAATCGTCTGAGTCGGCCAGGACAAGAGACGAGAGGGATCTCTCCTGTCCTGGTCTACCACTGGACTACTAGGTTATATGGCAGGCTCGGTGGAGGCCTGCAGGACATCAGGAGAGAGGAGGGGGACAGGATAAAGGGCAGGAAGGTGGGGCAAGGTGGAGAGCCTGGCAGGGAGGCAGGGGGGACAGGGTGGAGAGCCTGGTAGGGCACATGAATATTAACACACACACACTCCAGCTTATATTCGAGTCAACCTTTTTTTCCTCCTTTTTGGGGGGAAAAAGGATACCTCGACTTATATTTGGATCATCTTATATTCGAATATATGTGGTAAATGAGTGTACCTAAGTGCAACATGTAATATATATAACTTATAGTATGCTATTAGTTACAGGTGTAAATTTGAGACAACGCCCATGCCCCTCCCATGCTCCATCTTTAAATCAATCCCTTACTGTTATGCAGTACTGCACTGACTTACTAATTTATAGACTAGTATGTAGTACACAGATGGGCAACCTAGGTCCTCAAGGGCCAGGACCTAGTCAGATTTTCATGATTTTCCCAATGAATATGCATGAGGTCTATTTACATACAATGGAGGCAGTGAATGCAAACAAATCTCATGCATATTCATTGGGGAAAACCTGATTGAGTTGTGGCCCTTGAGCACCGAGGTTGCCCATCCTTGGGGGAAGCGCTTTTACACGTGTAATGGTCGCTTTTCTGTGCACTTATACACATAAAGTGTGCCTAGCTGCACACACACACAGTTACAGAATTGCCTTTTTGTAAACAGATTTTGTAAAGGAAGCACAGAGGGACTGATCTCATAACATGGAACTCATAACATGGCAGCTAAGTGACAAGTCCAAAAAAAGGTGTTCACCTATTTTGTTATTTTTTTATTAATAGCCAAATAGAAGTGAAAGTATAATATTATCTGTTCCAAATAAACACCTACATATTAATATGTAGGTGAATATATGATATATAGTGGTATGTCCTACTGTCTCCTGTTTCAGGAAGTCCTCCAGGCAAGCCAGTCTCTACCTAAGTAATTGTCTTATCGTTTGTCCCCTTTTTAATTTGTAATATGCATTGAAATGTTTGATATTGCGTGTTCATCAAATTTTAATAAAACTTGAAACTTTACTTCTCTACTCTACAGGAATGAGAAAGAAAAATCAAATCCAACTCCTATAACTTTCTCACTTATATTCAAGCAATGATTTACTTATGCCACAATTTCATTGAACATTTCATGCACATCACATCTGAATGAGGGGAGAGCCTCAGAACCCCGTGCGTAATAATGTCAATTACTGCACTAGAAAGGGAAAAGATCTTCACCGGCTCTTGACCCCCTTCCTACCTACAGCAGACACAGTAAATATTTCAAAATGGTGTCAGAAAAGTCAAAACTACTTAGCTTGTAGGTAGAATGTTCAATGGTATTGAAAATGTGTTTTGTCTCTGCCAGTCATAGCCAACGGAAGTTAGGCTAGCTGCCGTTTGCTAGACAAGCTGCGTCAGGGCTCCGGACAGCATCTGGAAAAAGATCAACAAATAAGTTAGCAGAGCTCCAATATGAGTGCAAAAAGACTAAACAATGGTGTTGCAGCTTACAGCAGCGTACTGATTCACACGCTTGCTCAGACAGAGACCACCCCAGGTGAAACTTTTGTTCAGCTTTAGGTACTGAGAGCCAGGAAGACATCTATTGCTTTTAAAAACTAACAGGGAAAGTTAAAGCCTAGCTGGGGAACTGTTTTCCCTTCAGAGAGTAAGCAAAAACTTATGTTATGTTATATGTGTTCTTATATCCTGTCAAATCCTCACCAGGTGAGTTCAAGGTAGGTTGC
The DNA here is from genome assembly GCF_902459505.1 of Geotrypetes seraphini. Classification (NCBI taxonomy): domain Eukaryota; kingdom Metazoa; phylum Chordata; class Amphibia; order Gymnophiona; family Dermophiidae; genus Geotrypetes; species Geotrypetes seraphini. Next base: position 231,994,469 of record NC_047085.1, read on the forward strand.
AGTCGATTGTAGATACGTTACATACCGTGTTTCCCCGAAAATAAGACCTACCCTGAAAATAAGCCCTAGTCCTAGGCAGCTACGCTTCCTCCCCCCGCCTCCACTACACAGCCAAACCCCCGCTAACCCTCCATCCTTCCCTCCCAACCGATCCCCGCCGACCGCGACCATAAATACCTTGCTGCAGAGGAGCGTCGGGCCAGCAGCACTCACATGCTGCTTCGAGGCCTTCTCGCTTGGGCCATCTATGTACTGATGACGTCATCACCAATCATTAGAAACTATTATCTGATTGAGAATATATCAAACAAAATGCATTTTCTTCAGGTGGCGGGTCATCATCGGTTCGGCTGCATGGCGGGGTGGCAGAGGGTGCTCAATGGTTCTGCTGCATGAGGGATGGGAGGGAGGGAAATATGGAAGCTAGGCAAGGGTTCTGCTGCACAGGGGGGATGGGAGGGATGGAGGGATAGAAAGGTGCTGCAGAGGGAAGGCACAAGGGGATAGGTGAGAGGGGAGGAAAGATGTTGCACATGTGGGGGAAAGCAAAGAGGAAAAATTGGGGTGAAGGAGAGGAAGGGGGAGATGATCATGTACATGAAAAAAATAAGCCCTACCTGAAAATAAGACCTAGTGCCTTTTTTGGTTCCCCAAATGAATATAAGACACTCAGTGGCGTACCAAGGGGGGGAGGTCCACCCCGGGTGCACGGCCCAAGAGGTTGTACAGCTGGCCACTCACCGGGGAAAGGCTGCCATTGCCGTCATCAGAAAGAAGCTGGCGCCGAGTTCTCCCTCCCTGCTTCTCTTCCCCGCGAGCCGACCAACTTTAGCCATCTGACGTCAATTCTGATGTCGGAGAGGACGTTCTGGGCCAGCCAATCGCTGCCTGGCTGGCCCGGAACGTCCTCTCCAACGTTAGAATTGACGTCGGGCAGCCAGAGTTGGTCGGCCCGCGGGAAAAGAAGCAGGGCGAATTCGGCGCCGGCTTGTTTCCAATGGCCAGTGGCAGCCTTTCCCCGGCGGTGGTGGCAGCAGTATGTTTCCCAATGGTGGTGGCATGGGGGAGGGCAGGGAGAAAGAAAGAAAGGGGAGGGGTGAGCCAGGGAGCCAGAAAGAAAGAAAGGGGGGGGATGACAGGGATCCAGAAAGAAAGAAAGGAGGCAGGGTGAAAGAAAGAAAAAAATGGGGCATGGAGAGAGAGAGAGAAAGACAGACATAGAGAAAGAAAGGGGGCATGGAGAGAGAAAGAAGGGGGCAGGGTGAAAGAAAGAAATGGGGCACGGAGAGAGAGAGAGAGAGAAAGAAAGATATACAGAAAGAAAGGGGGCATGGAGAGAGAAAGAAAAAAGGGGACAGGATGAAACAAAGAAAAAGTTGGGGGAGGGAATGAGGTCTGGAAGAGAGGAAGCATACAGGAGGCTGAAAGAAGGGAAGAAATATTGGATGCACAGTCAGAAGAATAAAGTGCAACCAGAAACTGATGAAATTACCAAACAAAGGTAGGAAAAATTATTTTATTTTCAATTTAGTGATCAAAATGTGTCCATTTTGAGAATTTATATATGCTGTCTATATTTTGCACTATAGGCCCCTTTTACTAAACCGCAATAGCAGTTTTTAGCGCAGGGAGCCTATGAGTGTCGAAAGCAGCGTGGGACATTCAGCGCAGCTCCCTGTGCTAAAAATCGCTATCGCAGTTTAGTAAAAAGGGAGGGGGTATATTTGTCTACTTTTGTATAGTTGTTACTGAGGTGACATTGCATAAAGTCATTTGCCTTGACCTCTTTGAAAACCCGCAGAATATAAATGATAATTAACATTTTATCTGCGTACAGTGTGCTTTGTGTTTTTAAAATTTTATTGTTGGTAAATCATTTTGACTTGGCCACGAAGGTAAGGGAGAGGGAGGGAGGGGAGCTGCTGAAAGACATCTAGTAATCCTTGCAGGCTTGACTGTGCAGGGAATTATTTTTGTAAAATCATGTTTTGTTATGTGACTGGCATTATTTAGACTTTAATTTCTATGAATGAATAGAATGAAAATGATATAAAATTACTTGCTTGTTTTTATGTGCGTGCGCTGAAGGAAAGTGGAGAGAGAGTGGGCTGAGGATGCTGAAGGGAAATGGGGAAGAGAGATTGGGGAGAAGACGCTGATTTATAAATTGACAATTGTACAGAATATTGTTTCTTTTTATACTTTAATATAATAAGTTAAATATAAAACAATTCAAGGCTTGTGTGGATGGAATCAGGTGGTTTGTGGGGATGAGGACCAAGCTTACAGGGATTAGTCCAATAAAATGGTATTTTCTTATTTCTCATTATTTGTTTTATTTTTATTTATTAATTTGTAAAGTGGTGATTGTTATGTATCAGTTTTTTTCAAATTTACATCTACTGTCTTTATATTTTGCACAGTATTAGAGGACATGTATTACTGTTTTTGTGGTGTTGCATTGTATGCAGAGTCTGGTTTTTTGGCAGTTCAGTTTAACTTTTGTCTACATATTTCTATTTTTAGTTTGTGATTATTCCATATTGGGTGAGGGTGTATCTGTCTGTGTGTATGAAAGGGACATGGCTTTCTGATAGCATCGACTGTACAGGATCAATTGACTGTGCAGGATCTGGTTTGTTTAGTTTTACAATGCATGTGTTGGTGTTCTAGTGCTTACTGCAATGTTTAAGATGCTGCCTTTTCCTAGATGCACTCTTGTTGTGTGATATGTAGATTGTTACTAAAAATCATATTTTTCATATAGATGGGGGGGTGTCAAAAAATGATGGGCCCCAGGTGTCACATATGCTAGGTACGCCACTGAAGACACTGTCTTATTTTCGGGGAAACACAGTACTGTAGTAGTGGAAGTACAAAGGGGAGAGTGTGGTGCAATGCTTAAAGCTACAGCCTCAGCACCCTGAGGTTGTGGGTTCAAATCCACACTTTTCCATGTGACCCTGGGCAAGTCACTTAATCCCACATTACCACAGATACATTAGACAGATTGTGAGCCTGCCAGAACAGACAGGGAAAAATGCTTGAATAAATTAATGTAAACTGTTCTGAATTTCCCTGGGAAAACAGTCTAGAAAACTGAATAAGTAAATAAATATTGGTAAATGGTTTCTTCTGTTACATGTTAGGAATTACAGTGCATAAATCAGATATAGATCTTGTATATTAACAAAGATACTAGTTTATACAGATTATTTACTATTCTTTGTTACATTGGTGTGGGTGAACAATGTAGGTCAAGGTTAATCTACATTCTTTTATATGAACTTGTGGAAGAGCCATGTTTTCAGGTTTTTTCAAAATCGGATGGGGGATGGCCTGAATCATTATATTTCCAGATGTTTGGAGTTTGGTATGAGATGAAAGATTTGCAGTGAGTTGATTTGTGTTTTGTTCCTTTCAGTGATGGGAAGGATAGAGTCAGCTTATCAGAGTTTCAGTGTTTTGTAGATCTGCCTAATAATTCAGTGTATCTGGAGAAGCTTTCAGGAGCATCTCCCTATAAGGATTTGTATGTTAGGCAGCATAATTTAAATTCAGCTCATTTCTCTATTGAAGTGACAATCAAATCTTGACTTATAAAATATTAGTCTTGCTGCTGTGCCCTGTACAAATTGAAGTTTTTTCATTCGTTTTATTGGAATTCCTTGGAGTAGAGCATTACAGTAGTCTAACAGTGATAGAATTATAGATTGGATAAGTATTCTATAATTTTGTTGGAAGAAGTAGGGTCTTAGCTTCTTAACTGTTGTAGTGTAAAGAAAGATTTATGAACTACATTGTTGATGTAGTTTTCCAATCTTAGTGTGCTATCTAGGATGACTCCAAGGATTTTTGAGGATTTTTCAACATTTAAGCTAGTTCCTTTTGTTAGTGTGATTGTTGGGGGAGGGGGATCAAATGTAGCTGTGGTCCAAACCAGAATAGTTTGGGCTTTTTGTTTCTGTGTTTATCATGGTGCTTTTTCTGACCATTCTTTAGTTATTGCTCTTTCCAGTTTGGTAGATAGATGTGTTAAACTTAGATCTGCTGGTATTAGGAGTAGAATATCATCTGCATAGGAAAATAACCATTCTCCTTTTTCTAGATTAATTGATTCTAGTGTTGTCATGAATATGTTGTCTAGTACTAGTGAGATGGGTGATCCTTGCAGTGCACTACAGTATAGTATCCAGTACTCTTAGTATGGTCCATCTCTTAGTACTCTGCATCGTCTGTTAGGAAACCTTGGAACCATTGTAGTCCTGTGATTCCTAGTTCTGATAATCTATTTAGTAGCAGTATATGATTTACCGTATCAAAAACAGTGGAGACATCAAATTGTAATAGTAATATTTGTTTATCCTTGCTTGTTCTTACTTTAGAAACCAGGTCAATCAGATATAATAATAATAATAATAATAACTTTATTTTTTCTATACCGCCACAATCTTGCGACTTCTAGGCGATTTACAATGAAGAGAGCTGGACAATCAGCGAATTACACAATACAAATAGGGAAGATGTCACTGAACGGCCAGTGATTACAGAGTACAATTAGTGAGAAACACATTATCAACATGTTACAATGAAGAGGGCTGGACAATCAGCGAATTCCAGAATACAATTGGTGAAGATGTCACTGAACAATCAGTGGAAACAGAATACAATTAGTGAGAATACACAATATCAACATGTTCTTAATAATTTTAGAAGGGGTATCTGACTAAGAGATAAATCTATGGAACAGAGCTGTCTTAATTTCTTTCCGAAATGCGCCGTAGGTCGACCCGGCTCTGTTGATATAATTGCCTAGCCAGGTCTGCTATTTGCTAGCTTGAAACTTAAAGGTTCTGTCCAGAAAGGACCTGTATTTGCAATGAGTGATCTTTGGATAGGCAAAAAGATTGCGATTTCTGGTTGTCCTCATGGGGATGTGCAGCTCGAAATGTGGTAAGAGATAGGTAGGGGCCATTCCCCACACCAGTTTGAAGCATAAGTAACAGAATTTGAATATTATTCATGCCTCCGTTGGCAAGTTTGTAGTAGGGACTAATGTGTTTGTTTTTCTTTAGTCCGAATATTAAGCAGACGGCCGTGTTTTACACTATTCTTAATTTTCTCACAGTTTTTTTCAGTATACCTACATAAATGATGTTGCAGTAGTCCAGGGTGGATGGAATCAATGACTGTACCAGTAGTCTGAAAGATAGAGGGTCAAAATATTTTTTGATGGTTTTTAATTTCCATAGTGCAAAGAAGCACTTTTTTGCCACCAAGTTTGTGTGTTCGATCATGGTCAAGTGGGTGTCTAAAGTGATTCCTAATATTTTTATAGTTTTTGATATTGGGTGATCATGACTGTTTAGGTGTATTGATGTTATAGTGATTTTGTCCTTTGGGCTTGCCAAGAAAATTTTTGTCTTTTCTGTGTTTAGTTTCAATTTAAAGTTGATAGTCCATTCTTCAATTTCAGTCGTGATATGGGAAATGTGTTTTAAAGTTTCGTTGGTCATGTTATTTAGAGGAATTAAAATAGAGATATCATCGGCATATATGTAGTATTTTAGGTTTAGCTTTTGTAATAGGTGTCCTAAAGATGAAATGTAGATATTAAATAAGGTGGGTGAAAGTGGGGTACCTTGAGGTACTCCCGAAGGGTTTTTCCAAGAATTGGAGTATTTCCCATCGCAGACCACTTGATATGATCTTTTGGTTAAAAAACCCTGAAACCAGTTCCAAACTCTTCCCGAGAGCCCCATTGCATCTAGGCAATGTAGCATTATTTCATGATCCACTAGGTCAAATGCACTGCTAAAATCTAGTTGTAAGATCAGAGCACTGGTACCTCTACTAAAGAGACTGTATAGGTGGTTGAGGAATGATGCTAAGGCTGTCTCTGTGCTGAATCCTTTTCTGAAACCTATCTCTATACTGAATCCTGGTGTCAGGTAAAAGCGCGCCGGGACAAAGGCGCGCGCAGACAATTGAGCGCAGTGCGGAGGTGTGCGCCGCAGAAAATTACTGTTTTTAGGGCTCCGATGGGGGGGCATGGGGGGAACCTCCCCACTTTACTTAATAGAGATTGCGCCGCGTTGTGGGGGCATTGTGGGGGGTTTGGGGGGTTGTAACCCCCCACATTTTACTGAAAACTTCACTTTTTCCCTATTTTTAGGGAAAAAGTTAAGTTTACAGTAAAATGTGGAGGGTTACAACCCCCCAAACCCCCCACAATGCCGGCGCGATCTCTATTAAGTAAACTGGGGGGCTCCCCAACAAAACCCCCTGTCGGAGCCCCTAAAAACTGTAATTTTCTTCGGCGTGCGCCTCCGTCTTGTTCTCAGTTGTCGGCGCGTGGCCTTTGTCTTTCGCGGGGTTGTCTATGAACCCTGAATTCTTTTCTGAAACCTTTCTCTATACTGTGTTCGTTTCTAAACCCATGCTGAGTAGGCAATAGTAGGTTCCATCTTATGATATAGAATTTTAGTTGTGATGCAATGAAAAACTTATCATTTTTGTCATGAATGGTATGCTTGCTATCGGTCTGTTAGCTTGTATCTTTGGATAAGTTTAGGTTTGCTGCTTTTGGGATGGGTGTGAGTATGATATCACCGAATGCCTCTGAGAACCATCCCTGTTTCAGAGTTGTGTTGACAAAATTAACTGGCCAATTGAGTATAATTTCTGGCATGACACGATATAGATAGGGTAGGCATGTATTGAGTTGGCAACTTGTTCTAGATAGCCTACCGTATTTACTGTTGGTCTCAGCTCTTTGCTTGTGGATGAATTAAAAGTTGACCATATCAGTCTGTTGACCAACCAGTCTATTGATATGTGATCTAGATTATTCTCTGGGGTGGTATCATTCAACATGTCATTTGAGTTATGCTTTCCAAGATGATTGGGATAAAGTTAAGAGAGGACTAAAGACAAGCCTTGGATACTTGGTAACGGGCAACCCAACCCATATTTGTTTCTCTCTGGCTAAAAGATAAGCGCTGGAGGCTGCACCTGCTAAAGATATTCACCATGCAAGCTCCATGGATTCCTCTCCACAAAGTCCCTACCAGAGCTGGCACGTTATAAAGGAGAACAAAGAGAGATACAGTCTTATGTCAAGGATTCAGCTTAAATATACACCCAAAATAGTATGATCAAGTCTGTTATAAAAAAAATTCAACCATTCAAAACTGCATGAAGCTCCTGCCTTCCCATCACATCAGGATGCACAGGTGAGAGGAGGTGTTGTAGCAGTGTAATCATCCGATTGCATTTATGGCTTTGGAAATGGAAACCCATCATGCATGCACTAAACTTGTTTGGATAACAGACTCCAGTGCTGTCAAGGCTGGGTATAATTTTTTGGTGATTGCAGTCTGCTCCCTCGCTTCCAGAATGTGCAGAGTGACACGCCACCCTCACTCTCTGTCCCCAGCCGCCATCAGTTTGTTCCACTAAATATTGCTTTCAGAGGTTTCTTTATTTGATTTCTAGTTAATCATCTCCTTTCCGCCCCATCAGCTAAGAGTATTAAGAAGTACACTTCTGTGTTTATAACATCTGTTATCTGGGGGTAGGCACCTGCCCAACATGGATAAACTGAACTTGTATTGTTTTTCTTTGAACTTTGACCAGACACACCTAAGCTGGTTTCTCTGCTCACTAAGGACACACTGCTGTTTCAGGACGTAGTCTCTTCCCTGCTCACTTTCACCATGGAGTTCACCCATGCTGGGGTCGGGCGGTGTTCTTGCTGCTTCTGGCTGGCGGTGGCCTTTGATATTGTTGGGCTGACGATCCTTCTCGTTGGGGTCTTTGCCAATGTCTTCTTTTATGACTTCCTCATTTATGCAGGGTCCATTGTCATCTTTCTGAGCCTGATCTGGTGGATCTTTTGGTATGTGGGAAACATCGAGGTGCCCCCCGAGGAGCTGCAGGATGATGTGGGGCTGAGCAAGAAGGAGGCAACGGGGGTCCTGGGTCTTGTAAGGAGGCTTTCTGGGAGGATATCCAGCAGCTTCCGAAGGACAAACACAGGGAGGAATGTGTTTAAAGAGCGCTGGGACAGCCACTCCACTGCCAACCAAAGGGCTGACTTTACATCTTTAAGCTTGCCTATGGATTCAGTGGAAGCTCCTAGACTAAAAACAGTCTCAGCATCTCTGGATAGGCAACGAGGAGCAATCCACACATCACCAATATAAAGAAGGATAAAACTCATAGGTAAGAGATTCCTGCTTAACATTTGAATGTACTGCCTTTTTATGGACTGAAAAGGTTTGCTTCTGTTCTGTTTGGATAAAGATCAATCATCATTAAAGACAGGGAATGGTCATTGTTAAGGGGTTGGAGAAACGGAGAAATCTAACCAGGCACCTGAGAGTGGGATTTGCTTCTAGAAAAAAATGCAGTCAGAACAAAGAGAGCAACCTTTATCCAGGCAGCATATAAAATTAATAAATCAAATCAAATCATAGCTTACCATTGTCTAGGCACTGTTTTTCAACCTTTTTACACCTATGGACCGGCAGAAATAAAAGAATTATTCTGTGGACCGGTGGTTGAGGAACACGAAGCTAAGTCGTGGGCCAGACCCCGCCCATTTCTACCCAATCTCCACCCCAGACCCCGCCCCCATAATAGTACTAATTGCACCTTGCACGTCCCGTGCCTCATCTGGAAGCCTTCCCTCTGACGTTGCAACGTCAGAGAGAAGGCTTCCGGTTCAGGCGCAGGATGCCTGAAGGAGCCACTGCCCGTGGCTTTGTGCACCGAATCAGTTAGGAAGAGGGAGCTGGCTCGAAGATAACACCGCATCGATCGCACCGTGGACTGGCGGTTGAAGAACACTGTTTTGGGCCTGATGCACGTGCTGGCCCTGTGGACCGGCAGGAAATTTCTGTGGACCAGCACTGGTCCATGGACCGGTGGTTGGAGAACACTGGTCTAGGGAACAAGAAAATCCTGATGCCTGGGAAATTAGAATGGTATAGTTGATGAAGTGCTGTCAGGTCATATGGTGCTCTTGCCACAAACAATCTTGAGCATAGAAAGGATAAACGACCCTTAGGATCACTCAGGTTGTGGAAGAGGAGGGAGATGTGGAAATTTGTTCTGACTGGCATCACTCTTCCATGCTGTACCTGCCTCTTTAAACACTGGGGGCCTGCCTGAACTATGCTGACCTGACATGAGAAAATCAGAGGTCTTGGGAGGTGGGGGGGGGGGGGGGGGGCTGTTGAAAAAGATTAGGACTGAAGAATGGGAGAAAATGTGAAAGGCTTGCTGTCAGCTGAGGAAAGAACTGCATTTACTTGGTTTGGTTTGGCTTATTTATTTATATCCCGCCCTTATCCAGGGCAGGTTACAATTACATGCAAAAATACAAAGTTACATCTAAAATACAAAACAAACAAAATACCAGACAATAAAACTTGACGGTGGGAAGACCTGGTGGGGGTGGGGCACAGCCTGAAGAATCATATGAGCAAAGAGAGCGACCAAGATGATAAAGGGAATGGAACTCCTTTCGTATGAGGAAAGACTAAAAAGGTTAGGGCTCTTCAGCTTGCAAAAGAGACAGCTGAGGGGAGATGTGATTGAAGTCTACAAAATCGTGAGTGGAGTAGAAGGAGTACAAGTGGATCAATTTTTCACTCCGTTAAAAATTAGAAACGCTAGGGGACACTCGATGAAACTGCAGGGAAATACTTTTAAAACCAATAGGAGGAAATATTTTTTCACTTACAGAAACGCATTACCAGAGGTTGTGGTAAGAGCGAATAGCGTAGCTGGTTTTAAGAGAGGTTTGGACAATTTCCTGGAGGAAAAGTCCATAGTCTGTTATTGAGAAAGACATGTGGGAAGCCACTGCTTGCCCTGGATCAGTAGCATGGAATAATGCTACTGCTTGGGTTTTGGCCAGGTACTAGTGACCTGCATTGGCCACCATGAGAATGGGCTACTGGGCTTGATGGACCTTTAGTCTGACCAAGTAAGGCTATTCTTATGTTCTTATACTAAGGCCTCTGGAAAGGACAGTCTTATATAAAGCTTCCCTTTGAAAATCTGGGCTGGAATGGAGAAGGTCATTGATACCTGTGCACATACGAGTGGAACGAATTTTTCAGCCTAAGAAATTTATCCTGCTAACTTAATTTACTTGGGCAAATTCCTTGACCTAATACTGTCTCCCCGCTGCCTATATCCTTTCAGATGTATTAAAAAAAACCAAAAACCAACAAAATATTTTATTTGCTTTTCCCATTTTTGAACTTTTTCTCACTTGTAAAACTTTGTAACTTTATATTGTGTACAGGTCTCCCTCCATATCTGCAGGGGTTAAGGGCACATCCTCCTCGTGAATACTGTAAATTTGCGAATAATTTTCTCCCTCCCTCCATATTCAGCTGTTCCTCAGAGAATAAATTCACAACAAGCTGACCCAGGGCATTCTAAAAGGTAGTGTGTACACTTCCCCCTCCATATTCGCAAATTCCGCTTATTCATGGTTTTAGATCAAAAAATACATTTTCATTTTTCTGGCTATTTTAAGCCCTGTAAGCCCCCTCTTAAGCCTTCCTTACCTGGTGGTCTAGCGGGTTTTCGGGGCAGGAGCGATCTTCCCCTGCTCCTGCCCCGTGCAGATCGCTCACAGGAAATGGCTCGAGAGACTACGGGAGCTCAAGGCAGCCATTTCCTGTGGGCGATCTGCATGGGGCAGGAGCGTGGGAAGATTGCTCCTGCCCCGAAAACCCGCTAGACCACCAGGTAAGGCTTAAGGGGAGGGGGCTTTCATGGCTTAAAATAGCCAGGGGAAGCGGGGGTTAGGGGCAGAACCGGCCTGAATATTATTTGCGGTTTTTTAATATTCGCGGGCCAGCTCTGCCCCGAACCCCTGCGAATACGGAGGGGGAAGTGTACTGTGCATTTCTTTAGCGAACTCTTAACTCACAAATAACCAAAGTTGTAAATATTGAACCAGCGAATGTGGAGAGAGATCTGTTTACACATTGCCCTTAAATTTCACTCTTTTCAGCAGTCCACCCTTGAAATCTCTGGTTTGTACCAGAGGCAATGGAGAGTGGAAATGACTTGCTCAGCTTCCCTGATTCCACTGCTGCAGAGCTGCCAAGTTACCTGCCTCTAGGAGAGACTTTTTGGTCAAACCTGTTTTTGAGCTTATATTCCAATTCAGTGTTCTGTTTATAGTTCCTGATGCTACCAATTGAAATCAGCACTTCCGGTCCCATAATGTACCAGAATAGAGTTGCAGAAATCAAGGACTGAGTTTCCCATCTGAACTGGGAAACTTGGCTGCTCTCCAGTAGAGAATGACACAGGGAAAAAATTTATCACCGTTCCTGCCCCGTCCCCACGAGCTCAGTTCCCATCCCCGCCCTGCAAACTGTCAGATCCCACCCACGCAAGCCTCGAATAGTTATAATTTTATACTGAACTTATTTTATTAAAGTATAAAAAAAAGGCTATTCTGTACAATTGTCATTTTATAAGCACAAATAAAACAGAGCAAGGTTCAACAAAACCCGTCTCCCCTCCCTTTCACAAATATCCCCTCCACTATTGTGAAAACTGAATAAACCAATTACTACAAAATGATACATAGAAAAATCAAGCTAACAGAATACTTCAGTCATACATGGCAGGAATATTGTTAGGGCAGAGCAACTAGGGCAACTTCCCCCTGGTCAGAGAGAGAGAGCCCTAAGCCAGCTGGAAGCTAAAAAAGTACAGCCTGCGATTTGCGGTCCTCAGTTATGTCTAATACCAGATCTAGCAGGGTACATATTTCAAATCTGAAATATTCTAATCACAAAATATTTAAAAAAAATTATTTATTTATACCTTTTGTTGTCTGGTAATTTTAAACTTCAAATCACATTGGTCTCAGGCTTTGGTTTTGGGTTCCTTCTGTCTTCATCATGGAATGGATGGCTCCTGAAGGTAAAATAGGACCAAGAGGAGCTGGGGAGGAGATGCCAAGTCTGACACGAGCACAATTTTTTTTACCACAGGAGCAAGACTTTTCACTGCTTCCATGGGACGGTGAAAGGTCTTGTCCTGCGGTAAACCAGTTGCAAATGTCCCCATTACTGCAGATTTACTGGGTGACCACGGTTTACCACGGTAAACGGTCCCCGTGTCATCCTCTACTCTCCAGCTTTACCCATTAAGCTTCTCCATTCAAAGCATGTCCTTGCCTTGTCCCCATGCTCACTCACAAACTATTACTGCTGTCATACCGATAGCTAGACTCTGCACTTTTCCCTGCTACTTCTGGAGAGGTGAAATAACGGTGGGGGGGTTCCTTAGTTGGGGGCGGTCACAAATATATGTTTACCTAGGGCCCAATATAGTGTTAATCCAGCCCTGAGAGGGCATAAGATGCAGTTAAAAGGGGTAGACTCAGAAGTAATCTAAGGAAATGCCGTATTTGCTGATGTATAAGACACACATCCTTTTTTATACACATTTTTAAGCAAAAAATAATTTTCTTCATTTTTTCATGAATTTCCGTGGAGGGGCATAATCGAAAGGGACGTCTAAGTCCGTTTGCATCCAACTCGCAAGTCGTCCAAAGTAAAAAACAGCCTAGGACTCATTTTTGAAAAATAGGTCCAAAATTTTTTTTAAAAAAAAATTGTCTAATTATACGTCCTACCGATCTGATTGTCCAAGCTGCTAAATCGTCCATCTTTATACCACATTTCCGTCCAACTTTTCATCCAAGTCAAAAACGCCTAGAACAAGCCCTGTTGGACGTGGGAGGGGTCTGCAAAGTGATGGACTGAACACCCAGACATGCCACCTAAATAGTGGGGTACCTTACAGGGCACTGCTGTGAACTTCACAAAAAGGGTGCCATGGCTTCTCCTCACTACAGCTCCCTTATAGGTCACGGTGAGCCCCCCAAACCTCCTCCAGTATCCCCTAGACCCACTTATCTACCACCCCAATAGCCCTTATGGCTGCAGGAGCCACTTATGTTCCAGTACAAAAGGGTTTTGGGGGTGTATAGGGGAGTGCACATGTTTCAGTATCAATGCAGTGATTACAGGGGCTTATGGGCATGGGTCCTTCTCTCTATGGGTCCCTAACCCACCCCCAAGATGACTTAAGCTGCCTCTGTGCTGGACGACTAGGCTGAATTTTAAAGGTGTGATTAATATTTTTATGGGGGTGGGGGGGGGGTCGGTGATCACTGGGGTAGTGTGTGGGGGTCTGTTTTATGTGTTTTCAGTGCTTATCTGGTGACTTTAAGTGGTTTTTTGTGACTTAGACCATGTTTTACATGGTCTAAGTCACAATGTCCAAGTTCCGTCGATCGTGGGCTATATAACTTTCAATTATACATGCTGTACGACTAAGTCTAAGTCTGCCCACGTCCTGCCCAGCTCCCGCCCTCGACACTCCTCCCGAAACGCCCCGTTTAGCTTTGGTCGTTCAGCGGCACTATGTAGGCCTAGGTTGTCTAGAAATACATCCAAAACCCTGTTTTATTATCGGCACTTGGATGTATTTGGGAAATGCTCGTCCAAGTGCCGACTTAGGCCGTTTTTTGGACGTTTTTCTCTTTCGATTATGAGCCCCATAATGTTTTACTGTACTAATTTTATAGTTATTTATGTGTGCAAAAAATGTAACTAGGGAGCAGTGTAGTTAGATACCTTTTAATCATTATCCTCAAAACCTAGAAACGTGACGCACGTGTACAGTGCGTACTTGTGAGACCTCGAAGCATCCGAGAAAGAGCAGAACCAACGTGACGGTATATTAATATAAACCAGAAATTTTAGACTGACTGAAATTTCAACTTATAATTTTGATTACCAGCGCATAAGACACACCCCATATTTTAAGCATATTTTGAGGGAGAAAAAGTGCATCCTATACGCCGGCAAATACAGTACTTTACAGAACTGGTGCTGGATGTGTGGCATGACCTCAAATGGTGGTGGTGGAGACAAGGACTATATCTGAATTCAAAAAGGCATAACAGATATGATATGGATGGGCCATACGGATTTTATGTATCGTCATTTTCTGTTTCTATTTGCAAATAAAAAGCAGGACTTGTATGAAAGAGAGAGAATATAGACTGAAAAAAAAAAATACTGACTTGAGAAGTTACTGTGCAAAACTGGAATATAAATATTTTCTGAAGTGGGTTTCAAATTGTAATTAAGGCACACACCCATTAGTTCAGTGCCTATGTGCACATTTGCTATGCTCAGCCTGGCTATGAAAATGTGCAAACAGAGCTCTGAGCTCAGGGGCAGTGACGCGTGACAACAAAACTTGCATGACGCCTAGATGTAGTAAAATAAATATCCTCTTAGATATCTCATGTTGACACATTGTGAAAGATCTCTCTCTCCCTTTCTTTTCTGTAGCTTTAGAATTTCCTTTCACAATTAATGTGCGATATTCTTTTTTCTTTCAAGAGACAGAGTTTGGCCCCTCACAGTGGCTCAAGGCTTCTACATAAGAAACCTGGGCCAGGTTTGATTTCCAGACTGCTTCGAGATTATTTTTCTATGAGTGAGCATGGAGCTTCCAAAAGCCTTGAGTCAATTTGTATTCATGCAGTAAAGTTGACTTGATAATGCAAAGAAATCAGAGAAGAAAGCATTTAACTCCCACGGTCAATGCAAGATCTACAGTGCAGACAAGCACATACAAAATGTGCCTGCTGTTTGCACACTTTCTCCACAAGAAAAGCCACACTGAGTCACAGCAAGATCCATTGAGCCCAGCATCCTCCCACATTGTGGCCAGTACAGTCCATATGTACCCAGCAAATCAGTTTCTCTTACTTCATTTCCATGGATATTTTTCTCCAAATCTCTTTTGAACCCTGCTATATTAGTCATTTTTTTTTTCAGTTCAATAAAATTTTATTGGTTTTTAGAAAACAGAATAACACCAAGACAAATACAAGAGCTTCCAAGGAAGCATAGGTTATATTAGTCATTTTGATCAATGCGCTACATGGAAGAAAAACCTTTCCAGGATTTGTTTACAATTTGTTGGTTATTAGCTTCATGGAGTGTTGATCATGAGTCTAGAAATTTCTGTGACCCTTGATGTCTGGAGTGGCCATTATAGGGTTGTATGATGTTTCTTAGAGGTAACCGAGGACACACCTTCAGGGGTATTCTTGTTGGATGAAGTATTTGGGTCCAGGTGGGGTGATCTAGTATAACTTCACATTATCTGCTCCTCACCAGCACTCAGTAATTCAGGCCAGGCCAGAACCTGGGTTCTTAACCAAAGAAGTTACTAAAAAATAAATAATCCTGAAGTAAAAGAACAGACTTCATACATTAAGAGTTGTAACAGGCAGAGAACAATACACATTTACAGTCACTTATTTCTCCCAAGACTTCCAGATCCCTGGAAACTCCTCTTTCTCTCCCTTTTCTTGAATACCTCTCAGAGCTGAACTGAACTCAAATGTGGTCAAGATGCAGTTTCATCCTTGTTTGGATTCAAGGGATATTCTCCAGTCCCTCTCCTTTCTAGGACCACTGGCTCCCTGCTATTCTGATGTACTTCACGCTGATTAACTTTTTTTTCTCCTTAGAATAAGCTACACGATGTTCCTGATTTTGAAGGCCCTCCTCCTGTGAATATATGTCATGGAGGAAGACCTGAGGAAGATAGAGAGCAACAAAGAGGAGACCTACAGGGATGTCGTAGAGAAGTCTCACCTCCAGTCTGGAAGCCCCTGTGCCGTCTTGGAGGGGCGAGGTCTTCTTAAAGTATAATATTACCCTGGTGAAGTAGGAAGTGATCCTTTAGCCAGGACCTGCCTAGCTGTATCTCCAGGATGGAAGGGTTAGGAAAGCCATTGTAATCGGAGATTCAATAACTACACATGTAAATAGTAGTAGTAGTAGTAACATAAGAACATAAGCAGTGCCTCCGCCGGGTCAGACCATAGGTCCATCCTGCCCAGCAGTCCGCTCCCGCGGCGGCCCAAACAGGTCACGACCTGTCTGAATCACCAGAAGGGGCCCCTTTCCACCTTGGTTTCTCATTTAAGTCCTATCTTCCCATCAAAGTCCTCACCCTCTGGTCTTGCCCATGCACGACCTGGTTGGCTTTCTATACTTATTACCTGGTTAGCTTTCTATACTTGTGTTACATCCCAGCACCTCTCTCAGTATCCCACGATCCCTTTATCCCTCAGGAATCCATCCAATCCCTGTTTGAATCCATGTACCGTACTCTGCCTGATCACTTCCTCCGGTAGCGCATTCCAAGTGTTCACGACCCTTTGGGTGAAGAAAAACTTCCTTGCATTTGTTTTGAACCTATCTCCCTTCAGTTTCTCCGAATGCCCCCTCATACCTGTTGTCCCCCTCAGTCTGAAGAATCTGTCCCTATCCACCCTCTCTATGCCCCTCATGATCTTGAAGGTCTCTATCATATCTCCCCTGAGCCTCCTTTTTTCCAGAGAGAAGAGCCCCAGCCTATCCAACCTCTCAGCGTATGGGCAGTGTTCCAGCCCTTTTACCAGTTTCGTTGCTCTCCTTTGGACTCTCTCAAGTACCGCCATGTCTTTCTTGAGGTGCGGCGACCAATACTGAATGCAGTATTCCAGATGTGGACGCACCATCGCTCGATACAATGGCATGATGACTTCCCGCGACCTGGTTGTTATGCCCCTCTTTATGATGCCCAGCATCCTGTTGGCTTTTTTTGAGACCGCTGCGCACTGTGCAGATGGCTTCAGTGATGCATCCACCAGCACACCCAAGTCTCTCTCTAGTCTGCTATCTCCCAACAATGCCCCCCCCAATTTGTAGTTGAATAACGGGTTCTTTTTCCCTATATGCATGACCTTGCATTTTTCCATGTTAAAGCACATTTGCCATTTGTTTGCCCAGTCTTCCAGCTTGTCCAGGTCCCTTTGCAGGTCCTCACACTCTTCCCTGGACCTAACTCTGCCGTACAGTTTGGTATCGTCTGCAAATTTTATAACCTCGCACTTTGCCTCCTTTTCCAGGTCATTGATAAATATATTGAAGAGTAACGGCCCCAGCACTGATCCCTGTGGCACACCGCTCGTGACTCCCCGCCAGTCAGAATATTGGCCCTTTACTCCGACCCTCTGCAGTCTACCCAACAACCAGTGCTTGATCCATCTGTGCACATCCCCTCCCACCCCGTGGTTCCACAGCTTCCTAAGCAGCCTTTCATGTGGCACCTTGTCGAAAGCCTTTTGAAAATCGAGGTAAATGATGTCTATGGGTTCCCCATTGTCCACCCGACTGCTTATTCCCTCAAAGAAGTACAGAAGGTTCGTTAGGCACGACCTTCCCTTACAGAATCCGTGCTGGCTAGTTCTCAGTAGGCCATTCCTCTCGATGTGTTCGCAAATGCCGTCCTTGATCATAGCTTCCACCATCTTCCCTATAATTGAATCAGGCTCACCGGCCTGTAGTTCCCGGGGTCACCCCTTGATCCCTTCTTGAAGATAGGTGTGACATTCGCCAATTTCCAGTCCTCTGGTACCTCTCCAGTTTTCAAGGAAAGGTTGCAAACATGCTGGATTGTGCCCGCTATTTCTTGTCTTAATTCCTTCAGAACCCTTGGGTGGATCCCGTCCGGGCCCGGTGATTTGCTGCATTTTAACCTGTCTATCTGTTTGAGGACATCCTCCTTACTTACCTCTATGTGCTCCAATTTTTCGGCCTGTTCCCCACTCATGAGCTCCTCTGAGTCCGGTATATTAGATGTGTCTTCACTCGTGAAAACCGACGAGAAGAACGTGTTCAACCTCTCAGCTACCTCTTTATCCTCCTTAATCACTCCCTTCCTATCCCCATCATCCAATGGCCCCACCTCCTCTCTCGCTGGTCGCTTCCCCTTTACGTAACTGAAGAATGCCTTGAAGTTTTTTGCCTCCCTAGCCAGCCCCTCCTCGTATTCCCCTTTTGCTTTTCTAACCTCTCAGTGGCATTCCTTTTGGCATTTCCTGTGCGCCTGGTGATTTTCCTCCGTTGGGTCCTTTTTCCATCTCCGGAAGGATACTTTTTTGTCATTTATTGCCCTCTTTACTTCAGTTGACATCCAAACCGGGTCCTTTGACCGCTTGTTCTTGCAGCCTTTCCTGAAACTGGGGACGTACATTCTTTGTGCTTCCTGTAGGGTGTCCCTGAATAGGGTCCAGGCGCTTCCTACAGTCTCCATCCTAAAGATGTTTCTGAGCTTCCTTCTCACCATTTCCCTCATAGCAACATAGTTCCCTTTCCTGAAGTTGAGCGCAGATGTTGCGGTCCTCCTTACTATGGGTGTCCCCCTTTCTAATGTGAATCTGATCGCGTTGTGATCACTGTTGCCTAGTGGTCCTCCCACTTCTACCCCTCTTGCAGGCCCCCCTAATCCGTTTAGGATGAGGTCAAGAGTAGCACCCCCTCGCGTCGGTTCCTTGACTAGTTGCTCCATGAAGCAGCCCCTCACAGCTTCTACAAATCCTGTTTCCCTAGTGCAGTTGGAGTGACCCGTACTCCAGTCTATCCCCGGGTAGTTGAAGTCCCCCATCACTGTTACACTTCCAGTCCTGCATTCCTGTCTCAGTTCAGCTTCCAAGTCGTGTCCGACTCCTTCTGGCGTACCAGGTGGGCGATAGTACAGCCCCAGTTTTATGTCTGCACCCTTGTTTCTCGGCAATTTGACCCATAGCGATTCCAGCCCCTCTGCCTTTGTCGCCATATCCATCCCGACCGAGTAGATAGAGTCCTTTATATATAGTGCTATGCCTCCCCCCTTCTTGTGGGTCCTGTCCCTCCTGTAGAGTTTGTACCCCGGCAGCGCCACATCCCATTGATTTTCCTCTGTCCACCAGGTTTCTGTAATTCCAATTATATCCAGGTCCTCCCCCTTGGCCACGACTTCTAGTTCACCCATCTTGGCCACGAGGCTTCTTGCATTTGTGTATAAGCACCGCAGGTCCCGTCGTTTTTGCTCCTTCTCTGCATTTACCTGGGCCGCCTCCCCTTGAGTTTCGGGCAGTTTTCCCGTTCTCTGTGCTTCTGCTTTGTAGTAGTAAATATTTTGGTGGCTGGTGGACATGAGGATTGCTTGGTCTTTTGCCTGCCTGGTGTGAAGGTGGTGGACTTCATGCGTCACTTAGATAAGATTTTAGGCAGTGCTGGGAAGAAGCCTGCTGTTTTGGTACATGTGGGTACCAATGACATAGGGAAAATGAGATAGGGAGGTTCTGAAAGCCAAATTTAGGCTCTTAGTCAGTAAGCTAAAATCTAGAACCTCCAGGGTAGCATTTTCAGAAGTGTTCCCTGTTCCATGAGCAGGACCCAAGAGACAGGCAGAGCTCCAGAGTTTCAATGCATGGATGAGGCGATGGTGCAGGGAGGAGGATTTTAGATTTGTTAGGAACTGGCAGGGCCAGCTTAACATATGAACCAGGTGAGGCTTAAGAGCGTCAAATGGCCTGGCTCATGATGTCACTGGGCAATGGATTAGGCTGCCGTACCCTTCCGCCCACTTATCCTTTCCTGACACAGGTACTGCTGGCGCCATCTGCTTCCCGGAAGCTGGCAAGGGAAGGTCCGACTTGCTTCTCCCTCCAGATTCAAGCTTTGGGTTTTTTTTTAAACAGCTGTAACAGTGATTCCTATTAGCTGCCACAGCTTTCCCTGAAGTCTTCCATCTGTTGCGTCCCACCCCTCTCTGACATAAATTCATATTTCAGGGACATGACAGATGGAAGGCTTCAGAGAAAGCCGTGGAAGCCAACAGGAATTGCGCTTGTGGTTCTGTAAAAACAAACCCAAAAAACTTGCATCAGGAGGGAGATGCAAGGTAGGCTTTTCCTCCCATGCCAGCTGCTAGGTAAAAGCTGCAGGAGGGGTAAAAGAGAGAAAGATGCTACACAGGGGTAGGAAGAGTGAGAAAGGCCAGAGAGAGAGAAATGATGCACGGGTGGGGAGAGGAAGAGAGAGCAAGATTCTGCATGTGGGAGAGGGGCAACAGAGAGAGTGGGATGCTCCACAGGGGAAAGGGGTATGAGAGATATGCAGAGAGGGGCAAGAGAGGGAGAGAGAGGGAGATGCTGCACAATGAGGAGAGGGGCAAGAGAGACAGATGCTTTATTTGGGGAGGGGGGAGAGAGGCGCAAAAGAGAGAGAGAGATACTATACTGGGGGGAGAGGATAGTGACATACCAATGGGGGTGGTCCACCCCAGGTGTAGAGCATAGGGTCTATTCTGGCCCCTTCCCCATGCTGCCGCTGGTAATCTGTAGGCCACCGGTAGCATCTGTCAGCTGAACAGGCTGCCTTCGGTGGCCTGGACGCTTTTATTCTGTAGAGTCCTGCCTCTGTGGGGACAGGAAGTTCAAGCACATAGAATGTTAGGAATTATCAGAAAAGGAATGGAAAACAAAGATGAAACTGTTATAATACCCTTGTATTGCTCCATGGTGCGGTTATACCTCAAATACTGTGTGCAATTCTGATTGCTGCATCTCATAAAAGATATAGCAGAATTAAAAAAGGTGCAGAGAAGGGCAAAGAAAATGATAGCAGGGATGGGACAACTTCCCTATGAGGAAAAGCTAAAGTGGCTAGGGCTCAGGGGAGATATGATAGAGGTCTATAAAATATTAGGACTAGGGGGCATGTGATAAAGCTACTAAGTAGTAGATTTAAAACAAACTGGAGAAAATATTTTATCACGCAACATCTAGTTAAACGGTGGAATTCATTGCCAGAGAATGTGGTGCAAGCAATTAGCTTAGCAGGGTTTAGAAAAGGTTTGGATAATTTCTTTAAACAAAAGTCCATAAGCCATTATCAAGATGAACTTGGGGAAATTCACTGCTTATTCATATGATAAGCAGCATCAAATCTGTTTTACTCTGAGATCTTGCCAGGTACTTGTGACCTGTGTTGGCCATTGTTGGAAACAGGATACTGTGATTGATGGACTTTCGGTCTGTCCCAGAATGGCAGTTCTTATGATCTTATAGCCTCTGTCTCCAAAGATGTGGCTGCAAAAAAAAAATAGGGAAAAATAGTGAACACAAAATTCAGAAGGACACAAAAAAGAAAAACACCTTTTTCAGGTATAGCGTTGAAGGAAGTCCAGAGGTAGAATTTCAAGACTGAAAGGTACTGAGGGTCACTGTGTAGAAAGAGATTAAGGAAAAGCAGAATTACTCATTAACAGTTTGGAATTACCTGGCAAGACTCCATGGTTGTTTGAGAAAGATATTTATACAGTATATGAGGACAGCATAGATTCCTCACCATACATGGAAGAAAGCGTTTATGAACAAATTACTAAATTGATCTTGGACAAAGCCATGCGACCTGTCGAGATAAATCTCAGAATACTAAGGGAACTTAGAGAGATTTTGGATAGCCTTCTAAAATGTGTTGAATACTTCCTGGAAAACTGGAAAAGTGCCACAGGATTGGAGAACGGCTGATATGGTCCCTCATCATAAAGAAAATAACAGAAAAGAGGTGGCAAACGACAGATCAGTGAACCTTATCCTGGTGGTGGGAAAGGTAATGGAGATGCTGCTGAAGGAAAGCATAGCCTAATTTCTATAATCCCAATGAGACTACATGGCTTTACCAAAGGCGAATCATGTCAAACGCATCTGACTGACTTCTTTCACTGTATGGATTGAGGGCATATGCTGGAATTGGCCTACATAGATTTCAGCAATGCTTTTAAATCTCTGGCATCTAAAACCCCAGCCTTTATTTATAGGGTTTTAATTCCGTACACATCGCCTAGACTTCTGAGGTCAAGTGACCAAAATTTGTTGGTCATTCCCTCTCTCAAAGTAATTAACACAAGGCGGCAGACTATTTTTTCTGTCACGGCTCCTCAATCTTGGAATTCTCTTCCAATTCACCTAAGAGATGAAAAGAATCTTGGAATATTTAAGAGTAAATTAAAAAGTCTTCTTTTTCAAGATGCATTCAATGTTTAATTGAACTGCTTTTGGCTCTGAAACTTTTTTATCTTTTACTACTTCTATCATTTTTTATTCCCCATCCTATTGTTTTTACCTTAATTGTTCTACTTTTATATTTAAATTGTATTTCATCCTGAGTTTTCCTCTTGTTTCTTTTTTTATCAATGTATGTCTATCTTATTTTATTATGTATTAGTAGCTACGAAACTTGTTGTTTATATTTGTAATTTTAGTCATTATTATGTATCAGTGGCTATAATACATTTCTTTTAAGTTTGTCTCCCCTTATTTTGTACTTTTGTAATTTTATTACTTTGTACATCGCTTAGAATTCGGACTAAGCGATTAATCAAATGTTATAATAAACTTGAAACTTGATAAACTTGATACCATTCCTCAAAGGAGGCTCATGAATACACGGAGCAGAGGATTGGACCCAAGGTGGTATAAGGGATCAAAAATTGGTTGGCTGAGATGTGCTAAATGGCTGAACAGAAAAAAAAGTTACAGTTAGTTTATCTGATATACTGCATTTTTTTTAACAAATGTAGTCAAATCAAAGCAATTAACAAAATTAAAAACAGTGGATTAATAAAAAAAATTAATGGACAGAGGAAAAAATCAGTACAATAGACAAACTAAGACAAGAGGATATACAGGGAAGGGGTAGATTACAATATTTGCGAGGGAGAGGGAAATAAAAACAATGGATAAAAAACAAAAGGTGAAAAGGTAAAAGTTCTTCCTGGAATATGGAGAGTCTATTGGGATTCGCAGTAGAGAATGACATGGGGACAAATTTCACCGTCCCTTCTCTGTCAGTTTTGTCTGTGCCCCTGCCCATTCCTGTAAGCTCTGCCTTAACTGCAAAAGCCTCGAACTCTTATGATTTTAAAGTGTTTGAGGCTTGTGCAGATGAGGACAGAGCTTGCAGGAATGGGGCAGGGGCAGGAAAAGAACTCACTAGGACGGGAAAATGAGTTCCCAGGGGGATGGGGAAAAATTTGTCTCCATGTCATTCTCTAATTCACAGTCAAATGCGAGTAATGAAGGATCTTAGAATGAAGGATCTTAGAAATTACGAGCGACCTGTTCTGGAACAAATTCCTCAACCTATTTTCCATCACTCCCAATCCTCCAAGCCCTGAATCCAACTGGCTCAACTGGATCACCCTCTCTGAAACCACCTACCGCTCCCTTGCTCTACTATCAACTAAAACCGTCTCCTACTCCCGCAAGGCTCCCTGGTACCTTCCATACCACAGACATCTGAAACAGAAATGTCGAATACTGGAAAGAAAATGGAAAAAATCTAAATCCACCACCGACAGACAGTCCTGGAGGGAGAACATCAAGTTCTATAATACTGAATTAAAAAAATCAAGAAAGAACTACTATGGCAATAAAATCTCCAGATCCAACAACCAAAGTAATACACTGTTCAACATTTGGCGTTCCATATCCTCCAAACATGATTCCGCCACACCCCTCTCCTCTCCATCTGCTGATGAACTAGCAAAATTCTTCAATGAGAAAGTCACCACCTTACGATGCTCCTTCCCTCCAACACCCTCTTATAACTCCCTTGTGCTCGCCGCCCCCAACCCCAATCTAACCGATGCCAACCATATCCCAGCCGATAGATCCTGGACCACCTTCGATCTCGTCTCCGATTCCCAGGTCTCCAAACTCTGCCTCAAATTAAAATCCTGCAACTGCACCTTGGATCCTTTCTCCTCCTACTTATACGAAAATATTCCCACACAAGCCATCTCATCTCTCACCAAACTTATAAATTCTGCTTTACTCTCAGGCCTATTTTCTGCAGAAATGGGAGTCATTGCCTTATCCCCTCTTTTGAAAAAAGCCGATCTAAACCCCTCCACACCGTCCAGCTATCGCCCAATAGCTAACATCCCTCTCCTGACCAAGATGCTGGAGTCCATCATAGCCACCCAACTCTCATCCTATCTTGAGAGATTCTCCATTCTACTACCCTACCAACATGGCTTCAGACCCAACTTTAGCACTGAATCCCTTTTGGCCTCTTTAATTTCAAAAGTCCAACATCTTCACTCTTGCAACAAGTTCGCTGTCCTTCTTCAATTTGACCTTTCCGCAGCCTTCGACATTGTCCATCACGACATACTAATCCTTCAACTTTCTGAAATTGGCATAAACTCCACAGTCTTAGATTGGTTCTCAAAATTCCTACGTTCTCGCTCCTACTTCGTTAACATGAACGGTATCTCATCCTCCCCTTGGAAACCGATTTGCGGGGTTCCTCAGGGTTCACCTCTATCCCCGATTCTTTTCAACGTTTATATGTCCTCTCTGAAACTCCTCAAACTTTCCCCCTTTGAGACACTCTACACCTACGCCGACGACATTCTTGTCCTCCTCGAGACCGACTCCAACCTCACCAACCTCTCTGACAACATCTCTTCTTGTATAACGAACCTCCAATCCTGGGCTCTCACCGTTCAAATGAAACTCAATGAGACCAAAACAAAACTCCTTTGGCTAGGCCCAAAATTAGATCAGCTGCCCACCCTCATCCCACTATCCTCAGGCACCAACCTGCCGCTTGAACACTCAAGCAAAGTTCTGGGAATCATCTTGGACTCTACACTGTCCTTCAACGACCACCTCAACTCCTTAGTAAAAAAATGCTTTTTCAACCTACACATGCTAAGAAAAGTCAGATCCTGCTTCCACCAACAACACTTCGCTATCCTCGTTCAATCCATTATTCTTTCTAGACTGGATTACTGCAACTCCATCTACCTAAGCCTAACAAAGAAAAGTCTTCTCAGACTCCAGCGGATTCAGAATACCGCGGCTATATTAATTTTCGCAAAAAGCAAATTTGACCACGTCTCCCCGCTTCTATCTAAGCTTCACTGGCTCCCAGTTTTCCTCAGGGTCCACTACAAATGCGCCTGCCTAACCTTCAAGTCATTACACGGTATCCTTCCTCCCCTGTTTCCACTATCCTGGCTCTCCGCAAATCCCAACTCCACCAGATCCTCTCAGAAATTCATACTATCATTCCTCTCTTTAAAAGGCATTTCCCATACAGGTAAACTTGGAACATCCCTCCTCTTCAAGATCACCGAGCTGTGGAACAGCTTATCCGCCCCTCTCCGGAGCGCGACCTCCCTCCAACACTTCAGAAAACATTTGAAAACTTGGCTTTTCTCCAAAATGTAACCACTCCCTCCCTCTCCTCTACACTTAATCCCTTCTCTCTCCCCTTATTGCCAAGCTCTTCTTCTTCCCATTGTAACTCCTTTCTTTTGTAATTCCTGTAAACCGTGTCGAGCTCTACTTCTGTGGAGATGATGCGGTATACAAACTTAAGGTTTAGTTTAGTTTAGTTTAGTTTAACATAAGAACAGCCTTACTGGGTCAGACCAATGGTCCATCAAGCCCAGTAGCCCGTTCTCACAGTGGCCAATCCAGGTCACTAGTGCCTGGCCAGAACCCAAGGAGCAGCAATAGACCATGCTACCGATACAGGGCACAAAGTGGCTTTCCCCATGTCTTTCTCAATAACAGACTATGGACTTTTCCTCCAGGAACTTGTCCAAACCTTTCTTAAAACCAGCTACGCTATCCGCTCTTACCACATCCTCTGGCAACATGTTCCAGAGCTTAACTGTTCTCTGAGTGAAAAATAAATTTCCTCCAATTGGTTTTAAAAGTATTTTCCTGTAACTTCATTGAGTGTCCCCTAGACTTTGTAATTTCTGATGGAGTGAAAAATTGATCCATTTGTACCCGTTCTACTCCTCTCATATTTTCCCTCAGCCATCTCTTTTCCAAGCTGGAGCGCCCTAACCGTTTTAGTCTTTCCTCATACGAGAGGAGTTCCATCCCCTTTACTATCTTGGTCGCTCTTCTTTGAATCTTTTCTAGCGCCACTGTATCTTTCTTTCTTTTTTTTTTAATATCTTTATTCATTTTAAAGCCAAAAATAAGTACAACATATTATACAAATAGTTTACACTTTAACAGCACTTAATTCTATCAAATTAAATTTTATGACAAATACATATATCATCCCTCCCTTTCTACATATCCAACAATTGCACTCAAATTAAAAGTATCTCCCCACCCTGGACGTGTATGATCTAAGGGAAATTAACAATCACTCCTTACAGAATTTTGTCAATGGTTCCCAAACATCCATATATTTCCTATAATGTCCCTCTTGTAATGTAATGTAATGTAATTTATTTCTTATATACCGCTACATCCGTTAGGTTCTATGGCCATCATATGTTCCATTTTAAAAGTGTAATCCAAATCACTGCACTTTATCTTTAAAGTAATGCTAGACATTCATTCATTAATTACCAAATATCTAACTTGTTCCACTTAGAATCCAGTAGTTAAGAATGTCAGCTAGATCCTCAGATGCACCACTCCACGTTCAAACAACTTTCATAATGTTAAGCTTCAGGTGCATTGTCTTCACTGGATCGCTTTAATAAATACTCTATTTAATTAAATTATTTTTTTCTTCTTATTTTCTTTTTTCTAATATTTTCAACCTTTTATGTTCAACATAATAAATTATTAATTCAACTTATCTTTTTATGTTCGTGGTCTCATGAGGATCTGAGGATCTAGCTGACATTCTTAACTACTGGGTTCTAAGTGGAACAAGTTAGATATTTGGCCATTTTAAAAGTGTGGCATAGAGATTCCCACCAGAAAGTATAATTTAACCGATCCCAGTTTTTCCAGTTTCTCAAAATAAGTTGTATGGCAACCCCTGTCATAATAAAGAGAAGTTTATTATTATGGGAAGATATTTGACTTTTAGCCCTCATTAATGTGCCAAACAGCATGGTATCGTATGTCAATGCCACTGGATTTCCCAATAATTTATTCACTTGACCCCAAATGGATCTCCAAAATTTAAGTATCAAGGGACAATAGAACAGTAAATGATCCAATGTCCCTACATTGAGATGACAGTGCCAGTATCTATTAGACTTTGAACTATCCAATTTCTGTAAACGAACAGGGGTCCAAAAAGATCTATGTAACAAAAAAAAAAAAACATGTTGGGGTTTCATGATTTCCCCAATGAATATGCATTGAAAGCAATGCATGCAAATAGATCTCATGCATATTCATTGGGGAAATCCTGAAAACCCGACTGGAATACGGCTCTCGAGGACCGGAGTTCCCTACCCCTGGGTTAGAAGGAAAGGTTTGCTTTAGGCAGATTATTCAAAGATTAGCAACAGAGTGGACTCCCCAAAGAGAGTAGGATGCATGAGAAGTGATCTTCAAAAATTATACACTTGGGCTAATGCTTGGCAGTTAACCTGTAATGTGAAGCAATTTAGAGTAATGCATTTGGAGTGCAAAAATCCAAAGGAGTTATATGTGATAGGAACTGAAAGGCTGAAATGGGTTTTCATTCACTTATTCATTCAATTTTCTATACTGTTCTCCAAAACGAGCTCAAAATGGTTTACATGAATTTATTCAGGTACTCAAGCATTTTTCCACAGGTCATTGTCCTCAATGGAGTCCCACAGAGATCTGTACTGGTACTGGTGCTATTTAACATATTTATAAATGATCCGGAAATTTGAACAAGTGTTTTTAACGCCAGCCAAGGGGGGTAACAGTTTGGATGCTCCTAGACATTCTATGAGCGTAAGAGCTGTTACCACGGCGGCCTGCACTAAAAACGCTAGCACGGCTTTGTAAAAAAAAAAATGGAAAATCACACATTCAAAAACATACTTGCCCTCCTAATACTCTCACTACTCATTTCAAACTGGCAAACCACAGGATATCACCTATCACCCATCCCAATTCTGACAGCAACCTACAAACAACCACATCCACCCAGAAAAATCCACACCACCAGAACCCTAACATCTTGCCCACTGACCAGCCAAGATCACATACCCACCGTCTGGGGAAAACGACCTCCACCAAAGCACAAGACCACCACACAAAAACAACAAACACCACCAAAAAATATCCTCTACCTCAATTGCAACCTTAACTCCAACACAAAACACACCTCGTTAGCCTGTGCCTACATGAATATAAGATCAATTAGCCCAAAAGCAAATCTAATCAAAGACTGGATAATCAAAGAACAACTAAGCTGTCTCCTCCTAACCGAAACCTGGCTAACATCCAACTCGGACCCATGCATAACCGAATTCTGCCCCAAAGGTTACAAATTAGAGCTGATTTGTCGAGAAAACAAACGAGGGGGAGGACTAGCGATTCTAGTAAAAAACAACCTCAACCTAAAAGTGCTACACAAACAATCAACCCCTCACTTAGACCTTCTTGCATGCCAACTCTCCAACAATACACTCACAGGCACCTTGAACTGTCTGCTATGCTACATCACTCCAGGAAAATGGAGCACCTCAAAACTTGAACTTGAAGAATTCTTATTCCAGAACTCTCTAACCTCCACATACAACTTGCTCCTAGGAGACATCAATCTCCACCTCGAAGACCACACATCCAAACAAGCAAACGAAATACTCTCATACCTCGACGCCCTATCCTACCAGATCCTCAATCCTGAACCCACGCATGAAAAAGGCCACCAACTTGATATAGCAGCATTTGCGTCTTATAACCTCCACACCCCGAATATTCACATCACCAACGGTACCTGGCATCCCTCTCTTTGGTCAGACCACCTCAAATACACTTTCACAATCAACTGGCCTCAAAATAACATAAAATCTAAACCACAAAAAACAACCTTCAAATCTAGACAAAAAATTGAACCAGCCACATTCTGGGACAAAGTGGACCCTGCAATCGTCCCCACTGACCCCACAGACTTCGTAAAACACTGGTGCACCCTAAGTGAAACAACCTTGAACGAGCTAGCCCCAGAAAAAACCAAACACAGAACCTGCAGACCCTCAGACAAGTGGTTCGACTCCGAACTCCTCCTACTAAAAAGGCATTGCAGACAACTTGAAAGATCTTGGAGAAAAAAGAGAAATGACCAAACCAAATCCGATTGGAGAACCCAAATCAAACTATATAACATCAAACTCAAGGAAAAGCGCAAAACATACTACACTAAACTAATTGGTACAAACACCTCCGACACAAAAACACTCTTCAACTTAGTAAAAAAACTTACGGACATAAACCCATTCCTTGCCACTCAAGGCAATAAAACACCAACAGCTTCCCAACTAGCAGACCATTTCAAACACAAGATCATCAAAATCAGAACTACCTTCAACAACTCAACTACCACACTCGATGAGTTAATAACAACCCCCACAACGGAAGAAGCCATAACTGCAGACAGAACATGGTCCACCTTCCCAACTCTACAATGGTCTGATTGGAACCGACTATACAAAAAATACAGCCACACCTCATGTGACTTGAACTACTGCCCATCGTATCTACTTACAAATGCCTCCCCTAAATTCAAAACCAGCCTCACGCAATGGATACAAAGCACTCTCATAGAAGGCCAATTCCCACAAGATCTTGGAGAGATTATAATCACACCCCTACTGAAAGACCAAAAAGGTCCTATAGACACACCTACCAACTATAGACCTATCGCTTCGATCCCACTATATGTCAAGCTGATTGAAGGACTGGTGGCCCAATACCTCACCAACTACCTAGCTGACCACAATATACTTCACTCATCTCAATCAGGATTTAGATCTTACCACAGCACGGAAACACTACTAGCAACACTACTGGACATAGCCCGACAATACCTCAGTAAAGGACACAGGATCCTAATTATCCAACTAGATCTTTCCGCCGCCTTCGATCTAGTTGATCATACCATACTACTCCAGATACTTGATGCAATAGGGATCTCAGGGGTGGTTTACAACTGGTTCCAAGGATTCCTTAAAACAAGAACGTACAGAGTTAAGATAAATGATACGAAATCTAACCCATGGTCAAATCCATGCGGAGTCCCGCAGGGATCTCCACTTTCACCCATTCTATTCAATCTCTACATCCTCCCTCGGTTCCGCTCTAGACAACCTAAATGTAACATCATTCAGCTATGCAGACGACATAACTATTCTCCTCCCCTTCGAAACCCAAGACCACACCTCAACAGGACACCTGGAAACAATACTGGATGAAGTAGAAAAATGGATGACAAACCACAAATTAAAACTAAACTCGGACAAAACCAAATTCTTAATGCTCAAAATGGACAAAAACCCATCCATAACAGACCTGGAAATTAAAGCAATCAAATACCCAATCCAAACCTCCCTCAAAATCCTGGGAGTGCTGATAGACAGATGCTGCACTATGCAGACTCAAATCAACAAAACTACCCAAAAAGCATTCTTCACAATGCGCAACTTAAGAAAAATAAGGAAATACTTTGATAAAGAACACTACAGAATCATTGTACAATCCCTGGTACTAGGTCTTGTGGACTACTGCAATATCCTATATCTACCATGCCCTACAAACATGATCAAAAAACTACAGACCGTTCAGAACACAGCTCTCAGACTAATCTACTCCCTCGGAAAATTTGATCACATCACCAATGCCTACCTAGACTCACATTGGCTACCGATTCGAGCCAGAATTCAATTCAAACTATACTGTCTAATCTTCAAAGTAATCAACGGTACTGCACCTGCCTATCTAAACGATCGCCTAAACTGCAACCTTCCACCCAGAACAAGAAGAACACAGACACCATTCTCATACCCACCACTCAATGGCACTCATCGTAAAAAGCTTTATGATAACCTCATAGCAACGCATGCAGCAAAACTCGAACCCTCCATCACCAGACTATTAACCTCAACATCTGACTTCAAAGCATTCCGTAAAGAAATCAAAACGCTGCTATTCAAAAAGTATATATAATCTACCTAATCTCCCTCTCCTCTTCCCCTAGAAATCAAAACACTACTGTTCAATACCATTACAATCTTCCTAATCTCCCTCTCCTCCTCCCTCACACAGACCAGGTTCAGCGCACTCCCTGGCACCATACCCTCAATCGACCAATTAAAAAATATATATATATAAAGACAACAAAGCTACCTGGAACCTAAATCATCCTACCGAAACCGATTACCTACCATCATATGGAAACAGACAATTTGCTAAGTAATGTAATGTAACCTGATTTATCTTCCAATGTTATTATGTCTATACACTCATTCTGTTATTCTGTTATCTATATATATAAAATAGGAGGTATGTATGTGTATATGTATGTATGTGTGTGTGTGTGTATGTGCCGCGATCACGCAAAAACGGCTTGACCGATTTGAACGAAACTTGGTATGCTGATCCCTCACTACCTGGGATGATATGTTCTGGGGGTCTCGCGGCCCACCTGCACACGTGGGCGGAGCTACAAACAGAAAATCTGATTTCACCCATTCATGTCAATGGAAAAATTATACACAGCTGCCATTCTCACAGTAAATAATAAACGGCTTGACCGATTTGATCGAAACTTGGTATGCAGATCCCTCACTACCTGGGGTTATATGTTCTGGGGGTCTCTTCACCCAAGAATTTATATGTTCTTGCTCCTGGAGGTGAAACTAAAAATGTTGTTTATAATCAAGTTTTGTGTTTGTTGTATTGTATTAATTTTGTCAAATATTTCGCATTATAATTTGATTATTGTACTTTTTATAAAGCTGTAAAAATATAATTTCATTCACCACTATAAAGTATCTTTATTTGAATCCATTTACTGTGTTATTGCTATAATTAAATACCCGTGCAACGCCGGGTCATCAGCTAGTTAAGTCTAAAACCTCAACCTGTATTCTCCAAAGTCATGTACCCTCCTGGAAATGTCTTCTCTTCTTATGTAAATCCGCTTTGAACCGCAAGGTACAAGCGGAATAAAAATCACTAATGTAATGTAATGCAATGTAATGTAAAGGTGGGGGTAAATTTGCAGATGACATAAAACTATTCAAAGTTGTTAAAACACACATGGAATGTGAAAAATTGCAGGAAGAAAATGGGAAGACTAGGCATCCAAATGCAAAGTGATGTAAACTGGGAAGAATAATCCAAATCATAGTTACCTTAGGGTCCAGCATAGGGTCCAGCTTAGGAGTCGGCACTGAAGAAATAGCTAAGAAGAAAAAATTAAAAAATTTAAATTGAATCAGGTTGGGCAGACTGGATGGACCATTCGGGTCTTTATCTGCCGTCATCTACTATGTTACTATGTTAAAAGATCTAGGTGTCATTGCAGACACTACACTGAAATCTCTCCCATGTGCAGTGGTGGCTAAAAGAGCAAACAGGATGCTAAGACTTATTAGGAAAGGGATGGTAAGTAAGACAAAGAATATTATAATGCCTCTGTATCACTCCATTGTGCAACCTCTCCTTGAATTATGGTCGCTGTATCTCAAAAAATAGATAAGCTCTGGAAAGCATTGCCAAAGGATGTGGTTTTAAAAAAGGTTTGGAGAATTTCCTGGAGGAAAAGACCATATTCTGTTATTGAGACACATATAGGGGAAGCCAATGCTTGCCCTGGGATCAGTAGCATGGAATGTTGCTACTATTTGGGGTTTTGTCACAGAAACCAGCCTCAAATGGGACTGCAGGCCAGATGTGATGACTGTAATGAAGAGAACAGAGTAAATGAAATGTTTTGAAGAAGCCCTGCAACACTGTACGAGAGGCAGCACATTTTTTGAAATCCCCAGAAGAAGATCCGTTGTGGGTTGAAACGTCCAGTTAGAAGAGGGGTGTCGGGAGTTTGTAACATAAATCAGCGCTGACTTTGGTTGAATCCATCAAAGATAAGTATGGTCTGTCTTTACAAAAATGTTAGGAAGGGAAGTGATTGAGGTTCAGGCACTATTATATAAAAATACATTAAAAATGTTAAGGGATTGGAGGGAGGAATGAACATAAATGAATATGGAAACAATGATATACAGATCATAAGATCATGATATAGATCATAAGAGGTCCTACGATCTGACTGCCTAGTTATTATGATATGTTCAAGGGAAAATGCTATCAGGAAAGTGATAATATTTAAAAAAGTAATTTGTTTAGTGGATGGAAAAGGATTGACCCTTTCATTTTTGGAGGTCTACAAGGAGCTATTGTGAAAAATTTCTTTGGTAGAAGACTGTGTAATCATTTTACCCACTTGCTCTATACAAGTAACTATTTGGGGTTTTGCCAGGTATGCAGTCGTGACCTGGATAAGCCACTGTGGAAACAGGATACTGGGCTAGATGGACCATTGGTCTGACCCAGTATGATTATTCTTATGTCTTATAGAGTGGAACTAGAAAAAAGAATTCAAAGAGCAACCAAAATGATAAAGGGGCTAGAACTCTTGTCGTATGAGGAAAGGCTAAAGAGGTTAGGGCTCTTGAGCTGGAGGAAAGGCGGGAGAGGTGAGATATGATAGAAACGTTTAAATACCTACGTAATACAAATGTGCATGAAAGGAAACTCTGTAATGAGCTGACATAGGATGAAGTTAAGAGGTGATAGGCTCCGGAGTAATCTGAGGAAATACTTTTTTTATGGAAAGGGTGGTAGATGCGTGGAACAGTCTCCCAGAAGAGGTGGTGGAAACAGAGACTGTGTCTGAATTCAAAAGGGCCTGGGATAGGCACGTGAGATCTCTCATAGAGAGAAAGAGATAATGGTTGCGGCGGATGGGCAGACTGGATGGGCCATTTGGCCTTTATCTGCCATCATGTTTCCATGTCTACAAAATCCTGAGTGGTGTACAACAGTTAAAAGTGAATCAATTTTTTACTCTTTCAAAAGGTACAAAGACCATGGGTCACTCAATGAAGTTAAATGGAAATAGTAAAATAAAAATAGGAGGAAATATTTTTTCTCTCAAAGGATATTTAAGTTCTGGAACTCGTCAGAGAATATGGCAACAGCGGTTAACATATCTGGGTTCAAGAACGATTTGGCAATTTACTTAAGGAAAGGCCCATAGTC
Organism: Geotrypetes seraphini; assembly: GCF_902459505.1. Classification (NCBI taxonomy): domain Eukaryota; kingdom Metazoa; phylum Chordata; class Amphibia; order Gymnophiona; family Dermophiidae; genus Geotrypetes; species Geotrypetes seraphini. The sequence goes on from NC_047085.1 coordinate 232,028,454, forward strand.
TGCTATCGAGACAGACATGGGGGAAGCTACTGCTTGCCCTGGATCGGTAGCATTTTTGGATTTCTGCCAGGTACTTGTGGCCTGAATTGGCCACTATTGGAAACAGAATACTGAGCTAGATGGACCATTGGTCTGACCCAGTATGGTTATTCTTATGTTCTTATCCCTGGTCCATGGTCTGTTACTATCTCATATCCCCAATTCCAGAGAAGGGATAGATTGCCCTACTGGCAATTTGGCAATGCCCCAGCAAACTTGCCAGCTCACACATGTTTGTCCCATTCATCTAATTCACATGTTGAAGGGTCATTCTCTCATGCAGTCTCTCCCTGTTTCTGCTCCCCCACCTCCATAATCTGAATCTCAATCTCTCTCTCTCTTTTACCTTTCCCTTCCCACCCTCCCAAGCGTCCAGCATCTTTTCCTATCTCCCCTCCCTAACCCAGTGGTACTCCAAACTCATGTATCTTCACCAGCAAAGGCAGCAATTAAAACCAAGCTGCCTCCTTTCCTCTCCTATGTCCTGCCATCTCTGATGTAAATTCTGCGGGCAAAAAGATCACACGTTTGGAAGACTGCCAACGTGGGGTAGGGGGGGAAGAGGAAGAAGAAAAGATGCTGGACTTAGCACGGAGTCAGGGAAGAGATAGAGAAGAAATGTGTTCTGGCCACCCAAAATCTGCCATCTTGCTATGCCACTAAGGGGAGGGATTATGTGTTCACCTTACTAAATATGAATATCATTTTAGTTTGTCATAACATCAAACAGAGCTTTAGAACATTTTGTAGGATCTGTTGTATGCTGGGGTAAGTTATCTTTATAGCAGATTTGTGTCTGCTCAGGTTTAAATTATAAGACACTGTCTCTTGGGAGATCTTTAAATACAGTTAAATTGTTTCCATACATGCGTTTGTGGTTCAGTGTGATTAAGTGCTTGAAATAATTGAACTCAATATCCAAAGGATTTATGCTCCTAGCTTTCAGAGTTCTGCTCACAAATTGGCTGCTCTGAAGGCTTACTAGGGCTGAGGGCATAGCCTTATACACAAACCGGTCAATATGTAAGCAATTGAATTGGGCAGGAGAGCCTCCTGCCCGGTTAAATCACTTGTTCCTGCCTATCTGTTGCTGTTCTGCACTAAGGGCCTGATTCTCTATAGCGTGCCTTAGTGCACCTACATTGTAGGCGTGCGGGCACACGGTTGTCAATCAACCGCAAAGTGTGGGTTGCAGAATCGCACCTACAGTTTTGTATACTAATCAATTTTCATAAATATTTTTAATCAATTCTTCTTATCAATCAATATATATATTGTTCACATTTATATCATTAATATATTAATAAATGTGGCACGATGGACCACTGGTCTGACCCAGCAGCGGCAATTCTTATGTTCTTAAGAATTGATTAAAAATATTTATAAAAATTGATTAGTTTGTAAAAAAATAGCTTATGTGCTGTGTAGCAGACTTGATTATTATTTAGTGGTCTCAAGCAAGAGCGGTACAGTTTTGTATAGGTGCGTGAAATGTAGGCCACTTGCCTTGTGTGTCTTGGCTTTTCACTAAAATGTAATTCTATCCCCCCTTACTCTTCTCTTCTATATTGTTTAAATGATTTTTATTATTCTAGCAGTAAGAAGCAAATACAAACAGTAGTACCATTCAGGAAATAACATTTTCAACAATATAATCAGTTCCCCTCCCATCCCCCCCCTCCCTTCCCCTCCCCAAGAATCCATGGCCAGTCCAACAGCTGAGAGTGGGAATAAAATCTTAAAGATTTAAAAGTCTACTGCGAGCACGCGGTGTGAGGTCCTGCCAGAAGTGCTCCCACACCTGACAAAATTTGCGACCCGGGCCAAGAGTCAAGTCTCCCACCATCTTCTCTTCTATATATAAGTTCATGTAAACCTTTTTTTTCCTTCTCTTCCTATATTTTAAATTCTTGTAAACCGTGCCGAGCTCCACATCCGTGGAGATGATGCGGTATATAAACTTAAGGTTTAGTTTAGTTTAGTTTAGAGGTACATAGCGATGCCTAAGCATGCGTAAGGTGACTTCCAGCGCAAACCACACCTCCGCCTTGCCCTACATGTGCTTAGGCGTCACTATGGCCCAAATTCTGTAACCGGCGCCTAATGTTAAGCACCTATTTTGGAGGTGCCCAGCTAGATAAGTGCCTATCTAAACTGAATAACAAGCTCAATTAAGCTTTTTAATCAGCAATAATTGAAACTTAGGCGCCTATCAAGAAAGAGCGATTCTGTAACAAGGCGCCTTTAAAAATTTAGGCGGCCTTCAAAAAATTAGGCGCTATGCATGTTAGGCATGGGCGTGGCTTCGTGTTAGGCGCCTTGTTACAGAGCCGCTGCTCTTAAGCGTGCTTAAGCGCTCGCATGGGCGCCTAACTTTTAGCTGTGCCTAGAGATGGCCTATTTATTGGGCACCTCCAAAATAGGTGCTGCTCAGCGTGATTCACTAAACAGCACCCAGTTTTACTTGAATCGTGCTGAACGGTGCCTAATTCGGCACCTAACTGTTGGGCGCTTCTTATAGAATTTGTCCCTATGCGCCTTCGCACGCTAGAGGTAGGCACGTTAAGTACAGCGCACCTCATTAAAAAAAAAAAAATAACAAAGTGCTCTGCCATTGGCTAGTTCAGGCGGCAGTAGCGTATGCTATAGCGAATCAGGCCCTAACTGCCCCTGCACTGTTTGGTTAGTGTCAGGGCAGGTCATGGGCAGAGCCTGGCTGTATCCAGTAATTAACCAGTTAGTGGTGATATTCAAACCACTAACCATTTAAATAAGTGGATAATGTAATAGCAAAATGGCTATCCTAACTAGCCACTGAGTTAACCGGACGCCAGCACTGGATATTGGCCAGTGCCTGGTTAACTTAGTAGTATGATCTGAGGGGGTCTCTGGAACCCTGTCTCCTGACCTCTCCTCACTCCTAATTCTAATTTCTCCTCCCACCCTTCCTCTGATGAGATTAATATCTCCTAACCAGACCCTACCCTACCCCCCAGCCTATTTGTAGTAGTATTGGTGGTATAGGAGTCCAGTAGGCAGGAGCAATGCCCACTCAAGACTGCCATTAGAGGTCACGGCAGCTATTTTGAGAGCAGATCCATAAGGGGTAGGAAGCAAGGGGGAGTGCTCCTGCCTGTTGGACCTCTGTACCACCATTTGACATAGGAGATCCACATCTTTATTTTTAAAAATAGACGTCAGTATTTACAGCTTCCCTGAAGCACATCTAGGTGCCTACTGTAAGGGCAACTGTAAGCACCGAACCCTGGGCTCCCCCCCCCACAAATACCTCCTGCCTACTTTAAAAGCATCTGATCCAACCTTGCCAGCCTTTCACCCCAATTACAGCCCCCCCACAGCACACTTCCAATTGTGCCTCTCACATAGCAAAGGCCCCCATCTGTGGGCAACTGTCCAACTCATGGCAGTCTCCTTTCAGGGCCAAACCCCCTAAAGCTCAACCAGTATAAATGGTGCCCTCCCAGCAGTTTCCTGGCCCCTGGGGTCTAGTGGGTTAGAAGTGATGCTCACTTGCTCCTGCCTTAAGGCTCAGGTCATTCAAAATGGCCTCTAGTGGTAACATTGTAATATTACCACTAGGGGTCAGGCTTCCATATATAAGCCGTGAAACACACAAAAAAACCTTTAAAAAAGGCTAAATCACAAGTAGAAAAGGATTCTAATAGGAGCTCAAGGAGAGTATAGAAAGGGTCTCAAGCGCTCACGGCTAAAAGCTCGATATGTCTTACAAGCTGATAACCATAGGGTGAGCTATCATCGATCTTTTATTCACTACTCCAATATGCGCTCCATATTATCAGAAACCCTCTATAGATAGTTTTTATTTCAAAGTTTTTAATTTTAATTTTAATGATTCTATGAAATTCTATAAATTATGATTCTAAAATAGAACTATCAGAGTTTATAACCTCCATATATAGATCTTAAACTACTTAGCTTCAATAGCAAGGTATCATGGTGGCTACGGAAGATCTCCGTTTCGCTCTCATTAATTTGGAAAGAGCTTCATCAGGAAAAGAGCCGACATTCTCACTACAAAGTGAAAGAAACATAGGGATAAAAATAATTATTTAAAACTCAAGCTTCTAAAGAAGAAACTATCAAAAAAGAATATTATCTACTTGTATACTAGAAAGCCTAATGGCAGAAATATTGGGAGTACTTCCGAATGTTTAACTAATTTTCAGCACTTACTAATGAAAAACCGCTATAGGTGGATCTCAGGCTTACAAAAAAAATACACCTAAATTTAAGGAGTTATCTAATAATTAAATAACGCTATAATTCTTAGACATACCTATTTGTATCGGCCTTGATTCTAACAAGGAAAAACCTGCAGGTTAAAAGACACAGCGTGACTGAGTCTTGTCTGAAGCCGTCTTAAAAAACTGCTTGTACTCAGAGTTTAAATGTGAAGGCGTCTGAGGTCATATCCGGGGCTTACCACTATTTGGAAAGCAAGATTATTCCAGATGGTAATATAAATACAAACTAGCCAGTTCTGATGGTAATGTTAACTTAGATAAAAGCTTGAGACCCTTTCTATACTCTCCTTGAGCTCCTATTAGAATCCTTTTCTACTTGTGATTTAGCCTTTTTTTAAGGTTTTTTTGTGTGTTCCATATATAAGCAACATTTTGGATTGATTGAGCCTTGAGGCAATGGCATTGCTTCCACCACACTAGACCTGTGAAGTGAGACAAGGCTGGGGAGTGCTGGGGGGCACCATTTATACTGGTTGAACCTTAAGATGTGGCCTGAGGGGAGGCTCTCAATATTTGGTGGTTGCCCATACATGAGGGCCTTTGCCATTGGTAGACTCAGTTAAGGAAGGTGTGCCAGGAGGGCATAATTGCCAGTGCAATGTATGTGTATTGGGGGGGGGGAGGGTTACCATCCAGGGTGGGGGTGTTGATGCTGGGATCAGGGTCCTAAGCAGAAGGAGCATTGATTTTATAAAGCTGCTCCCATGTCTATGTGGAGCCAGAGAGAGGGAAGGTTTTGTTTTTTTCTCCCTACATGCAACTTCTAAAGATTGCTACTTGCTCTGTATGTGAAGGGACTTTGATATGTCATCCTGCATCTTTTATACATGATGTTCCGCATTTGGTGCAAGAGTATAGGAATTCCCCACACCCACATTCTATCTACAGTCTGTTTTACAGGCTCCTAAATCAGAGGTTCAGAGCGCACAAGCAAACTCCATCATTGAGGCATGGGTCACAGCTTTTATTCTGATAAGACTTATCATTTTAATTCTCCCTCTTTTTCCTTTCCAGGAGAACACATTGTGATGAAAGCACTTAGTTACACTATCAACAAACAAAATCATTTCAGACCTTGAAAGATCCTGGAAAAGGCATGAGAAAGTTTTCAGCTCTCCAAGATAACAACCCCAAGTTCATACTCCATCCCACTTCCCAGACTTTATGGAGTCAGATTTCTGCCATAACGCAATGTTAGGAACATGAATACAGTTCGTATAGATGATTTGCAAGGAATTATTGCAGCCACATGAGAATGTCATATGGATATTGTCCAATATTCCTGGGTGCAATTTGAGAAAGAACGATTTCCAGGATGCGAACAGTAAACAGATTTCAGTCCCATTTCAAACTGTATTCTTAAAGGCAAAGTGTTATTTTGCTTTTTAGAAAAAAAAATATTTTCTTAAAGGATGTACCATAATCCGTCATAATGTGGGGTCTGGATGGGTGAATGAATTGACCTAGAGCCTGTCTCCTCATGGTCCCATTTCTGCCCATCAGTAGCGATGGAACAGTCTCACCGGCCTAGTATCCTTTGCTCACTCCCTTACCCTGTTGAGCATCATCTCAAGTTCATGTGGACTCATCTCTGTAAGATATGCCAGAAAAATATGGAATTCAACTACCGATCACCATGAAATGTCAGCAAAATATTGCAGAGTTGGAGAGCAATCATTTGTAAGGGATGAGATCAACAGGTGTCCACTATATGCCAGAACTCATCAGCACATTGGTGCTTTGTTGTGCAGTCTCAGAAGATAGATGCAGAGCAGCTTCCCACCCCAGAAGGCTAGGGGGCCATTAGGGTTGAGGATCACTAGCAAGGAATGAAGGCTTGCTACTGCTTCTGCTGTACCTGCTCCATGATAGGAGAGTGCATTTGTGTCTGATGCCTGCACTGCACTTGTTGTTCTGCTGTGTGTGTGTGTTTTCTGCAAAGGCCAATCCAAGGATATCTGATGCCCTAGGTCAATGGTAGGCAATTTCGGTCCTCGAGAGCCAAAGGCAGGTCAGGTTTTCAGGATACTCATAATGAATATGTATGAGATGGATTTGCATGCACTGCCTCCTTGAGATGCAAATCTATCTCATGCACATTTATTGTGGATATCCTAAAAACCTGACCTGCCTGTGGCTCTCGAGGACCGGAATTGCCTACCCCTGTCCTAAATGAAACCAGCTATGTGCCTCACTCCCATCACCAGGGCCTGCTCAAGGACCTAGCCACCTCCAAATGGTCTAGCACAGTGGTTCCCAACCCTGTCTTGGAGGACCACCAGGCCTGTCGGGTTTTCAGGATAGCCCTAACAAATATGCGTGGAGCAGATTTGAATGCCTGGCACCTCCATTATATGCATATTCATTAGGGCTATCCTGAAAACCTGACTGGCCTGGTGGTCCTCCAGGACAGGGTTGGGAACCACTGGTCTAGCACAGACATGGGCAACTCCAGTCCTCGAGGGCCAGAATCCAATCAGGTTTTCAGGATTTCCCCAATGAATATGCATTGAAAGTAGTACATGCAAATAGATCTCATGCATATTCATTGGGGAAAACCTGATTGGATTCTGGCCCTCAAGGGCCAGAGTTGCCCATGTCTGGTCTGGCATCTCCCCCTCCTCTCTCCCAGGTAGGCAGAAACCCTTTCTTCCTGTCTATCCCTTCCGGGTACCCAGTATTTGCCCTTCCCCCTCCCTACCTGCCTCAGGTCCAGCATCTCATCTCCCCATTTCCTTTCTTCTCTATCTCCTGTTGCTACAAAGGTGCACAGTGCCAGTGCAGGACATTTCAGTCTAGACCCAAGATCAAGCACTGCCATCTCTCATCCTTCCTCTTTGGCAGCAAATGAATTGGCAAGGGCAGGATGATGCAGTTCTTGATCACAGGCATCTACTACTGAAAGGTCCCACGCTGACACTGAATACCTTTGCAGCCACTGGAAAGAGGTCAGGAAACAGCAGACGCAATAATGCTCTACAGTTATGCCAACCCCCACCAAATGTTGCCACCCTTGGCAGCCACTTAGTTCACCTGAGAGCAGGGCCCTGCCTGCTGCTGCCTGCGCTGGTGTGCATGTCTTCCAGTGAATCTTCCCCTGTGACTCCCTCGGTTCTGTATATCAGAGTAATCCATCTGATTTGAGAAAAGCACATGCAAAATTGGTGACAATGAGTAATGTATAGCTGCTCCTTGGTAAAATAGAAATAGGGGTTGAAAAACAAACTTTATGTAGTTATCTATGGATGGTGTAGAGCAGTGGTCTCAAACTCAAACCTTTTGCAGGGCCACATTTTAGATTTGTAGATACATGGAGGGCCTCAGAAAAAAATAGTTAATGTCTTATTAAAGAAATGACAATTTTGCATGAGGTAAAAACTCTTTATAGTTTATAAATCTTTCCTTTTGGCTAAGTCTTAATAATAATATTGTAATTTATAGATAAAGAGACATATGATAAGAAACTGTTTTATTTTACTTTTGTGATTATGGTAAACATACCGAGGGCCTCAAAATAGTACCTGGCAGGCCGCATGTGGCCCCCGGGCCGCGAGTTTGAGACCACTAGTGTAGAGTAAACTTTAAACAGTACATTGTTTTACGTGGACCAGTTATGATGTATCATTCTTCATACCTCTATGATGGTTAATAAAAAAAATCTTTTAAAGTTAAAAGTCAGGTGGCAGCTCACAGATCTTTCTTCCTACTAGAGTGCACAGTGCTGCCAGCTATGCCCAACATGAGAAATCATGCTAAATGAAGGAAAACAATAAAAAAGATGGCCAAATGACCTTGACTGCTTAAAAAAGCCCAAACCATATTCTCATATTCTGCATAAACAAAACTTCAAGGAATTCTGTGACAAGCAGTGTACAGCGGTGAAATGACCTAAGAAATTAGTGGGTTGAGGCTACTCAATGAAACACGGCCAATTTCTGTAGCCCTTGCCATGAACATAAGAATTGCCGCTGCTGGGTCAGACCAGTGGTCCATCGTGCCCAGCAGTCCGCTCACGCAGTGGCCCCCAGGTCAAAGACCAGTGCTCTAAATGAGTCCAGCCTCACCTGCATACGTTCCAGTTTAGCAGGAACTTGTCCAACTTTGTCTTGAATCCCTGGAGGGTGTTTTCCCCTATAACATCCTCCGGAAGAGCGTTCAAGTTTTCTACCACTCTCTGGGTGAAGAAGAACTTCCTTACGTTTGCACGGAATCTATCCCCTTTTAACTTTAGAGAGTGCCCTCTCGTTCTCTCTACCTTAGAGAGGGTGAACAACCTGTCTCTACCAACTAAGTCTATTCCCTTCATTATCTTGAATGTTTCGATCATGTCCCCTCTCAGTCTCTGCTTTTAAAGGGAAAAGAGGCCCAGTTTCTCTAATCTCTCACTGTACAACAGCTCCTCCAGCCCTTTAACCATTTTAGTCGCTCTTCTCTGGACCCTTTCGAGTAGTACCTTGTCCTCCATCATGTACGGTGACCAGTGCTGGACGCAGTATTCCACGTGGGGGCATATTATGGCCCGGTACAGAAGCATGTAGAGAGAACGAGAGGGCACTCTCTAAAGTTAAAAGGGGCAGATTCCGTACAAACATAAGGAGAGGGTGAACAACCTGTCTTTATCTACTAAGTCTATTCCCTTCATTATCTTGAATGTTTCGATCATGTCCCCTCTCAGTCTCTGCTTTTCAAGGGAGAAGAGGCCCAGTTTCTCTAATCTCTCACTGTACAACAGCTCCTCCAGCCCTTTAACCATTTTAGTCGCTCTTCTCTGGACCCTTTCGAGTAGTACCTTGTCCTCCATCATGTACGGTGACCAGTGCTGGACGCAGTATTCCACGTGGGGGCATACTATGGCCCGGTACAGAAGCATGTAGAGAGAACGAGAGGGCACTCTCTAAAGTTAAAAGGGGCAGATTCCGTACAAACATAAGGAGAGGGTGAACAACCTGTCTTTATCTACTAAGTCTATTCCCTTCATTATCTTGAATGTTTCGATCATGTCCCCTCTCAGTCTCTGCTTTTCAAGGGAGAAGAGGCCCAGTTTCTCTAATCTCTCACTGTACAACAGCTCCTCCAGCCCTTTAACCATTTTAGTCGCTCTTCTCTGGACCCTTTCGAGTAGTACCTTGTCCTCCATCATGTACGGTGACCAGTGCTGGACGCAGTATTCCACGTGGGGGCATACTATGGCCCGGTACAGAAGCATGTAGAGAGAACGAGAGGGCACTCTCTAAAGTTAAAAGGGGCAGATTCCGTACAAACATAAGGAGAGGGTGAACAACCTGTCTTTATCTACTAAGTCTATTCCCTTCATTATCTTGAATGTTTCGATCATGTCCCCTCTCAGTTTCTTCTTCTCAAGGGAGAAGAGGCCCAGTTTTTCTAATCTCTCACTGGTCTTTGACCTAAGGGCCGTTGCGTGAGCAGACTGTTGAGCAAGATGGACCACTGGTCTGACCCAGCAGCGGCAATTCTTATGTTCTTATGAAAACCTAACTGGGATGGTCTTGTGGACCGTGTTGAAAACCACTGCTCGATAGCATTCCAATGCAAACTGGCTTATATAGCACAGGAATGGGAAATCCTGATAGATTTTTCAAGATTTCCACCATGAATAAGCAAGAGATCTATTTGCATACAATGGAAGCAGTATATGCAAATCAATCTCATGCATATTCATAGTGGAAATCTTGAAAACAGGGCTGGGTTGTGGCTCTTGAGGACAATGGGTTCTCACTACCTGTTATAGCAGATGCACTACCAGAGCAGGATTAAGGTATATGCAAACTAGGCAAGTGCCTAGAGTCAACATATTTAGGAGGATATTCTGAGGACTGTAATCAGGGAATCTTCTGGGCAGCTAAGGATAGTTGTAAGCAGTGTTCCCGCTAAGCTGCGCTGGGGTGCTCTGGCGCACAAAATATTACCTCGCAGCCCACAAGTTTCTCGTCACAGCGCACACAGTGTAGAGCACAGTTCTTCAACCGCCGGTCCGCAAACAAAATCTTGCCGGTCCGCGAAGGATTCGGTCCCCGCCGCAACGAAAGGCCGGCGTCAGCTGACTTGCAACTTCCTGTTGCAGTCGCTGTGCCGGGACTCCTGCCTTCGCCGGGACTCCTGCCTTCCACCGCGTTTGCCTCCTGCCTTGTCTCCGCACCTCCAGACCAGCAGCGGCAGCTCTGTATGCTTTTAACTTCGGCACAGAGCTGCCCCTAATCAATAGTTTAGCGCGGATTCATAAGGCAGCCTCGGGGCCTTTGCTAGGCCGGCCCACATCGCATCATCGAAGCGGGCCGGCTATCAAAGGCCCCGAGGCTGCCTCATGAAACCGCGCTAAACTATTGATTAGGGGCAGCTCTGTGCCGAAGTTAAAAGCATACAGAGCTGCCGCTGCTGGTCTGAACTCTTGGGCCGCTGAAGGAGGGCAAAAAGCAGCTGTCCTGGAGGTTTCCCTTCCTCTCGCCTTTACAGGTTCCTTTTTTCCACCTTTTTTTTTTCCCTTCAAACGGCAACGGGCCCCAGCATCGACATCAATCAAGTAAGTTCCACTGTCAATCAAGCGGTTCTGCTCGGCCAAAGCTTCCCCTGTGACATGAGCCACCCTCAGGGGAAAGAAAGTGACCCACAAAGGTGAGGGGAAGGGGGGCAGATGATGGAAGTTGGGGGGGGGGGAGAGAGAGAGAGAGAGAGAGAAGGGGCAGATGATGGAATGGAGGAGATGAGAGAGAGAGAGAAGGGGACAGATGATGGAAGTGAGAAGAAGGGAGAGAGAGCAGAAGGCAGATGGATGTCAGTTGAGAAGGGAGAGCAGATGCTGAATGGAAGTGGGGAAAGAACACATACTGGATGGAAGGAGGAGATAAATAAAGGGGGAAGAAAATAGTAAGATAATGGAGGGGTGAGGGAAAGGGGTGACAAGCTGTGTGTAGACACAGTGAAAAGAGGGAAACGGGACTAAATAGTAAGAAAGAATTTAATTTAGATGGAGGCAGAAAATAGAGAAGGAAGACCAGAGAAGAAAAGGGAAGAGAGAGCAGAGAATGATCAGATCTGAGTGGAGGAAATGAGAAGAGAGATATGCTAAAAACCACAGGGGGGAGGGAAGGATAGAGATGCCAGACCATGAGGGGAACAGAAGGAAGATGATGGATGCTAGACCAAATTGGGGGGTGGGGGGGGGGCAGGAGGAGAGATGGCAGGGAAAGACAGACAGTGAATGGAAGGGGCAGATGCTGGACTGAAGAGACAGAGAAGGTTATCATGCTGCTGTACCGGGCCATGGTACGCCCTCACCTGGAGTACTGCGTCCAGCACTGGTACTTTAAGAAGGACACGGTACTACTCGAAAGGATCCAGAGAAGAGCAACTAAAATGGTTAAGGGGCTGGAGGAGTTGCCGTACAGCGAAAGATTAGAGAAACTGGGCCTCTTCTCCCTTGAGCAGAGGAGATTGAGAGGGGACATGATAGAAACATTCAAGGTACTGAAGGGAATAGACTTAGTAGCTAAGGCAGGGAGAACGAGAGGGCACTCTCTTAAGTTGAAAGGGGATAGATTCCATACAAACGTAAGGAAGTTCTGTGGTAGAAAGCAACATATTTATTTGGCTCATAACTTGCTGGCGCCCGATATTTTTAGCTCACAGTGAAAAAAGTTTGCTCACAACACCCGCCCGCTTAGAGGGAACACTGGTTGTAAGCTCTTTGAACTTTGTGGTGCTACCTCACTCTTCTTACCGCTTGTCCCTCCTCCTTCTGAGCCAGTCATCCCTCCCTGCCTTAATCCTTGCTTCTTCCTGGGACTAGTCACTCGGGAGGATTGCTGGGGACCCCAATGGATCTTTCTGGGGGATGAGCAAGCCCCTCTCCAGTACATAGCCCACAAGTCTTGGTGCGACTGTGCAACTAAGAGCTGAATCCACCCTTGGATGGCTTTCAGGATTGCATCTCCCCCTCATTTCAGGTAAGCACTCCAATCTTTACGAGTCAGAAGACTCCTCTGAATCAATGACACCAGTCCTCCAAGGGAGTGGATTAAATGCATGGCCCTCTGCACATGTTCTGCTGCTTTCTGACTGGGTAAGTGACATATATCACTGATGTCACTCTTTTTTGATGCAAACTCCTCAAATCGGAAAATATGCTCCTACACAGACATACTGGCTCTGCTCACCAGTAGGAAATGGCACCACATTTGTACTTTTACAAAAACACTTGTAGAAATCACAGAAAAAGAAGCAATGACAAGAAAAATGCACTTTCATTGTTGATCCATTCACCTGCTCTCTGCTGCACTTTGACAGTCCAAGGTAAAACAACTCAATCATTTGTTATGATCATTTTCAGCATACCATCAATGTAATTAATCTTTTTGCCAAAAATCAAATTTGAATTTTTCTTGTGCCAATTTATGTAACCCTTTCCTGCCTGGATAGTTGAGGGTGGGTTACTTTTTAGTAAAATCTAATAGTTTGCTGGGAGGCCATTGCCACAATTAATTCATTCACTCCATATTCTTCCTGCATACAATAAAACAATCCAGGCCAGAGTATAAATTGTAAATCAAAGGATTTACTTAAAACTTGGATTATACAGGCAACAGAGGAAAAGTATTTACAGGCAGGGTGAGATCAAAATAGCATCTCTTATACTTGCTATCAGGGCCAGCTTAAAGGTTTATGGTGCCCTGAGCCAACTTTGATAGCAGCGCCCCTGCCCCCAAAGTTTACGTTTTCTTCCCTTCTCTCTCAAATCTCTGGTCACAGGAGGAGTTGGGAGGGAGAGAGAAGAGGGAGCAATGCCGGTCTAGGGGCTGGAGAGAGAAGGGAAGTAATGTTGGACCGAGAAAGAAGGGGAGAGAACTTTGGACTAGGTGAAGCACTGGCTGTGAGCTCAGGGGCCAGGGACTTTTGTACCCTGTGTCTCCAGTGCCCTGGACCAGAGCCCCACCTGATCCAATAGTTGAGTCGGCTATGCGTACTATTTCTTCTTCTTTAGAGATCTCTGAGACTTTGGGTATAAAGTCCATGTCATTTGTTTCTTCCTCCAGAGGGAACATCTGATGTTAAACTCTTTATCTTGGAGACACTTCAGGGATCAACTTATGACAGAAATTAACACCCCCCCCTTCCCACCCTTCCTGTCGGCTATCCTCAGGTCAAATAACCTCTGCTAATTTCACACCTCCCCCCCCCCCCCCACCGTTCCATTTCCAGCAGTCCTCTGTACAAATAAATGTAGCACAGGTGCTGAATTCTCGCAGCAGTGCCAAAGCTTGGGTAGAAAAACAGCTGTAACTGAAATGATCCCAACAGCAGAGAGCCTGGTTCTGAATACTTCTATGGGACTCAGAACTGGGTTCTCTGCTGTTTCTGCAGGATTGCTTCTGATACTAGGGTTGCTAGATTCGTGTTTGCAGCCACCTGAAGGCTGGAGCTAAGCTGGACTATGAAGAATACCAGGACTGACCCGTTATAGAGCTTTCAACAGTGGATGATGGAGACAAAAAGGGAGTGATAAAGGAGCAAATAGAGGTAGCCGACAGGTTAAACGAATTCTTCTCGTCAGTCTTCACAAGCGAGGACACATCCAGTGTACTGGAACCCGACGTGATCTTCCATGGTGACCAAGAAGAAAAACTGTCAGCAATAGAGGTGTTTCCTGTTTGTAAATCTGACGCGGGGAGCATGAGCTGGAATATTTGAGGGGGATTCCTTGATACAGCCCGAAAGGGCGAAACGTAGTCTACGTCGGAGTGCGTACCCCCACCCGCGTAGCTAAAAGATAAGTTATATGCTTTCTAAATATACTATAAACTAAAAGTAAAAATTACTTAAAAAATGATCATAATTACATGGGACCAATGACGATCAGGGGTCTTGCATGCTTAAAGTTTAATAGCATGGAATGGCACTACTGAGGTCCATGAGTTAAGAGCTAATGCTTTAGCTGAAGAAGTTTATATTGAAAACTGTTTTGACCTTCTGTTCTTGTGTGGTTTGCTGTATTTGATTTTGGAAGGCTCTAAGAGCACTATAGCCACAGCGAATTTGTTTAGCAATAGAGGTGAGCCAGGAGGATGTCCTCCAACAGATAGATAGACTGAAAAGCGACAAATCACCAGGCCCGGATGGAATCCACCCTAGGGTACTAAAAGAACTAAGAAATGAGATAGCGGGAATACTCCAACGAGTTTGCAACCTATCCTTGAAAACTGGAGAGATTCTGGAGGACTGGAAGATAGCAAATGTTACACCTATCTTTAAAAAGGGGTCAAGAGGAGACCCGGGAAATTATAGGCCGGTAAGTTTGACATTGGTTCCGGGCAAGATGGTAAAAGCACTGATAAAGGACAGCATCTGTGAGCACATCGAAAAAAATGGGCTGATGAAAGCGAGCCAACATGGCTTCTGCAAGGGAAGATCGTGCCAAACAAACTTACTGCACTTCTTTGAGGGGGTAAACAGCCAGTTGGACAAAGGGGAACCTGTAGACATCATTTACCTTGACTTCCAAAAGGCCTTTGACAAGGTACCCCATGAGTGGCTACTTAGGAAGCTGTGGAACCACGGGGTGGAAGGGGACGTACACAGATGGATCAAACACTGGTTGGCAGGCAGGAAACAGAGGGTTGGAGTGAAGGGTCACTACTCGGGCTGGAGGAAAGTCACGAGCGGAGTTCCACAGGGGTCTGTGCTTGGACCGCTGCTGTTCAATGTATTTATTAATGACCTGGAAACGGGGACAAAATGCGAAGTTATAAAATTTGCGGACAACACTAAACTCTGTAGAAGGGTTAGAACTATGGAAGAGTGTGAGGACCTACAAAGGGACCTAAACAAACTGGAGGAGTGGGCGAATAAATGGCAGATGAAATTCAATGTAGGGAAATGCAAGGTCATGCATATAGGGAGAAAGAACCCGATGTTCAGCTTCCAAATGGGGGGATTAGTATTAGAGGGAAGTAACCTTGAAAGAGATTTGGGTGTACTGGTGGATACAACAATGAAGTCAACGGCGCAATGCGCAGCAGCCGCGAAGAATGCAAACAGAATGTTGGGTATTATTAAAAATGGTATTACGACCAGAACAAAAGAAGTCATCCTGCCGTTGTACCGGGCAATGGTGCGCCCGCACCTGGAGTACTGTGTTCAGTATTGGTCGCCGTACCTTAAGAAGGATATGGCAATACTTGAGAGGGTCCAGAGGAGAGCGACATGAATGATTAAGGGCATGGAAAACCTTTCATACACTGAAAGATTGGAGAGGCTGGAGCTCTTCTCCCTGGAAAAGTGGAGACTCAGAGGAGACATGATAGAGACCTACAAGATCATGAAGGGCATAGAGAAAGTAGAGAGAGATAGATTCTTCAAATTTTCAAAGCATAAAAGAACAAGAGGGCACTTGGAAAAATTGGAAGGGGATAGATTCAAAACAAATACTAGGAAGTTTTTCTTTACTCAGCGGGTGGTGGACACCTGGAATGCGCTTACAGAGGACATAATAGGGCAGAGTACGGTACTGGGGTTTAAGAAAGGATTGGACAATTTCCTGTTGGAAAAGGGGATAGAGGGGTATAGATAGAGGATTACTGCACAGGTCCTGGACCTGTTGGGCCGCCGCGTGAGCGGACTGCTGGGCACGATGGACCTCAGGTCTGACCCGGCAGAGGCATTGCTTATGTTCTTATGTACTCGGGCTGAATTTCCACTGCTGCTAATCCTCTCCTGCCACCCAGTGGCAAAGCTACAGGGAGGGCTGGGGAGGCCTAGGCCCTCCTTTTTAGCTGAGGTCTCTCTCCCGTGTCCAATCAGGTGATCTCCCATTAGCTCATACATGCAACAGTGGGTTGTTTTACTCTTCATCACAAATAAAGTACCTGCACAGAATGGCAGTTGCAACTTTAAAGAAAAGAGGAAGTAACCGGCGTGGAATGACAATTACAACCCTAAACAAAAGTACACTTCTCCCTCCGTATTCACGGTGGATGTGGGCGGATATGGAAAAACCGCAAATAACTTTTTATATGTTATTCGCATTTTTTTTTTTGTAACAGCCAGCGTTTTTACTATTGAAACCGTTTATAACTTTTCAACTGTTATTTGTGATTTTCAGGCTGATAACAGGCAAGCAGCGATTCCCAGCGATTTTCAGGGTAATAGCGTTTTTCTCCATGCATGCTGGGAAGCAGCATTTCTCTGTGCACACTGGGAAGCTGGGAAGCAGCGATTTTCAGGGTGAAAGATTTGAAGCAGTGATTTTCAGAGTGAATGTTGGTAAGCGCTACACTTTTTTTATCAGTACAGTAAAGGAAAAGGAACTTTACTCATGATGTAATTTTTTTGGGCAGAGTCAGCATGCAAAAAATCACCAATAAGTGAAACCACGAGTGCAGAAACCGCGAATACGAAGGGAGAAGTGTAATCTGCATGGAGAAGCAGATAGAGGTTGGGGGTAATTGCTGTTCTGTTAGTGATATAAGAACATAAGAATTGCTGCTGCTGGGTCAGACCAGTAGTCCATGGTGCCCGGCTTTCCGTTCACGCGGTGGTCCTTAGGTCAAAGACCAATGCCCTTAGACTAGCCTTACCTCATACATTCTGGTTCAGCAGGAACTTGTCTAACTTTGTCTTGAATCCCTGGAGGGTGTTTTCCTCCATAACTGTCTCCGGAAGAGAGTTCCAGTTTTTTACCACTCTCTGGGTGAAGAAGAACTTCCTTACGTTTGTACGGAATCTATCCCATTTTAACTTTAGAGAGTGCCCTCTCATTCTCTCTACCTTGGAGAGGGTGAACAAGTTGTCTTTATCTACTAAGCTTATTCCCTTCATTATCTTGAATGTTTCAATCATGTCCCTTCTCAGTCTCCTCTTTTCAAGGGAGAAGAGGCCCAGTTTCCCTAATCTCTCACTGTACGGCAACTTCTCCAGCCCCTTAACCAGTTGAGTTGCTCTTCTCTGGACCCTTTCAAGTAGTACTGTGTCCTTCTTCATGTACAGCGACCAGTGCTGGACGCAGTATTCCAGGTGGGGGCGTACCATGGCCCGGTACAGCGACATGATGGCCTTCTCCAATCTGTTCGTGATCCCCTTCTTAATCATTCCTAGCAAGGCTAGAGCTAGTTCAAACCCCAGCTCTTCCTCTGCAATGCAATCTTATTATATACATTTATTAAGTTCAATCTTTTCATTGAATTTAAGATAAACACAAAATGTACAAAAACAATGAACAATAAACCGTGCCTTACAGTGAACAGTCAAATAAAAACAAGTACAATCACATCTTGTAGATTGACTTCAGGAACAATAAGCTAAGACATGTGCAGTAACACAAATTCCTAGAAGTATGATACAGTAAAGAGGATTATTCAATAAGGTCATACCAGTCAAATCTTACAATATTCTAAAACAGGGGACCACACTCTATGAAAAGATGGAAAGGAGTTAGTTTTATCACCAACCACTTTCTCATACTTAGAGTACAGACTCACAGTATTCCACCACAGGATGTGATTAAGGGAAGAAAAGTCTTTCCAGCACAATAGTATTGTTTTGAGTGCTATGAGCAAGAAGCATTTTAGTAGTTTAGCCTCATGTTTATCTAAAGGCGTCTTGAGGGCACATGCTCCAAATATAAGAATCGGGTAAGAGAATTCCTCAGTGATAGGCAATATCTCGCAGATTGAAGACCAAATGTCGCTCCAAAAGAGTTGCAATTGGGGACAGTCGTAGATCATGTGATCTAATGTGCCAATGCTCTGAAGACAGGACCAGCATCTATTTGAAACCGATGAATCCAATTTAGAAAGTTTGTGCGGCGTCCAGTAGGCCCTGTGATAGATAAAATGGACTGTTTGCATGATAGTCAAAGATTTCAGAACCTTAAAGGAGGAGAACCAGTTCTCTTCCCAAATTGGTAGATCAAATTCTGCAGTGGTATCATGTACCCAAAATCATATAGTGCAGTTGGTGGAGTACATTTCTTTTTATGTAGTAGTTTGTACCATGCTGAGGCTTGACCAGAGTGAGAGTTAAGCATAGTTGACCACTTTAGTATTGAGGGAAATTCAGGTGAAAGTACAGACTGCTTAAGGTGAGTCGAGATGCAATGTCATAATTGCAGCCAGTTATAGTGTTAAGCTGGTTCTAGTCCATAAGCAGCAGACAGTACATTATAATCTAGGAAGGTACGATCCGGCATCAAGTGATTAATCAACCATATGCCACGTTTGCGCCAGGACTTCCACTCGATGTATTGACCTTGGATCTGCAGTTGAGGATTACGCCACAAAGAAGAGCTTGTAGTGGCGTTCCATTGCAGAGGAGCAATTCTCTCAATTTCATGAAGGGCTGTTTTAGTGGAGGCTAATATAAGATTACTTCTAGCGAAGTTGTCCAAAGTAGAAAAAGAAGCATATTTCAGGTAGTTCTTGTCAAATAGTTTATGTTCTAATTTTAACCAAGTAGGCATATGCGCAATATCAGGTTCCACAAGCCATTTGGACCCTTGCCTGCATAAGAAAGCTAGGTGATAATCACATAGACTGGGGAAGTTAACCCCACCGTTCTATTTGGTACATTTCAACTTTTTCAGGGCTATACGAGGTACTTTGTTATTCCATAAAAATTAAACCATATTGGATTCAAAATTCTTATATACCGATGCTGGAAATAAGAATGGAATCATGGACAATACATACGTAAGTTTCGGTACAAGGACCATCTTTAAGGAGTCTAAACGAACTCACCAGGATAATTTTAGAGGCATCCATTTGGTGGTATTGGTTTGAATAATTTGAGATATATAGGTAACATTATAATCCAGTGACTCTTCGTGTGAAGTACCAAAGTAGACTCCCAGATACTTCATTTTCATTGGAGTATATTTAAGATGTAGATTAGTGATGATATCTCCACACGGATTTCCAGCAAGAGGCATAACTTCCGTTTTTGTGGTGTTGAGCTTATACCCAGAAACGAATGAATAGGTATTGATTGATTGCCTTATGAATGGCAAGGACTCCAAGGTAGTATATAACTGGACATCGTCCACATCTTGATAGTCAGGTCTTCAATCTGAAAGCCATGGTTTGACCTGATGGTGATTAGCAGCGGCTCTAGTGCCAGGTTGAATAAAAGGGGGGACAATGGGCACCCCTGCCATGTACCCCTAGTCAGAGCGAAAGCTTCAGAGAAGACTTCATTTATGTGGAGCCTGGTAGATGGGTTGGAATACAACACCTTGATCATTTGTATAAAGTCATTATGAAAGCCAAACCAGGATAAAACTTGGAACATATATCGCCATTCTACACGGTTAAAGGCTTTCTCTGCGTCAAACGCCATAGTCATACAAGATGTCATATTGGAAGATGCCTGTGAAATTATATGGGAGAATAACCGTGTGTTGTCGCTGGCAAATCTGCCTTTCATGAAGCCATTTTGATCAGTGTTTATTATTTTAGGTAGCACTAGCTGTAACCTGGAAGCCAGGACTTTTGCATAGATTTTGGCGTCTACATTTATCAAAGACAAAGGACGATAATTTTGAACAAGCAGTGGATCCTTATCTGGTTTTAAGAGTACAATTATCACCTCTTCCATGATGGTACCATTTGCAGTACCCAGCACGGTAAGATGATCTGCCCTGCCCTGCTGACTTTGCGAGCCTGCTCCTCTCCAGCCCATCCGAGGGCTGCTAAAGGCCAGCGTGACCCGGCCTCTCTTCAGCCCACTGCGGGCCGCCGAAAGCTTTTTTATGCTCCAGCGCCTCCAAGGCAGAGGAAGGAGGAAGCTTCCACCATCTTGTTCCTCCTTCCTCCACCCGACGCCACTCGAGCAGGAGGGATCTGCCCTGCCCTGCTGACTTCGCGAGCCTGCTCCTCTCCAGCCCATCCGAGGGCTGCTAAAGGCCAGTGTGACCCGGCCTCTCTTCAGCCCACTGCGGGCCGCCGAAAGCTTTTTTATGCTCCAGCGCCTCCAAGGCAGAGGAAGGAGGAAGCTTCCACCATCTTGTTTCTCCTTCCTCCACCCGACGCCACTCGAGCAGGAGGGATCTGCCCTGCCCTGCTGACTTTGCGAGCCTGTTCCTCTCCAGCCCATCCGAGGGCTGCTAAAGGCCAGCGTGACCCGGCCTCTCTTCAGCCCACTGCGGGCCGCCGAAAGCTTTTTTTACGCTCCAGCGCCTCCAAGGCAGAGAAAGGAGGAAGCTTCCTCCTTCTTGTTCCTCCTTCCTCCACCCGACGCCACTCGTGCAGGAGTGCACGGACCTGCTCCTGCTCTTCACTTGAAACTTTGCCCCGCAGCCCACCCAAGAGCTGTCGAAGTCCCTACAAGACAGTACTAGCTCGCTTGGGCTCCTCTCTGCCTCACCTCACCGCCCTCCCTCCTCCTTGGCTTACCGAGATCCACTAAGGGCCTCCAGACTCTCAGCTCCCCTTATCCAACCCGGATTCTGCCCGTTGTCAAAGTTTACCACTGTTTATATCCCTGTTTCTGTACCATATTTTATTATTGTCTTTGCTCCTGTTTAGATGCTAACTTTTTCGCTGTTTTTGCTTAGTTCAGCACCAAACTGTATTCTCTGCCTTGTTACCCATTTACTGCCCCAAGTCTCTCCATTCTAGGCACCACATGGAAAGCGCTTAGCCGCTAATTGTCCTCACCGATATAGCCCCCCTCTAGACCTACCAAAAAAAAAAACTTAGCCAGCTTAATTTAAGTTCCTCTGCTCCTTCCTCAACCAACTCTATTCCCCCTGCTGCAGACTCTCACACACCAACCACCCCACCATGAACCCATCCTTCTGGATCCTTCTCCTCCTACTCTGCTCACTTCTCTATCCTTCCCTCTGTCTGAAACCTCCCTCCCCCAACCTACTCAACCCCGCTAACACCAATACCATCTGCCCTGGACTCAGAATCCCCACACTGATACGCACCAGAAATTCCCCTCCCAAGAAAAACCCCCGAAAAGTCAACCAAGATTCTCTAAAGCCCCTGCCCCCTGCCAATCTTCCCAACACTGTCCCGGACTCTCTCACCCCAGTCCCGACACTTTATTGTAATGCCAGATCTGTGTGCAATAAGACCCAAATCTTGAAAGATCTCCTAGACAAGCTTGACCCTGGATTCCTGTGCATCACAGAATCATGGATCGCCAAAGATGATCTATTCACACAAAATGAACTCCTCCCCCACGGTTACCAAGGCCTCTTCTCCCCCAGACCCAATCGAAAAGGAGGTGGTCTGGCACTCCTCTACAAATCTTTCTTTGATGTCCAGCTCCTTGAGACGGGCACCCATGCTTCTCTAGAATATTTGCTTGCCTCAGTCAATGACGAACTCCGCACCCACCCATTGGGCATCCTGTTGCTATACCGACCACCCACCCCTTGGACCAAATCCTCCAATCTCGTCTATGAGACCATAACAAATGCCTTCCTTAAATTTCAAAGACTTCTGATCGTTGGTGATATCAATCTCCACCTAGATGACACCAATAACAATGACACGTCTGAATTCAACAACTTCCTTACCTCTCTAGGCTTTCCCTTACCCACCTCATCCCCAACCCACGAAAAAGGGCACACTCTAGACTTCACCACTTTCATTGATCTTACCGCCTTCAAAACCTCAACCGACGACACTCGCTGGGAACAAGTCCCTTGGTCTGACCACTTCTTAGGGACTACATGCCTCCCCATCTTCATGTCACATCTTGACTCCCCACCCCACTCCTCTCATTCCATAACCTTCTGCAAAAAAACCTCGAGCAACCTATTCTGGTCCAAATTCCTCAACAAACTCTCCTCCAACCCTAGACCTACAGACCCCGAATCACATTGGCACGACCGGACCGCCCTCTCCGAGTCCACCTACCACTCCCTTGCTCCATTAACCACAAAAACCATCTCCTACCCCCGAAAGGCCCCCTGGTACCTACCTCTTCACAGAGAATTGAAACAGAAATGTCGCGCTTTGGAGCGCAAATGGAAAAAATCTAAATCCCCCTCTGATAGACAGACCTGGAGGGTTAATATTAAATTTTACAATTCAACATTAAAAAAAGCCAGGAAAAACTTCTTCGGAGACAAGATCTCTAGATCCAACAACCAGATCAGAGCGCTGTTCAACATCTGGCGCTCCCTAACTACAAAAAAAAGACCCATCTTTGCTCCCACCATCTCTATCAGCCGATGCCCTTGCAAATTTCTTTAACGAAAAGGTTACCACCCTAAGATGCTCCTTCCCTCCCACAGTCTCCTACAATTTCCTGACCTCTATTGACCTCAACCCTACCCTACCTGTATCCACCCCCATTCCTGCCGACAGATCCTGGACCGCCTTCGATCTTGTCTCCGAACCACAAGTCTCCAAACTCTGCCTCAAACTAAAAACTTGCAAGTGCACTTTGGATCCTTTCCCCCTCCTATCTATTCGAGAATATCCCTACACAGGCCATCGCTTCCCTCACCGAACTCATAAACTCTGCCCTAACATCGGGCCTTTTTTCCCCCGACATGGGACACATTTCATTGTCCCCTCTACTGAAAAAGGCCTACCTTGATCCCTCCATTCCATCAAATTACCGTCCTATAGCAAATATCCCTCTCCTAACCAAGTTATTAGAATCCATCATATCCACCCAACTCTCATCCTACCTAGAAAGATTCTCTATCCTCCTACCCCACCAATTCGGCTTCAGACCCAACTTCAGCACCGAATCCCTCTTAGCCTCTCTAATCTCTAAGGTGCAACAACTCCACTCTCGCAACAAATTTGCTGTTCTTCTTCAATTCGACCTCTCCGCAGCCTTCGATGTCGTCCACCACGACATCCTAATCTTCCAACTCTCCGAAATAGGCATAAGCTCCACAGTCCTAGATTGGTTCTCGAAATTCCTACGCTTCCGCTCCTACACCGTTAACACAAACGGTACCTCATCCCCCCCTGGAAGCCGAAATGTGGAGTCCCGCAAGGCTCACCCTTCTCCCCTATCCTTTTCAATATCTACATGTCCTCTCTGAAACTCCTTCATCTATCCCCCCTAGAAACTCTCTATTCCTACGCTGACGACATTCTCATCCTCCTCGAGACCGACTCGAACCTCTCGAACCTCGCTGAGAACATATCCACATGTATTACGAACCTCCAATCCTGGGCCCAATCTGTACAAATGAAACTGAATGAGTCCAAAACAAAACTACTTTGGCTCGGTCCAATTTCAGATCATTTACCCACCTCCATCCCACTACCTTCCGGCCCCACTCTTCAGCTTGAGTTTTCAAGCAAAGTCCTAGGCATCATCTTAGACTCCTCTCTCTCCTTCAATGATCACCTCAACTCCCTGGTAAAAAAATGCTTCTTTAGCCTCCATATGTTGAGGAAAGTAAGATCCTGCTTTCATCATTCTCATTTCGCCATCCTCGTTCAATCCACCATCCTCTCTAAACTGGACTACTGCAACTCCATCTATATAAGCCTAACTAAGAAAATCCTCCATAGACTTCAGCTAATTCAGAACTCTGCGGCCAAGCTTATTTTCGCAAAAGGCAAGTTCGATCACGTCTCCCCACTCCTCTCCAAGCTTCACTGGCTCCCAGTATACTCCAGAGTCCTCTATAAATGTGCCTGCATAGCCTTTAAGATTCTACATGGCGTCCTCCCTCCCGTTATCCCACTCTTCTGGAATTCCTCAAACCCACTCTCCATTAGATCCTCCCAAAAACTAAAACTATCTTTCCCATCTACAAAAGGTATATCCCGCACAGGAAAACTTGGAACATCCCTCCCCTTTAGAACCACAGAACTCTGGAACAACCTCTCATTCCCACTCAGAAATTCTAGCTCCCTCCAATCCTTCCGCAAACACTTGAAAACTTGGCTCTTTTCAAAAATCTAATCTCCTCCCGTTCTCTAGCACCCTGTTCCCTCTCTATCTTCTCAGTCCCTCTCCTATATTCCTTTGTAGTTCCTTTCCTCTCAACCTCTGTAAACCGTGCCGAGCTCTGCGCTTGCGGAGATGGTGCGGTATACAAACCTAAGGTTTAGTTTAGTTTAGTTTAGCAATAGTATAGGGAGAAGTGCATCTTGAAATGCAAGGTATATTTCAACTGAGAGACAATCTGGCCCTGGAGCTTTGCATTTAGCCATGGATTGTAATGCCTCAACAAGGTGTCCCAGTTGAATTGGCATATTAAGGATTTTATTATCATCTTCATCTAACTTGGGACCATCTAGCTCCTGAAGATAGGCATTTATTTTTTCAGGATTCGGCGATTCCATACTGTAGAGATCCTTATAGTATGACTGGAAATGATCACATATATCTTGGCTAGTCAGTAAGGTCTCATTTGACTCATTTGTAATAGCTGGAATAGTTGTCTTTTCAGACTTTAGTTTCAAACAGTTAGCTAGATGGTGCCCAGCCTTATTAGTGGTTGTATAATAGTTTGCTGCTTGTAAGAAGATTTCTGATGAGGCAATAGTACTAAGCTTTAAGTTGTATTCATAACGCAATTTACACAGTCTTTCTTGTATGGTTTGGTTGGAAAGGTCATTGAATGAGAAGATTCCAAGGTGGATATCTGAACCTCAAGGGACTGCAGGCACGCTCTGTCCTCCTTTTTCTTTCTGGAAGCATAAGATATAATTATGCCTCTGATATAAGATTTAAATGCATCCCAGGTATTTTTCCATGAGGTGTCTTCTACTGTGTTAAATCAAATAATTCCCAAATATGAACATTTATTTTTTCAATAAACAGAGGATCAGATAATAAGGAGGAGTTAAACCTTCAGGTACCTTTGTTTTTTGGGAAGGCAATATTCTTGAATGATAGTGTGATTGATGAATGATCAGACACAGATATTGGATGTATTTCAGATGATTCCAATTTGTCCACCAGAGAGTAACTGACTAAGAAAAAATCGATCCGAGAATAGGACTCATATGGTGGGGAAAAGAAGGTGAATGCCAATTCATCCAAGTGCATTGGTCGCCAAGGGTCTACCAGTTTCAACTGGTAGAGCAGATCTTGAAGGCATACCACGATTTAGATTTTTTGTAAGGAACCCTTGATTTCCTATCCTTCTCCGGACTCAATATTAGGTTGAAGTCACCACCTAACATATAAGGCTGATTACTAGAAGTACCAATTTCATTTGTCAGTGACTCGAAAAAGGAAGGACAGTTTTGATTAGGAGCATATACATTATATATGTTGAGAGGGGTGGTACCAACACATAAATTGGTTCTAATCCATCATCCTTCTGCATCATGTGAGGAAGAGACAATTTTGATGTCAGGACATTTTTTAATTAATGTGATGACACCATTCTTTCTCCCTAGCGAGGGAGAAAACAATGGTGTATAAGCCCATGAGGGAGCAATTTTTAAAGCTTCAAGAGCACTCAGGTGTGTCTCCTGGTATAATACTATATCAGGATGGTACTGTTCTATATACCGTAGTATTTTGTGCCTTTTCACAGGATTATTGAACCCCTTTACATTTAATGAAAAGCACGTTGGTGACATTTAAATGCTATGACATCGATTAATGACAAGATATAAATTGTGAATGCAACAAACAGCAATGCACCATAAAGAGATAGTAAGATGACAGTCAATCCTATATAATGAGAGAAGTAAACACCTGCAGACATTGGTATCAATATAAACTGCAAAAACACACATAACTGTAGCAAACAGGCTATCAACACCATGGGTCTAAAAGCTGATATGAGAGAGAAACCTAGGCAGCAGCGCCTCTGGCGAGTATGCAGTGGAAACATGAAAGCATCTTAATCTATATATATAAAATCGGAGGTATGTATGTATGTATGTGTGTGTGTGTATGTGCCGCGATCACGCAAAAACGGCTTGACCGATTTGAACGAAACTTGGTATGCAGATCCCTCACTACCTGGGATGATATGTTCTGGGGGTCTCGCGGCCCACCTGCACACGTGGGCGGAGCTACAAACAGAAAATCAGATTTCACCCATTCATGTCAATGGAAAAAATGTAAAAAACTGCCATTCTCACAGTAATTCAAAAACGGCTTGACCGATTTGAACGAAACTTGGTATGCAGATCCCTCACTACCTGGGGTGATATGTTCTGGGGGTCTCGCGGCCCACCTGCACACGTGGGCGGAGCTACAAACAGAAAATCAGATTTTACCCATTCATGTCAATGGAAAAAATGTAAAAAACTGCCATTCTCACAGTAATTCAAAAACGGCTTGACCGATTTGAACGAAACTTGGTATGCAGATCCCTCACTACCTGGGGTGATATGTTCTGGGGGTCTCGCGGCCCACCTGCACACGTGGGCGGAGCTACAAACAGAAAATCAGATTTCACCCATTCATGTCAATGGAAAAAATGTAAAAAGCTGCCATTCTCACTGTAATTCAAAACCGGCTTGACCAATTTGAACGAAACTTGGTATGCAGATCCCTCACTACCTGGGGTGATATGTTCTGGGGGTCTCGCGGCCCACAACTCTATGTTGCTTGCTCAAGGCTGGGTTCACCCAATAATTTATATGTTCTTGCTCCAGGAGGTGAAACTAAAATTGTTGTTTATAATCACGTTTTGCGTTAGTTGTATTGTATTCATTTTGTCAAATATTTCACATTATAATTTGAATATTGTACTTTTTATTAAGCTGTAAAAAAATAATTTCATTCGCCACTATAAAGTATCTTTATTTGAATCCATTTACAGTGTTATTGCTATAATTAAATACCCGTGCAACGCCGGGGCATCAGCTAGTAATTCATATAAAATGAATCAACATTAGAAGTACTGCAATCAATAATAGTTAACTAGTCATTTTGCATTTCCAAAGCATTGTCTCAGTACTCTCTAATAATAATCCAAGACAAGAGGACAATAATCCATCAGGTTTTGTCAATAGCAGTGGGCCGCACACTTTCATTGAAGTCAGCCAGCTCAGCAGGGTTGTGGAAGTCTTTACATTACATTACATTACATTACGGATTTCTATTCCACCTGTGCCTTGCGGTTCTAGGCGGATTACAATATAGAAAGTATCTGGGACATTCCAGTAGAATTACATTTCAGGATAGGAGTAAGTTACAGGAACAGTGAAGAGTTATGATATTACAATTTCGCAGAGTATATTACTTATTACAGAAGATAGTACATATAGCAGAAGATAATGCATTTTGCAGAGGTAATATATGTTAACTCGATCAGTTAAGTCGGGTGTAGTGTAGGAGAGGTACAGTACATTCTTGATCACAGACAAAGAGATAATATGGATGAGTGATTCCGAAGTCGTTGAATGGGAACTCATTGGGCGGTGGTTAGAGTGATGGGAGATATTTTTTGAACAGTAGTGTTTTTATTTCTTTGCGGAACTCTTTTATGTCTGTTGTTTTGGTCAGTTATTTAGAGATGTCAGAGTCTATTTTGGCTGCCTGTGTCCCCAGGAGGTTGTCATAGAGTTTCTTACGACAGGTACCGTTGAGTGGTGGATAGGTGAAGAGGTTCTGTGTTCTCCTTTTTCTTGGTGGGTGGTAGTAATGAAAACGGTTATTTAGGTAACTGGGTGCCGTGCCATGGGTTACTTTGAAAATGAGACAGTAGAGTTTGAATTGTGTTCTTGCTTTTATTGGTAGCCAGTGGGATTCTAGGTATGCATTGGTAATGTGGTCGTATTTGCTGAGTGAATATATGAGTCTGAGGGCTGTGTTCTGGATGGTCTGTAGTTTTTTTATTGTGTTGGTCGGGCAGGGTAAGTAGAGGCTGTTGCAATAGTCGACGATACTTAGTACCATGGATTGGACAATGATCCTGAATTGGTCTTTTTTAAAGAATTTTCTGATTTTTCTTAAATTTCGCATAGTGAAGAATGCTTTTTGGGTGATTTTTTGGATTTGTGTTTGCATTGTACAGCATCTGTCTAAGTGTATTCCAAGAATTTTGAGGGAGTTCTGTATAGGGTACTTGATTGAGTTTACTTCCAGTTCTGTTAGGGATGGTTTTTTGTCTTTCTCTAGTAATAAGAATTTGGTTTTGTCAGAGTTCAGCTTCAACTTGTGATCTATCATCCATTTATCCACTGTTTCCAATGTAGTTTTCAGGTGTTCTGTGGAGATTGGGTTATGTATGTCGAATGGAAGGAGGATGGTAATGTCGTCCGCGTAGCTGAGAGAAGTAATATTTTGGGCGTCTAGGACGGTGCCTAGGGAGGATATGAATAGGTTGAAAAGTGTGGGAGAGAGGGGAGAGCCTTGTGGTACTCCACATGGATTGGACCATGGTTCAGATAGAATGTCTTTAGATTTGACTCTGTATGTTCTATTTTTGAGGAAGCCTTTGAACCAGTTATGAACTTTACCTGAAATTCCTATTGCGTCTAATATTTGGAGGAGTATATCGTGGTCCACTAGATCGAATGCAGCTGATAAATCAAATTGGATGATTAGCAGTTTGTTTCCTTGGCTGAGGTGACTTCGAGCTATGTCTAGTAGAGATACCAGTAGAGTTTCGGTACTGTAGTTGGTTCTGAATCCGGATTGGGATGGGTGTAAGATATTGTGGGATTCAAGGTACGTGGACAGTTGTTGTGCGACTAGTCCTTCTATTATTTTGACGTATTTTGGGATAGAAGCGATTGGTCTGTAGTTTGATGGGCTGTTTGTTAGACCTTTGGGATCTTTCAGTATTGGCGTGATTATAATTTCTCCGAGGTCTGATGGGAACTGGCCTTCCCTGAGTGTGGTTTGTAGCCATAATGTGTAGCAAGCTTTGAAGTTGGTGGAAGCTGTTGCTAGTAGGTATGGTGGGCAGTTATTCAGATCACATGCTGATTTGCAATATTTTTTGTATAGCCTGTCCAATTCGGTCCATTGGGTTTTAGGGAAGTCGGTCCAGAACCTGTCTGCTGATATTGCTTCGGCTGTTGTGGGTTTTGTTAGGATCTTGTCTGTGTTGTATTGTGGGTTGTTGAATGTTGTTCTAATTGAGATGATTTTATTTTTGAAGTGGTCTGCTAATTGAGAGGCTGTAGGTGTTTGGTTTTCCTGGGTGGCTAGACATGGTTTAGTGTCGGTGAGGTTTCTTACTAGGTTGAACAGTTTTTTTGTGTCTGGTTTGTCGGTGCCTATGAGGTTAGAGTAGTAGTCTTTGCGTTTTTCCTTCAATTTGATTTTGTATTGCTTGAGTTGGATTTTCCATTCTATTTTGGTAATAACTTGTTTCTGTTTTGACCATGCCCTTTCTAGTTGTCTACATTTCCTTTTTAGTTGTAGGAGTTCGGTGTCAAACCATTTATCTGATTGTCTATGTATTTTGTTTTTTTCTCTTAGTGGTGCTAGTTTGTTCAAGGTCGATTCACTGAGAGACCGCCAGGTGTTTATGAATTCACTAGGGTTGCTGGAATCTATTTCTGGGTCCACTGCGCTCCAGAATGTGTTTGGTTCGATTTTCTGTCTAGTCTTGTAGCTTGTTTTGAGGGGAGTGGGTTTGTTTTTGGTATGTTCCCAGTTGATGGTGAAGTTGTATTTATAGTGGTCCGAGCATAGGGTGGGTTGCCAGGTGCCATTGGTGATTTGGATGTTTTGTGTGTTGATGTTTGGGGGATGAGTATGCTGCGATATTGAGTTGATGACCTTTTTCATGTGTTGGTTCCGGGTTGAGGATCTGGTACGATAGGGTATTGAGGTATGATATAATATCTTCTACTTGTTTGGAGGAGTGGTCTTCTAGGTGGAGGTTTAAGTCACCAAGGATCAGATTGTTTGTAGAGGAAAGCGAGTTCTGGAGGATGAACTCTTCTAGTTCATGTTTAGTTATGTTCCATTTTCCT
This sequence comes from Geotrypetes seraphini, assembly GCF_902459505.1. NCBI lineage: Eukaryota > Metazoa > Chordata > Amphibia > Gymnophiona > Dermophiidae > Geotrypetes > Geotrypetes seraphini. Next base: position 232,058,620 of record NC_047085.1, read on the forward strand.
GGGGTGATGTAGCATAGAAGGCAGTTTAGATTTCCTGTTAGGGTGGTGTCAGAAAGTTGGCAGGCTAGAAGGTCTAGATGGGGGGAGGAGTGCTTGGCTAGGACTTTGATGTTGAAGTTGTTTTTTGCTATGATTGCAATCCCTCCTCCTCGTCTGTTTGCTCGGCATACTAGTTCAATTTTGTATCCTTTGGGACAGAATTCTATAATGTGAGGGTCTTTGTCGGATGTGAGCCAGGTTTCGGTGTGGAAGAGGCATCCTAAGTCTTCTTTGATTAGCCAGTCTTTGATTAGTTCTGTTTTTGGACCTACCGATCGTATATTTAAGTATGAACATGCTATTTGTGTGATTTTTGTGAGTGGGCAGGGGGTAGGAGCTATATTTGATAGTATTTTTTGTGTTGTCTGGGGTCTTTGAAAGCTTGTCTTGGCTTTTGTTGTATGTCTTTTTCCCCAGATTGTGGGTATGCTTGTTTGGTTGGATGATGAACAGAGGATCAAGGTTCTAGGGGTTTGGGTTTTTCTGGCTTGTGGGATCGATTTGTTTGGGACTGTAATGATTGGGATTGGCTGTGTGTGGTATCCGGTTGTTTTCCATTTGTCTGTGAAGAGGGATAGTAGTAGGATAGCAAGGATGAGTTTGGGTGTGCTTGTATCCATTCTGTGTGTGGCTGAAAGAAATTGTTGTGGAATTTGCTGGAACTTTGGAGGGCCTTGGTATGTAGGCTGGTCGGGTTCCTGTTTGTAGTTGAGTTAATTAGTAATTGTTTGTTTGGGTTTTTGGTATTGGTGGTCTAGTGTGATTTCCTGGTGGTGTTAGGTGGTTATTCTCACTCACCTCTACGTTAGGTAGTGTTGGCAATTTCTGTATTCGGCAGTCGTCCCTGCAGTCGCTTCCCAAAGGCGCGCACTAAGGCGCATGCGCCTTTGTCGTGCGCCTTCGTCGGCGCGCCGAACGGCGGTGCGCCGTTGACCCTGGGTCGAATTAAATATGGTGTCCTCCTGCGGGAACGGGGGGGCGGAGCAGGGCTCCCACGCCGGCCCGTTCGAGCTGGCTTGTGTGGCGCTGGCGTCGGGTTTGTTCTTTTTTTAAATATGGTGTCCTCCTGCGGGAACGGGGGGGCGGAGCAAGGCTCCCACGCCGGCCCGTTCGAGCTGGCTTGTGTGGCGCTGGCGTCGGGTTTGTTCTTTTTTTAAATATGGTGTCCTCCTGCGGGAACGGGGGGGCGGAGCAGGGCTCCCACGCCGGCCCGTTCGAGCTGGCTTGTGTGGCGCTGGCGTCGGGTTTGTTCTTTTTTTAAATATGGTGTCCTCCTGCGGGAACGGGGGGGCGGAGCAGGGCTCCCACGCCGGCCCGTTCGAGCTGGCTTGTGTGGCGCTGGCGTCGGGTTTGTTCTTTTTTTAAATATGGTGTCCTCCTGCGGGAACGGGGGGGCGGAGCAGGGCTCCCACGCCGGCCCGTTCGAGCTGGCTTGTGTGGCGCTGGCGTCGGGTTTGTTCTTTTTTTAAATATGGTGTCCTCCTGCGGGAACGGGGGGGGCGGAGCAGGGCTCCCACGCCGGCCCGTTCGAGCTGGCTTGTGTGGCGCTGGCGTCGGGTTTGTTCTTTTTTTAAATATGGTGTCCTCCTGCGGGAACGGGGGAGCGGAGCAGGGCTCCCACACCGGCCCGTTCGAGCTGGCTTGTGTGGCGCTGGCGTCGGGTTTGTTCTTTTTTTAAATATGGTGTCCTCCTGCGGGAACGGGGGGGCGGGGCAGGGCTCCCACGCCGGCCCGTTCGAGCTGGCTTGTGTGGCGCTGGCGTCGGGTTTGTTCTTTTTTTAAATATGGTGTCCTCCTGCGGGAACGGGGGGGCGGAGCAGGGCTCCCACGCCGGCCCGTTCGAGCTGGCTTGTGTGGCGCTGGCGTCGGGTTTGTTCTTTTTTTAAATATGGTGTCCTCCTGCGGGAACGGGGGGGGCGGAGCAGGGCTCCCACGCCGGCCCGTTCGAGCTGGCTTAGTGATGTTATTATGCATGACACGCAGACGAGCGGGGTAAAACATGCCAAATTTGACACCCATATTTTTAAGCTGTGGTCTGTATGATAACAGTAATTTCCTCTTCTTTGCAGTTTCCTTCGCGAGGTCTGGGATTATAAGAATCTTATTGCCCTCAAAGGTTTTCAAGTTTTCTTTATTTTTGATACACCATCTTTCAAAACAAGTGTCTAAACGGTGTACAATATAAAAAGATTGTAGAAGCAGCGCGAAAGCAGAGGGATTACAAATAGAATAATTTACGGGTGGACATTTATCAAGATGTGGCAGCTGCAACCTTGTGAAAGAGGAGGGACATGCAAGCAGGGACCACCTATCTACGCAGAGAGGGCCTCCAATATTGATGGCTTTATCCATTCGCCTTGGCACTGACCGTGGGGAGCGTGACGAGACGGGTTTGTACAGTGGCGGAGACCTGGTCGCTGCTACAGGAATTGGGTTCTCCTAACCTTCCTGAAAGAGGATCTGCTGGAGAGCGTGGGGAGGAGAGAGCTGGACCTTCCAGATGGCGGTGACTGACCAGAGGAGCGACTATGCGGAGTGTTGGGAGCAGTGAGCCACAGGGACAACTCATTTGAGAGGGATGCTGACTTCATTGGATCTACCTGATGGCCTAAAAGGCTTCTGCTGCTCGGAGGCTGTGGGGTCATTAATTGGGAGGGGGTGGGTGGGTGTATGCTAGGTGAATGTGTTCTTGGGAGGGTTGGCGGATATGTCGGGGACTCTATGTATGAAGGGGAATCGGGAGGAGGGCCAGGTGATATAGAGGGCAGCAGCCAGCATGGAGCCTGCATGGTGGGCAGTCTTTGCTGTCTGGCTGGGGGGTCTATTCTGGGGGGTTGTGCTGTGGTTGTGTGCTTGGTAAGAGATGAAGGGAGGGACAGAGGTTCTGTTGGTGAGGGTTGTTTGTGGTGGAGACCCGGGAGGAATGTATTGCATATATTTGGTGTGGTGGGAGTGTGGTGTGGTGGGAGTGTGCTTTGGGGTGGCTGGGGTGGTGGAGTTGCTTCTTCCTTAGGGGATCTTGAGATCTGTTTGGATGGTCTTGAGATATAGTTTTGGGTTGGGAACTGGGGGGAGGGGATTGTTGGAGGGGGAAGGAGGGAGAGGGTGGGTGGCGGGGGAGGGGTTAGGTGTTGGGATGAGGGGAACGGGAAATGGTACTATCTGCCCCGATTTGGATGGTCAGCTGATGCACTGGTGGGGTCTGGTCAGGGACTGGGGTGGCCGGGTCCCATGGGTACTGATGGTGGAGTATGTAATGTAATGTAATGTAATTTATTTCTTATATACCGCTAAACTCCGTTAGGATTCTAAGCGGTTTACAGAAAAAATAGACAATAGGGTGCATTAAAATTATAAGTAAAATAGGTACTTAGATATTCCCTTACTGTCCCGAAGGCTCACAATCTAACTAAAGTACCTAGAAAAATGACAATTAGTAGAGTAATGAAAAAATAAAATAGAGATAGATGAGAAAAAAATAAGAAAATAAACATTCTAATAAGACTACAATGGTTTAAAGGACTTTGAAAGGTTGAAAAAGAGGGGAGATAGGAAATAGAAGCAGAAGGGAGAACCGTTGAAACTATAGAATTCTTGGGAAATTTAAATGAAATTTAAATAATAAAGTAGGAAACAAAAACCAAGTGGCAAAACAATGAATGAGATTTAAAAATAAAATATCATAAACTAAAAAAGAAAGTGAAAAAATAAAAACAAACAGTCAAGACTGAAGTCCAGCTTGAAATGACTTCACTGCTTTGGCTGCGAAACTTCTCCAGATGTCATCCGATCCTTATCAGCAAACCGGAAGCCCCAAATCCAGTGTCTCCGGTCATCAACTTGTCTAAGATATTCACTCTCTGCGCCTGCATGTCAAATTCGCTGAATCTGTCTCCTTTCAGGACAGGCACCGCTCGCGTCTCTCTGACTGTTTGCGGCGCCAACCATGGCCTCCCCCTCGTGGTGGTGGTGGTGGTCGTGGGAGTCGCTCCTCATCATGGCCGAAGCTAGCGGCTGCAGCGCCTTCTCTGAGTCGACGCTGCTCAGCAGGCCCAGGCTGGCGTCAGGGCCGGGTGCCTCTAGTGGCGGGCGAGCGCCGGGTTGGCTGCCGGCTTCTCGGCAACAGGGGTGACGGCGATGATGGGATGGAGGGGCTGGGTGAGCAATTGCACCAGAGGCATCTCCTTGCCCGCATACTTCAGCTCCAACTCGGCAATCCTCACCGACGCGACCTGCTCCAACAATGCCCGATAAAAACTGAACAGTGACATCGTAAGGGAGGGGGGCGGTCTGTTCTGGGCGCCATGTTGGTCGGGGGCACATTAACTCCTCCTCTTTTTCTGCAGCAGAGTTGGCAGCTGCGCTGAGGTGCAGGAAGGTCCAGTGATGACTCACTCACACGCCAAGCCCTGGAGGAAGAGAGGTGGCCTGGGAGCCCTGGAGATGTCAGTTGCGGTGTGAGCAGGCAAAAGGCAGGAGCAGGCAAACGGCTCAACTGCCGCAGTTCAGGAGTGTTCCCGGCTGTTACTGGGGGGCAGAGATCGCTCACACGCCGAGCCCTGGAGGAAGAGAGGTGGCCTGGGAGTCCTGGAGGTGCCAGCCGCGGTGCGAGCAGGCAAAAGGCAGGAGCAGGCGAACGGCTCAACTGCCGCAGTTCAGGAGGGTTCCCGGCTGCTTCTGGGGGGCGGAGCTTGCTCACACGCCGAGCCCCGGAGGAAGAGAGGTGGCCTGGGAGTCCCGGAGGTGTCAGTTGCGGTGCGAGCAGGAAACAGGCAGGAGCAGGTGAACGGCTTAACTGCTGCAGTTCAGGGGGGTTCCCGGCTGCTTCTGGAGGGTGGCACTCGATCACACGCCAAGCCCCGGAGGAAGAGAGGTGGCCTGGGAGCTCTGGAGATGTCATCTGCGGTGCAAGCAGGCAAAAGGCAGGAGCAGGCGAACGGCTCAACTGCCGCAGTTCAGGAGGGTTCCCGGCTGCTTCTGGGGGGCAGAGATCGCTCACACGCCGAGCCCCGGAGGAAGAGAGGTGGCCTGGGAGCCCTGGAGATGTCAGTTACAGTGAGAGCAGGCAAAAGGCAGGAGCAGGCGAACGGCTCATAGTATCTGCTGATGTTTAGAATTTACAGCTGGTCTTTTCTCATAATGCATATACCATATGCTTCTTTTGCTTGGTTGATGTCCTTTTAGAGGATTTTATAATTAAATAGATGAAGAATTGTTGTTTAAAAGGAGGGAGCTCAACTGTCAGCCAGCCACCATCCAGCCCCCAAGTTCCGGAGTGGTTAGTGACAGTGGATCCTGGTTAACTTTGTCATTAGGATGGAATGTGGGGGGATAAACTCCCCATTAAATGCTCTAAAATATTACAACAATTACAGTGCATAAGGTGGATGTGGCTTTTCTCCAGGAGACCCATTTGACTGATCTTGAACATGCTAATTTGAAGCAATGGTGGGTGGGGGAGTGTGTAGTGGCTTCTGCGAAGGGGAAACACAGGGGGGTAGCGATTTTATTCCCTAAGGGCCTCCTAGACAATTTACAGATTTTGGCAAAGGATGGGGAGGGCAGATATGTGCTCTGTCGAGGGGTGATCGCGCAGCAGGACATGGTATTTTGCTGTGTCTATTCTCCTAATGAAAGTGACCCGGCATTCTATGCTAACTTGACCCGCTTGTTGTTGCCATTCGCCCAGGTCTCCCTGATTGTTGGGGGAGACTTTAATGCTGTTCGTGATTCTAGTTTGGATTGTACGGGGCTGGGGGTACTCTACATCGGGCAGGGGAAAGGGAGCTCCAAAAATTTAGTGATAACCTGGAGTTAATCGATCCATGGAGGATATTGCATGGCACAGAGAGGGATTACACCCATATGTCCCGGATGCACGGTACGCAGTCCCTCATACACTATATTTGGGTGACGGATCCGGTGTTTCGGAAGCTGGAGCGGGCGGATATCGGTCCTTATACAATTTCTGATCATGCCTGGGTTCAAGTGACATGGCAAGAAGAAAGGGGGCTTCCGGGGAAGTGGCGCTGGGTGTTTCCGCTAGCATTGTACAGGGATCCAAACTATAGGGAACGGTTGCTGGGTACATGGAACAACTACAGACGGCATAAGGGGACCCCATCTTATTCTGGGAAGCAGCAAAGGCGGTGTTGAGGGGGGATAACCTTAGTTATAGTAGTCACGTAAAAAAGGCTTGAGATAGGGAGATTCTGCGTTTAGAGAAGGACGTTGCTAGGGCCCGGAGGAGGTATAGCCAGTCTGGTGACCCCATGCAGATGTGAGTTTATGGAATATCAAGTGGCCCTCAATTCCTTACGACATCAGCGGGCGCGCAAATCCCTCGCTTACTATAAGTACCAGCTTTATAGATATGGGAATAAGAGGGGAAACTACTGGCCCGACTGGTTTCTATCAGGACGGGCCCACGTAGGGTTCAGGCCCTGAGGAACGAGCAGGGGGAGAGAGTTACAACTGACCCGGAGATCAGAGACATATTGTTTCGCTATTTTAAGAATCTCTATTGCCCCCCCCCCCCCGGTCAGAGGAGGGAGTAGCAAGAGGCCCCTATTTGGATGGGATACTGTTGCCCCATATCTCAGAGTCAGACAGGGAGCATCTGAATGCGCCAATAACACCAGAGGAAGTGTATTTGGCAATTGGGAACAGTCCTCAGCTGAAGGCACCGGGTGAGGATGGTATGCGCATTGAATTTTATAAAATCTTAGGTGAGGAGATCATCCAGCCGCTCGCTCAGATGTTCAATATCATGGTTGGGTATGAACAAGGCACGCATTTTGGTGTTGCCCAAACCGAATAAAGACCCTGAAAAAGCGGGCTCATATCGTCCTATATCCTTATTGAATACGGAGGTTAAACTGTTGGCGAAAATTATGGCAAATAGGATGGCTGCTGTGCTTCCCTCCTTTATCCACGAAGCTCAGGTGGGATTTGTGAAAGGTAGAATAGCTAAAAATGTAAGAAAATTGCTGCTGTCTTTGGAACAGAGGGCGGCGTGCAATCTCCCGTCTGTGCTGGTTAGCTTTGATGCCAAAAAAGGCGTTCAATAGGATGCGGTGGGAATTTCTTTATGATACTCTAGCGGCCTATGGTTTTGATGGTTTCTTTGTATTGGCGGTGTGAATATTGTATGCTCTTCCACAGGCTAAATTAGTGTTGAAAGATTTTGAAACAGACCGGTTCCCGATTTCCAGGGGGACGAGACAGGGTTGTCCTTATCACCGTTATTATTTGTGCTTACAATGGACCCCCTTGTTCGGGATATTTATGCCATGCCCTCTATATGGGGGATTGACATCGGAGCTACTACTTTTAAGCTCTCGGCCTTTGCGGATGATATCTTGGTACACCTTACAGATCCTTTGCCCTCCTTGACGGCCTTATTGGAATTGATTAAAGAATATGGTGATTATGCAGGGTTCCGCTTAAATTTGGACAAATCGGAGGCGTTAGCATCCTCTGCGGCGGTTCAGACCCTATGGGGGAATGGGTTTCGTTTGACATGGGCGCCGGGGCAGTTTGTGTACTTGGGGACTTTGATGACCATGCAGGTTCCCCATTTGTATCATCTTAATGTGGATAAGCTTCAGCAACAGATGGAGCTCTTGCTGGATACCTGGAGGGCATTGCCCCTTTCTCTGATGGGGCACATTTACTTGCTTAAGATGTTCATCTTTCCCAAATGGCTGTATGTTTTGCAGACTCTGCCGTTATGCTTGCTGAAGAAAGATTTACACCTTTTTCATAAAGGGGTTACTCGTTTCTGTTGGGTGGCCAAGAAACCAAAATTGCAGGTGTCTCAGTTGCTGGGGAATTGGCATGGGGGGGTTAGGCTTACCGGATGTAAGGGTCTATAATTATGCGTGTTTGCTTCGCCATTTAGGAGATTGGGTGAATATGACCAGCAGCTACACCCCTCTTCAGATGGAACGTGAGTTTTTTGCTCCTTATGATGTGTTTGCGTTACTACATAATCCTTGGAGGGCACTGCCCTCTTCTATCCAACCTAGTGTATTATTTAGCGCATTGCAAGCGGCCTGGTGTTGGCTTGTGCAAGCCCTGGGAGGGGATCCGACGGTCACTGATCTCTTGCCCTTGCGGGATAATCTGGCCTTTCCTCCAGTATGGGAATCCAGAGAGCACCAGTCCTGGGGAGCGAGAGGAGTCACAAGTTTAGAACATATTTTGGGGGTGGATGGGGAGCTGTTGACCCGTGCAGATTTGCTAGCTAAGGTAGGGGAGACAGATCACAATTGCGCTTGCATTTGGTGGCCAGGCTGCGGGAGTTGTTTGCTCGGGAGGAGGGGGTGTCCCTCTCGGTGTCTAGCATTCATGCTAGTTTGCAAGAGTTACAACCAGCTAAGGACTACCAGAACATCCGGGGTAAATGGGAGGGGGAATTGCAGATTAATTTGGGACATTGAGATGTAGCCCGTACCTTGAAGGCGACGCCTGGGGTGATCCCATGTGCTTGGTTGCGGGAAACGTATTATAGGGTGACCTTACGCGTCTATTACACTCGTACACAGTTGTATTACAGTGGAGGTCTCCCTACACCACTGTGTCATAAATGTGAGACGGGGGACACACTTTGGGACATGCCTTTTGGTCCTGCCCCATTATCCAGCGCTTCTGGAGGCGTATAATCTCTTATATGTCAGAGTTAATTGGGAGAGCCTTGCGCAGTATTCCGGCCCACTTTGTCTTGGATTTGCCAGAGGCTTTTGGCCATTTGCCTAGGGGGCATCGGGCTCTGTGTAGGAAGATGAGCTTACTGGCCAGGAAATGTATTCTACAGTGCTGGACGGTCCCTGACCCTCCAGCGTTTTGGCATTGGCGGAACCAGTTGCATCAGTTGGCCATCTGGGAGGCGCGAGATTCCGGAGGGGCTAGGAAGCGCAAGATGTTGTTCTTGAATATCGGGGAGCCATATCTGCAAGCCTTGCATCCAAAGGGCCGCAGTGCAGTCTTAACATGGGTGTCCTAATCTGGGCACTCAGTCGGGATGGGAGAGTAATGGTGAGTACTGGTGGGGCAGGGTGTAGAGTACCATTGGGGGGAGGGGGGATTGGGGATGGGAGGTGGGGGGTATTGAAAGGTTCTGGCACTTAGTCACAGATAGAATAAGAGAGATTAGGTGGGGGGAGGGGGTGGTGTGGCATCTTCAAGGCTCACAAGAGTCCAGGGCCTCGGAGTGCCTTTCCGCCCTCATTCATCTCGCTCGCCTATGTAGAGTAGGATGGGGGGGGAGTGTGGTTGATGTTACTCTTATTCTGTACATGCTTGTTATATTATTGTATATGATGCATCATTGTTTGTACTATGCACCCTTGGGGTGCCCTGGAATTGTCTTTGCTGTTATTTCCCTCAATAAAAATTGTTTGAACATAAAAAGATTGTAGACAACAATTAAAATAGGTAAATAAAAGCAATATTTGATCAAATATTAAAAAGGTTATCGGCGAGTGTAGCTTTGCATGCTGCATAATCTTGAGGACTTGATGATGTCTCAGTAATATGACTAGAATGGGTCTAAGGAACTTCTTTTGGAAGGTATTCGGCTGCGGTAATCTGAAAGCGTTGTCAAATTCAAGTTTGATGTCATCGTTCATCTCCAGGAGTTGAGGAAGAAGAACCGCTAGGAAGTCAACCAGATCACAGGTCTCGCGCTCCTCGGGTAAATCGAGGAGACGGAAACTGTTCCGTCTCGCGTGATTATCAGCGGCCTCAAGCGCACGCTCCAGGACAGTGATGCCCAAAGTCTGTTTGAACGATTGTTTAATAGAGGTCTCTGCCGCCGTAGCTCTAGTTTACAGAGCATCGGATTTCACTTGTGCAGCGGCGAATTCCTCCTTTAAGGTAGTAATGTCTAATTTCATGTCATTTATATCTTGTTTAGTGTCCACCAATAACTCCCAGATTGATCGTAGCTCATCTAAGATGGTGGCCGTAGCTGCATCTTCAGGTTTGGCTGCACCGTTTTTCATCAGGGACGAGGGCGCCACACTTTTTCTCTTGCTTGGCTTACCTGATGCCATATCACCAGTAGTTAGTGAGCACTTGCACAGTTGTGATTTGTTTGAAAGATGTCTTCTTGAGTGAAGATTGATTCTTATCGCCAGAGCTCGTGCTTTTGGTGACCTATCCCATCTGGCTCCCTAGTGCCCCCTCATCTTATTATATATAAAAAAAACAAAACCAAAATCCCCCGATAAACCACAATAACATAGTCTGCTTGCAGTGCCAGTGCTAGAGAGACCCCTCTGGTGGCTCATCAGTCAGAGCATCTACCCCATAGTCCCCAGGGCAGTACAATCTTAACCATCTTTCTGGGCAAACTAGATGGATCATATTGGTCTCACCCACACTTGTAATACCCACCTGTTTACCTTCCCGTCCCTAAAGGGCTGTGTCTACAAGAGATTCCTCGATAGATCCCTGGCATTCCAAGCAGGCAAATAGAATAAATGTCTTACCACTTTCATCTCTAGCTCACCCTCCTACCAAACTTTCAAGAAATCAATCAAATCCTATCTCTTTGACAAATTTCTCTGACTCCCTCCCTGCCTTGTAACCCTGTCTTGTATCTCCAACATAGCTCCGGATTTCCTGACTACTCCCGACTTGCTAAGCTAAGCTGATTGACTTATTTGTAACATCACTGTATATGTACAGTCTCTTACTCTGTTAACCACTCTGAACTGTTATGGTACTGCGGTATATAAAAATAAAGTTGTTATTATTATTATCTGTCTTATTTACTATCGTTACTATGTAATTTTCCAAGTTGCCCACACAGTGGCACTAATGCATTAGCCAATTTTGCATTTGATGTAAGCAGTGTGATTTCATGTTAGTAATCACTGTTTTTTGTGGGTGGCCTTGTTGGTTTTAATTGTTAACCTTTATTTCTTTTTTTCTAAGTTCAAAAAGTTTTATTTATTTTCAAGCATAAAATAAACAATGAATAATGTTTATGTCACAACAGAGCAATCGGAAAACAGTAATAATAATTGTATACAAAGCATCACAAAGAATTATACATCAAAATATTATAAGCAAGTGGTTAGCTATCAGCGAGGAGTAAAAATGATGACACTATTGATATACTTATAAGTATGAGAAAATATACATAAGTTATGAAACCAAGCACATAATCACATAAAGCGGGCCAAGGTTATGCATGGAGACCCCTATCACAGTAGGTTAATATAGGTGACCAAATCTTACAATAAGAATGGAATGTATTGTGTCATTCAGCATTGATTTTTTCATATTAGCTGATAAACATACAGAGTTCCACCAGACATTATATTCAACATTAGCCAGGTTTTTCCAATTATAAAGGACATTCTGGAGGGCCAATGCCATTAATATGCAGAAAAGTTGGGCCTCGAAATAATCATGAATATGAGTGCCATCATAGTTACCAAACAATATAAGGTCAGTTTGCAGAGAAAAAATATCAGAGATAGTACGCCAAACACTATTCAAGTTTATTAGGATTTGATATACCGCTTGTCAAGGTTATCTAAGCGGTTTTTACAATCAGGTACTCAAGCATTTTCCCTATCTGTCCCGCTGGGCTCACAATCTATCTAATGTACCTGGGGCTATAGAGGACTGAGTGACTTGCCCAGAGTCACAAGGAGCAGCACGGGGTTTGAACCCACAACCCCAGGGTGCTGAGGCTGTAGATCCAACCACTGCGCCACACACTTCCATTAATGTTGAAGTAAAGGGCAATGAAAAAGCAAATGAACTAAAGTACCAGTATGGGTACCACATGACCAACACGTGGAAGGTAAAGTAGCATTAATCTTGTTGGAGAGTACAGGAGTCCATGTGGCGTTAACCTTTATTTCTGTATATTTGATATAAGGCATTTGAATGATGGTTAGAAGAAACACTTTGGTTTGTTTTTTGACTTAAGGATAGTTTGTTTTGGGGGGAGGGAGGCAAAGTTAAATTTCTTTTCACCTTCAAGACTGGCGGGAAAGGTGAAGGAGACAGGAGACAATCTTTCTCCCCCTCTTCTCCAACTGCATGTATCTCATTCTCACTCTCTCTCTTACACCCCTCTCCCCCCACACACGCCTCTTCTCTTCTTAAACCCACCCACACCAGTTTCATTCAACCTGTTCAGCAAGAGCAAACCAATAACTTAATTTTATATCTTTGTATTTCTACTGAATGTGTTTATTTAACAACATTTATATGCCACATTCTATGATTCTTTCCTTATTATTCTTACTAATGCAATTGAAGTTGAAAATAATTATACAAAAGAGGTTGAGAAGAGTCCATCTAGGGGCAAAATATCTCTCTGAAAATTCAACAGAATAAGATGAAACTTGAAAAAATACATCCAGTTTGAAATGGGTCAGATTGGCCCAGCAGTTCCAGAAAAATAACCATCTCAAATAAAGTCTGAAGAATTTCCATGGGTGAACTTTCAGCTTCTGCGGGATGGAAATCTACTTACAGTGAAACATATAACAGTGAAAGAATTCCTCCTTTCAAACTGCAGTTCTCCTCTTCTCAACTCCCTCCGACTCTGAAACTACCCCCTGCAATGTCCGTACTTCAAAATGAGAGATTAGAGAAACTGGGCCTCTTCTCCCTTGAAAAGAGGAGACTGGGAGGGGACATGATTGAAACATTCAAGATAATGAAGGGAATAGACTTAGTAGATAAAGACAGGTTGTTCACCCTCTCCAAGGTAGGGAGAACGAGAGGGCACTCTCTAAAGTTAAAAGGGGATAGATTCCGTACAACGTAAGGAAGTTCTTCTTCATCCAGAGAGTGGTGGAAAACTGGAATTCTCCTCCGGAGGCTGTTATAGGGGAAAACCCCTCCAGGGATTCAAGACAAAGTTAGACAAGTTCCTGCTGAACCAGAACGTACGCAGGTAAAGCTAGTCTCAGTTAGGACACTGATCTTTGACCAAAGGGCCGCCGCGTGAGCGGACTTCTGGGCACGATGGACCATTGGTCAGACCCAGAAGCGGCAATTCTTATGTTCTTATGTCTACATCTTCAAGCTACCCCACTGTCCAATTACTAGAGAATGACTTGGGACAAAGTTTGTCCTCATTCTCACGCCATCCCCGCTGGCTCTATCTCTGTCCCAACCCCATGAGTTCTGTCCCCATCCCCATGGGCGCTGTCCTCACCTGCACAAGCCTCATACACTTATGATTGATAATATACAAAGTATAAAAAGGGACAATATTCTGTACAATTTTTGTTTGTAAATCATAAATAAAGCCTTCTATTTCAATCTGGTTTTGGTATAGTGGAAGGCGACAGTAAGTAGTGGTCAATGGAGATCACTCTGAGGAAATTATTATGGCTAGGCCCAAAATTGGATTGTCTCCCTAGTTCTATAACACTAGCTTCTGGATCCTCCTTACAAATCGAGTTTTCTGCCAAGATCCTAGGTCCTTTTTGACTCCTCACTCTCTTTCAAGGATCAAATTAACTCTGTGATTAAGAAATGCTTTTTCAATTTGCGCATGTTGAGGAAGGTTAGACACGTCTTTGTAATAAAATTGTAATAAAACTTGAAAAATCTAATGAAATACTGTTTTACAGAGAAGGTGGTAGATGTGTGTGACAGTCTCCCAGAAGAGGTGGTGGAGACAGAGACCATGTCTGAATTCAAGAAAGCATGGGATAGGCACGTGGGATCTCTTAGAGAGCGGAAGAGATAATGGTTACTATGGATGGGCAGACTGGATGGGCCATTTGGCCTTTATCTGCCGTCATGTTTCTATGTTTCTAACCTTCCCAAAGATTCAGTTACCTGTGTTTTAACATCATCTGGGAAGATAATTAGATTGTCTTTTAGATATGGGTATTGATGAGAACCAACACTGTATAGTGGATGAGAATAAAAATAAATATCTATTAAATGTTAGAAATGCTCCTGGATGAATTTGTTGCAGTAAGAGTAGGATGCTTGAGCAACTGGGCACGTGAAGGAAATACATTGCAGGTGGTAGGAGTCTGATCAGTGGAGAAGACTCTTGTTGCCACATCAAAGGCATTCAAAACACAAATGATGTCATTTAATAGTAGTTCATTTAAATATAAAAAGCAGTTTCTACTGTTATTTTAATCATTGAATTCAGTTGCCTGTTGTCTAAGATGTGTTAATTTAACATATTCATACAAGCATTTTTTAGATGTCTATCTAGTTGGAACAGCCTGTTTAAGGCTAGTCTCTAGTCTCATTGGGATATAGTTTGTCCCTGTCTCTAAGAACTCTGCCCCATCCCCATCGACTTGATAAGGGAGTTCCCCATGCTGTCCTTGTTATTTCTCCTCTTTTAGGAGTGATTACCTACTTTGGTACAAACTGAGGCGATGGGGCACTGGCCACTGATACAAGAAGGTGGAGCTGAAAAGCTGCATATGATTCCTTCTGCAAAACTCATGGAGTAAAGGAGAATAACCCACTGTCTCTTTATACTGGAAAGAAGATTATTGAGGTAAGAACTTAATCTTCCTAATGGATCAGACAAAAGGTCCATTAAGCCAAGTATTTTGTTTCCAACAGTAACTAATCCAGGTCACAAGTACATGGTAGGATGCCAAAAAAACAGACTGGTTGATATTCAAAATAATTTAACTGGACAGAAATGGCCACAGAGCAGTTAATTTTCAGTGGCACCTAACTGGTTATTACTGCTGAAAATTAGTGGTTAGCACATATATGACAACTGGCTATTCTCTGGGGGCAGGGGAAGCATTTAACCAGCCAGGGTAACAACATAAATGAGAATGCATAAAACACAGACCTATCTTTATGCAATAATCCAAAGCCAGTTCAGTTCTGAATATTGATTTAACTGGCTGTGTTAGCCAGCAGCACATAGCCAAAGTCTGGATGTAACCCGGCATTGAATATCCAGAAATAATGCCAGCGGCCTTCAGTAAAACATTCACGGCTGCCAGCTGAATATTTTTACCCCAAAGAATTTCCTTACTGATCACACACAGATCTATAGTACTTTGGTAATGGTTTATGGGTCAGACCAGTGGTCCATTGTGCCCAGCAGTCCGTTCATGCGGCGGCCCTTAGGTCAAAAACCAGTGCCCCATTTGAGTCTAACCTTACCTCAGTGGCGTACTAAGGGAGGGGTGGGGGGGATCCGCCCCGGGTGTAAGCCCTGAGGGGGTGCTCCAGCGTCCGTTCCCCCCCCCCGATGTCTGGTTCTTCCCCGCACCATTTAGAGTAGCGAAGCAGCCTGCAAGATCGCGATGTCAGCGATCTTGCGCTGCTTCATGCTGTCCTCCGCCACGGTCCCGCCCCCTCCACTGACATCAGAGGAGGGGGGCGGGTCCGCGGCGGAGGACAGCACAAGCAGCTCAAGATCGCTGACATCACGATCTTGCTGCAGGCTGCTTCCCTATTCTAAATGGTGCGGGGAGGCCAGAGAGGAAGAACCGGACATCGGGGTGGGGGTGAGGGGTGGGAAGGGGGGTGAGCGGTCCTTCGGAGTGGGGCGGGCAGGCAGGCCTTCAGGGGGAGATGCAGGCCTTAAAGGGGGGAGAAAGGCTTTTGGGGGGGACAGGCAGGCAGGCCTTCAAGGGGGGGACAGGCAGGCAGGCCTTTAAGGGGGGACAGGCCTACAAGGGGGTGCAGGCCTTCGGGGGGTGCAATTCTTCGGGGGGGGTGCAGGCCTTCGGGGGGGTGCAGGCCTTCAAGGGGGTGCAGGCCTTCAAGGGGGGGGACAGGCAGGCAGGCCTTTAAGAGGGGGACAGGCCTACAAGGGGTGGGACAGGCCTTCGAGGGGGGACAGGCCTTCGGGGGGGGTGCAGGCCTTCAAGGGGGGGACAAGCCTTCATGGGGGGAGACAGGCTTTCGGGGGGGATAGGCAAGTAGGCCTTCAAGGGGAGGACAGGCAGGCAGGCAGGCCTTTAAGGGGGGGGGACAGGCCTACAAGGGGGTGTGACAGGCCTTCAAGGGGGGACAGGCCTTTAAGGGGGGGACAGGCCTACAAGGGGGTGGGTGCAGGCCTTTGGGGGGACAGGCCTTCGGGGGGGTGCAGGCCTTCGGGGGGGTGCAGGCCTTCAAGGGGGGAGAAGCCTTCGTGGGGGACAGGCCTTCGTGGGGGGTGCAGGCCTTCAAGGGGGGGGGGGACAGGCCTTTGGGAGGGACCCTGGTGTAGAAGTACACAGAGGGAAGGGGGTGTTCAAAGAGACGTGCATATGCCAGACTTTGGGGGGGGAAGAAATAATGGGTCTGAAAATAGAGGAGAGGGAGAGAGATGATGGACCATGGGATTTAGGGAAGGAAGGAACAGAAAGGGAGAGAAATTGGACACAAGGGATGGTGTGGAGGAGGGATAGAGATACTGGATAGGAGGGTAATTGGGAAAAGAAAGGGAAAGATGGTGGGCCCTGGGGTGGTGGGGAAGGAGGGAGAGATGCCGGATGAAAGGGTAGTTAAGAAAAGGTGTATCTGTGGAGGGAGATAAAAAAAGGAAAGATACCAGACTTCCTGGGGAGGGAAGGGAAATGGAAAGGGAGGACAGAGATGGCAGATGGATGGTTAGCATGAAGAAAGGAGACCCTGGCAAGCAAGTTATCAGAAGAAAACCAGAGCCTTGGACCAACAAGATTTGAAATATAACCAGACAACAAAAGATAGAAAAATTAATTTTATTTTCTGTTTTGTGATTACAATATGTCAGATTTGAAATGTGTATCCTGCCAGAGCTGGTGTTAGACCGCAAACGTGAGCTAGGATTTAACAGAGAGAGGAAAAGTCCTTTTTGTTTCTTTATTTTATTTACACCACAGCGCCAGTGTGGTTAGGAGAAGCCAAAGGGGGTGAAAAAGCTATAAAACCCACCAGGATTTTTTAAAAAAATCACCCAACTGGGCAGGAAAATCGAATCGAAAAACCAATTAAATAGGCTGAACCCTGCAGCATTCCACTTGTGATGCTTTTCCAGTCCAAGTATTATCCATTCACCCCCATTATCAGTTTCCTATCCGCCAACCAGTTTTTAATCCATGTGAGTATACCACCCTCAATTCCATGGCTCGCAATTTTTCGAAGTAGACGTTCATGCGAGACCTTGTCAAACGCCTTCTTAAAATCTAGATATACGATGTCGACTGGGTTACCCTTCTCTATCTGCCCATTTACTCCTTCGAAGAAGTGCAATAAATTTGTCAAGCAAGATCTACCTTTGCTGAAGCCGTGCTGGCTGGTCCTCATCCCGTCCGTCAAGGTGATCGATGATGCGGTCCTTTATCAGCGCCTCTACCATCTTTCCCGGTACCAAAATCAGACTCACTGGACTGTAGTTTCCCGGATCTCCCTTCGAACCTTTCTTGAAGATCGGCATAACATTTGCCACTTTCCAGTCTTCCAGAATCTTTCCTGATTTGATCAACAGATTGGCTATTAGTTGAAGCAGTTCAGCTATAACCCCTTTCAGTTCCTTGATTACCCTTGGTTAGATGCCGTCCGGTCCCGGGGATTTATCGTTTTTAAGCCTATCAATCTGTCTGCATACCTCTTCTAGACTGACCGTCGTCCCTGTCAGTTTCCCTTCTTCATTTCCTGTGTATAGCCTGTTGGCTTCTGGTATATTGAATATATCCTCTTCGGTAAATACAGATGCAAAAATATGTTCAGTTTGTCAGCAATGGCTTTGTCCTCCTTTAGTACTCCCTTTATTCCATGGTCATCTAACGGCCCCACTGTTTCCTTCGGGGGTTGTTTCCCCTTAATATATCGAAAGAACAGCTTAAAGTTTTTGGCCTCCTTGGTTATTTTTTCCTCGTAGTCTCTTTTGGCCCCTCTTACCGCCTTATGGCACTTGCTTTGATATTGTTTGTGCTTTTTTCCATTTTTCATCCGTTTTTGTTCTTTTCCATTCCCTAAACGAAGTCTTCTTGTCTCTGATTGCTTCCTTCACTGCTACAGTGAGCCACGCCAGTTCCTTGTTCTTCTTCCTCTTGGAACCCTTGTTGATACATGGTATTTAGAGATTTTGCACCTCGATGACTGAGTCCTTAAAAAGGGACCATGCTGGCTCTAGTATATTTACAGTGCTTATCCTCTTCCTAATCTGACTCTCATCCCTGTGTAGTTCCCTTTTTGGAAGTTCAATGCCGTGGCCATCATTCTGGATCGATTTTTTGTTCCTGTGTCTAGGTTGAAGTGGATCATGTTGTGATCACTGTTTCCCAGCGTCCCTTCTACTTCTATACCTTGTGCCGGTCCTCATAGTCCATTTAGAATTAAGTCCAGAATGGCATAATTGCATTTCCTTTCATATTTTTCATGACAAGTTGTTCCAGGAATGTGTTACAGGTTAAACATACATAATATACAGTTAACAGGTTATGATTTGCACTGGATTTGCCATAATTTCAGTACAAGTTTAAGATACAAGTTTTTATCCTAACTTGACACATACTAGGGGGTCTAATACTAATATCTGGCTTTTATATGGTAAAGCGGAGCATCCTTCATGGGACGAAATCCTTGGTCGCTGTGACTGAAAAGGAACGTTATTATAAATTTGTGGTTCGGGCCTACTTTGCCCCTGTCTGAGCCTTTTATGCACATATTTGCCCAACTGATGCTTGCCCCAAGTGTGCGGCCCCTCGAGCTTCCTTGGGTCATATGTTTTGGCTGTGTCCAGGAGTTCGGGCTTTCTGGAGACGCCTTTGTCTTCATATAGCAACATTCTGGAATTGTACCTGGACTCCCACGACCACTTTTCTTTTCACCCTGAAGTTATCTTTGCATCCAATTCGTCCTGGCGCAACGGTATTTGTCCGGAAGGCCATCTTGATGGGCATCAAAACCATACTTCAATGTTGGCTGTTGCCCAATACACCTACTGTTTCGCATTGGCGAACTCAGATGATCCACCTAGCGGGATGTGAACGCTTAGACATTGCTAATGTGGACTCTAGACGTGGTGCCCTGCATCTTCGCTGTTGGTTACCTTTCTGTTCGACTTTGACACCGACGGTGCGCAGCAGATTATTGAACTGATCTGTTGGCCTTTGAGTACTGTTCCCTTGGGATGGGGTGGGGTTTTGTTGGGGATTCCTGATTGTATTTGGATGGTTGTTTTCATGTATATTTTTTGAAACTAATTAACAGATTTAAACATAATATCTGGCATTTAAGCATGTAAATACTAATACTTATGTGCATAGGTTGAAAATTGCCACATACATATACAAGAATGGAGGAGTAGCCTAATGGCTAGTGCAGTTGACTGCAATCCTAGGGGACTGGGTTCAATTCCCACTGCAGCTCCTTGTGACACTGGACAAATCACTTAACCCTCCATTACCCCAGGTCCAAGAAATACCCAAAACAAGAAAAACCTCCTTAGGCTGTGAGTCCACTAGGGACAGTAAAAGCACCTGCATATAATGTGTACAACACTGCATACATCTCATAGCACTATAGAAATGATTAGTAGTAGTATTTTTAAAAAAATCTTTATTGATTTTCAAACTATGACAGGGCAATACAAACAAGAGAACAACTACTCCATACATTACACTGTTAATTATACAGGTAAAGCACAGTTACTTACCGTAACAGGTGTTATCCAGGGACAGCAGGCAGATATTCTTGACTGATGGGTGACGGCACCGACGGAGCCCCGGTACGGACAATTTTAGAGTGATTGCACTCTAAGAACTTTAGAAAGTTCTAGCTAGGCCGCACCGCGCGTGCGCGAGTGCCTTCCCGCCCGACAGAGGCGCGCGGTCCCCAGTTAGGATAAGCCAGCTAAGAAGCCAACCCGGGGAGGTGGGAGGGACGCAAGAATATCTGCCTGCTGTCCCTGGATAACACCTGTTACGGTAAGTAACTGTGCTTTATCCCAGGACAAGCAGGCAGCATATTCTTGACTGATGGGTGACCTCCAAGCTAACAAAAAGAGGGATGGAGGGAAGGTTGGCCATTAGGAGAATAAATTTTGTAAAACAGATTGGCCGAAGTGTCCATCCCGCCTGGAGAATGCATCCAGACAATAGTGAGATGTGAAAGTATGAACTGAGGACCAAGTAGCAGCCTTGCAGATTTCCTCAATAGGAGTGGAACGGAGGAAAGCTACAGATGCTGCCATAGCTCTAATTTTGTGGCCCGTGACAGAACCCTCCAGTGTCAGGCCCGACTGAGCATAACAAAAAGAAACGCAAGCAGCAAGCCAATTGGACAGAGTGCGTTTAGATACAGGATGACCCAACTTGTTAGGATCAAAGGACAAAAACAGTTGAGGAGATGATCTGTGAGGTTTGGTGCGATCAAGATAGTAAGCCAGAGCACGTTTACAATCCAAGGTATGCAAAGCCTGTTCACCTGGATTAGAATGAGGCTTTGGGAAAAAAACAGGTAGAACGATGGATTGATTAAGGTGAAACTCAGACACAACCTTAGGAAGGAATTTTGGATGTGTACGAAGGACAACCTTATCATGGTGAAAAACAGTGAAAGGTGGATCAGCCACCAGTGCATGGAGCTCACTGACCCTCCTGGCAGAAGTGAGAGCTATCAGAAAGACCACTTTCCAAGTTAGAAATTTAAAATGCGTTGTGGCCAGAGGCTCGAAAGGAGGCTTCATTAACGCAGAAAGAACCACATTAAGATCCCATACAACAGGAGGGGCCTTAAGAGGTGGTTTTACATTGAAAAGGCCTTTCATGAACCTTGAGACTAAGGGATGAGCTGAGAGGGGTTTTCCATGGATCGGCTCATGAAAAGCTGCAATGGCACTAAGGTGGACCCTTATCGAAGAGGATTTAAGACCAGAGTCAGATAAGGACAAAAGATAGTCCAATACCAATCCCACTGCTGTAGATATGGGATTATGGTGATGTAACAGGCACCAGGAAGAAAACCGAGACCACTTCTGCTGGTAACATTGAAGAGTAGACGGTTTCCTGGAGGCATCAATAATAGAACGGACAGGCTGAGAAAGGAGAGCATGAGGTGCAGTCAGCCCGAGAGATACCAAGCTGTCAGGTGCAGAGACTGTAAGTTGGGATGAAGAAGCGTTTGCTGATTCTGTGTAAGTAGTGAAGGAAACAGAGGAAGAGGTATGGGTTCCCTGGAACTGAGTTGAAGTAGAAGGGAAAACCAATGCTGTCTGGGCCACCGTGGAGCGATGAGGATCATGGTGGCTTGTTCCCTCTTGAGCTTGAATAAGGTGCGCAGCATGAGCGGAAGAGGAGGGAATGCATAAAGGAAGAGATTGGTCCAATCCAGAAGAAATGCATCGGGTTCCAGACGGTGAGGAGAGTAAAGTCTGGAGCAAAACAGGGGCAGTTGATGGTTGTGGGGAGCTGCAAAAAGATCCACCTGAGGAGTGCCCCATTGAGAGAAAATGAACTGGAGAGTCGAGGGGTCGAGAGTCCATTCGTGAGGTTGAAGAATTCTGCTGAGATTGTCTGCTAAGCAATTCTGCTCCCCTTGGATGTAGACTGCTTTCAGGAATAGGTGACGAGCAGTCGCCCATGTCCAAATCCTTTGAGCTTCCTGACATAAAGGACGGGATCCCGTCCCTCCTTGTTTGTTGAGGTAATACATTGCAACTTGGTTGTCTGTGCAAATGAGAAGAACCTGAGGAAAGAGGAGATGTTGAAAAGCTTTGAGGGCGTAAAATATCGCTCTGAGTTCCTTGAAATTGATGTGGTGCTTCTTTTCCTGGGTGGTCCAAAACCCCTGAGTTTGGAACTCGTTCAAGTGAGCTCCCCATGCATAGGGGGAGGAATCCGTGGTGATGACTAGTTGATGAGGAGGTAGATGGAACAGTAGACCTCTGGATAGATTTGATGAGTTCAACCACCAAAGAAGCGACTGTCGAAGAGACGAGGTCACAGATATGTGTTGTGAACAAGGATCCGTCGCTTGTGACCACTGAGTCGCTAGGGTCCATTGAGGAGTACGCAGGTGGAGACGTGCAAAGGGGGTGACATGCACTGTGGATGCCATGTGCCCCAAAAGTACCATCATTTGATTTGCTGAGATGGAAGTTTTCTGGAATACCTGCTGACAGAGATGAAGGATGGTGTGAAGGCGGTTTGGAGGAAGAAACGCCCTCATCTGAACAGTATCCAGAATGGCTCCAATGAATTGAAGTCGCTGAGTTGGAATGAGGTGTGACTTGGGTAGATTGATCTCGAACCCCAACAGTCGAAGGAAGGAAATGGTCTGATTGGTGGCTATGTGAACGGACTGAGGAGAAGGAGCCTTGATGAGCCAGTCGTCCAGATAAGGGAAGACTTGAAAATTGTGGGAGCGGAGATAAGCTGCGACCACAATCAGACATTTGGTGAATACCCTGGGAGAGGAGGCTAAGCCGAAGGGTAGCACCTTGTATTGGTAATGATGTTGGTTGACAAGAAAGCGAAGGTATTGTCTGGACATCAGATGAATTGGAATGTGAGTATACGCCTCCTTGAGATCGAGGGAACATAGCCAGTCTTCCTGAGAGAGAAGAGGGTATAGGGTGGCAAGAGATAACATCTTGAACTTCTCCTTGACCAGACATTTGTTGAGATCTCTGAGATCTAATATTGGTCTGAGATCTCCGGTTTTTTTGGGGACAAGAAAGTACCGGGAATAAAATCCCAGGCCTTGCTGGTCTAGAGGAACTGGTTCGATGGCATTGAGAAGGAGGAGGGATTGAACCTCCTGACCGAGAAGGAGGGACTGAGCCTTGTTGGAAGCAGACTCTTTTGGTAGACTTAACGGTGGAGGAGTCTGAAAGTTCAGGGCATATCCGTGAGCGATGATAGCAAGTACCCACTGGTCGGAGGTAATTGCTTCCCATCGAGACAGAAAAACCTGGAGTCGACCTCCTATGGGCTGAGTTTGAAGGCATGAGGGAGGAAGACTGGCAATGTTCTCGAGAAGAGAGTCAAAAGGGCTGTGTAGACTTAGGTTGAACAGCCGGTTTTACAGCAGGCTGTTGTTGTTGACGAGCCTGTTGCTGCTGTTGACGCTGCCTGCGAGGTTGAGGAGGATGAGTCTGAGCTGGGCGAGCAGAAAACCTTCTTTGATAAGAAGGTTGTTGCCTGAATGGACGAGGAGGAGGAGGTTTCTTCTTGTTTTTCAACAAGGTGTCCCACCTAGTCTCATGCGCGGAGAGCTTTTGTGTGGCGGTATCCATGGACTCCCCAAACAGCTCATCCCCAAGACAAGGCGCATTGGCCAGTCGGTCTTGATGGTTTACATCCAGTTCTGAGACCCGTAGCCATGCCAACCTTCTCATTGCTACAGAAATAGCAGTGGCCCGTGACGTCAGTTCAAAAGTATCATAAATGGAACGGACCATAAAATTCCTTAGTTGCAAAAGACTAGAAGTACATTGCTGAAAAGCAGGAAGTTTACGGTCCGGAATGTACTTTTGAAAAGAGGTCACCTGTTGAATGAGATGCTTCAGGTAAAACGAGAAGTGGAATGCGTAATTACCTGAACGGTTGGCCAGCATGGCGTTTTGGTAAAGGCGCTTTCCAAATTTATCCATGGCCTTTCCTTCTCTGCCAGGAGGAACAGAGGCGTAAACACTGGCACCTACAGACTTCTTCAGGGTTGATTCCACCAACAAGGATTCATGGGGAAGTTGTTGCTTGTCGAATCCTGGAATTGGAATGACTTTATAAAGAGATTCCAATTTTCTTGGGGCTCCCGGGATGGTTAAGGGAGTTTCCAAGTTCTTATAGAAAGTTTCCCTCAAGATATCATGGAGGGGCAACTTTAAGAACTCCTTAGGAGGATGATCAAAGTCCAAGGCATCTAAGAATGCCTTGGACTTTTTAGAATCAGACTCCAAAGGAATTGAAAGGGTGTCTGACATTTCCCTTAAAAATTTGGTAAATGAGGAGTGCTCTGGCTTAGTAGCAGGGTCTTGCACCGATAGATCCTCCTCTTCAGATGAATAATCTTCCTCGGTACCGAGGTGATCATCCGAGTCATCCCACAAGTCAGGGTCCCGTACCGATTGGAGACGGCCCTGAGAAAGTGGAGTCGAGGTGCCAACATGTTTAGTCTTGCGTACCGATTTCCCCGAACGGTTGGAGACGGTACCAGGGGAGTGTAGAACGGTACGGGGCTCAGAGAACGGTACCGGTTCAGAAGTGTCCGGAGCAGAACGTCGTTTCGGCTCCGCTGATAGAATAGGCATGGACATGGATTTGTGCGGTGCCGACAAAGTCGATGTCAATAAAAGGGGTTGATCGACGGTCGGCACCGAAGGCTCACTGGGTACCGACACTGGAGGATTCGGTGTCAACAGAGCCGGGAGCAAATGTTGTAGTTGCTGTTTAAGCTGGACCTGGAGGATAGAGGCAATGCGCTCAACCAACGTAGGTCCCGATTGCACCAGTACCGGTCTTTTCTTGCTCGGTACCTTCGGTGCCGCTCGACGCTCGGGTGAAGTCGATGCCGATGACGAGGCAGTGACTTCAATGGGAGCGGAGCGTTTACGGGGCCGGCGCTCAGTCTGCAGGACTTGGCTCACTGCATGCTCGACTGGTGGCCCTAGGACAGTAGGGGAAGGCTTCTTAGCCGGCTTACCTACAGGGATCGACGTTGGCGATGTATCTGTCGGTGCCGAGACAGTCGGTGTCGATTTGGAGGAAGTTGCCGATGTCGATACTGGTGCAACTTCCATGTCGGTGCCGAACAGAATTCGTTGTTGAATTTGTCGGTTTTTTAAAGTTCTTTTTTGTAAAGAACTACAGCGGGTGCAGGTGTCAGCCCTATGGTCCGGACCCAGACACTGAAGGCACCACTTGTGCGGGTCGGAGAGAGATATAGGGCGCGCACACCGCTGACACTTTTTGAAACCCGGTGACGGGGGCATGAAGGGAAAAACCGCTGTAGCAAAATCGAAGCCGGAGGCTTCGATGGTGCCAACAGGCCCCGCCGGGGTAGTCAATAAAAAGTGAAAAAAATAAAACAATTTTTTTTTTTTTTTTTTTTACAAACGGTAAAAGAACAAGAAAGAAATAAAATGAAGAGAAAAATACGCGCGAGCGGGAAGGCAAGTGAACAGTTTAGGAAAAAACTTCCAACAGCCGTTGGAAACACGTGACTTCTTAGCTCCGCGGAATTAAGAAAAACTGGGGACCGCGCGCCTCTGTCGGGCGGGAAGGCACTCGCGCACGCGCGGTGCGGCCTAGCTAGAACTTTCTAAAGTTCTTAGAGTGCAATCACTCTAAAATTGTCCGTACCGGGGCTCCGTCGGTGCTGTCACCCATCAGTCAAGAATATGCTGCCTGCTTGTCCTGGGATAATACATATAACACTCATTTTCTCCCACCATTCATTCATTTATAAGACATAATATGTAGTAGTATTAAATAATGTCACATGCTCAAAACCATAAATGATGCCACTCTTTTTGAGCATTTTATAACATGGTTGTTCTTGCTGTAAACTGCATGTATTTTACAAAAGGCTCTGCAGTTAGCGAGCCTTTTGTAAAAAAAATCTTTGCATATTCTTAACATCCAGACTTGGATATCCCTTTTCCTCATAGACAACCTATATATTATTCGGCTATTCTTTTATCCTCAGAGATAATAGAGGGGCAGAAAAACCGATTACTGTAGTGAATTCTTTCAAGAACTTGTATTTTATTATTTATTTATTTCTAACATTTCTAAACTGCCTATAACTAAGCGGTTAACAGTTCAAGCATTCACAACATTTCAATGGACAATATATTTACAAAATGGTATGACGGGATATAAATAAAGCTATTATTATTACATTCCAATCACATAGTAATTTATTTAATCCACTTAAAATAATGTCAAAACTCAATGAGTTTACATGTTATCCATCCTCGCTAAATAAAGTGCAGCAGTCGTAATCTGAGATTTTTATTAGATATGATTACTACTTATATCTATAGCGCTACTAGACATATGCAGTGTTATACATAAAAATATAGAAGAAACAGTCCTTGCTCAAAAGAGCTTACAATCTAGGCAAGACAGATAAACTGGACAAGATGGTGCATTTATACACAGTAGGGAGAAACAGCTTGTCTCTCTCTAGTTAATAGTTTGGTGGGAGTTGGCAGAGAATGTCTCTAAGTAGATGGCTACCTCTATACATATAGTTCTGGAGATCAGTGTCCCGGAGCCCTGAATGTACTGGTACAGGGGGGATTTCTATTTGTCTTATTTACCCTCTTTTTACCTGATAGTGTTCTTCTGGCCTGTCTCCTGTGCACATAACCTGCCACAGGGTACCATAGGAGGCCAGGGGTTACACTTGTCCAAATCTTTTTTAAACACAGCTATGCTAACTGCCTTTTCCACATTCTCCAACAACTAGTTCTAAGTGACAAAAACTATTTTCTCCAATGTGTTTTAAATTGTACCATTTTGCAATGTCATGGCATGCCCTTCAGTCTTTATACCTTTTGAAAGAATAGTCTGTGCTGTGGTTGCTTAAACAGTAAAGACACAGATTAGAGAGGAAATGGAGACAGAACAGAGATGAGGAGATAGGTAAAATGTAGAGTGCAGACTAAGCTATATAGAAAGGCAATTGAAACTGTCGAACATCATATGTTGCTGGGCAACTAGAGACTTCTCTGAATAGACCAAAAAGCAGTGTTGTTTAAAGTACTAGGTCAAAGTAAAGGTAAATGCATATTTTAATACTTAAATAAAAGTAAAAAGAATAACGAAAAAAAACAAATTAAAAATGTATTCCAGTAAAAGTTTTAAAAAATGCCTAAAATAATACTTTTTGAGTAAAAAGTAAAAGTACCACAACCATAATAAGGTCTGTTCATCAAGAATTTGTACCAGCTTCAGCTTCTCTGCTTTAAAGTGACCAACCTATCTAACCAGTTCATACTGATGTGGCCCTTTTGAACCTGGGCATGGCAATCTATTAATGGAATGGGCAAGCATGATATTTTCCTCCCATTGCTCTGGATTACTAGTCAGGGTTTGATTTATAAGATAAGGACCTAATCCAAGGGCAGAGGAGAAGGGTTTATAAATGGCTATATAAAATTACAATTGGATAAACCAGATAAGACAAATATGACCTAAATATGTATTTTGTGCTGAGGTCACTGGAAACAGGAATAGGCCTTCTCTCAAGTCACTAGAATTAATATATAAGCTCTGTTGAAGACCAGAGCAGATATACCCAGGCTATAGCTTGGTTTTATGAAGTCCCATTGTTTCAATGTGTGCCCAGTCTGGTCTCCAGAGACCTGTGGCAGATAAGGTTTGGCTTTTGACCTGGTTGTTATAGAGATGGACTTTTCTTCTTACTACAGAGATTACATTCCAAGGGAGGGGTTCCCTCTCCTTTTTTGCAGGGTAAAGTTATAAATTCTAATCGGATATACAAAATGCATATACGATGAATTAAATTTTAGTAAACTATTAATATAGGAACTTTCATATTCAAGAGTTCAGATTGAAATATAATAACCTCTAAAAATTGTACTGGAGGATTCATATAGGAAAACGTAGGGTTTGTGGGAGTGGATTGGCCACTCCCCTTCTCTTTCACTGAGACACAGGATTTTTAGTTCATGCTCTTAAGTGACTCAGTAACATGGGAGCAGCAGTTTGATTTTTAAGGAGAAATGATTTAAAGCTATGTGTATGGATAATTTTTCCTCTGTAAGTACATTGTAATACCTTTTCTTGGTTTCTTCTGTATCTTTCTTTATTAGATAAGCTAGTATTAAAATGTAACTTTTAGAAATTCTTGTGTGAGGGGGACAGACACTCCCCCAATATGCATACAAGCGCCTTATATGGTATCAAGTATTTTTGACCAAATATATGCAGGCAGTAAAATGTTGTCACGTATTAGGTATATTTAAGTGAACCTAGCAGAACAGAATTTTAAGGGCGTTAAGTCAGGGAAGTTGAATTTACACTCTCTGACTTGTTCCTCCATTGTACAAATAAATGCCTTGAAACAGGATGTCTGTCAAATTTTAATAAACAATATTTTATTGGAACTATTTGTACAATTATCATCATTTCAGTGCACCTATGAGCAGGGTATAACCAAAACTCTGCTCAATACACAGGCAACTCCACTGTTCTTATAGGCCATATTCACTGAACAGCAAAATTTTAAATGAAATAATCCAGTGTGCATGACAAAGTTTGCAATATTAAAATCCTGTTCCCAGTTTTGCTGTTTCATTTGCTATACTGAGGAATTATTTACATTTCCCTTCCACTTGTACGTTTTACTTTTAGGTTGCAAGCATTAAATGTAACTAGGTAAATGTAGTAAAATTAGCAAAATTATTACTTAAGTAAAAGTAACAAATGTTATTCTGTGCTTCTTTACAAATCCCACACTGTTCCTTATGACCCGCAAGTCACTTAATCCCCCATTGCCCCAGGTACATAAGAACATAAGAATTGCCGCTGCTGGGTCAGACCAGTGGTCCATCCTGCCCGGCAGTCCGCTCACGCGGTGGCCCTCTGGTCAAAGAAAAAAAGTTGGGAAGAGTTGAGTTTGAAAGACAGTTTGGTCTGGGGTTTGTTTGAGATTAGTTTAAAATACATCAGGGTTAGAAAAGTTAGGGAATTTCAATTATTTTTTCTTTTCTATGGGTAATTAGAGAAAATTAAAGCAACAAACATATTTTTCAGGGTGTTAGGGTTTTGCTCCCTTTGATTTCTTTAAGTTAGGAAGTAGGTTTGCTGTTGATCTAAACAGAATCCCAAAAGAAGGAAAAAAGAAGCGCTGGTACCCAACGGCTGTGTAAAATAAACAACGGAGTCCTGTAAGAAAATTTTACATTTGAAATCTGTGAGAAAAATCTTTTGAAAGGACTAAATTCTATGATGAAAAGTTTATTTGGGATTTTATGTTAAAGTTATTTGGATATATATCTTTTAGAATTGTAATAATAAAATAACAAAAACTCTTACTTCTTGTATTTAAAAAAAAAAGTAATTTTAGATGTTATGTTTAACTTTTCCCTCTTAAGAAACTGAAAATAGGGAGTTTTGAAGAGGGAGGGGTTACAATAAGTTCCAGAGTTTAACTATGCATTGAGTAAAAAAATATTTTTTCCTATTCGCTTTAAAAATATTAACATATACTGTAAGTTCATGAAGAGCTGCTCGCTTCCACTGGGATTGTTCTCTCTCTCTCTCAAGAAGACAATCCAGACCAGAATTTGCATTCTGAACCAAAAGGATTTATTTAACTTGAACACTTCAAGTAAAAAAGGAGCAACTTCTCAACATTAACAACGGAAAGGGCTAGGGGATGAAAATGAGTGAGTGAATGAGAAACAGAAAAATAAAAGTAGATCAAAACCACAAGGCCTATCCAGTCTGCCCGTCCATTTCATCTACAATCCCTCCCTCCTGTAGAGATCCTATGTGTTCATTCCAAGCTTTCTTGAATCCAGATGCAGTTTTCATCTCCACCACCTCTACCAGGATGCCATGCCACAATTTTCCCACCCTTTCTGTGAAGAAGCATTTCTTCAGGTTACTTCTGAATCTCACCTTCATCCTATGCCCCATCATTCTACAGCTTCCTTTCAATTAAAAGAGACTCGTCTCCTATGCATTTATGCAACAGAAGTATTTAAACGTCCCTATCATATCTCCCCTTTCCTCCAAAGTATACATATTGAGATCTTTAAGTCAATCCCCATGATGAAGACCTTATGATGAAGAAACATGCACCATTTTAGTAGCTGGCCTCTGGACCAACTCCTTCCTGTTTATATAATTTTGAAGGTGTGGTCTCCAGAAATGTACACAATATTCTCAATAAGGTCTCACTAGCCTTATACAAAGGTATTATCACCTCCTTTTTTCCCAGACTAGTCATTTCTCTCCCTATCCTAGCGTATGCCATTACCTTTTCTATCTGCTTGGCCATCTTAAGATCATCACATAAGTCCTGCTTCTCTTTTATGCACAAAAGTTTTTACCCCTAAACTGTATCATTCCCTTAGGGTTTTGTAGCCCATATCCATGACCTTGCATTTTTTAGCATTAAGAACATGTGTTGCCATAATGAGACAGACCGAAAGTTCACAAAGCCCAGTATCCTGTTTTCAACAGTGCTTAATCCAGGTCACAAGTACAGCACCTGATAAGATCCCAAAAGAGTAAAACAGACTTTATGCTACTTATTCTAGAAATATGTAGTGGAATTTCCTAAGCCCAACTTTGTAATGGCTTATGAATTTTTTTTCTTTTTTAAAAATCTTGATTAATTTTCAAGACTTACAAAAAGTGCAAACAAATATGCATACGGATACAATTAACAGCACTTGTATTGGAATAAATATTAAAACAACCTACCCTACACCTTCCCCCCTCCCTTTCCCACCCTCTCTATCTGGATGTGTGTGGAAAAAACAAGAAATTCTAGAAATTAAGGATTTTACCAATTTAATCAGTCTTCTATTTTACATATGCTTCCAATGGACCCCATATTTCTTTAAACCTTTTGTTGTCTCCCAATTGTTCTGCATTCATTCTTTCATACCTGTAACACAAACATAATGTTTCCCACCAAAAATAATGTTTTAACCTATCATAGTTAACCTATCATTTGCATGGCCACCCCGTCATAATTAGAAGTCTATTTTTACGTGTGTCAATTGTACTCTTAGATTTCAACATTGTCCCAAATAAAACCATGTCATAAGATAATGGCATAGAGACACCGAATACCAGATTCATTTTCCCCCATATTGATTTCCAAAAATTGAGTATCAATGGATAATAGAATAACAAATGATCCAGTGTCCCTACTTCAAGATGACAGTGCCAGCATCTATTAGACTTTGAACTATCCAACATTTGTAAACGAACAGGGGTCCAAAAAAATTCTATGTAACAAAAAGAAACAAGTTTGTCTCATAGAGGCTGACACTGTACATCTCATCCTCCAAGTCCAAATCCGTGGCCACTGTATATCAGAATATGCTGCTTTGTTTCAATACTCCAAATGTCTTTTAAGCTTGTTTTAAGTTTTTTATTCAAATATTGAGATATTAATTTCTACCACTTGGCAGCCTGATGCCCTTGCAAATCTGTCTGGAAACATAGGCAGGGCAAACTATACCGATTTTTAAATTTCGACAGTCAGGGAACCCTTTCTGAATGGCCTGCTTCATGTGCAACCATTTATAACCTCAGGACTTTGATATACCAAATGATTGTTGTAATTGTAATAAATTTCCCATTTTTCCATTCTGAATTACATCATCTAGAGTATGTATGCCAGCTTGCAACCAATGTTTCCAGAGGATTTTAGACTCGCCAATTTGTATATTGGAGTTTAACCATAGGGATTGACACATAGATTTTTGTATTGGAACAGAAGTTAAGGCATCTATCAATTTTAATGTCTTCAAGGTTGAATGAAAAATAATATTGTCCTTGTATATTCTAGGTAGCTTGATACTCTAAATATGGCTAAGATGTAAAGGGATTTCTACTTTACCATTGAATTTCAATAATACTAATTGTCCCAAAATATTGAAAAACTTGAAAAAACTATGAGAAGGACTACAGCTTAGTAAAAGAAAATGAAGAAATATTGCTGTTCGAGTGAAATTACCCTGAGGCAGTGGTTATATTTGTAAAACCGCAAAACGCAGGCCACGTTGGGAAAGCAGAGGTGGCTGTTTGATATTCTGTGAGGAAAAGCAAGCAGCATATAAAAGCTGGAGTGATCCCAGATAAGTACAGTTATCATTTTGAAAGAATAAGATAAAATATGTGGCATATCTGGAGTACTTCTCATAGAAAATAATAATATAATAATATTAAGATACCCAGCACAATTTAAGAAATCGTAAATGTGTAGTGAATGGAGCTTCCTATGTTATAAAAGAAGATAAGCTGTAAAAATGAACTGTGGATAAAATACATATGAACTTCAGAATGAACTGTTGGTGAAAATGTTTTGCACAGATATGGATCAGGAATGAATTTTAAAATGAATTGTTAGAGAAAACTTTTTGCCCAGCTATGGCTTAGGAAGTAATCAATTATGAAATGAAGAAATAAAAAAATGAACTACAACGGATTAATATCTATGATTGGATGAATTTAGTTTTATATAGAGATAAAAGGGGATTAGTTTAACAAAGCTTTATATAGATAACCTTAAAGATTAAATTATTTATATTAAAATAAATTAAAAAAAAAAAATTTTTAATATAAAAAAGTGGGGCTGGTGGAATCTAGCCAGTGAATGATATCCAGAGCACAACTAAACATTGAATGTTATCGATGTTCTGTCTGAGGCATTTTTACACCTAGTTTATTCAATTTTTTTCAATATTTTGGGCCAATGGTATTACTAAAATTCAATGGTAAAGTACAAATGCTTTTTTTTGTTATAGTGGTATATCCATTGTTACAATTGTTTGTAAGATGTAAAGGGGCCATAAGATGACTTTCCAATATCAGCCAATCTGGCAGATTCTCCATGAGTTCAGGAAGAATCCAATACATACCCTGCCGCAAGATAAATGCTTTATGATATCAGTACAAATTTGAAACACTTTACACTTACGCAGATGACATCTTTGTCCTCCTTGAGACTGACCGAAACCTCACCAACCTCTCTGCGAACATATCCTCAGGTATATCGAACCTTCAATCCTGGGACACTGTGCAGATGAAACTGAACGAATCCAAAACAAAACTTCTCTGGCTCGGCCCAAAATTGGACCAACTGCCCACCGCCATCCCTCTGTCCTCTGGCCCCACTCTGCATCTTGAATACTCAAGTAAAATTCTGAGAGTCATCATTGACTCTACAGTTTCCTTCAATGATCACCTCAACTCCCTAACAAAAAAGTTTCTTCAGCCTTTACATGCTGAGGAAAGTGAGAACCTGTTTCCATCAAAAACACTTTGCGGTCCTTGTCCAATCCACCATCCTTTCCAGACTAGACTATTGCAACTCTATCTACCTAAGCCTAACAAAGAAAAACCTTCAAAGACTCCAGCAGATTCAGAATGCCACTGCTAAGCTTATCTTTGCAAAAAGCAAATTTGACCACATCTCACCGCTTTTATCCAAGCTCCA
Organism: Geotrypetes seraphini; assembly: GCF_902459505.1. NCBI lineage: Eukaryota > Metazoa > Chordata > Amphibia > Gymnophiona > Dermophiidae > Geotrypetes > Geotrypetes seraphini. Next base: position 232,091,770 of record NC_047085.1, read on the forward strand.
CTGGCTTCCGATAATCTCCAGAGTCCACTTTAAATGTGCCTGCCTTACTTTCAAGATCCTACACGGCATCCTCCCCCCTTTATTCCTCTTTCTTGGAATACCTCTAACCCCAAATCCACCAGATCCACCCAAAAACTCTCCTTTCCCTCCCTAAAAGGCATCTCCCTTATAGGAAAACTAGGTTCCTCCCTCCTTTTTAGAATCACTGAGCTCTGGAACAACCTTACCTCCCCTCTTAGGAATCTGAGCTCCCTCCAACTCTTCCGTAAACATCTGAAAACCTGGTTATTCTCAAAAATGTAACTCTTCCTTCCTCTCTGATTTTCTAGTCCTCTAAATTTCCTCTTCATCTTTCCCTTCTCTGGAGTTCCTTTCTACCCTAACTCCTGTTAACTGTGTCGAGCTTTGCGAATGTAGAGATGATGCGGTATACAAACCTAAGGTTTAGTTTAGTTTAGTTTAGTTTAGTTTAGAGATAAGGGACATCCTTGTCTAACTCCCTTCTTCAGACAAAAACACTCTGAGAACGTATTATTAATATATAATCTGACTGAAAGGGAACTATACAAGGTTTGAATCCATTGCTTGGAACATAAAAGTCCATTCTACATGATCAAAGGCCTTCTCTGGATCTAAGGAAACAAAGAAAGCTGGATCATCTATTGTTTTTGCTAAATTAAACATATGAAGTGCCATTCTGGTGTTATTTGCAGAATGTCTTTGAGCAACAAAACCCGTTTGGTGCATTCCAATCATATAAGGGAGAGCCTTAGCTAACCTCAGAGCCAATATTTTAGCCAGAATTTTTCCATCCACATTAATTAAAGAAATTAGCCTGTAATTTGAAACCAACATGGGATCTCTGTTTGGCTTTGGCAAAACAATTGTTAAAGCTTCTGCCATAGTACCTGATATATGACCCTTCACCAGTTGTGATTGATATAAATTCAAAGAGATGAGGTAACAGTATATTTTGAAAAGATTTGAAAAACTCCACTGTGCATCCATCATTACCCGGAGCGGATCCAGCTCTGAGAGACTTCAATGCTGCCTGGAGTTCCGTAAATGATATAGGTGCCTCAAGTTTTAACTTTATATGCTCTGGAATTTTTGGCCCCTTAATTGAATTAAAAATTATTTTCCATCCTTCTCTTTATTTGAATATAGCTCAGAAGAATATAAAGCTTCATAATAATCCAGAAATTGTTTTAAAACAACCGCAATGTGGGTATAAATTTTACCTTTTTCATCTTTAATAGCTGCAATCTTTACCCTTCTTTTTTTTGCTTTATGATAATTAGCTAATACTCTTCCCGCTTTATTCGAGTTTCCATAATACACCGCCTGCTGACAAAATAAATCTTTCCTAGCCAATTGTGAGCAAATCTCATTGTATTTATATTTAGCCTTCAACAAGGCATTCAAAGTACAGTGGAACTTTGGTTTATGAGCATAATTCGTTCCAGAAGCATGATCGTAAACCAATTTACTCATATATCAAAGCAAGTTTCCCCATAGGAAGAAAGGGAAACTCACTTGATTCGTTCCACCCTCCCTCCCCGGCCACTGGCGCTGTTCCAACCCACCACACCACATCCCCAAAAGACCCCCCATCCCCGAGGCCACTGGTGCGCTTCCACATCCCCCCGTGAACCGGCATCGCCCCCCACCCGCAAATGCTGCTCCCTGCGAACTGGCATCACCCCCCCCCTCATGAACGCTAGCCTCCCCCGTGAACCGGCATCCCCTACCCGCCCAAATTGAAGGCTTACCCCCCAATATGGCACCAGCATACAGCACCAACCCACAGGAGGTGCCAGTGCCCGTATATTCTGCCTCTTCCCTGACTGGGCCTTGAGCATCTGCACATGCTCAAGGCCTTCTGGCTCTCATTCTCTCTGAGAATCTCGGAGAGAGGTGGGAGCCAGAAGGCCTTGAGCATGCACAGATGCTTAAGGCCCAGTCTGAGAAGAGGCAGGATCTTCGGGCACCTGCACCGGCACCTCCTATGGGTTGGTGCTGCGTGCCAGTGCCAGATTGGGGGGTAAGCCTTCAATTTGGGTGGGTGGGGGATGCCGGTTTGCGAGGAGGGGCGGGCGTTCGTGAGAGGGCAATGCCGGTTCACAGGGGGTGGCGTTTGCGGGCGGGGGGCGATGCCAGTTCATGGGCGGGGGGTCTCGCAAATCGAGTCAATGCTCATTTTGCGAGTCACAATTTGTGAGAATGTTTTGATCATCTTACAAAACACTCGCAAACTACGTTACTCGCAAACCGAAGTTTGACTGTATCTTGTTCCCATTTTAAAGCCAATTGTGATTCTAAAGTCAAAATAGTTTGTTCCAAATTGGAAAATTCTAATCTAAGTAATTTCCTAGTGTGCCCCAAATATGAAATAATCTGCCCTCTTACAGTAGCCTTGAAAGCATCCCATAAGTTTCCAAAGAGATTTCCTCTGAGGTGTTGAATTGAAAATATTTATTCATTTTTATTTGAATTTCCTCAAGAAAGTTTGAGTCTGCAAGCAGTGTATTATTAAACTTCCATAGCTTGTGGAAATTGAAGCACCTTAAAGATTAAAGGTCTAGGGCCATTCTGACTGTTGTTTCTTCGTGATGGTATTCTGTGGGCTCTTTCAAATTCCAACAGCTGTTTGAAACTCAGAGAGAGGATTTTTGGTATAAAGTCCTCCAAAAACTTAATAGAATCAGTACCCTTATCTCCCTCTGGAAGACCCAACAGTCTGATATTTTTCCTTCTACCCCTATTATTAAGATCCTCTACTTCTTTAGTCAGACGCACAATAGTTTTATGATCTGACTTGCATTGAATCAGGCTTGTCTCAGTTACAGTTACCCGGTGTTGTAAAGTTTCCAAGCGAGCATTTGAAACTTTCAGTTGTTTTGAAGTATTTGATACTTCTTCCTGAACTAAAGAGAGCTTAATTGAATTATCTTGCAGTATTCCTTTATACTTCTCATCTCTATCATCAGTTGTTCCAGGATTTCAGAAGAATCCTTAGGAAGTGGCATCTTAGAGGGTGTAGGTGGATCAGGCCAGTTGCTGCAAAAGCAGTTTCCAGTCTTGTTTGGCTCCCCGCTGCCATAGTAAACAAATCCCAATATTTTAGGGAAGAAACCATACTCCAAATAGCTGATAATTATGCTTGAAGTGCCTTTAAGGGAAGAGCAGTGCAATCACACATCCATATTGCCTAGCAGCCAAGTTCTGGAATCTTGCTTATGAACCTTTAGGAAATTATCAAAACCATTTTTAAACCCTGCTAAGCTAACTGCTTTTACCACATTCTCTGGCAACAAATTCCAGAGTTTAATTATATGTTGAGTAAAAAAAAATATTTCTAGCAGTTTATTTTAAATTTACTACTTAGTAGCATCATTGCATGCCTCCTAGTCCTTGCATTTTTTGGAAAGAGTAAACAAGCAATTCATGTCTAACTGTTCCACTCTACTCAAGTTTTTTTACAGACCTCAAACATATCTTCCCTCAGCCATCTCTTAGCTGCCAAATTCTGGAACATTCTTCAAGCTTTGCTAGGTCCTTCCAGGGGTTTTACCCTATTGCAGATTTTGGTATCATCTGCAAAGAGGCAAACTTTACCAGACAGCCCTTCAGCAATATCACATACAAAAATATTAAAAAGAATCAGCCCAAGAACCAAACCTTGCAGCACACCTGTAGCAAAGTAAGGGGTAGCACACCACCTCAGGCGCTGTCCTGGTGGGGGCACCAGCACCTCTCCAAACCCATGCCATGCTCTCCCTGTACCTCTTTAAACCTTTGCCAGCAAGTACAACTTCTCCAGCCTGCTGCTCGCACTGAAATTGGCTTTCCCTCTGATGTCACTTCCTGGTGCTATGACCAGAAATTGACTTCAGAGGGAGTCAGGCCATCACAAGAAGCAGGCTGGAGAAGTTGCTCATGGTGGCAAAGATTTAAAGAGGTACGGGGTAAGGGAGAACGCAAGTATGATGTGTGGGGCAGGGAGGAGAACGTAGGGAGTGCCATCACCCCGGGTGCCTCCTACCCTTACTATGCTACTAGATAACATTCTTTTCCTCCGAGTGAGCCCATTTACCACTACCCTCTGTCACCTTCCACTTCAAAGAAGAGTGACCAAGATCACAAAGGGAATGGAACTCCTCTTGTATGAGGAAAGACTAAAGAGCTTAGGGCTCTTCAACTTGGCAAAGGGACGGCTGAAGGGAGATATGACTGAAGTCTACAAAATCCTGAGTGATGTAGAATAAGGTACAAGTGGATCGATTTTTTACTCCATCAAAAATTACTAAGACTAGGAGATACTCAATGAAGTTACAAGCAAATACTTTTAAAACCAATAGGAGGAAATATTTTTTCACTCAGAGAATAGTTAAGCTCTGGAACGCATTACCAGAGGATGTGTTAAGAGTGGATAGCATAGCTGGTTTTATAAAAGGTTTGGACAAGTTTCTGGAGGAAAAGTCCATAGTCTGATATTGAGACAGATATAGGGGAAGCCGCTGCTTGCCCTGGGATTACTAATATAGAACAGTGGTTCCCAACCCTGTCCTGGAGGACCACCAGGCCATCCGGGTTTTCAGGCTAGCCCTAATGAATATGCATGGGGAGCTACTACTTTCAATTGGGACGCTGGAGGAGACTTACTGCATGTGCAGCGGTAAAGGTTTGACTGGGATTCTCCGGGCAGGCACTAGCAAGACGGACCCCTGATGTCACTGGGTCCATCTCTATATTCTCCTTAAATTTGACTCCGCTGCCGCGGAATACCGGAAGCTACTACTTTCAATTGGGACGCTGGAGGAGACTTACTGCATGTGCCCTGTGTTCCCTGCAGCAGCGGTAAAGGCTTGACTGAGATTCTCCGGGCAGACACTAGCAGAGACGGACCCCAAACGTCACCGGGTCCGTCTCTACATTCTACATTCTCCTTAAATTTGACTGCGCTGCTGTGGTTGCAGCTGCAGGGGCGTGCCCAAGCCCTTTGGGCACGCCCCTTGGAGCAATGAGGAGCTGAGGAGCAGGAACTCAGGTCATATAAATCTTACTTTTATCTGATCATGGGGAAGAGGAAAATTAAACCTAAAAGTTCTACACCTGCTATGTCTGGCCCCATGGAAAGGCATTTGACATTTCCGGCTAATAATCTTCCACAGACGTTATTGGATATGACTTCTCCTGTATCGGGTGCATCAATGAGCCCCCTCGAAAGGACCCACCCCCCCTTCACCCAGCATCTAGTGATAGTGGGAAAGACATTCCCGTTATTTCCACGGAATATGGGGTAACCTCTACTCAGATAAGTAAATTAGCCTTTACTGAAATACCTAAACCACTTGAATTTTCAACCACCAGCAGTGGAAATACAAGATATTACCCTAAAAGATTTGTGGTTAGGTATATCTAGAGTTGAAGGGTTTCTCAGAGAAACAGTGAAACAAACATTGCAATTCTCACAGACTGTTTCTCAAAAATTTGAGAATGTGGATTCCAATATAAGTTGTCTGGATAATAGATTAAGCGTGGTTGAAACTCAAAGTAATACACTTCAAGCTGTCTCAGTATCTGCTCTTAAGGATTCTACGGTATTACATTCTAAAATGGAAACGATGGAAAATATGTATAGAGTGAGGAATCTCCGCTTGGTTAATTTCTCAGTAACTCATTTACTGTCTCCTGAAATTTTGTTAAGGAAATATTTTAAAGAAATACTGGGATTACCCAAATTGGAAAGCTTCCCATTAAATAATTATTGTCATGTGCCGCAAAGGAAATTGCAATCCGACCAGGAGGTGGACCATCTGGTCACAAATGAGTGAATTTGACAGAGTTTTTGGAGGATAGCCAGGATGTGATCCAGAGTAGGTCCACTATGGTAATAACATGCATGAGTGAGATAGATAAAATGTTAATAATGAAACTTTACTTTAAAAATAGATTGACAAAATTTTGTGGAGACTTGGTTAGAATTTTTCCTGATGTCTCGAGAGCTATGCAATTAAGAAGGAAAGAATTTTTAAAACTAAAAGCAAGAGTGGTAGCCCTCGACGCATCGTATTATCTAAAATTCCCTTGTAAATGTCTTGTCAAATTACAAGACATTGAATATGTATTTTGGGATCCTATTCAGTTGCAACAATTTTTATTAGCTAGAGAACAGAAATGAGTTTTTTCTTCTTTATTAAACATGTTTCACTACTGAGAATTGGAGGAAGTAATAGTCCCATAAGCAGTAGGGATTGGTAAGATTCACAAGGGTGAATCAAGAACCTATTCTTTAATTTTCTTCTTATTTTTGTAGTTGAACTTAGTAGTATGTCTTCCCATGTTTGTGGGCTTGGAAATGCTTGGAAATGAATTTTGTTTATATGCTTAAATTATTTTTAAATTATGTGTATGAATCCTTTTTTTCCTGGTATCATCTGATATGGTAATCATTAAATCTATATATATAAAATCGGAGGTATGTATGTGTGTGTGTGTATGTGCCGCGATCACGCAAAAACGGCTTGACCGATTTGAACGAAACTTGGTATGCAGATCCCTCACTACCTGGGGTGATATGTTCTGAGGGTCTCGCGGCCCACCTGCACACGTGGGCGGAGCTACAAACAGAAAATCGGATTTCACCCATTTATGTCAATGGAAAAAATATAAAAAGCTGCCATTCTCACTGTAATTCAAAAACGGCTTGACCGATTTGAACGAAACGGTATGCAGATCCCTCACTACCTGGGGTGATATGTTCTGGGGGTCTCGCGGCCCACAACTCTATGTTGCTTGCTCAAGGGTGGGTTCACCCAAGAATTTATATGTTCTTGCTCCAGGAGGTGAAACTAAAAATGTTGTTTATAATCACATTTTGCGTTAGTTGTATTGTATTCATTTTGTCAAATATTTCACATTATAATTTGAATATTGTACTTTTTATTAAGCTGTAAAAAAATAATTTCATTCACCACTATAAAGTATCTTTATTTGAATCCATTTACAGTGTTATTGCTATAATTAAATACCCGTGCAACGCCGGGGCATCAGCTAGTGTGTGTATAAAAAAAAAAAAAATTAAAAAATAATGAATATGCATGAGAGAGATTTGCATATAATGGAAGTGACAGGCATGCAGAGCTGCTCCATGCATATTCATTAGGGCTAGCCTGAAAACTGGATGGCCTGGTGGTCCTCCAGGACAGGGTTGGGAACCACTGATATAGAATGTTGCTACTATTTGGGTTTATGCCAGGTACTTGTAACCTGAATTGAAACAGGATACTGGGCAATATGGACCATTGCTCTGAACCAGTATCGCTATTCTTATGTTCTGAGACTGCATGCCTGCAACCCAGAGAGCGAAAGACAAAAAGTGAGTAAGTAAAGGAAGTGGTGCTCACCTAGCTTCGTGAGCAGCTGAAAAACTTCTCTGCAGGAATGCAGAATCTAGTTTAACGATACAACAAGTGAGTCGTCTTGCCTGGGGACTATGTGGAAAAGTGATATGTTCAATTGCTCACCGTCACTTCTATTAACGTCGTTAAATGTATTTTGCCTTTACTTTTTGATTTACACTCATATATTATCCCTATTATTAGGATGCAGTTTGTCTGCCTCCAAGGGGGGCCATTGGGTGACCATGGAATAAAGGGAGTGCTAAAGGACGACAAAGCTATCGCCGACAAACTGAACACATTTTTTGCGTCTGTATTTACCGAAGAGGATATACACAACATACCAGAAGCTGACAGGCTATACGCGGGAAAAAAAGACAGGAAACTGACAGGGTTGATGGTCAGTCTAGAAGAGGTATGCAGACAGATTGATAGGCTTAAAAATTATAAATCCCCGGGACCGGATGCCATCCATCCGAGGGTAATCAAGGAACTGAAAGGAACTATAGCTGAACTGCTTCAACTGATAACCAATCTGTTGATCAAATCGGGAAGGATACTGGAAGACTGGAAAGAGGCGAATGTTACGCCGATCTTCAAGAAAGGTTTGAGAGGAGATCTGGGAAACTACAGACCGGTGAGTCTGACCTCGGTACCGGGAAAGATAGTAGAGGCGCTGATAAAGGACTGCATCATTGATCACCTTGATGGACACAAACTGATGAGGGGAGATCTTGCTTGACGAACTTGCTGCACTTCTTCGAGGAAGTAAACAGGCAGATAGACAAGGGCGAGCTGATCGACATTGTATATCTGGATTTGCAGAAGGCGTTCGACAAGGTCCCGCATGAAAAACTGCGAGCCATGGAATCAAGGGTGACACACTCATGTGGATAAAAAACTGGTTGGCGGATAGGAAACAGAGAGTGGGGGGTAAATGGACAATACTTGGACTGGAAAAGGGTCACGAGCGGAGTGCCGCAGGGTTCGATGCTTGGACCCATACTTTTCAACATATTTATAAATGACCTAGAAATTGGTACGACGAGCAAGGCAATTAAATTTGCAGACGATACAAAGCTATTCAGAGTAATGAAGACGCAGAAGGATTGCGAAGACCTGCAACAGGAAATAAATACGCTCAAGAAATGGGCTGCGACATGGCAAATGAGGTTTAACATGGATAAATGTAAGATGATGCATGTTGGTAACAAAAATCTTAAATATGAATACAGGATGACCGTGGTGGTACTTGTAGAGACCCCCCAGGAAAGAGACTTGGGAGTACTGGTCGACAAGTCGTTGAAGCCATCCGCGCAATGCACAGCGGCGGCGAAGAGGGCAGCTAGGAATGATTAAGAAGGGGATCACGAACAGATCGGAGAAGGTCATCATGCCACTGTACTGGGCCATGGTACGCACTCACCTGGAATACTGCGTCCAGCACTGGACGCCGTACATGAAGAAGGACACAGTACTACTCGAAAGGGTCCAGAGAAGAGCGACTAAGATGGTTAAGGAGCTGGAGGAGTAGCCCTACAACAAGAGATTAGAGAAACTGGGCCTCTTCTCCCTCGAAAAGAGGAGACTGAGAGGGGACATGATAGAAACATTCAAGATACTGAAGGGAATAGACTTAGTAGATAAAGACAGGTTGTTCACCCTCTCCAAGGTCGGAAGAACGAGAGGGCACTCTCTTAAGTTAAAAGGGGATAGATTCCATACAAACGTAAGGAAGTTCATCTTCACCCAGAGAGTGGTGGAAAACTGGAACGCTCTTCCGGAGGCTGTTATAGGGAAATCACCCTCCAGGGATTCAAGACAAGGTTGGACAAGTTCCTGCTGAACCGGAACCTAAGCAGGTAGGGTTGATCTCACTTAGGGCTCTGGTCTTTGACCTGGGGGCCGCTGCGGGAGTGGACTGCTGGGCACGATGGACCACTGGTCTGACCCAGCAGCGGCAATTCTTATGTTCTTATGTACCTCATTGATTGCATTTATGCTTATATTTAGTCATTTTACTATAGCAGATGTTTAAGCTTTATGTCAAGCTGTACTTCTACACTGTTTTGGATGAATCTCTTCATAAGGGCGAATAATAAAGCCCAATAAGTAAATAAATATGCATAGTTTGTGTATATATAGATGTAAATATAGAAATACCCAGATACATAGATAGATAGAGATGAGAAAAGCCCTTACATTTAACCAGAACTGGCTCTGCTCCCCCAGCCCCTGCCTTGCTGCCCTTTGCTCTCTTCACTCCCTCGCTCACATCCGCTGTCTCACATTTCTTGAGATGCTGTGGTTTTCATACTCTTTACTTTCGTTTTATTTAATCATGTCCTTCTAGGAACAGATAAGATCACGATTACCCAGAACAGAAAGCCTGTGCAAGGTCTGTGTGCACTTTCAGTCTGTCCTACTTTCGATCGGCCACATAGCCTGCAAGACAGGGAGGGGCTGGTCACACATCAATCCACTTCTCTCACTCTGCTTCATTAGCATTTTCTTCTGTGATATCCACATTTTCTGTTCTTTTGGTTATTTTTTTCTTTTCAGAATTAATATGTTGCTAATCAAATACAGTTCTCTAACAACTTACTTGAATACCAGGAAAGAAAGTATACTTAATTAAAAAATCATATTCAAGATTCCACCACACACCCACAAAACCTATAGATATTGGTAAAGACAGTTCCACACATTAATCAGATGTTTCTATATACTGTACAATAGATCAAACAGGGGATCACGAACAGATCAGAGAAGGTTATCATGCCGCTGTACCGGGCCATGGTACGCTTTCAAAAGTTTTTGTGCGTTGAATCTTGAATGCACCGCATTATGTCACTCAAAAGTATTTTATCATTGTCACGGCCTTCTATTGCTTCGTGCTCACTCAACGCTTTCACAATCTTGTACGCGAAAGTTCTCGCACTGTTCTTTGTCTTAGTTTGTAAGGACATCTCCTTCTCGAGACAACAACACATTTCGGTTTTCGTGATGTTTCTTGGGCTTCACTGGGCCTCCTTGAGCCTCATAGGCCCTGAAGTGATGTACTGGATGCACCCCGCCCCCCCTCCTCGGGCCTGGTCGCACCAAGGAGTAATACAGAAGCATTATAACATTTAGTCTTATATACCATTCCTACCATCTTGTTTGCTTTTTTGGTCGCCACCACTGCAAATTGAACGGAAGGTTTCATTGTATTGTCTACATAGACACTGTCACAGGAAAGCCCCGTGAACCCAGGTTTAAAGCCAGAAGTGCCAAATAATGGCAGTGTTAAACCTGTTGCCAAGTCTAGGAAGGCAACCAGACATTGATAATTCCTATTTATCTTTTTTCCAGGAAGGAACCGGAGGGAAGGGGCATACACATGGCAGGAGGGGCAGGAAGAGGGCGGGGTAGGGGCGCCACTCACCTTCACAACAGCGCTGGGCTGAATTGAAAATTTTTTCCCTGAATTGGGCAGCACTACAGTGCAGTGCAGAGCTGCAGCTGTAGTCAGGGCCTTCACTGAATCTCTTGCAATAGGGTTACCAGACATCCAGGAAACCTGGACATTTCCTCGTTTTAGAGGACTGTTTGGGTGCCTGGAGGGATTTCCAAAACCCAGCAGTTTGTTCATGTTTTAGAAGGCCCCAAGCTCAGGGCCGCATCTGGAGGGCCTCTGCACATGCTTGGACATCGATGTGATGACATGAGATACATGCACGCATGAGCGCGATGTCATTGTGTTGATGTCTATGCATGCGTGGAGACCCTCAAGTTGCGGCCCGGAGCTCGGGGAAGGAGCCATGAGGTTTGTGTGGAGGTGGGGCTAGGAGTGGAACGGGTTGAGGCCACAAGTTCTCTTTTTCTTAAAGAGGAAATCTGGTAACCCTACATTTTCCACAATAAAGACCGAAGCAAAAAAAATCATTTAGTCTCTCTGCTATGGCCTTGTCCTCCTCAAGTGCTCCTTTTACTCCTTGATAATCTAACAAGCTCCCTCAGAGGGTGAACAATCTATATTTAAAGATAAGAAGGAATATTAAGTGATTGGCCAAAACCAACAGCATGTGGTGAGATTTGTATTCTGGCATCCCTAGTCGAGCTACTCTTCCACTTCGACCAACTTGACCTTCTCGCCTACCTACCATTTCCTTTAACTGACCCTAAGAAAGAAATAAACTCTAGTCCACTACTAGCTTTGGTTGGTCTTTCCTGCTACTTATCCCCACCCCATAAAAAAAATCATTTACCGGTGCTTTATTTAGCAGCAGCTTCTCACCCCTAGCTCTGGGGAAACCTTAAATAATTGGGCAAAATTATTTCCTGGAGGGATGGTGTCTTGGTGTGCTTTACCCAGCAGGAAAGTTAGTGTGAAGACAGAAAAAAAGAGGACACATGACCCTGCTCCCACCCACATCCCACCCATTTCCTTGGTCTCCTTTCCCATCTTCTACCCTTTTAGTGCTTCTCTCTCTCTCCTTCAAACCCTCCTCTCCCACAGGGTGCTTTTCTTCCCTTCTTTCTTTCCATGGGTGCTCCTCTCTCTCCTTCCAACCTCCTCTTCTGTTGTTTCTGTCTCTCCCCTCCCATCCAGCTCTACCCTAACTCCATGCTCTTTTCTCTTGCACTCTCTCCTTTCCATAATGCTTCTCCAGCTGTTCCTCCCTCCCTCCCTCCTCCGACCTTTGGTGCTGCTTTCCCTCATGATCTCTCTATCTCCTACCTGGCCGGCCACGGTAATTTAATCTTCGGGTAGCCAGCAACAGCAGTAGTGAGGTGGGCCTGCTACTGCCGACTTGCCCCTGAAGCCACCTCTCTGCAGTGACTTCCTGATCTCGTATAGGTGGGACTTGCAGAGAGGAGGCTTCCAGGGCAGGCTGGCAGAAACAGGCTTACCTCGCTGCTGCTGCTGCCGGCTACCTGAATATTAAATTATAGTGGCTGGCCAGGGAGGAGATAGAGAGATCATGAGGGAAAGCAAAATTGGAGATCAGAGCAGGGAGGGAGGGTAGGGGGACTGGAGAAGCAGCATGGTGGGGGGCTGAAGAAATAGGTTGGGGAGTCGGGAAAGACAGCTAAATCCAGACAGACTCCCCCATTTTTCAAAAACTGTCCAAGCACCCGGAAAATCTTCAAAAAAGAGAGCATGTCCAGGTTTTCCCGGACGTCTGGTAACCCTAAACTTATCACCAGAAACACCCTGTTTTACTGCAAGATTATGGTTTTCAAGGCTACTGAAGGCTGTTGTCTTTCAGCTCCACTTTCTGCCAGCAGAGGTCACTGTTGCAATAGCAGCTGTTCCCTTACCAGAGGCCGAGCACCTCACCAGTGTCATTAACATGGAAGAACTTCGCAGAGAGTGCATGCAAGTTCCTATTTGTTAGAATTTATTTGAGGGAGAGTGAGGCTTAGGAGGTTAAAAAAAATGTCACAATATTGAGACATAAATTCCTTAACTTAAAGTTTGTAATTTTCTTAGTAACTGTATGAAGGGGAAATTGTGCCTAATTTTATGGAAAGTAAGGAAAAATTAGCTACAGCACTTTGTTTTATTTAATGTACAATTATTTTTCTTTCCTTCTATTGGTCTTCTTACTCAATTTTTCTAAAATAAAAAAAGCCAGATAAAGCTCAAACTACTTTCATGTTTGTTTCCAGCAGAATTATTTTGGAGGGAAGCTGAACTGTATAGAGCTGCCCGGGAGGATTTTAAAAGCATGCCCTTTGCCAAAAACAATACAGACAAAATGAGTCTGGAAACAAATCAGCATTTAAAGGAAGGAGAGGTGGGGAAGGCAAAGGAGGGGATTGCAGAGGGTATAAAGAAACAGAGTTGGGGGAAGGGGAATGAAGACCACCTGGATGAAATAACATTTAGGCTTTGATTAAATCTACATCCTACTAGGGAAGGAGCAGTTTCTTCCATCAGCATTCGGCTTTCTCTGGTTTCAGTCTTAACACTGCCTGCTGAACTTCTGAATCTGAGACATGAAGGAATATTCTCAAAGCATTCAGACTTACAAAGTTACATAGAGGCCCACAATCAAAAGATATAGATGCAGTGGCGTACCTAGGGTATGTGGCACCCGGGGCCCATCATTTTTTGACCCCACCCCCCCAATCTATATCAAAAATATTATTTTTAGTAACAATCCACATATCGCACAAGAGTGTACCTAAGAAAAGGCACCATCTTAAACACTGCAGTGAGCACTAGAACACCAACACATACATTGTAAAACTAAACAAGCCAGATCCCGCACAGTCAATTGATCCTGTAGTCAATGCCAACTGAAAACTATGTCCTTTTCATACACACAGAACAGAGATACACCCTCGCCCAATATGGAATAATCACGAACTGAAAAAGCACAGTTACTTACCGTAACAGGTGTTATCCAGGGACAGCAGGCATATATTCTCACATGTGGGTGACGTCATCTACGGAGCCCCGATGCGGAAGCATTTTCAAGCAAACTTGATTGAAGATTTAAGTTTGCTCTGCTGCTCCACGCATGCGTGCCTTCCTGCTCCACTAGGGGGTGCATCCCCTCGTGGTCTCCAGTTCATTTAACTAGCCAAGAAGCCAACCTCGGGGAGGTGGGTGGGTTGTGAGAATATATGCCTGCTGTCCCTGGATAACACCTGTTACGGTAAGTAACTGTGCTTTATCCCAGGACAAGCAGGCATGATATTCTCACATGTGGGTGACCTCCAAGCTTACTGAAGAGGGATGGAGGGAAGTTGGCAATTTAAGCAAATAGATTTCGCAACACCGATTGGCCGAACCGGCCATCGCTTCTGGACAGGGAGTCCAGACAGTAGTGGGAGGTGAAGGTATGAACCGAAGACCATGTGGCAGCCTTGCAGATTTCCTCAATAGGTGTTGACCTGAGGAAGGCTACGGAGGCTGCCATCGCTCGGACTTTGTGTCCCGTTACTCGACCATGCAGCGCGAGACCAGCCTGAGCGTAGCAAAAGGAGATGCAATCGGCCAACCAGTTGGACAAGGTGCGTTTGGAAACTGGGTGACCTAACCGGTTTGGGTCGAAGGACAAAAACAGTTGTGGGACTTTCCGGTGTGGCTGAGTGCGTTGGAGGTAAAAGGCCAACGCTCTTTTGCAGTCAAGAGTGTGGAGCGCCACTTCTCCGGGGTGAGAGTGGGGCTTGGGAAAAAACACAGGTAAGACAATGGACTGATTGAGATGGAAATCAGACACTACTTTAGGTAGGAACTTTGGATGGGTGCGGAGTACCACCTTGTCGTGATGGAATACCGTGAAGGGTGGGTCCGCTACCAGAGCTTGTAGCTCACTAACCCGCCGTGCGGACGTGAGTGCAAGTAGGAAAATTACCTTCCAAGTGAGGAATTTTGGATGGCATTTGTCTAGGGGCTCAAATGGAGGTTTCATTAGTTGAGCCAGAACCACGTTAAGGTCCCAAACCACCGGGGGAGGTTTGAGAGGGGGGTGGACGTTCAGCAGGCCCTTCATGAAGCGAGTGACTAAGGGATGGAGCGAGAGGGCTTTCCCTTCCAGGGGCTGATGAAAGGCCGCAATCGCACTGAGGTGTACTCGAATGGAGTTGGTCTTTAGGCCGGAATGAGATAGTTGAAGTAGATAGTCAAGGACATGGGGGACGGGGACCGACACCGGGTCCTGGCTGTGGGAGGAGCACCAGGTTGAGAATCTGGTCCACTTTTGGGAGTAGCAGGTTCTCGTCGAGGTTTTTCTAGAGGCCTCCAATATCTCCTTGACTGATTGAGACACGGGGAGAGCAGTCAGGGGGAGAGAAACCAAGCATTCAGATGAAGAGATTGAAGATTGGGATGTAACAGTGAACCCTGACCCTGTGACAGTAGAGAGGGAAACAGAGGCAGAGGCAGTGGATCTCTGACACTGAGTTGAAGTAGAAGGGAAAACCACGGCTGGCGTGGCCAGCGAGGGGCAATCAGGATCAGGGTGGCTTGTACTGTTTTCAGGTGGACAAGCGTCCGCAGTATCAGAGGGAACGGCGGGAACGCGTACAGGAACCTTCCCTCCCAATCGAGGAGGAAGGCGTCGGCCTCGAGCCGGTCCGGGGAGTATATCCGGGAGCAGAAGAGAGGCAGCTTGTGATTGTGAGGGGACGCGAACAGGTCTATTTGAGGCGTCCCCCACCGTTCGAACACTCCTCGTAGGGCCTGAGAGTGTAGTGACCACTCGTGTGGCTGGAGGAGGCGGCTGAGTCTGTCCGCCAGGCAGTTTTGTTCTCCTTGTATGTACACCGCCCGAAGGAAGGTGTTGTTGGAGATTGCCCATTTCCAGAGGCGCAGGGCTTCCCGGCAAAGGGGCCAAGATCCTGTGCCCCCTTGTTTGTTTACGTAGTACATCGCTACTTGATTGTCGGTTCGGATGAGAACCACTCGGTCGCGGAGCAGATGTTGGAAGGCTACTGCTGCGAGGTAGATGGCCCGAAGTTCTAGCACGTTGATGTGGCAACGGCGGTCTTGTGCTGACCACATTCCTTGGGTGCGCAGGCCGTCCAGATGGGCTCCCCAAGCGTACTCCGACGAGTCCGTGGTGAGTACCTTGCTGTGGGGTGGGGTGAGGAAGAGCAAACCTTTGGAAAGATTTGAAGAGTCGGCCCACCAGCGGAGCGATCGTTGCAATGAAGGAGTCACTGTCACGGAGTGGTCGATCGGGTCCCGGTCTTGACGCCATTGAGACGCCAGGGTCCATTGAGGGATTCTCAGATGGAGGCGGGCGAAGGGTGTGACATGGACGGTGGAGGCCATGTGGCCCAGGAGGGTCATCATCTGTCGGGCTGATACTGAGGTCAGCCGAGAGATCCTTCGGCTCAGACTTACTAACGCCTCCAGGCGCGGAGGGGGGAGGAAGGAACGGAGGCGAACCGTGTCCAGCGTGGCCCCGATGAACTGTAGGGATTGTGAGGGGCGTAGTTGAGATTTTGGGAAGTTTATTTCGAACCCCAGACTTTGTAGATAGGTAATAGTCTGTTGGGTCGCTGAGATAGCCCCTTCTTTGGACGGGGCTTTGATTAGCCAGTCGTCCAGGTAGGGGAATACCTGGAGGCCCTGGGAGCGTAAGGTTGCTGCTACCACCACGAGGCACTTGGTGAAGACTCGAGGTGATGATGCTAGTCCGAAGGGGAGGACTCGGTATTGTAGGTGCCAGTCCCCTACTTGGAAACGCAAAAACTTGCGGTGAGCGGGGTGCACTGGGACATGTGTGTACGCCTCCTTGAGATCGAGGGAGCAGAGCCAGTCGCCCTCGTCGATCAGGGGGTAGAGTGTTGGTAGTGAGAGCATCCGAAACTTTTCCCGTACCAGGAATTTGTTGAGGCGTCTCAAGTCTAGTATTGGGCGTAGGTCTCCCGTTTTTTTCGGTACCAGAAAGTAACGGGAGTAGAAGCCCTTCCCCCGTTGGTCGGGGGGGACCTTCTCCACTGCTCTCAGGCGAAGCAGGTCTCGAGCTTCGGAGAGGAGTAGAGGTAGCTGAGTCCTGTTGGGAGGGCAATTCCTTGGGGGGTTGTCCGGGGGAATGGCCCGAAAGTTGAGAGAGTACCCTGATGAGATCACGCCAAGGACCCATGCGTCCGTCGTGAGTTGTTCCCAGCGAGGGTAAAAGGCTTTGAGTCGACCTCCGATGGGAAGGCGGCCTGGGACTATGGCGGAGGGGGCCCGCCCCCTTCCGCGTGTCCCGTCAAAAGGACGGGGATGGTTTGGTGGTCGCGGGCGGTTGGGACTTGGGCATGGCCCTGTGATGGGCTTGCGGACGTCTGGGTGGGGGCCGCGAGAAAGCAGGGGTGGACTTTTGTGGGTAGCGGCGCGGAGGGGCCCTGTATGGCCTGGGCGCTGGCGGTTTGGGCTTTTGCCGGACAAGGGAGGCAAATGAGCGTTCATGCTCGGAGAGGCGTTTTGTCGCCGCCTCGATAGTGTCATCGAACAATTCCTTTCCCACGCAGGGGAGGTTAGCTAACCGGTCCTGTAAGTTGGGGTCCATGTCGACCAGGCACAGCCAAGCTAGTCGGCGCATGGCGATAGCGAAGGCTGCTTCTCTGGAGGAGAGTTCGAAGCCATCGTAGGCCGCGTGGAATAGATGAAGGCGCAGGTTGGAGAGGGACTCTAAAAGCAGGCCGAACGTTTCCTGCCGGGAGGCCGGTAGGTCAGTCTCAAAGGCTCTCAATAGTCCAATGAGGTGTTTGAGGTATGATGTGAAGGTGAAAGTGTAGCTTTGCACCCTAGAGGCCATCATTGCGTTTTGGTATAGTCTCCTGCCGAACTTGTCCAGGGTTCGGCCTTCCCGGCCTGGGGGTACCGCTGCTGAGACCCGGGACGGGTGAGCCTTTTTCAAGGAGGATTCCACTAGCAGCGATTGGTGGGAGAGCTGTGGTTGCTCGAATCCCGGATAAGGTACTGTGCGGTACTTGGCCTCCATTTTGGAGGGTACGGCCGTGACCATGTAGGGGGTCTCCAGGTTCCTGAAGAAGGCCTGTTGGAGTACCGGGTTAGGTGGTAAGCGAAGGGACTCTCTGGGCAGTGATGGCATATCCAGCTCCGCCAGGTACTCCTTAGAGTATCTGGAGTCGGACTGGAGATCTAAGTCCAATGCGTGGCCCATGTCTTGGACAAAGCGAGTGAAGGATGGGCGAGATGTCCCCGGAGCCCCGTGCGGGGTCAGGGAACGAGACCTTCGTCGGGTGGAGAAGGATAAGGAGGCTTCCCTCGAGTATCGAGGTTCATGCTCTGATCCATGCTCCGAGGTTGGGGAAGCACTGTGAGAGTGTTCCGGGGTTGTCGATCTTCGGCGTCTCGAGGGGCCCCTCGGAGACGATGCCGGGGTTAGGGGTACCGATCGATGTCGGATTGGTGACCTCGATCCGGACTCCCTCGGAGAATGCGTCCGAGGGGGAGTTCGGAGGATACGCGGGTTGGAGAGTGATAACTCAGCCACCCTTAGTGGTCCTGTACGAGGTGTGGGAGAACGGCCTCGTAGGGTTGGTGAACCTCGGGCCTTCTTGGAGGTACGGCGGTTCGAGGTTTCTGTCGTTCTAGCCAGACGTTTTGCCCCTCGGCGGTCCGCAGAGGGGGAACGTCTCGGGCGTCTCGGCGAGGAGTCCGAGGAGGATGGGATGCGGCGAGGGTTGCGCACCTTTCCTCGAGGTTGTTCGGTGTGAGGCTCAGGTTGGTCTGGCACATTCGAGGTCGAGGCCGATTGAAACTGGGCCATTGCAGCGGACAGCTCCGACGTGATCATCGCTCGGAGTAGGTCCTGGAAGACGGGCACGGACAGCATCGAAGGCATGTCCCCTGCCTCTGTGCGCTCCACCGGGGGCGACCTCGTATCAGAGTATTCCCGTGTGGTGGAGGCACGGCCCGAAGGCTTGGAGGGCTTAGACGGGGCTGTAAGCATGGGGCTTCCGCCATGCGTCGCCGTTGTCCCCAAGGCTGGCTTCTTCGCTGTTACAGAACCTGAAGAGGGAAGAGGGGACTTACCCGGAGCCGAGGCTTTCTGTTGTCCCGAGGACTTCGGGGTCGAGTCTCGAGGCGATGCCGAGGTTTCCGGGGCCGAGGTCAAGGCCGGGGCCGAGGCCAGGGCCGACCTCGAGGCCGAAGTGGAGGGTTGGTCCGGGGTGAAGAGATCCGCCATGCGGGCTTTTCTTCGGCGGAGGGCCCGGTTTTGGAAAATAGCGCACTGGGGGCAGGAGTCGGTTGGATGAGTCGCCCCCAGACAAAGGATGCACCGGCGATGTGGGTCTGTGAGAGAAAGAAGCCGCTCGCACCGGGTGCACTTTTTAAAGCCGGTCAAAGGCCGGGACATTAAATCGAAAGTAGCCGCGGCTCGATTAGCCACGCGGCCACGGGGACCCGGAAGCCTCCGGGTCGTTGAAAACGAAGCAGGAATCAAGTAAAAAGGTAAGGAATTCGCGCACAGCGACTTAATCGTGAAAAAACAAGAAAAAATCGCGGTGCTAGAAGGCAGTTGGGGCAGAGCCTGAAAAACACGTCTTCTAGGCTCGCGGAAAATTTTGAACTGGAGACCACGAGGGGATGCACCCCCTAGTGGAGCAGGAAGGCACGCATGCGTGGAGCAGCAGAGCAAACTTAAATCTTCAATCAAGTTTGCTTGAAAATGCTTCCGCATCGGGGCTCCGTAGATGACGTCACCCACATGTGAGAATATCATGCCTGCTTGTCCTGGGATAATAGAAATATATAGACAAAAGTTAAACTGAACCGCCAAGAAATCAGACTCTGCATACAATGCAACACTACAAAAGCAGTGACACGTCCCCTAATACTGTGCAAAATATAAAGACAGTAGATGTAAATTTGAAAAAACTGATACATAACAATCACCACTTTACAAATAAAAATAAAACAAATAATGAGAAATAAGAAAATACCATTTTATTGGACTAATCCATTTTTCAATTAGCTTTCAGAGGCCAAATCTTTCTTCAGAACAGTACAGTATACTGCTGTTATGGTATCCTGTCCTGAGGAAAGAGGTTTAGTCCTAAAAATTGCCTTATTTCCATTTCCTATTTATAAACTTTTATCAATACAGTTACAATACTACTTGATTCTAAGTAAAGCAACAAAAAAATCTTTCTACCCTATTATCGTTTCTGCTTTAATCATCTTCTTTGCTCTCTTCTTTCTATACAGCATTTGTCCTCTCTCCCTTCCATGCAACATCTGCCCTCTCTTTGCCCCTTCCACCCAGCTTCTGCCCTCTCTCTACCACTTCCATCTACTGCCCACACACTCTCTGACCCTTCCATCTACTGTCCACCCTCTCTCTATTCCATATGGCATCTTCCCTCTTTCTATGTCCCTTCAATAAACTGTATATCTGGAGTCCCTTCTCTCCATTGCACATGATTCATTTCAGCTTCACCCCTCTCCATTTTTCTGTCTCCACCCCCTCCCCTATGCTTTGGCATCTCTCTTTCTCTTCTCCTTTCCTTCCTTCCCACTCCACACCACGTGCAGCATTTCTACCCTTCCCCCTCCCCTGTGCAGCATTTTTAACCTCCCTCCTTCCCTGCCCAGCATGTCTACCCTCTCCCCCTTCCCTGCCCAGCATGTCTAGCCGGCTCCCCTGCTGAAAGCCACGGGTGTCCGCTCCTGGCGCAATCCGCGGCTGCGTCGGAAGCCTTCTCTTTGACATCATGACGTCAGAGGGAACGCTTCCGACGCAGCTGCAAATCGCGTGAGGAGTGGACGCCCGCGGCTTTCAGCAGGGGAGCCAGCCAGAAGATGAGCAATGCCGGTGAGCACCCGCGGACACCCCTGTTTACTGCTGCTGCTGGTTAAGGAAAGCATCAGCGGCAGAATAGGGAGGGTGGCCGGCTGTGCACTAGAGAGTTGCGCAGGGACAGAAGTCCCACCTGTCCCCATGAGGAATCCCTCCGTCCACACCCATCCCTGTGAGGAATCCCCTTCGTCCCCGCCCGTCCCTATAAACTTCAGAAATAGTTATTTCATTTAATTATGCTACTGAATTGAAGGCTCAGGTAGAGATTCATTTACAAATAAGCAAAGACACTTTATTAATTTGGAAATATTAATTGGGAAGAATACATACTTTTTAAACGGATTTCTACCAGAGCCTCTAATGTAAATATAAAATATAAATACTCAGCTGATGAGAACCCCCAAGCTGTCAGCTGAGGACTTCCTTTGCAGTTGGTCGGGGGTCCCTTTTGCCAAGCTTGGCAGGCAGCAATAGCGTCCCTGAGTCACAGATGCTGGCACCTCAGTGGCTCATGGATGTTGCCAGTGACTGCTGTGCTTGGTGGAGGGGAGTTCTGGCCGTCACTAGAGGAGGTCCTCTGCTTGGGGATCCCCACAGTCACAGCAAGGGTCAGCAAGTACTTCAACACTGTAGAAATAAAACCAGAAATGCATTTCCTTTTCTTTTGAACACAATACAAAGACATCTGCTATATACATTTCCCAAAGCTAACATATTATAGTCAATAAATTCCGTTCTTTACCTTTGTTGTCTGGAGACTTATTTTTCCATAAAGGTGGTACCAGTTTCTTTTTTCCGCTTTCCCATCTTCTGTAAATTATTCTGTTGCTGTCTATTGGTTCCTCCTAGAGCAAACAAGACAAAACTGCAGATCTGTACAAGACGCAGGCAAAATTTATTTGTGACAAAAAAAATTTTTTTTTAACCCTTTACCAATCAGGGGACCCGACACGGTCCGTGTTTCGGACAAACCTTCGTCAGGGGTCCATGGAAAAAGTAGAGGGAAAAACAAAAAGTCACAAAAAAACTGTATAGTGGCAACAAAGTATGGGCGATGTCAAGATCCGTCACTGTCGTCACTGACGACTTATTACAGTGACGGATCTTGACGTCGCCCATACTTTGTTACCACTATACAGTTTTTTTGTGACTTTTTGTTTTTCCCTCTACTTTTTCCATGGACCCCTGACGAAGGTTTGTCCGAAACACGGACCGTGTCGGGTCCCCTGATTGGTAAAGGGTTTAAAAAAATTTTTATTTTTGTCACAAATAAATTTTGCCTGCGTCTTGTACAGATCTGCACTTTTGTCTTGTTTGCTCTTCGTTGTTTTTTTTACTGCAGTTTAGGTTGGAACTCTTCTTTTTGTTTTGTTGCTTTGGTTCCTCCTACCATGGTCCAGCATTTATCCCTTTCTCATCTTTCATCCCTGCCCACCAGTCTCATGCCCATTTCTCCTTCTATCACCCCTCTCCAGCACCATGCCACATCTCTCCCTCCATTCCCTTCACCACTATGTCCAACATTCCTCCCTCTTGCATCCATTTCAATTTGTCCATTCCACCACAAAATTTCTCCCTCTCATCTGTACTTCACTCCCTCCCTATGACCAAAAATTCTCCTTTCTTCCATTCCCCATGTACACAACCATCTCTTTCCCTCCCTTCCTCTCTCCCAAGTTCATGCCTTCTGTGGCCAAAAACCCATTCCATCCCCCATCTCAGCATCTCTTTCCCTCCCTTCCTCTCTCCCAAGTTCATGCCTTGTGTCCAAAACGCACTCCCTCCCCCCTTTTGTGTTCCGCGTTTGCCTCCCAGCCCATCTTAGCAACTTTCTCAACAAAATGGAGCTGGAGCCGCGAGGCTTGTCTTCTTATTTTCATTTTTTTTTTGAATGCCATGTCTTACAATATATTTACACTGCATATTTTGCTTGCTTTACTCATGAGTATTCCATATAGCAGCTTGATTTGCATGACTACATTGCATTAGCTTGTATTACATAATAATGGTGGTGTTGGAAGATTTATTTTCAAATGTGCAACGTTGCATTACGTCCAGGATTTGTTGTTCTTTCCTCCGGACCGAGGCCGCGTCCTGCACAAGCTCCACCCACCACAGTCTGCTATTCCAAACAATGAATGGGTTGAAGGCAGCAAAAGGCGATTCTCACCGCGCAGGCGTCTTGGCTTCCAACAAGCGAGCCAATCGTTTCGTGCCATGCTGCCTCGACACCCGCCTCCATCACACAAGTGAATCAATGGGGTGAAGGGGGAGGCGGAACTCTGCCGGCTACAGTTGGGTATTTCATGGTGAGCCGGGTGGCGAATTGAAGAATCTATTTCCTGCCTGCCCTGCCGCGCACACATAACCGATTGGAAGTCTTCCCCGACGTCAGCGCTGACGTCAGAGGGCAGGCTTTGCTTAAGCCCTCCCTCCGACGTCAGTGCTGATGTCGGGGAAGACTTCCGATCGGCTATATGTGAGCGGCAGGGCAGGTAGGAACAGAAGACGAGCCTCGCGGCTTGAGATGTATTTAACCCCGCGGGTCCCCCTGTCGTCCCCATTCAGCTCTCTCCTGTGCACCCCCTTGGGGCGTGCACCCGGGGCGGACCGCCCCCCCCCCCCCCCAGGTACGCTACTGTATAGATGTCCAAAAAGCATCCTAAATCAGCACTTGGACATTATAATCACCAGGATAGGGTCCCTGCTCAGAAGAGCTTACAATCTAATTTAGACAGGACATTTCAGGGTTGGGGAGATTGTAGTGGGTATTGGTATCTGACAGCAGTGAGTGGAAGTTAAGAGTTGAACTCAGTTTCAAAAAAATGGCCCTTTAGCTTGGATTTGAACACTGCCAGGGATGGAGCATGACGTATTGATTCAGGAAGCCTATTCCAGGCATACAGCGCCGCAAGAAAGAAGGGACAGAGTCTGGAGTTGGCAGTGGAAGAGAAGGGTACAGATAAGAGGGGCTTGCCCGATGAGTGGAGATCACGGGGGGGGGGGGGGGAGCATATGGAGAGATAAGCAAGGAGAGATATTGGGGGGCTTCAGAGCAAATGCACTTGAATTCCATCCCTGCAAGCCCTGTTCTCATCTGCTTAAGCTTCGAACACTTAAGGAATGCTTGGAAGGAAGATGGTGGCCACATGAAGGGGCATGTGACAGGAGTTGACAGTAGAGGGAGGAGAGCTTCCTCTTGTCCCACCACCAGAGACTGCCTCAGTTCTGTCATACCAATGAGTATTTTTTTAACAGATTGTCTTAGCTTTGTTATTCTGACAAGCACCTTTTCATAAGGACTTCTGTCCTGAGGAAGGCCATTGCACCAAAACACAAACTGTTTTGGGTCTTTTGCTTCTTTGGGTAGGATTTTTAGTACATTTGTTGAATAAACTGTTGGCCATCCAGATTTACCCCCCTTTTTTGAAACTGCGATATCAGTTTCTAGCGTGGGGAGCCACGCTGAATGGCCTGCGCTGCTCCCGACGCTCATTAAGTTCCAGTGAGCATCGGGAGCAGTGCGAGCCATTCGGCGCGGCTCCCCGGGCTAGAACTGCTATCACAATTTCGTAAAAGAGGGGGTTAGTGTCCCATTCTATTTCTTTGGTACTCATAATGAAAACATCCCTTCTCACTACCATTTGTTCACTTTTCTTAAATGGAATTGCCATTTCATACGCTTAAATTATAACACAATGAAAACTGAGTTCCTCCTCGATTCAAGTGGGACACTTATAGTTGCAGGGCATGCAGCTGTTTGAGGATGTCGGAAGCGAGGGGTGGGGAGGGGGGGAATGAGCCTGACCGACCTAGAAAATAAAATGAGGACACTTGAAAACTAACCAAACACGACTTGGAAATCGCACGCGAGGCCCATCCAGCACAAACATGAAACCCAGGTATCTCATTTCAGAACGTGACTTGAAACACAACCGCCTCATGCCAGGAAGATTTACTAAGCCTGGAATTCCCAGCAGCCATGAGCCAGTCTGAGGACAATTATGCTTGCTGGTACTTAGCCAGCTCTGTATTGAATTAGGATACCTAGATACTTACTAGCAGGGCCAGATTTAGATGAAAAGAGACCCTAGGCTATTCCACTTATGAGGCTCTTTCACCTCCCATTGAACCCCCCCACCCCCCTCCGATGCCAGCCTGCCTGCCCCCATCCCCCTTCCACTGAACCCCGATGCGAGTCTGGGCCGCCCTGTCCTGACGGATTTATGTTTTGCCTCTCTCCCCGTGGGGCTGGGCTTTGCCCAGCTGTTTCCGGACTGACGTCTTTCCCTCCCCGATCCTCCTCCCAGGGTGAGAAAAAGAAAGGGAAAAGCTGAGTTGGGGCCCTGTTGCGGCCGGAGCCGGTTCCGATCCCAAAGTGGAACCGAGGTAACCGGGGAGCGGCTAAAACCTGAACCGGAGGCAGGATCGGACCGAGGACCGGCGCGCGCCCCCACCCGGGGCTGAGACCGATTCCCCTCTGAAGCTGAGAAAGGGGTGGGGGAGGGAGAGGAGCAGCGGGATCCAATCCAGAGCTGGAGCATGTGTGCAATTCAGATTCCCCACCCCCGGCTGAATTTTGATGAGTCGCTGGCGCAGGCGCCGTGAGGAGTGACACAGAAGCACACCTCACGACACCAGGACTCATGATATTTCAACAGCGCATGCGCGCTCTAGGATTTTATTATTTATGATATAATCATGAAAATATAAAATAAAGCACATAATATACATTTTAAATTATGCAAATTAAAACATATATTAAGAACTTACTTAGAATTCTTTTTTTTTTTTTTAATCTTTATTTTCATTTTATAGTATTGACATAATATTAGTCAAAATAAGAAAATAATACAACTCAGTTCAAAGATTAAAATGAGACAATCTTCTATATATATAAAATCGGAGGTATGTAT
Source organism: Geotrypetes seraphini (assembly GCF_902459505.1). Lineage (NCBI taxonomy): Eukaryota > Metazoa > Chordata > Amphibia > Gymnophiona > Dermophiidae > Geotrypetes > Geotrypetes seraphini. The sequence goes on from NC_047085.1 coordinate 232,117,354, forward strand.
GTGTGTATGTATGTGTGTATGTGCCACGATCACGCAAAAACGGCTTGACCGATTTGAACGAAACTTGGTATGCAGATCCCTCACTACCTGGGGTGATATGTTCTGGGGGTCTCGCGGCCCACCTGCACACGTGGGCGGAGCTACAAACATAAAATCAGATTTCACCCATTCATGTCAATGGAAAAAATGTAAAAAGCTGCCATTCTCACAGTAATTCCAACTACCTGGGGTGATATGTTCTGGGGGTCTCGCGGCCCACCTGCACACGTGGGCGGAGCTACAAACAGAACATCAGATTTCACCCATTCATGTCAATGGAAAACATGTAAAAAGCTGCCATTCTCACAGTAATTCCAACTACCTGGGGTGATATGTTCTGGGGGTCTCGCGGCCCACCTGCACACGTGGGCGGAGCTACAAACAGAACATCAGATTTCACCCATTCATGTCAATGGAAAACATGTAAAAAGCTGCCATTCTCACAGTAATTCCAACTACCTGGGGTGATATGTTCTGGGGGTCTCGCGGCCCACCTGCACACGTGGGCGGAGCTACAAACAGAACATCAGATTTCACCCATTCATGTCAATGGAAAAAAAGTAAAAAGCTGCCATTCTCACAGTAATTCAAAAACGGCTTGACCGATTTGAATGAAACTTGGTATGCAGATCCCTCACTACCTGGGGTGATATGTTCTGGGGGTCTCACGGCCCACCTGCACACATGGGCGGAGCTACAAACAGAAAATCTTATTTCACCCATTCATGTCAATGGAAAGGATGTAAAAAGCTGCCATTCTCACAGTAATTCCAACTATAAAACACTTTATATGACACTATAACCACTAGGGACATCTTTTCTATTCTACCACGGACACCATACATATAGAGTTTGTATGTTCTAAATGTGTTTGTAACTGTTTCCTTCATGCACCCCAGTTCATAATGTTATTACATTACATGAGTACTCACATATGCTGAACTAGGCACACAGGTTCCATTCTGAACTGGGAAAAAACTGCATGGAGTTTCTTTTCAACCTGAGTTTCCACATATTGAGTTGTTTAAATCAATACTGAAACTTTTGGATGCCACTTATTCCAACAGATCTTCCTTTTCAGTTTAAGAGATTGCTAATTCCAGTGAGACTTGCATTCATTCACCACTATAAAGTATCTTTATTTGAATCCATTTACAGTGTTATTGCTATAATTAAATACCCGTGCAACGCCGGGGCATCAGCTAGTAGGTAATAATGAACATTTACAATTGAAATACAGAAATCAAAGCAAAATTTTCCTTTCTCATACGGCATAACATTAAACCCAAAATAATTTTTACTGGTTTGTATCGTTAGACCTCAATCCATGGGGGAGAGAGCTTTAAAATTGCTGAAATCTTAATCAAATAATACAAAGAAGAATGAAGATGGTAGCGGGGGAGAACATAACCAAAAACCTTATACTTGAGCAGGTTGAGACTGAAGTTCTCTCAATAATTTTAAATTTACTCTTTAGCAGAAATAAATTTTGTCAACTGCTGAGGTTCAAAGAAAATAAATCTATTCCCTTGATAGGTCATTACACATTTACAGGGGAATCTGAGTACAAACGTCGCACCTAACTGCAGAACCCTTGGTCTCAAAATAAGAAATTTTTTACTTCTCTTTTGGGTCATTCGTGACACATCTGGATACATTCTCACTATTTTAGTCATAAATGGAACATCTTTAAACTTAAAAAACAATTTAAGCATCCATTCCCTGTCAGCATCTATAGCAAATTGTACAAGTAGCGTAGCAGTTGCCGGTATCTCTTCACCTGATCTCTCCAGGAAATTTGTCAAATCCAAACTATCAGCAGACAAATTCTGCTGGTTTGGTTTTTGAACAGATGCTCTGGTTGGTAAATAATATATTTTAGTGAGAGGCGGATAGGAGGTTTCGGAAACTTTCAAAACTTCTTTCAAATACTTTTTACATGTATCCTGCGCTGAAATAAGTGGTAATTTTGGAAAATTGATAATCCGAAGATTACTTCTTCTAGTCATATTTTCCAACATTTCCACCTTAAAATTAAGGTTTCCACTGTATTTTACCCAGACCGAAGCCTGGGACTCCACTGTTTTTATTCTAATTTCATGTCCATCCACTTTATTTTCAACGCTGGATATCCTATTTTTCATTTCCAAATTTTCAGACACAACAGAGGTATAACATGTAGTAAGTTGCTGCATTTGAGTTCCCAAAGAGATTTGCAAACTAGATATTGCTTCCCAAATTGTCTCCATATTGAAAACCTTGGGCCTCTGCATTGGTATCAGTTCAGCACCCAGAACCTCTGGTGAAAAAGTACCTGGAACTTCAGCAGGCGAAGAAGTCAGTGTCAGGAAATCCTGAGGCAGTTTCTGTCCCAGCTCCTCCGAATGCACAGATAATAATTTTGGCTTCACCCCTCCTCCTACTGAGCCGACTCCCGAGCTCAGCATGTCTGGAGAGCAAACACCCTGGGGCATTTCCTCCACCGTCGACTGGCCAAACGCCCCCGAACGACTCAGAGGACTTTGCTCTTCCGTCGATCGGTCAAACGCCCCCGGGCGACTCGGAGGACTCCGCTCTTCCGGGGTCAAAGATGTTGCCTTGAGGGAGAGCTGCGACGCTTCAGCCAGCGTGTCTCACCCAGCCGAGAAAACCTCCGGCTGTGTTGGCGTCCCTCGCTGAAGGAAGGCGTCCATCGGGCCCGTTGCTGCTGGTAAGGATTCGTCGGGGAAAATCCGAAGCTTAGATTTTCGTTTCACCATTTCACCATTCAGAAGAAACAGCAGTCAGGGAACATCCGTGGCGTCTAGCTCCAGGCACCCGCAGCCATCTTCCTTAGGCTACTCCTCCACGTTCAGACATCCAACTTACTTAGAATTCTATGAAATGAAGATATTGTCACAAAAAAATTTTTCAATAGTCTATAAACACTTCACTAAAGTATTGAACCTACTGAACTCAAAAGGCGAGAATCAAATGATCGTGTACGCAATCCTAAAATAAGAATCTTTTCTAATAACATTAACACGAGTTTCATATTATCAAAGTAACACGAATATAACCGAACGTCGGGATATCAATAGGTCTGTTCGTTTGTCTGTTCCAATCTACACCAATCTGCACTTTATTTATGCAAGAACAAACCAGAGCTTAGTAGCATAAGGCACGTCAATATTTGCCATAGCAATCAGTGAACGTATGAACTATACTTTGGTGCAATCTAGTATATACAAACGAACAGACCCAATGAGCCGAATGCATTGATCTTAACCAATACATTTTTATGTTTGTTTATTAGTCATATGCGTAGAATTTCTCCTTATTTTCGGTTCAGTGTTTTAGTGTTCACTGTTTTTAGAATAGTGTAATTTTAATTTTGCTAACAATTTGAATGTAGGCCCCCTCTTGATCTTGAGGCCCTAGGCTGAAGCCTAGTTAGCCTATAGGAAAATCCGGCCCTGCTTACTAGTGCCGTCTAATCCTGTCAGTTAACTCTTAACTGATCACAGCTGTAGCAACCGTACAGGCATGTTGGAATTTCCTCATCATTCCAACAAAGAATTGTTAGAGAGGGCTCAGTCCCATTCCATACATGATTTTTACATACTGAGCTGGTGATATTAGACTGGCAGTGAAGGAGAAGCAAATCCTAGGCACCTTAGGCTTGATCCATCCAGGAAGAGTGGCATGGATTGCTAGTTTTGGTGAAAGCACAGAGAAAGTTTCTCTTTGGGCTAGATTCACTAAAGACCCCAAAGCGAACCGATCCATGTGTGGTCCGTGTCCAAGTCTTTCAGGCCAATCAATTCAGTAAAGCTTGTCTATGCAAATGATTTGATCGTAAGCATGCCCCCAATCGCGCACACGGATCGCTGTAAGAGCGATCAAAACGCATGCACACAGTATCCTTGTTGGTTTAGAAGCAAATTACGTATGCGCTAGCTCTTAGGACTTTACGGCGTAGTAAATGTGCGGGGTTTAATCGCACACATTGCCGGCAGCGAATGCGCCGACCGCAAAGCATTGTTGTCATAAAAAAATGCAATATAAAGAACTGTAGAAGAGAGCTACCTCTTCTTTTCGGAAGTTCTGTTGGAGTTGGAGGTTTTGTAAGGAGCGATCGCTTCGGAGGTTTGTGAGCAAGCTGTTGAAGCTGTGACTGGAGCTGTTGGTGGAGGAATTCTTTGAGTTCGTCCTTTTCTTATGGAGCAATTTCAACGTTTGTAGTGCGCGCTTCGAACCAGCTTAACAACTCTCCATTATATTTCTCTTTTTTTTGGGTAAGTTGTTTAAAAGTGTAGGCCGTTTGCTCACGGATCAGGGGGGAGGTGTGAGGAGACCCCGTAGGTTCAGTCAATACTGTACTTGATACTGTACCTCTGGATCGGAGGGAGGGTGGTTATTCGGTGTAACATGGCAGTTCTTTTAAATTCCAGGACATATACAGGCATTTTTGTATCTAAACCTTAAGGGTGGATATGAGAGTACTCTGGAGGGGGGGGGGGGGAGGGGTTCGTTATTCTAACCTGGCTGTTACTTTCAATTGCAGGAGATATGGAGGCACAGGGAGTGTTCAACACCAAGGTCAGAGCATGCAGATTCACAGATGAAGAGCTTGATGTTCTTGTAGATGATGTGGTGGAAAAGTTTAAAGATCTATTCCAGAACACAAAGCTTTCCTCTGGGATGAAACTGGCTATTTGGTCCAAAATAGCTTCTGATGTCAGCGCCTTTGGTGTTTCTAAGCGCACTGTCCCGCAATGCAAGCACTGTTGGCAAGACATCCGTGGCATGGTAAAGGCCAAGTCCAGCAAGATATACAGATATGGAAAGGGTACCGGCGGTGGCCCTCCATGTGCTGTACAGCTGACTGACCTGGAACATTGTGTATTTCAGACCCTGCGTCCTGCGTCCTGGTGGTGTGGACACATCAGCGCTGCCCAGTGATGATGAAAATGGTGAGTTTAGTGTCCTTTTTTTGGGTTACTTCACATTTCTACGTTCCTTGTTTTATGCTGTTGTTCCAACTGATTTGTGTTTTATCTTACAGCGGAAACACATTCTCTTGTGTCTAATGGCCAGGCAGGGGCTGAAGTCGCCCTAGACCCTTCAGCGTTTCCCGAGGCCTTAGGCGCCTGGGACAATCAGGCCCTAGGCTCCTGTAGGTTGGGCAGGGGAGGGGTGGGCCCGCCTCATTTGGATGGAGCCAGTGCGAGGACCCGGCCGGTAAGCTGGTAAGCCCGGGGGAGGGGTGTTCTGGGGTGGGATTTTGTTGGAGGGGGGGTCTGTGGAGGAGGGTTGGGATGTTTTGTTGGGGGGTTCATTGGGGGAATCCGGCAGGAGGGGAGCGGGGCCTACTGGCAGGAAGGGATGAGCACCTTTCTGCCGGCGATCGTCGGGGGCAGGTGGGGGGTCTTTAGGCAGGAGGGATTGGGCATCTCTTCTGCCTCATTCGTGTAGGAGGAGGGGAGACTGGCGGCCATAACCGTGGCCGCTATACTAATCGCAGCATGGAGATCCCTTGCCGTGATTAAGTGTAGCGGCCGCATCCAAAGTAACCCGGTTCTGTAACCGACATCTGTAACATGGACGTCGGTTACAGAATCGGGTTTAGTTTGGGCGGGTGTAGGCCCGATTCTATAGAATCAGGGCCTAAATGCTAACGTGTGCATGTTATCCTATGGCCACGTTAGCGGTTAATGTAATGTAATGTAATGTAATTTATTTCTTATATACCGCTACATCCGTTAGGTTCTAAGCGGTTTGAAGAAAATATACATTAAGATTATAAATGAGAAGTAAGAAGGTACTTAAAAAATTCCCTTACTGTCCCGAAGGCTCACAATCTAATTAAAGTACCTGGAAATTAATAAAGAAGAGAAAATAAAGATGGTTGAAAAAATAAAAATTATATGTGAATTTATAGGATTTTATAGGATTATATGTGAATTTAAGCACATGTTGATTTAGCGCACACTAAAACACTTAGCGCACCTTAGTAAAAGAGGGCCTATGTTATATCAGATCATAAAATAGAATCATTCTAGAAAAAAGAAGGCATAATCGTGTGAGGGTATATATATATATAAATTGGAAAATATTAATATCAACTAAAATATAAATTGTCCTCATAAAAGGTCCTCTAAAAAGTAAAAAAAAAAAAGAAAAGAATAGAATAGAATAGAAAGAAGGAAGAAATAAGAAAAAGAAGTACCGTACTTACAACTGGAGTGTTGTGGATTCTTAATGTAGCAAAACATAAAAGTGGCTTTTTCGCCACAGCAGAGTACTCAGAGATTGTTTCATAGCTGTTGTTGCCACTTCCCAAGGCTAAGTTTTTGTTTGCAGTTTTATTTGATACCTTATCCACCTGGGACCCCTGATGAAGGCGTGTTAACCGAAACACGGACCGTGTCGGGTCCTTTGGTTTGGTTCAAGGTGGTAACATTAACTGCATTCATGATTTTGGTTTAATAAATTTAGCCTGCATCTTTGTACATCTGTCTGCAGTTTTCTTTGTTTTGTCTTGTGCTCTTTTTACTGCAGATTGTGTTGGGTTTTTTTCCTCTTGTTGTTTGGTTTAAGTTGCTGCTGATTATTTCTGAAGGCACTATCATGAATACTTCTCCCTCCAAATCCGTGGGTTTAGTACCCACGAATTCAGTTATTTGCGATTTTTTGCCCTGGACCTCCCCCTAGTTTTTAAAGACTGAATCACTGCATCCCGGACCTCCCCAAACCTCACCTGGTGATCTAGCAGTGATGCGGAGCAGGAGCGATCTTCCTACGCTCCTGCCCCGTGCAGAGCCATCATCAAAATGGCTGCCGTGAGTTCCTGTGGTCTCAAGAGACTACAACGGGAACTCACAGCAGCCATTTTTGATGATGGCTCTGCAGGGGGCAGGAATGTAGGAAGATCGCTTCTGCCTCGTGTCACCGCTAGACCACCAGGTAAGGTCTGGAGAGGAGGCAAAAGGGAGGTGGGGGTGGATCACAGTTGGTCCAAAAAATTATTTGTGAATTTTCCATATTCGCGGTCCGGCTCTGCCCCTAACCTTCGCGAATTCAAAGGTTCTCGACAGACACATATAAAAGAGAGAGTATCTGCTACATAGGGCTTACAATCTATTCAAGACAAACACAAACAAGAGGTTCAAGATGAATAGCAGAAGTGGTCAGGATGTAAAAGCATTAAGAGGATAATTCTTTCAGTGGATACATCCTTTTTGGTGCCCCAGTGCCACATGGTGACAGCCTATTCTGTAAAGGCATTTGGGCAAAACCAAAAAAGAAAAATGGCAGACCCCACAGCAGTAAACTAGTTAAGAAGAATAGTACCTAATAAATGGTCTTCCCCCCCCCAAAAAAAAAAAAAAAAAGAGAAAAAGGCCTGAAGAGGTCCAAAAAAGTAATAGGTTTGACAAGCTCTCAATGTTCACCACAAAGCTACGACTCATTTGTGCTCCCGAGGTTGTGTGCTCTTACTTAAAATCTATATTATTGAGCATTTACCATAAAAGCCTGCATCAGGAGTTGTAATTTTAAGTGCCAAACGCAGTCCCCTGTTGAGTTGTACTTTTATAGTGGACATTGAAAGCTCTTCTGATATGTTACTTAATAAAATTGTTATTTGGACCTCTTCTAGCCCCTTTCCCCTTTTTTGAGAAGAACATTTATCCTGCCCTACTCTTCTTGACGGCATTCGGGCACCCAAACCTCGGTGCTCAAAGCTTACCATGCTTGCAACCAGTGGAATAGTAGAAGGTGGTGCCTGGAATTGCCGCGCTGTGCACCTCCTGTACTCACATACTTTCCTCCCTGCCCCCTTTATATCTTATGGTGGAGGCACCGGCACTTCCTCTCCTCACCGCCCACTCATCTCTTCAGATTTTCAGTGGCAGCGAGCAGCATCTCTTAGCTGCTGCTCGCACTGGCCTCAGCTCTCCTTCTGATGTCACTTCCTGGTCCTTTTTTCCTGTCAAACTCACAGGGGTCAAAATATCCTGCTTCCCCCCAGGAATTACTACATGCAGACTGCATAAAATTAGGTGCACACTTTCCATGCACGTACTTTGATAAAAATCCTTTCCCATTTGCAAAACAGGCTTTACATGCAGAAAATAATTAAATTACCCCTTAAGTCTACATGTTATAACTTTTCGATTTCAAGAAGTGAAAATATATCCTCAGTTATTTTCTGCTTGGATATAAATACAATGGGCAGCATTAAGGCACAGCCAAACTAGGTATGTGCCTATGTGAAGCAGGAGCCCTTGTAAAGGGCTGGTCTTAGGCAGAAGCAACATGACTTGTCGTACAAAACTCCGCAGCCCCAATATGTCTGCCTCCCTAACTTGGAGCACCCTTCCCACAGTTCTGTACCTTAACTTATATCTAAGGTAGCAATTTCCATATCCTCATCATCAGCCAAGCCCAGAACCTCCTCATTGCTGTATCCCACTCCCTTTTGATGTCACTTCCTGTTTCTGCAAAGATGGGATGGAGTAGCAAGGAGGCTCCTGGCTCAGCAGCCAATGAGATATGAAAATCTCTGAGAGATTCAAAGGAAAGGATGGAAAGGCAAATATAGGTCAGCCAGCATAGGGATTTCCCCAGAGAAATGGGAATCCAAAGGTAGGTGTTGGGCTTGAGCCAGTGCAGGGAAGGGGTTTGGGCATGCTGGGCAGTCAGCATTGTGAGGCATGGGGAAGCAGGCATGTATGACTAGCCTCTGCTGCCTTGATTGCAACAGAGTCATCTGGCATCACTGTGGGCTGCAGCTTTTAAGTGGTGTTTTGTGGCAGCAGAATCTGATGGAAAGTCTGATGTCTGCAGCACTTTAAGCAATACTTTGTTGGGAATGGTGACCATTTTGATGTCATACTGAATGACACTCAACCTCCTTATTGCCTCCTTAACCCTCAGGGGCCCAGCTAGGGCTCCAAATCGTGCAAGTATGAAGGAAAACCTGAAAAAGGCTCTAGCAGAGCTGCAGCTGTGGATCAATCCCCAAGCATGACCACTACACTGAAACACAACTAGGAATATGGGGAAGAAAGCATGGGGGCTGTCTTCTAGTTCTTTCACTGTAAGTTGTTGTCTGCTCTAATTATTCAGGTGGGTTCTGAGCTGTAGATAGTAGAAGTGATGCTGGAAGAGGCAGCACATAGGGACGTGACCTTGGAGGGCCAATACAAGCCATGTAAGCCCTTTTGGAGTGGAGTTGCCTAGTGGTTAGAGCAACTGGCTCAGCACCATGAGGTTGTGAGTTCAATTCCAACTACAGTACAGCGCCTTGTGACTCTGGGCAAGTCACTTAACACTTCATTGCCCCAGGTACAAAATAAGTACCTCAGGCCATTGACCAAACCATTAGGCTACTCCTACTTTCTGCTCCACAAGGTTTTTTCTGAAATAGTCATGGCTGAGTGGAATTAGATCTGACACTGGCCTCTATGATTGGCCAAGAGGGGCTGGAGTAGTGGCGTGATAAGGTGGGGTAGGGGACTGCCTTGAGCGCTGTCTATGCAAGGGGCACTGGCGCCTCTATGCTCTCTACCCCGCATACCTCTTTAAACATTCGTTGATATGAGCAGCATTTTCCACTTGCTGCTCAGGCTGGTCTCAGCTCCCTTCTTATATCACTTCCTGGAAAATGCACGCGCCAGTAAACATTTCAAGAGGTGTGCAGGGGCAGGGGAGCGCCCAATCGGCAGGGAAGAGTAGGGCAAGGGGATAGTAGTTGAAGGTCAGTTAGAACCTTCTGTGGTGGTAATTTTTTTCACTAAATAATTCTTCAGATGTTGGTCAATTTACATGCTTATTCTTATAGACATTCAGTATCCTAAATAAATCTTATATTCCTTCCTTCATTTTTTTAAGGGCTTCAGATATGCCAGGGTCAATTTACATGGCCATATGCTGGTTGAGGAAATGGAGCACACAAGCCAAGTCTTAAGGGACTGGAGGAGTTGCCGTACAATGAGAGGCTAGAGAAACTGGGCCTCTTCTCCCTTGAAAAGAGGAGACAGAGGGGACATGATCGAAACATTCAAGATATTGAAGGGAATAGACTTAGTAGAGAAAGATTGTTCACCCTCTCCAAGGTGAAGAGAACGAGAGGGCACTCGCTAAAGTTGGAAGGGAAAAGATTCTGTATAAACGTAACGGAGTTCTTCTTCACCCAGAGAGTGGTAGAAATCTGGAATGCTCTTCCAGAGGCTGTTACAGCGGAAAGTACCCTCCAGGGATTCAAGACAAGGTTAGACAAGTTCCTGCTGAACCAGCATGTACGCAGGTAAGGCTAGACTCAATCAGGGCACTGGTCTTTGACTTAAGAGCTGCTGCGTGAGTGGACTTCTGGGCACGATGGACCACTGGTCTCACCCAGCAATGGCAATTCTTATGTTCTTTGTGGAAGCTACCTGACCACAGTTGGAGATGAAAACTCATTGAGAGAAAACACCCAGGCGATCCCCAATTTGAGGGCAGCAATTTCTCTGGGATATTAATCTCCACTAGATCTGTTAGGTTTACCTAGATACTTTTTGGCTTGCTATGGAAAATTTTGCTACATGTATGTGTTGTGATTTTTTTTTTTTAGCAAATGATGTGATAGTTTGGTTAGGCTGGAATGAGCTTCAATAGCAGCTCCAGTAGTTGGAACCCAAGGTATCAAGCTTTGACAGTAACTCGGTAGTTCCAGGCAGACTTCTACGGTCTAGCACCCAAGACTATAAAAGAAAAAAGACAATTCAAGCATAAATTTTCATTAAGTGTAATTGTTGGGCAGATTGGATGGACCATTAAGGTCTATATCTGTCATCATTTACTATCCCCCCCCCTTTTTACAATGTCGTGCTAGTGTTTTTAGTGCCGGCCGTGGTGATAACAGCTCAGACGCTCATAGGAATTCTGAGCCTCGGAGCTGTTACCACAGTGGCCGGTGCTAAAAACGCTAGTGTGGCTTTGTAAAGGAGGGGGTATGTTAGGAACTTATGCACTTAACATCTTTTTTGGCTATGTTATCTCTGGTGTTGCCTCTCCAGACTGAGCTACAATAATAGAGGAATTTTAAAGTACTCTGCCCATATACCTGGATTTTCTTAGATACTATTTTTCCTTTATTCTCTTCCATCTTATGAGACTTGGAACTCCTAGCTTTAAGCAATGAAAATATCCAGAAATTTTCAGTTCAAGTCCACCACAGTTAGGTTTCTTATAATACGAGGGTCATTTCATAAATAATCCAGATGGTTGGCAACATTGGGAAGTGGATGATGCAATTGCAGTAAACCTTGTTTCACTTTCACTTCAGTGCTTGAAGCAGCAGGATGTGTGCTTAGGAGCTCTGTAGTGTACATAGTGTGGCTGTGACAAGTGTGGGAAATGGAGGCTGCAGGTGTCTCGGGTACTGTGTCTGTTGATGATCAGAGACACCTGGACAATGCAACCGTGCTGAAACAAAGATTCAACGTTGAAGGTCAGGCATTCTTGAATCGCCTTGTTGCTATTGATGAAACGTGGGTCAGAGACTTTGAACCGGAGCTGAAATCACAGTCCAATGAATGGAGAGCTCAATCTTCCCCATGACCCAAAAAATTTAAACGAGCTCAAAAGTCAAACAAATGATGGTTTTTGCTTATGATCATGAAGGCATCATCATCACAAAGTTCCATGTGGAAGAAGTGTCACAGCAGTGTATTATCGTAATTTTTTTGCAACAAATGCGCAGAAAATTGCACAAAACCCAACCTCAGTTGCTCTTGGCTGGGCCACTCATTCTTCACAACACTCACCCGCACATAAGGAATGTTGTAATTGAAAAACTACATGAATACGGCTGGGAGGTGTTACCTCATGCTCCCTGCAGTCCAGACATGAGTCCACCAGACTTCAACCTTTTTCCAAAGTTGAAACAATCTATGCGTGGATATTGTTTTGCATCTCTGGAAGAGCTTTCTTCCGCTGTTACCCAAGCCATTCAGCAATTGAAGAAAAACAGTGTCTTGGATGGAATAATGAAGCTTCCCAGACGTTGGGACTCGGTCATTGCAAAGCAGGGAGACTATATTGAAGGATTGTAAAGTAATACTTGGACCCCACCCCCCCAAAAAAAAACCCAACAACAAACATGTAAACAAAAAAATTAATTAGTGTGCATTATTTATGAAATGACCCTCGTACATTGTACTTATTTGAATGTTTTTGTGTAAAAATTTTGCTTGATTTATCTTTATTTGAAATTTCATAAATAAAAAAAATCTTCTCACTGAACTGGTCTACTCTGTACAGGGCCTTGCAACTGTTAAAGACTGTCCCTGCCAGTGTTCCCGCTAAGCTGCGCTGGTGTGCGCTGGCGCACAAAATATTACATCGCAGCGCACAAGTTTCTCGTCACAGCGCACACACGTGCTTGCAGGCAGGCGAGCTGGCAGTCCATGTAACGCGTCGCAAAGGTAAGGGGAGGCTGGGGGAGGAATCGGACGTCGGGGTGGGGGTGCGAGCAGGGAGGGGGGCGATCGGAAGAGGCGTACGGCAGATGGCAGGGCGGCGAGAGGAGAGTCGGGTGGGGGGGGGGAGTAACACAGGAAGAGAGCGGCAAATCCGGGCAAGGCAAGACTTGCAGAGGCGTACCTAGGGGGTGCGGGGGGTCGATCCCGACGGTCCGCTCAGCTCGCCAACAAGGAGAGGCAGCCGGACTCGCGTACGCTCCGACCGCCTCTTCTTGCAAGAAGCCGGGTCTTATTCAATCAGGAGCTGCTTTGACATGAGTGAAGAATTGATTCCATTCCAGTTTCACAACAATTATTCTACAACATATTGAGTGAACTCTTCTCACTGAAGGCAAACTTTGTGCCCAATAAAATGGTTTTCAATATTTTGTTTTAATGTATTTATACTTTTGTGTAGAAGCTGGAATTGATAGATTGTCTAGAAATTGAAAGCATCAAACGTATTGTCTTCTGGACTGTTTTTAATTTACAGTTTACACATATGGATGTAACAGACATAACTACATTTGTTGTAAAACATTTATTAAGATATCATTTCATCCCTACAATTTCTGTAGACTGTTTTAAAATAAATTTGAGTTTTTCTGGTAAAAAAAAAAAATAAAGAATTTTGTACTTTCAAGAATTAATGCGGTTTTGTGTTCTTAAAAATATTATTTAACGTTATTTAATTTAGCGTGTAGGCTTAAAATTCCTTTGAATACCTCGTCCTCATGTATCAGCAACTTTGACAACATATTTATTTGGCTCATAACTTGCTGGCGCCCGATATTTTTAGCTCACAGTGAAAAAAGTTTGCTCACAACACCCGCCCGCTTAGAGGGAACACTGGTCCCTGCTCTCATATATGCTAATTCAATGACTGTTAGGGCAGATATTTGCCCTGTTAAGTCTATAGCTGGCACAAAGAAGAATGTGTGCTTGAGGTCCAGAGTCACCTATGCCCACATAAATCCATCTGTTCGCATCAGTTCCCTGTACGCTGTCCTCCAGTCAGCAGACGTCAGTAAGCAATGCTTCTTACCTGTTGCATTCTATTCTCTGTTTTTAGAACCATGCAGGCCCCAGCTGTTTCGACATTTACATTGCAATGAGGGGCCCAACATGCTTCTATTCTTGAGGCCCAAGAAAGGGTTCACCCTGTCCTAAAAACAAATTTTCTTGTTTTCCAAGGCTGGGGAAGGAGAAAAATAAATGACAAAGCTGAGTGCCTCATATATAAGAAAATTGTTTTAATTTACAAAACAAGAACAGCTAGAAATGTTTATGGAATTTTGAACATCAAATGCTTTTATGTACAGGTGCTATAAAACAGTAATTACAGAGACAATATAAACAAAGTAGCTTAAATAATTTCTCTCAAGGTTTAGAGCTTAAAAAAATAATGTTAACATTGGTAGCTCTTCAGAAGCCTAAAAATAGACCTGTCCTTTACCATAGAAATACTGGTAATACATTTTGCTAATATAACTCACCCCATCTTCACAGCTGTCACTTGCTGTCTAATAACCTGAGGTAAGAGGTTGAAATGAGTATGACCATCAAATAGAAACTTATTTGCACAGAAGGAAATCACACAGGGCAGAGGGGGGACAGAACCAGTCACTGTTTGGGGCTTTCCATAGCCTCTTTTCCCCCCCTCTCCCTTCACTGAGCTCTGCACAGCTGATATGGATTTAGGATATCATCACCCATTAAGAAATCTGTTCTCAGGAAATGACTTGGTAAAATATCATCTACACTTGACTGGTTGGACTGATGCATCTCTCTTACATACATATAAAAAAATATTTCCTCTTTCTATGTTTACAGTAATTGGCAACTTTTGGCGTGACATCTAACGTTATTTTTCCAGTTTTTTTTGTGACATTTTTTCTTTTTACCTTTATCACCATGGACCCCTGATGAAGGTTGTCCGAAACACGGACCGTGTTGGGTCCCTCGCTTGGTAAAAGGTTTTTAGATACGATTTATTTGTCACAATAAAATTTGCCTGCATCGTGTACAAGCCTGCAGTTTTGGTTTGTTTGCTCTGGTCTGTTTTTTCACTGCAGACGAAGTTGGACCCCCTGTCTTCTCTGGTTTTGTTGCTTTATAAATGTCCATGCCATCATTTGGTGTTACACAGCAGTAGGTTATGTCCTTAGATTGACAAATAAAAGAGACATTTTAAATAGTGAAAATAACTGAATCCTTTAAAATTAATTGCAGTTTTTGGGTGGGTTTTAATACAGGGATGCTGTTGTACTATTACAAAGCATGGAAGACCTATTGCAGTAATGGGCACTGACTACGCAACACACTTACTTGCAGCACTCCAGGCTAGCTGGGGTTTCAAGATTACCACATCGAATACACATGTGCTAGATTTACATACTAGAGGCCACCACTAAATACTCATTTCTCATTTATTTATTTGATTTTTTTTAGCCCATCCTCTCCAAGGAGCTCAAAACAAATTACAAATCCGGCGGGCTCACAGTCTCTCCAATGTACCTGGGACAGTTGAGGATTAGGCGACTTACCCAGGGTGACAAGAGGCAGCGGAGGGTTTGAACTAGAGAGTGACACGGAGACAAATTTCCCATCCTGCCCCATTCCTGCATGCTCTGTCCTCATCTGCAGAAGCCTCAAACACATTAAAATCGTATGTGTTCAAGGCTTGTGCGGTTAAGGCAGAGCTTACAGGAATGGGGACAGGGGCAGTGCCAAAACTTGCCGGGATGGGGAAATTGAGTTCCTGCGGGGACGGGAAAAAAATGTATCCCCCATGTCATTCTCTAGTTTGAACCCACAACCTCATGGTGCTGAGGCTGTAGCTTTAACCAGTATGTCACACTCTCCTTCCTGCACATTCACTGTGGATACCCTGAAAATATAACTAACTAGGTGTGCCTTTTGGAGAGGGCTGAGAAATACTGATGTAATAGTTCTCTATCAAAAGAGTTCTTGCTTAAATACTGATGAGGCTAGACACCTTCATTATCCGATAGGCAAAAGGCTTACACCATATCTACCATGCTTCAGCACAGCCGATGTCATCACAAGCAAAGAGAATACTCAAGATCTAACAGGTGTTATTTGTTACAACAGAAAAAAAAAGTCATAGCAAGGCCACCCAAAGGCTTCGGTTTAAGTGACACACTGCAGTATACAAATACATTTTAAATTGAATTTAAATAGGTTCTAAGTCCAGGAAAGCAAGCAATTAAAATGTAAAAGCAACTACATTACAATTCATCCTGGGGCAGGCAAAGTGTTACAGGTAAGTAATCGACATGGGCTGTGGAATTCAGTTACCAGTATGTCAAAAGGCAACTATGGCTTGAAAACTGGTAGGATCACTAGTGCAGCATGGAAGGTAGAAAGCCACAGGGCTGCAAAGTTCACAGGAACATTTTTTGGGTGCTGTCACTACTCCAGCCTCTTCTCATTTAAGTGTGTGTAGAGCAGGGGTTCCTAAACTTGTTGGGTGGGAATCCCAGCCAGTCAGGTTTTCAGGATATCTGGTGCTATACTCGGAGAGAGCCCCCAGGAGACTCGGAAGTACTTGTAAACAAGTCGATGAAACCGTCCGTGCAATGTGCGGCAGCAACGAAAAAGGCCAACAGAACGCTAGGAATGATTAAGGGGATCACAAACATATCTGAGAAGGTTATCATGCCGTTATACCGGGCCATGGTATGCCCCCACCTGGAATACTCCATCCAACACTGGTCGCCGTACATGAAAAAGGAAATAGTACTACTCAAAAGGGTCCAAAGAGCGACAAAAATGGTTAAGGGACTGGGGGAGTTGCCGTACACCGAGAGGCTAGAGAAACTGAGCCTCTTCTCCCTTGAAAAGAGAAGACTGAGAGGGGACGATAGAAACAATCAAAATATTGAAGGGAATTGACTTAGTAGAGAAAGAGAGATTGTTCACCCTCTCCAAGGAGGAAAGAACGAGAGGGCACTCTCTAAAGTTTAAAGGGGGGTAGATTCCATACAAATGTAGGAAGTTCTTCACCCAGAGAGTGGTAGAAATCTGGAACGCTCTTCCAGAGGCTGTCATAGGGGAAAGCACCCTTCAGGGATTCAAGAAAAGGTTGGATAAGTTCCTGCTGGACCAGAATATACGCAGGTAAGACTAGACTCAAATAGGTCTTTGACCTAAGGGCCGCCGTGTGAGCTGCTGGGCATGATGGACCGCTGGTCTGATCCAGCAGCGGCAATTCTTATGTTCATTGTAGATATCCTGTAAACCTGACTGGCTGGGTTCACCCAGGACAGGTTTGGGAAATCACTGGTGTAGCTGGTCTAACAGGTTAGGTCCTTTCCTATTTTTCACATCTTGTCAAGTTGGTGGAACCTAACTGAATGCAAAGCACATGGTGATCTGTAATTACTATATGCAGCAGAAAATGCTATCTATACCCTCTTCTACTAATGTCAGGGTGAGCAAATCCCCTAAATTTTCAGGTATACGGAACATTCAAGAGTCCAATCTTATATGCTGAAAGTATTAAGATTGTATTTTACTTTGGCTAGTGCAGTTTCATACTTTGTCACTGTACAGTTAGGATAAAGTTACTGCATTGCTTGTTCTGATGAAAGTTTCCTCTAAAAGAGGTCAAAACATGCTCCATTCCTTCCCGCAAGGATATTGCGAAAAAAACAATAAACAAAAATGCAAATGGAAACTCTTTCACAGTTTTAAACACAAAAGTTGTAAAACCATTCGCCTATTCATGAAGCCCTCAAAATCATTGTACAAGAACATTTCAGTAAATTCTTTAGGTGCATTTCCAGGTTGTAACAATCAATTAAAAAGAAACTAACACAGTTGTAAAAGCCCAGTAAAACGAGGTGGAGGGTCAAGATGTCAGCAGTGCAAAACCCAGATGGAATGCACAGGGAGAGTTTTAAGGTAGAATGTGCTCCTCATCCTCCAGGAGATGGCACGTCAAAGCAAGAAGGTTTATCCTCTTTAGTAAGTAACTTCCACATGGGGTCTTCTAGCACTCTGGTGCTGGCAGGTCCTTTAGGGCCTCAGATCCTCCTCTAATGCTGGTTTTCTGGTCCTATTGTTGCTCAAGTGCTGGAAGAGCCCGAGTTGAAGTACTTCAGCATTGCTAATTTATCCAGCTCCAGGAATGTTCTGAAAACCTTATCCTGATGCATCACAATACCTCCAGTATGGATTTCAATGGGTAAAATCACCGAATACAAACTCCACACTGCTTCAGGGTGTAAGGCTCAAAATCAGGACTAGCCAAAACTCTCAAGTACTCCAGTTCCAATAGACAGAATTTTTGGGCCAGTTCTAGTTCATAATATCCCCTTCCTGATTCACTGCAATACTTAAATAGAGCCGACTGCAAACAGAACAAACACCATGCATTACCCCATGCATGCACCAGAATGAAACTTCAGCAACCAGGACCAGACAATTTTCTTTCCAGAAACCGAGTCATGTCACATCCTGGGAATTTACTATTTGATGCTACAATGAGAATCAGCCATTTGTAATATTCAGGTAAAAGAAAACAGCAGAACTGCTTGTCCATCTTTATTGTGACCAGTCAGACTCTGTGCCTGACGTGTTCCCAGCTAGAAACCCTAGGAGAGGCAGAGACAGGACTAGGAAAGCTGTTTCCAAGCCCCGCAGAACCCAGCTCCCTAGGTTCCCTGAATACATTAGGGAGGACTCCACTGAAGATGAGGTCCTATCTGACTATTCAGAAGCTGAGGACATGGAAACTCAGCCCAGTTCTGCTAGGTTTGCTCCCAAACCTGTGAATATTAGGTTTAGGCAAAATGCCCCTGGGAGAAAACCCTGCAGTTACCACAATATCCACAGGGGGATCCCAAGAGAGCCTCAGAATAGCGCAGGCACGCTGGAAGCAGGGCGTGGCTCTCACACTGAAAAGCCAGCAGCTTTCTCTCCCGAGTTAGAGAGGACAAGAAAGGGAAAGGGCCCTCTCTCCAGTGCTCAGCAGCCAGCCAGTCCAGAGCAACTGAATAGCCTAGAACCCATGGAAGAGGAAAATGTAGCTCCTTGCCAGGAAGCTGAGGCCACACCGCAAGTGGAACAAATGGAGGTTTGTGAGCAGTTAGTGCCAGAACATGAAGCCATGGAAATTGGTATAGCTTGCAAGGTTAGCAACTGAAAAAACGCGTTTTCTTTTTGTGAAGTTTTTCAAGCAAGCCACTGTTTTGAATGGAACAGTTTTAGTAGTTTTGCTTGGACAGTTCTCAAGGCTTGTGTTGCGGCCTGCAGCTTAGAAAGGAAGAGTTTTGGTGGTGGTGGGTTTTTTTCTGCTACCGGGGCTCACAGCTCTAGTGAGGCCTAAGGCAAGGCCCCAGGTGGGAACAGGACTGTGGCTGGAAGGTTATAAAGGACTGTTGCTTTCCCAGTTTGTTCCACTGAAAAAAATATTTTGTTTTTCTTTTAACTGCATTGCTTTTGGGTTTGGATGCTGTAGCATACAGGGACTGTATGCTTTTTTTGTTTGTTTACTTTTTTTAGCCCAGCGAGCCTGTGGTTTTAACCCATGGATTTAAGCGGGTTAAAACCACAGGCTCGCTGGGTTATAAAAAGTAAACAAACAAAAGTCACGGTTTGAGTCTAGATGCATGCACAGATCATCTACAAATGGTTTGCGCGTGTGTCGGGATCGCACACCAGCGATCCATGCCGGCAGATGGGGGCGTTCCTCCAATCACTCCCATCTGCATATTAGAGTTTCAATAATCCATCGGACCTGCCCGGATCGGGCATGGGTCTGTCCCGATCAGGCAGGTTCGTGAATCTAGCCCTAAAGAACCAAGAAGCTCTGCAAACCATTTTCACCTTCCATTGCCTCGTACAAAATAGAGGCACCAAGGAACAGTGTAACTGAGGTATATATTTACAGTTTTATGTAACATATTAAAAAACATTGTAGATGAAGGCAGATAAGACCCAAATGGTCCATCCAGTCATTTTTTTCTTCTTAGTTATTTCTGGGAAAGAATCCAAAGCTCTACCCAGTACTGTGCTTGGGTCCAACTTCTCAAGTCTCCATCAAAGCTCACTCAGCCCATCTACACCTTCCCAGCCATTGAAGCCCTCCCTAGCCCATCCTCAACCAAAAGGCCATATACAGACACAGAAAATGCAAGTCTGCCCAGTACTGGCCTTAGTTCTTCAATATTTACTATTATTTTCCAATTCTAGATCCTCTGTGTTCATCCCACGCTTCTTTGAACTCCGTCAACATTTTCCTCTTCACCACCTCTCTCGGGAGTGCATTCCAGGCATCCACCACCCTATCCGTAAAAGTAGAATTTCCTAATCTACCACCCCTCAACCTCAAATTATGTCCTCTGGTTTTACCATTTTCCTTTCTCTGGAAAAGATTTTGTTCTATGTTAATACCTTTCAAGTATTTGAACGTCTGAATCATATTTACCCTGTCCCTCCTTTCCTCTAGGGTATACATATTCAGAGCTTCCAGAGTCTCCTCATATGTCTTCTGGCGCCAACCTCCTTTCATTTTCGTCGCCCTCCTCTGGACCGCTTCAAGTCTTATGTCCTTTGCCAGATACGGTCTCCAAAACTGAACACAATACTCCAAGAGAGGCCTCACCAACGTCCTATACAGGACCATCAACACCTTCTTCCTTCTACTGCCTAAGCCTCTCTTTATAAGCCCAGCATCCTTCTGGCAGCAGCCACCGCCTTGTCGCACTGTTTTTTCGCCTTTAGATCTTCGGACACTATCACTCCAAGGTTCCTCTCCCCGTCCGTGCATGTCAGCCTCTCACCTCCTAGCATATACAGTTCCTTCCAATTATTAATCCCCAAATGCATTACTCTGCATTTCTTTGCATTGAATTTTGGTGAGAAATGTGTGAGAAAAACTTCACAAATGGAAGCAGCAAAATAAAAATAATAATTTTCTTTGGTGTTTCTGAAAAGATATAGACAGAGAGTAGGCAGTATTAGGACAGTACTCAAAGAAAATTGCCCAGGAAACTTAATAACTAGCTGTGTAAAATTCCCCAGACTGAAAACTTTCCTTCCACACAGCTTACATTTGTAGTAGTGGACTTTCAAAGGGAAGTTTTATATGACACAGAAAATATACACAAGTGCATGCACGCTCTCAGGCAGTGCTCCCACTTCCACACTATCATTCCTGCTAGTTCACTAACTCAGCCTGCAGCAGACTCTTCACACTTTCTCCCCATTGGCTGGATCCTACCACTCTCTCTGCACTGGAAGGGGGGGGGGGTTGCATTGGAGACCTACAGAAGGCTAAATTGTAAAAACTATCCAGATACTTTAGCTATCATTCTGACTTGAAGGTTGGAAATTTACAAATTTGTAGAATCCTAAAACAATTTAAACAATTGGCAATCCAAGGTTCATAAGTCCTCATAAAATCTGATGGGCAACCCTCCCCTAAAATAAACCAAAAAAACTTTTGGGCCCAAGGCATGTGCCTAGTTTGCCTATGCTTTAATCTGGCTCTGCTTTCAACCTATAAACTAAATTTAAATACTCATAATACACCACACTAGTGACACCACTCTCCCATGACACTTTAAAAAAAGTTGTTGAGGTCACACAAATGACATTAGGGTTCATTAGTACATTCAATGCTGTCTTGCATAAAGTTCCTTTCTACTGAAGGATAGTAAGAAAGAGCAGCGCAACTACCACCACTTAAACTGTGCATCATTTTTCTTTCCACGCTAAAGGAAGGTAAAATGTGCGTCAAGGGGAGAAGTTTGACAGGCACCATCCACATACAAGCTGGAAATACAGTAGACTCTCAGTTAACCGGCACCCATGGGGATTGAGATATGCCAGATAAATATACCGTATTTTCACGCATATAATGCGCGCGTTATACACGATTTTACAAACCATGCGCATTATACGCGTGAGCGCGTTTTACAACTTTTTTTTTATAGTTCCCCCCCCCCCGACGTCCGATTCACCCCGCAGGACCGCTCGCACCCCCACCCCGAAGGACCGCTCGCACCCCCACAGCCTCCCCCCCCCCATCATGGAGAAGCTCCTACTGTTGTTCTGCTGCTTCCTCTGCCGGCGGTCCCGCCCCTTCTCTTTGCCCTGCGTCTGCGCTGCTTCCTCTTCCGGCGGTCCCGCCCTTTCTCTGATGTCAGAGAAAGGGCGGGACCGCCGGAAGAGGAAGTAGCACAGACGCAGGGCTCACAGAAGGGCCGGGACCGCCGGAAGAAGAAGCAGTGCAGACGCAGGGCTCACAGAAGGGTAGGGACCGCCGGCAGAGGAAGCAGCAGGACAACGGTAGGAGCTTCTCCATGATGGGGGTGGGGGTGGGGAGGCTGTGGGGGTGCGAGCGGTCCTTCGGGGTGGGGGTGCGAGCGGTCCTGCGGGGGGGTAAATCGGACGTCGGGGGGGGGGCATCAGGCTTTCAGGGTGGGGACAGGACTTCAAGGGGGAGAGGAGAGTCGGGGCGGGCGAAAGGAGAATCGGGGTGGCCAGAGGAGAGTCGGGGCGGGCGAAAGGAGAGTCGGGCGGCGACGGGAGAGTCGGGGCGGCATGCGCGGTATACGGGTGTACGCAGTATATAAAAATTTCTTTACATAAATTACAGTTTCCTGCGCACTATACCCATGTGCGCGTTTTACACGGGTGCGCTATATGAGTGAAAATACGGTAGTTTCTGGTTGCTTGAGAGTTAATCTTAAAAATAGACCTAACTAATGTTATATCCCATACTATGCCATACCATAAACTGTTCCAGACATACTACCAAACATGTGATAGGCAAAGCATACTCAGGTGTGGTGTGCCAAGTTTACACTTAAATTTCCACCAGAAACTGATTTTATTTTCATTTTTATTTAAACTATTACAGTATTTCTTTGATTTTTTTTTTTTTTTTTGGTTGCTTGAGTTCTGGTTAACAGAAAGTCTACTGTACTCACTTAGGAGTTGCTGTATTGGCCAGTCACAAGTGATGACTTATTAGCAGGGTTACCAGATGTCCAGGAAAACCTGAACATGTCCTCTTTTTACAGGACTGTCCAGGTGCCTGGCCGGATTTTCAAAACCCGGCAGTTTGTCCAGGTTCTGGAAGGCCCCGCGATTGGGGCTGCAGATGCGACGCGATGGATGTTTGTGTTGCATCCGCACATGCTCGGAGGCCCTTCAGATGTGGCCCAGACTCAGAGGAGAGTAGGTTTGTGTGGGGGAGGGGCTGGGGGTGAACCGGGGTGGGTAGAATAGGGCAGGGCCGCGTGTCTTTTTTTCATGAACAAATCCGGTAATCCTAATTTATTAGTCCATACCATCTCGTGTCAGGTTATTATATAATAGGCTAGGGTCTTAACACTTTTTTTATATCTTTATTTTGCTATGTAAAAAATTCTCCGCATTCTTTTATATTGCATTTTAAATGTATTTCTTTTTTAGTGGCTTTTAATTGCTGTTTTTATATAACTTGTATCTTATCCAATTGTTGTGAACCGCTTAGAACTCCCGGGTATGGCGGTATATAAAAATAAATTTATTATTATTATTGCAAGTGTGTGCCCATGATACGTTATCAATTTGTGGGGGCACCCAGGGTGTGCTGGCTTTAGAACTCCACAAAGAACAATTGGAAACACTTAAATTTAGATGGGGCAGAAATTACCACACTCACTTTTGTGTACTTCTCCAAAACTGGTCCATGCTGAAATCTCTGCTTAATGTTACGCACCAGCAGCTTGCATAATTAAACACATCCCCAAATAAATCTCATGCCTCAGCTATTTGACTTGCTTCCATGAATCACGCCCATTTTGGTTTTGGCTGTGATTTTCTATTTTGTAGCGGAGGAAGAACAGTTGGATACACCGGTGTATACTCCAGCTCCAGCTGTATCAACCAGGTAGGTACCAGCCACCGTAGGAAGCTTATACAGGCCCATGTTTCATGCACTTGAGATCTGATGCAGAGACTTTCCAATTTTGTGGCCATGGCCAATTTCATTATAACAAAGGAACAGTATAAGCTCAATAGCGTTCAGGGAAGAACCACAAATGTGACTGGAATTAAAAGGAATGAGCTCTGATGAAAAATTAACCTGAAACGGATGCTATTTTTGAGAAAAGAGAGATGCAATACAGTTTTATAAGGAATGATAAAATGGAAGCTTGAATGTATGGCAATTGTCTTTTGTAGATCACCTGAGCCCCTGAGGAATCAGGAAGTGACCTGACACTGCTGCAGGAAGGGCAGGTTGATGATGGATGTGTGTAACTCCCCTGTCTCTCTGCAGGTGAACATGTCAGTGGAGGTGTCCCATAGGGGAAACAGATGGATACGACCATGTGTAGAGACACTGCAGGGTCTCATTTGCATGGAGAAAAAAAACAATCCGCTGAATGGCTTTTAAAAGTCATCCTTTGAACGTCCAATTGTTTATTTAGATTTTGATTGTTTCATTATAAGAGGACAATTGCAATACAGTGCTCTGCATTGAGGATAAGACCGCTGAGGCAGGCCTTACAGCCAAAACACGTACGTGTCAGGTCTTGAGTGAATAAAAAGATTGAGCACCACAGGTGGCCTCTCTTGTTTTTCTTTGTTCAACCTTAAGGAGGTAGAATCTATTGTTTGGGTGTCTAATTTGCATGGGCCAGTAGAGACAGAAAAGCAGGGCTATGGACGAAAACCACAGTTGCTCAATGAGAATGCTCATCAGACCAGGGGGCAACAGTCTAAGCTGCCCCTTAGTTTTAGGTGTCAAGAAGGCACATAAATGGTGGTAGCCTGATTATTTATGTATGTAAGTGGCTACTCACATTTGTAAACAGGCTACTATAGACCTAGTGAAAAAGTATATATGTGCTTTGATAGTGCGTACTTTGCTTGTAAGTGTGTGCAAGGGCACGCTGCACACCTATGTTCCCTCTAAGCTGAGCATGTGAGCAAGCACTCATACATTTTTACATGGTCGCTCACTTCTGGTCTCCTAATAACCATTGTCTGTAATGTAACAGAAATGTCACTCATTTCAACAAAGTCTTTCACTTAGAAAGAGAAATATTTGCTTATGTCAAGTCAGCCTGTAGAGCAGGGATGTCAAAGTTCCTCCTCGAGGGCCGCAATCCAGTCGGGTTTTCAGGATTTCCCCAATGAATATGCATGAGATCTATTAGCATACAATGAAAGCACTGCATGCAAATAGATCTCATGCATATTCATTGGGGAAATCCTGAAAACCCGACTGGATTCCGGTCCTCGAGGGCCATAATCCATGTTTTCAGGATTTCTCCAATGAATATGCATGAGATCTAGATCTAGACATAGGCAATTACACTAGCAATTGAGCTGATGTAAGCGTCAAACCTAGACGCACACACATTCCCCACCACTATGCTGGTTTTCTGTGAAGAAAAGTAAACGACTTAGAGTAGGCTTAAAATAGGCACCATGACTGGCACCTAACCTTAAGTGTACAAGAGAAAATAAACAGCTCCCAAACTCTCGCCACTGAGTATAAGGAGGGATCACCAGAGGGCACACAATAGCTTGTGAGAGGTAAGTTTTCAAAATGACCTGAGAAAAGAGATCATGTTCTGAAACAGGTTCAGATTATATCATTTGGATCATTTTTAGATTAGTCTACACAAATATTGAGTGCATCATATTTTCCGCTTTTTCCCTAGAACACCACTGAGGAATAGAAAAGCCACCTCAAGGACCTGACTCAATGGTAGCAGCAATCACCCATTATTCTGAAAGTTTCTCTTCCTTCCACACTGTAAAACCAGGAAGAAGTAGGGCTGAAATTTAGTTCCAGCCAGATAAAGAATTGCGCACATATGTCCTTCGCTGCTGCTATTTCCAGAGATCATCACTTGAAGTGAAAGTGGATTTCTAATCAAATGGCTTTACATCCCCTAATTGGCATGGGAACTGTAGAATGCTGAATGTTTTGGGCAGAATCTTATCAACTTCAATCAATGTTTATTCACAATACTATTATTTATAGTATATTTGTGAAGAGGCAGATTGTGGTGGTAAGAACAATATTAACCTCTTTGCTCAGAGATAGATCTCAATGAAGTGCACTGGTGCGGAGCACAGGTAGTCACAACTCCTTCTGTACATTGGCTGGATGGGCACAATGCCCCTGTCACTATCATAGTACATCTCTCCCAACGCTGCATGACCAATGAACTTCAAATCTTGAATGGGAACTCCTCCACGTATTTCCTCAGCACTGGTTGGAGAGGCAGCTGGGGGATCCTTTCCCTTCCATGGACAGCAATTATGCTGCGCCGACATAACTCTTGTAGGCCAGGAATTCGGCTCCTCCGTAAGGGTTTGGAGAAGATTAGGGACACACCATTCTCACAGCAGATGGGCTGATCCTGTGTCCTCTCTACCAACAGCTCCAATAACTTCACCACGCAGTCTGAGAAATGGTTCATCAGCCAAAAATATCCTTCCTGGAACCTGATTCGCACACTGACAGGCCCAGCTGCCACTTTTACACTTAGGCTGAACAGGTGGTTTCCTTGAGAGCTGTCCCGCACCAAAAAGGACCCCAGGGTCTCCATCTCCAGCTTGGCGTGGGCCTCCCCTACTGACAATGGGCCCCAATAGAAACCACTAGCCTGCAGGATGCTGATGGAGCGCTCTACCATCTCTCGCTCACAGTTACGGAAGATACGGTAGTGGGTGCTGGGTGCAGACACAGGACATCGATGCTCTGGAGAAGAAAAACTGTTGTGTGCACAGGCTAATGCATGAGGCTGCACCCTCCCTCCGACCATTTCAACTGGCCCATTGATTGGAGAACGGCTCCATTTTCCACTCCTTCTTTACATCTGGTCTGAAAGAACAAGATAAAACAAAGTCAAGACAAAAAGACCTAAAATAAAGAAATATGCATTCGTAATATTGGTATTGCGTTACACAGAAAAATAAGTGTACCTATGTTTTTAACGGGAGTGGCTAATGCATTAATTTAAGCACTAGTGCTGGTGTTCAAATTAATACTTATACTCAGTGACACTGAATTATATATTCAATCTTGACCCCATTATTCATTTAATTTAGATCTACAAAAAACGTATAGGACCAATGCCTGAAATTTGCTGCTATCTTGATAATTTTGCCTCTCTACCCCTTCCCTATACACACAGCGTTGAGCCCATTTAGTGGGTTTTTCAGTCTAACATTATCTGTGTAGCATTTAAAATACATAGGGCCTGTTTTACAAAGCTGCGCTAGCGGCTGCAGCGCAGTAACGGCCCCAAATCCTATAGAGGGATTTAAAGGGCTTCGGGGCTGTTGCTGCAATGCAGCCGCTAGTGTGGCTTTGTAAAACAGGCCCATAGTGTGTGGAGTTATACTTTTGCCAGCCACCAGGAGTGAACTTATAATTTGAAACCCCCCCCCCCCCAAGGTTACTCTCTTTACAGATCCAAGAAAATGGATGCCATGTGTGGATGTCAGTATACCAAAAAGAATTAAACAAGTTACTCTTGAGGTGGCTTTGAGATTTAAATAAGAGGGTGAGGATCATGGCAATGTGTATGATTCTTGTTAAATTTTTGTGATTTTGGCTTCAGTCTCTAAGACTCTATCCCAGCTACAGTCATTTGAAAAAATTAGGACACCCCATGAAATATTCAGTTCTTTCTTCTATTTATCTCTGGAAAAGAAAGTCATGTAATTGCAGATAAAGAACAAAAAATTTCCTTGTTTACTCATGAAACAAAAGATATCCACAAAAATGTCTATTTTAACTGAGGAATAAATTAGGATATCCCCACATATCCTCCTACTTAAAGTGGCTCAAATCACACACAGGTGTATCATCCTGCTGGAAAACAGGTGCACACACATATACATGCTACAAGGCTAAGGTGACCATACATCCCGTTATTGGACCGACCGTCTTGTTGTCCCGACCCACCGCTTCGGGATGCCAAAATGTCCCATTTTCAGGGACAGCGTCCCAAAGCTGTGCGCGGGGACAACGGACTGGCGATCGCTTCCCCTCCCTGCCGCGCTAAAGCCTGCCCCCTCCCTCCAACGTAACCTCCCCGGTCCACCGCAGCCGCTTCTTCTTGACGCCCAGAAGCCTTCTTCCCGAAGTCAATTCTGACGTTGGAGAGGAAGTTCCGGGCCAGCCAGGCAGCAATTGGCTGGCCTGGAATTTCTTCTCTGACGTCGGAATTGATGTCGGGAAGAAGGCTTCTGGGCGTTAAGAAGCAGCAGCTGGAGGGAGGGAGGCAGGCTTTAGCACGGCAGGGTAGGAGGGAGGTAGGCAGGCAGGTTAGGACAAAGGCTAGAAGGCAGTGAGGGGGGACATAGGAAGGAGGCACTGAGGGCACTTAGGACATGGGAAGGTGGCACTAGGGGCACTAAGAACATGAGAAGGGGCACTAAGGATATAGGAAGGAGGCACTGCAGGCACTAAGGACATGGGAAAGGGCACTAAGGACATAGGAAGGAGGCACTGGGGGCACTAAGGACATAGGAAGGAGGCACTGAGGGCACTAAGGACATGAGAAGGAGGCACTGGGGGCACTAAGAACATGAGAAGGGGCACTAAGGACATAAGAAGGGGCACTAAGGACATAGGAAGGAGGCACTGGGGGCACTAAGGACATAGGAAGGAGGCACTGAGGGCACTAAGGACATGAGAAGGAGGCACTGGGGACACTAAGAACATGAGAAGGGGCACTAAAGACATAGGAAGGAGGCACTGGAGGCACTAAGGACATGGGAAGGGGCACTAAGGACATAGGAAGGAGGCACTGAGGACATGGGAAGGGGCACTAAGGACATGGGAAGGAGGCACTGGGGGCACTAAGAACATGAGAAGGGGCACAAAGGGCATAGGAAGGAGGCACTGGAGGCACTAAGGACATGAGAAGGGGCACTAAGGACATAGGAAGGAGGCACTGAGGGCACTAAGGACATGGGAAGGAGACACTGGGGGCACTAAGGACATAGGAATGAGGCACTGGGGGCACTATGGACATGGGAAGGAGGCACTGGGGGCACTAAGGACATGGGAAGGAGGCACTGGGGGCACTAAGGACATGGGAAGGGGCACTAAGGACAAAGGAAGGAGGCACTGGGGCACTAAGGACATAGGAAGGAAGGAGGGAGAGAATAGAAAGGGACAATTGTTGGGCCTGAGTGCAGAAAGAAAGGATGCACCGCAACCAGAGACTTATGAAATCACCAGACAGCAAAGGTAGGAAAAATGATTTTATTTTCAATCTAGTGATCAAAATGTGTCAGTTTTGAGAATTTATATCTGCTGTCTATATTTTGCACTATATTTGTCTATTTTTCTATAGTTACTGAGATGACATTGCATATTTTAAAGTCATCGGCCTTGACATCTTTGAAAGCCCCCCCAATATAAATGATAATTAACATTTTCTCTGCGTATAGTGTGCTTTGTGGGGTTTTTTTTTAATTTTATGGTTACCATTATGAATTAATAAGATATTATGTGTACATGAAAAATGAATGGAAGAAATTGGGAGCAGGATTGGGGGTGGGGCTAGGGCGAGATTGACAATTAATTGATGTCCCGTTTCGATAAAAAAAATAAATGGTCACGTTATACAAAGCAGATGCAAATAACCAGCCTAAAAGAGCAAGGCTGGAGATTGGTTTATTTGGCTCCTTCAATGAAAAAAGGGGGTTCTACTTGGCTTGCATGAAAAAGTTTCCAAGTTCTTGATTTCTCCTTTTTGGTTGATACTTAAAAGATATTAAAGCTTATGAGTATGAAGAAAAAAGATTTTCCCAGGATCAATACAGCTACAAGAATGCTACTCCTGGGCTCCCAACAAAAGACTACTGGTGCCTGCCTCACACTGTATTCAAACCAACAGCCAATGGACTTTCCCTTAAATAGCCTGCCTCCTATTCTCTCTCCCTCCCAAAAGCTAGTCTAGTTTCACCTTTCAAAGATGGGGGAGGAAGGGAAATTCCAGTGAATAATTAAAAACCCCTGGCTGGTTGACGCTAAAGTAAACAAAAATTAATTCAGTCAACATGTGGGAGGCGAGGAGATGAATAACATGAATTAGCACAGGGAGAGAGGGGGAACAAATACATGCCACTGGTGGGTGGTAGGAGTGGATCACTTTAAAATTGCTATGCCTTTTACCATTGAGTCTGGGCTCAGGTTCAACCTACTGGATAAAATTTCTGTTTTTCAAAGAAATGTCAGCACATTGCATACTATGCAACATTTCCAAAGTACACTTCTTATTTGCATACTCATGCTTTCAGAGAAAAGATGGCTCAATTACCAGTCTTAGATTAGATTTAGTTCATGCCTTTCTCAGTAGTTTACTTGCATAAAGTTAGTGGTCAAGATAGATGGCGTTTCACTATTAGGTAAGAAATGATGTATTATTAAGTATTATACTTTAGGCAAAATTATGATATTGAGCTTTAGATTTTAGTATGCGTGCCCCTGTTAATCTAGCTGTGTTTCCTTATAGGGTCCCAGCCTTAAAAAAGCGTTTATCGCGAAACATGTTGGCACAAGCAGTCCCTTACAGTGACCACAGAACTAAAGCTAAGTCTTTTTGATCAAATAATTCATTAAGATTAACGAAAATAAAAATGTATTAAATTATTTAAAAATAAATTGATCCAGGAAGATTTTGCACATCAAGCTTAACGTAATGAAATAATTTGAACATGGAGTGGTGCATCTGAGGACCAAGTTTGCTTTCAGGTGGCTTGCTTTTAATACGAATCAAGTCTGTGGGATATCTTGAATGAATGAATGCTTACATAGAGATTTACATTGTAAAGTGCTATATTACTGATTATTTCTCGGTAGTTCAACATAGTTAAGTTCAGGTACAACAGGTTACTTCCTTGTCTCCAGAGGGCTTACAATCTAAATTTATATCTGAGGCAGTGGAGGGTTAAGTAACTTGCCCGAGATCGCAAGGTGTGCAGTGGGATCTGAACCCTTGCTTTCCTGGTTCTCAGCCCGCTGCTCTGACCATTAAGCTACTCCCTGTACTCCTACCTATAGAAATGTGTTGAGGCTACACAGAGGACGATGTTAAAGTTGAAAATGGAAATCTGTTTCGATTTTAAGAGTTCGGTTTAGGCCAATGTTCTTCAATGCAAGGCCCGGAGCCAATGGTGGCCCCTGGAGACCTCTTGGGTGGCCCCTATTGACATTCTGATTTTCCCCCAAATACTGTCTACTTCTCTAGCCAAGCTTAGGTCGGAAAGGGGGAAGTGGATGGGAGGAAGAGCTACGTACCTGAAGGACATTCTCAGTAGAAGAGAATGAATCTGGAAACACCCACCCCCTATTTAAAGTATGAAGGCAGGCTGGAAGTAATGGACACACCCTAACAGCTCCCCTTCTGCTCCAGCACTGGTTTAGGCAATCATGCAACATCATCTCCTGCTTAGCAGTTACATTTCCACTATCACTGCACACTGGAATAAATTAGAAGACTGCAGGAAACAAATTAAAGGATACTTAGCTAGTGATAGTGCCAGTGACGTACCTAGTATGTGACACCTGGGGCTCATCATTTTTTAACATACCCTCCTCTATATGAAAACCATGATTTTTTTTGTAATAATTCACACATCACACTTGAGTGTACCTAGAAAAAGGCAGCATCAAACACATTGCAGTGAACAGTAGATCAATACACCCATTGTAAAACTAAACAAGCCAGACTAGTACAGATCAATCTTCCACAGTCATTGATAACAGAAAACCATGTCTTTCACCTACACAAAACACAGAAACACCCTTGTCCAGTATGGAATATATAATCACAAACTAAAAATAGAAATATGTAGACAAAAGTTAAAGTGAACCACAAAGAAGCCAGACTTTGCATACAATGCAACATCACAGAAACACAAATAGCGATGCATGTCCCCTAATATTGTGCAAAATATAAAGATAGCAAATGCAAATTTGAAAAAAATGAGAAATAGCATTCATTACTTTACAAATTAACAAATAAAAATAAAACAAAAATAGAAATTAAGATACCATTTTATTGGACTAATTCTTTTTCAATTAACTTTCAGAGTCCAAAATCTCTTTCCTCAGGTCAGTAAAGAATACTGCTGTTACGGTGTCCTGTCCTGACCTGAGGAAGGGAATTTTGGTCTCTGAATTAGTCAAAAATGCATTAAAATTAGTCCAATAAAAGGATCACTTTATTTCCATTTTCTATTCATAAACATTTATCAACACAGCTACAATACTACTTTATCCTAAAACAAAATAAGAAATATAATTTTTTTTTCTACTTTTGTCATCTCTGGCTTCTGCTTTCCTCATCTTCTCATCACTCTCTTCCTTCCATCCACTATCTGCCCTCTCTCTACCCCTTCCATATGGCATTTTCTCTCATTCTGTGCCCCTCCCAGAAACTGTCTCCTCCTTCGATCTCTCCCTCCACCCCCCACCGGTCTGGCCTCTATCTTCTTCTCTCCCCTCCTCCAATGGTCTGGCAGTTCACTCTGTCTCCCTTCTTTTCCTTCCTTCATCTTCCTTCTCAATTTATTTTCTGCATCCGTTTAGATTAAATTATTTCTATCCAGTCCTCAATTTCCTTCTTTTCACTGTATCTACCTACAGCTTGCCACCTCTTTCCTCACCCCTCCAGTATGTCACTAACTTTGTCCTCTTCCCCCATCTAGCATGTGCCCTTTTTCTGCCCTCTTTCTCTACCCCTTCCATCCAGCATCTTCCCCACTCTGTATTTTCCACTTCCATCCAGCATCTGCCCCCTTCTTTCCACTTCCATTCGGTGTCTGCTCCCCTATTTCTCTCCTCACTTCCTTTCTATGTCTGCTCCCTTCTTTCTCTCCCCTCTCCACTTCCTTCCTGAGTTTGCTCTCCTCTTTCTCTCCTTTCCCCACTTCCATCCAACATCTGCTACCCCTTTCCATCCAGCATCTGCTTCCCCCTCTCCCCACCCCACTAACATCCAATGTCTACCCCTTCTCTCTCTCTCTATCCACCCCACTTCCATCAGCATCTGCCCCTTCTCTCGCCCTTCACCCCACTTCCATCAGCATCTGCTTCCTCTCTCTCCTAACCCAATTCCATCCTGTATTCTTCCCCCTTCTCTCTGTCTCTCTCCCTCTACCCCATTTCTCTCTCCCTCCACCACCCTTCCATACCTGTATCCTACTTTCTTCTCTCTCCTTCCATCCCAATGCCATCCAGTATCCTGCCCCCTCACCTCCACACTGCTGTTTGCTTCTTGAATCAGCAGCAGTGGCTATAAACATAAATGTAGCCTTTGCGGGACCTTCCTGCACCTCCCTGAGGCTGAGGCTCTGCTCAAGAACAAGGAAGCGACGTTGGAGGGGGTGGACCAGTAGCCTCAGTTAGATGCAGGAAGGTTCTGTGATGGCTGAATTTAAAGTTTACTACTGCTGTGGCTGATTCTGGAAAGCAGCAGAGTAGGGTGGGAGGTCCCGGACCCGGCTTTGCACTTCCTTTGAGCATGCACCCATAGTGGACCGCCTCCCCCCCTTGGTTTGCCACTGGATAGTGCTACTGCTAATCATTTCTATAGCTGTCCTAGATATATGTGTCACTGTACAGACACCTATCACAGAGCAACACAATAATTTCAGTTGAAGGAAGAACAAATGTTTTTATGTTCAGCTTTCACTTGCTGTTCCTGTATCAAAAGCAGGGTATGTGAACATTAGTAACTCTGGCTGGGTCAAGATTAACAGAGGACAGCACATCAATGGAAGACAATATAGCACAGTTGCTTACCTGTAACAGGTGTTTATCCAAGGACAGCAGGCAGATATTCTTACATGCAAGTGATGTCATCCATGGAGCCCAGTAAGGACTATGCTAAAGTGTACTGTCATTTTAAAAATTTTGCGTGGTACAGGCAGTCTCAAGACATTCAAGACTGCCTGTACGGCGCAAGCACCGGTACCTTCCTGCCTGACATCAGCTCGCAGGCCCATCAGTTCAGTAAAAAAGCTAAAAAACCAACTAAAGGAGGTGTGAGGGTTGTGAGAATATTTGCCTGCTGTCCTCGGAAAACATCTGTTACAGGTAAGCAACTGTGCTATATTGTCTTCCATTGATGTGCTGTCCTCTGTTAATCTTGACCCAGCCAGAGTTACTAATGTTCACATACCCTGCTTTTGATACAGGAACAGCAAGTGAAAGCTGAACATAAAAACATTTGTTCTTCCTTCAACTGAAATTATTGTGTTGCTCTGTGATAGGTGTCTGTACAGTGACACATATATCTAGGACAGCTATAGAAATGATGCCCCTGTATAAGACTTTGGTGAGACCTCATTTAGAATATTGTGTACAATTCTGGAGGTTGCACCTTCAAAAAGATACCAAAAAGAAGGAGTCGGTGCAGAGGAAGGCTACTAAAATGGTATGTAATATTCATCAAAAGGCGTATGGGGACAGACTTAAAGATCTCAAACTGTATACTTTGGAGGAAAGGTGGGAGGGGGGGGAGATATGAAAGAGACGTTTAAATACCTACATAATGTAAATGCACATGAGTCGAATCGCTTTAATTTGAAAGGAAACTCTGCAATGAGAGGGCACAGGATGAAGTTAATAATAATAATAACAACTTTATTCTTGTATACCGCCTATCCATAAAAGTTCCAGGCGGTTCACAAAGAAGAAGAACTGTACAATCAGTGAAATATACATAAATTCAGAAAAACATAATAAAAATACAGTTAAGAACAAAGTTATGCCACAAACTTATCAAACAAGCTTTTAGGAACTTTCTAAAAACATTATAAGAATGCATTTGAAAGATCAAGGGGCTTAACCAAGAGTTCACATTTCCTAATTGAAAGGCAAATGTCTTATTTAAAAATCTCTTACAACGACAAGCCTGAACAGATGGGTACATAAACATGAAATTATTACGAGAATTTTTTAATGATCTATAAAAATTGAATTGAGAGGATAGGTATCCTGGAGCCAAACCAAAAAAGAGCTTTAAAGCAAAGACAGCCTAATTTATAAAGAATGCGTGCCTCGAAAGGTAACCAATGTAATTGCCGATAAAAAGGACTGATGTGGTCATATTTCTTTAGGCCAAAAATCAGGCGCACCGCCGTATTCTGTATTAAGCGAATGTGTTTTCAATTTTTCTTATAGGATGCCAATATTACAGTAGTCGAGAACAGACAGAATTAAAGACTGTACCAAAAGTCTAAAAGGCAAAATCAAAATATCTTTTAATAGTTTGAAGCTTCCAGAGAATCAGAAAACATTTCTTAACCATAAAATCCGTATGCTCTTCAAACGTTAAGTGACGATCTAATATAACCCCCCAAATCCTAATAGAGGGGACAATTTCAAAAGTTAAGAGGTGATAGGCTCCAGAGTAATCTAAGGAAATACTTTTTTTTTTTTTTTTTTACAGAAAGGATGGTAGATGCATGGAAAAGTCTCCCAGAAGAGGTGGTAGAGACAGAGACTGTGTCTGAATTCAGAAGGGCCTGGGATAGGCACATGGGATCTCTCAGAGAGAAAGAGATAATGGTTACTGTGGATGGGCAGACTAGATGGGCCATTTGGCCTTTATCTACCATCATGTTTCTATGAAATGACGGCAGATAAAGATCTGAACGATCCATCCAGTCTGCCCATAAATTATACCCCCCAAAAAATACATGATTGACCTACTTTCTTTGAATGACAATATGAGAAAGATATTTAAAATGAAGCATTTTATACCTGCACTAATGTACTTGATTTTAGTTATTTAAACACAAAACTTCTTGCAGCTTGTTAAAATGATCATTTTGTACTACCCATTCAATACAGATTAGGGGTGGGTTCAAACCCATGCTGCTCCTTGTGAGCTTGGGCAAGTCACTTAATCCCCCATTATCCCAGGTACATTAGATAGATTGTGAGCCCACCGGGACAGACAGGGAAGATACTTGAGTACCTGAATAAATTCATGTAAACTGTTCTGAGCTCCCCTGGGAGAACAGTATAGAAAATTGAATAAATAAACATCTATATGAAATCTATATGGGACAATTTCTCAGAAATATCTTTCACTAAGAAATGTTTCAGATTTTTCTCTCTTTAATCACATAAAATGACATTTTTTTAAAAATATAAGATGATAAAAAGAAGAGATCTTAAGACAAATTCCTGGATCCCTGCCTCTGGGATAGATGGTAATAAACACCATATATAAAAAGGGAAAAAAAGGTCAGCATTCCAGCATTAAATTAACTTGAAAAAGATAGCTGTCATGAAAAAGTATTTGCATAGATTAACAGATAAATGTATTACATTTGATACATTAATCACTAAAACCCAGTACTACATGCTAGATATAATTAAATCCAGAAATGCTCAAGGGTGGCCCATCCCAAAGCTGGAGATTTAGCACTGCTATGCTGGAGATCTGAAGGCCAATGGGTGAGATTTCTCTCACAAACCCCAACCATGTCTAACACTAGCACTGTGATTATAACCACAGAAAAGGCAGTATATCAAATCCCATCCTTCTCTTTCCCTTTAGAAGAGGTACATTCAAAAAACTGATATTGAATTACAGTGGTCTTCCTTAATTTTTAAGTCTTTATAGCTCATTTTGGATCTAAATGAGCTATAAAGGACAGCCACAAAAATATTTTCCCATGTGAGGCCTCAACGCTGCTGATTAGTGTATGTTAATTACATCCACATCACTAGCCTGTCTTCAAACTTTTCATTGGGTAAGGAAGCTGGAGTTTCAAAATACATTCTCTTGTCGAGAAACATCTGTTGAAATACATGTCTGTTGAGAAACGCCTTGTCCTTCAAGCATGTGGCTCTTCCTCCCATCTACTTCACCCTTTCTAATGTGAGCTTGAGTAGAGGAGCAGAAAAAAAAAGACAGAAATATGAGGTCCACCCCAGAGGTTTCCAGGGGCTGTCACTGGTCCCCAGGCCTTGCATTGAAAAACACTGTTCTATTCAATAAACAGAAAATAAAATTCCTTTCTACTTTGGTTGGCTGGTCATTTCATTTTTCTATTTGTATTGTTCCCAGTCTCTGGTTTCAGCTGTCCTTTGTTTTCCTTTTTAACTCTTACTAGAAGCTCCTTGTCCATTTGGCATTTCTTTTCTCTCCATCCTCTCTCAATGTCTCTATCTACCCTGCTCAGCATCTTCCCTGTGTTCCAGCTGCTATCCTCCTGCTATATTGAGCATCCCCCCTCTCGAGTCCCTCCCTATTATTGCCCTGTCCAACATAACACTTCAGTGTCTCTATGTCCCCCCAACATCATCTTTCATCCTTCCCTCCTTTTCAACCCCCTTCCCTGGTCAGCATCACTCCATCTCTCTTCCTTTCCTCTTGTTCCCCTGCTAGACCAGCATCTCTCCATCTCTCATCCTGTTTCCCCCCCCCCCCCCCCGCAAGCTAGCATCTTTTCCTTTTTCTTTTCTCTGTCCTGTCCCCTCCTCAGAGGTCCAGCAAGTATTTTTCTTTCCTTCCTGTTCAGTTCCTCCCTTCCAACAAGTTCAGCATCTCTCCTTCTTTCTTCTCCTGCAGGTCCCTAGCATCTCTTCCTTTCTACTCCCTCCCCATTGTCCAACAAGTTTTCTGGTCCATGTTCCCCTCCCCACCTAGGTCCAGACTCTCTCCCTTCTCTTACAGGTCCTGGCATCTCTTTCTCTTTCCTCTCCTCTCTCTATTACTTCCTCTACTCCTGTAACCCAGCATCTCTCACGTTCCCTATCCCCTATCCCTTACTCCAAACTTGCTTGTGGCTAATAGTACAGTAGAAATGCTCCTTCTGGCAAGTCCAATGTCTTCCCTCTGCCTTGCCCAGCCCCCAGGAATCAGAAGTAGCATCAAAGGAGGTGGGATGCAGCAGAAGGCATTAGGCTGGTTGCAAACACCATCTTTGGAGCAATTCCGACCATAAGCAAGTCTGGAGGGTCTCAGGGGTTGGGGGGGGAGTGGAGGAAGTGAGAGATGCCAAGTTGCAGGGGAAGGAATGGCTGCAGAGAGAGATAGCAGATTGCTGGTGAGGAGCACGGAGCCAACCTGTTAGATCAGTGCACTTATGTGTGTGAGCAAAGGAAGGGGCCTGACTGCATGTGACTTGGCATTTCTGCAAATCAGTTTATTAACATTAGGTTCTTGTGTCTTCTGCTACTTTCCATGAGTTTCTTGCATAGCCTAAAGGAAAAGCCAGACATGTCCTCTTTTTAGAGAACTGTCTGGGCTCCCGGACGCACTTTCCAAAACCTGGCATTTGTCTGGGTTTTGGAAAGCTCCAGCCAGTTCCAGTTGCATCTAGAGGGCCTCTGAGCATGCGTGGATGACATCGCACACATCCACGCA
Organism: Geotrypetes seraphini; assembly: GCF_902459505.1. Taxonomy (NCBI): domain Eukaryota; kingdom Metazoa; phylum Chordata; class Amphibia; order Gymnophiona; family Dermophiidae; genus Geotrypetes; species Geotrypetes seraphini. The sequence continues at coordinate 232,155,281 of NC_047085.1, forward strand.
TGCTCCAAGTCCTCCAGACGCGGCCGGAGCTGGTTGTAGAAGAGAAGAGGGTTGCAGGGGATGGGGCTGGAGGCGGAACGGAGCTGGGTTATGTGTTCGGAGTTTTCTTTTTCAAAATATGGTAACACTGCCTATATGTAAAGTGAAATTTATTTTTGAAATTTCTAATTAACTACTTTTAGCACAAGTAGATTTTGTTCTTGCAATAAACACTACACGACAACAGAGAAGGAAAAATCTAAGAGAAAAAGTCATACAAAGTTGAGAATCTATTCTTAATTTTCAACCCTAGGCTGATGCAATAAAGTGCGCCCAGAGTTTGCTTATGATTATCACGGCCTTAGTGCATTTTATGTATAAGTAAAACCTGTGCAAAGCCTAGTACAAGGCTCCGCTGAGCAGTCCCAAACTACCTCTTTCTCTACCTCGAGAAATCCTAAAAGTCTTAATATACCTCTAGTGCATCCTTGCAATGTTTATCTAAGATTCTCTGCAGTACTGAACAGTTCTCCTTTTCTGTACTGTAAGTTGCCTTAAATCTTTGTAGGCATAGTGCGAAGCACAAATACCAGATTATATTAGATATTTAAAATCATGGTAATAAGGCTAATTAACTATTCAGTGCAGAGTACAAGGGCACGGAAGAGTACAAGCCGAGTACAACACAAGCAAGGGCTCAAACACCACAATCGATCGAGGATGATCTGAGGTGATGAGCCACATATCACCTCAGATCACTGATCCCCAACTAAAGGTCCTCTGGGCACAGCTTGATAAAAAAAAAAAAAAAAAAGGGGGGGGTGCTAATTATTTATATACTGCCTATCAGTGGAGGCTGTCTAAGTGGTTTTTACATTCAGGTACTCAAGCATTTTTCCTTGTCTCAGCAGGCTCACAATTTATTATTTCTATAGCGCTACCAGGTGCAGGCAGCACTGTACATTGTGCATGCGAGCAACAGTCCCTGCTCAGAAGAGCTTACAATCTAATTATGACAGACACACAGAGGGGGCGAAAAGGTAGTAGGGGACTATTAAGGGAATGACAGACATGTAAGCTTGTACTGTGTTCACTCTACTCTAAACTATACTATGTATGCAAATGTGTAACCCATTCTGGGCTCTTTTAGGAGGACAGGATATAAAATCAAATCAATAAATAAAAATTCTGATCTCAGAGATGATCTTCCCCCAGCAGCCAAAACATAAAACCCTTGGTGGTCTAAGTGTACCCTCATACATAGCTGGGGGGTTTTTCTGACAAAGCACACTTTTTAACACCGTGGTAATTTGCATGCTATTTGTTTACTGCATCAGGAAGCCATGTGCTAAGTGTGAGCACATGGCTCAAATGCAAGTTTAGGTCACTGACCCACTGCCCTTGTGTTCTAACTAACCTAAGAGGATCTTTCCCTCAAGTATGCAATTGAGCAATGCAGTATGTAAGACACAGGCTAAGTCACTGCAGTCCCTGCTATTAGCAAAATTAGATCTACAAATCTACAGATGCAAATGAGGCCCAATCAGGACTGGCCCAATCTAGGGCTGTAACCTCGCCAGTGTTCTGTGTGAATGAGTCAGTTAAGCAAGAGTGGCTGCATCTCCCTTTTATCTGTTGTAGAACAGCACCACACTGAAACAACATTTTCCTGTAAGGAGTAGAGGGAACCAAGCCAAGCTATTTCCCAGAACACTGAATTTTGGTAAACACTGTCATCTGGCATATTAAAATACTCTATAAAAGCTTCTTTTTTTTTTTTTTTTTTGCATACAAATTGCACAACGATCCACTATAGGATCAAATTTTCCAAGACAGACAGGAGCAAGAGAATAAAGCAACAGGGTTGAGATTTGCACTCTGTGCTTGCCTGTCATTGTCCTTATTGCTTTTAGATTCCCAGTTTTGAGGCTCTGCTGTGAAAAGTAATGCTGGCTTTTGTGCACATTATAAAAAATATATGTACTAAGGGAACAGAACACCCATCCACCCACACACCAAGTCCCGGTAATGTGCTGCAGCTGCCATGTTCTGCTACATGCAATTCAGGGCACGGGGTGTTTGGTTTCATACTGTTTTGGTGGACCTCTCAGGGCATAGGGGTCACAGTACAGATGAGGCAAAGGTAACACACTGGGGATACCCTTACAGTTGGGTGTTGCAAAGGCAAGCACACTACGAGCAAATTTTCAGGGCACAATTAACCCTTTCTTGTGCTCTGGTCAAATAAGGATATTGTCCCCACCCCACCCCTCGCAAGTGGCTTAGTGAAGGGGGGGCACCCCCAGATGGCGCCAGCACCCATCCTCCTCTCTGCATCCCCCACTCCTTCTCACTCCTCCCCCCACTGCACACACGCACGCCTTCATTCCCCTTCCCCAACGTACATCTAGCTCTTCCTCTGATGTCACTTCTGGGTCCCAAGCATAGGAAGTGACATCAGAGGGAGAGACAATGCAGAAGCAGGCAGCAAGTTGGTGATGCTGCTCACGCTGGTAAAGTTAAAAAGGTACCAGGGGCAGGGGAGGGGGTGCCTCTCACCATCATATCAAATATTCTCACACATTGGGCCCTGCATGGTTCTGACTAGTGCTGCCTGATTCACGATTCAAATCGATTCACCAATTCACTTCGGATGAATCGATTTGAAATGATTCATATTTTTTAAAAATCGGCCTGGCCGATTCGGTGACTGACCCTCCTCTCCATGCCTTCAGATTGCAATAGGGCTTTTCTCCTTTCACTGTCACTGTTTTTTTTATTACATTTTTTTAAAACGTACTTTCCCACTGTAGTTAGGCCTCTGCCTAGACCAGGAACAGACTCTCGTTCAACGCCACCGGCCCAGAGTAACCGAAACAGGTGATTTCTGTGCGCACCCTGCAGCAATTCGTTCCGGCGTTACCATGGCCTCTCGCTCCGGCCCCTATGTGGTGAAGATTATCACTCTCACGCTCTCTCCTGCTAAGAGCCCAGGTGCGTCAGGATGAAATGCCACCGGAATTTCAGCAACAGTTCAGCGCAGCCTCCTTTACTAAACCGCCGCACTGCGCTAGCAGTTTTTAGCGCCAGGAGCTGCGCTGAATGCCCCACGCTGCTCCCGACGCTCATAGGAACTCTATGAGCGTCGGGAGTAACGCAGAATATTCAGCGTGGCTCCTGGCACTAAAAACCACTAACGCGGTGCGGCAGTTTAGTAACAGCAGCGCTGAACTGTTGCTGAAATTCCGGTGGCGTTTCATCCTGACGCATCCTAGGCTCTTAGCAGGACAGAGCGCGAGAATTTAGTAAAAGGGGAAAGAATTTGCTTCTTTTTCTTCCTGTGCTAAACACAGGAGCAAGTCAAAACCCTCAGCTAATGAACAAAAGAGACCCGCAGAGATATTCCGGAAAGACCTAAGTGCCATGAAAATTCCAAATTCTCAGCAAGAATGGGAGAAGGGTGTTCAAGTCCCAGCCAGTCCAGATATAATCCTGCAACCTTCTCTCTGGGTGATTGCTGAAAAAGTTAAGGAAGTACTGTATTCTCAACCCAGAAAGTTCATTCATTGCTCCAGTCCAGAGCCTGCAGAATATGGCTACATCAACATTTTGGAAAGGGCAGAGAACATATGTCGGTAAGTCTTAGATGATATGGATATGTTTGGGTTACAAGAACTCAATGATGAGCTTGTAAAAATGGGATATGGGGCAGTGAGTGAAAATATGATGAAGACCAATGAGGTGTTGGAGCGGCAGTGCTATGAGACTATGAACCATGCTATAGAGACTGAGAAAGGGCTAGTATAGAGTATGATGAAGATGTGATCTGTGGTGTAAGGAAGGAACCAACATGATATGAATAATGACCAAACAACAAAAGGAAGAAAAAATAATTTTGTTTTCTGTTTTGTGATTACAATATGTCAGATTTGAAACGTGTATCCTGCCAGAGCTGGTGTTAGACCGTAAACATGAGCTAGGATTTAACAGAGAGAGGAAAAGTCTTTTTTGTTTGTTTATTTTGTTTACACCACAGCGCCAGTGTGGCTAGGAGAAGACAAAAGGGGTGAAGAGGCTATAAAATAAACCCACCAGGATGTTTGAAAAAAACATCCAATTGGGCAGGAAAATCGAATCGAAAAGTCGATTCAATAGGCTGAATCGAACCGAATCGAAATTTTTTTTCCTGAATTGGGCAGCACTAGTTCTGACTACAGAGAAATATCATTACAGAAAGCGGTAAGTAAGAAATGCTGCTCACCAAGGGCTAGATTCGTGTGCCGATCGGTTTGCGAGCCCTTTGCGACCCGATTTCCCTCCGACCTGATTCACTAACCTGTGTATCGATCCGATCCGTGCATGCAAATGAGGGGACTCGGCATGCAAAGCAGGAAGGACGCGATTCACTAAACTTTCTTCTGGCACATCGACTGGCTGGCCGATCAAAAAACTAGCAACTGGTGAGGACCAGTCACTTGTGCTAAAACTCTGCTCTCTGCCCCGATTCTCCTGCCTCTCCTGCTCTGCCTCCCTTCCCTGCAGCGCGAGCCTGTGGTTTTAACCCACTTTAAACCCATGGGTTAAAACCACGGGCTCGCGAGTAAAAAAATAAATAAAAAAGCACGGACTGCAAACACATGCGCAGACCATCTACAGGCAAAGTAGATAGACCGCGCATGCACCGGGATCACTCCTCAGCCATCCATGTGGTTGGTTGGAGGCGTGCCTCCGATCGGCCTGCTTTGCATGTAGGCGCATTCTGAATCGGTCACCCGGCCTCGGATCGCCCACGGATCGGATCACATCGGTGGGCTTAGAGAATCTAGCCCCAAGTCTTCTTGCCAACTGGAGGACAATGCAGTGGTGGTGTGTACGACAGACAGACCTCCTGAAGTAGTTCTGACAACTGTTGAATTAGCCATCCAAAAAAATCAGCCTTAGGAGCCATTCAATTACCATATCTGAGAAGCCCCTCCTAAACCCTAATGTGAACCCTAGGCACATGCTTAGTTTGCCCATTCCATAATCCTGCCTTATTTATTTTAGTTAATTTATCAAGTGGCGTCATACGTTACTTGGGAGGGGAAGGGGAATAGCCAACTCAGGGCCCGATTCTCAAAACTTACTATGCCTTTAATGATGGTCTCTAAACCAGTTCCAGCCGGTTTAGCGTGCCAGTATTTTAACAGCTCACCATGGTCTTTTCCAAGCTTCCTAGCAGACTCCGACTCTGCCATACAAATGTAGTACAACGATGTCATTAATATTAAAATGGTATTACAATGAGGTTATTAATATTAAAATGAGCACTCTGGGCGATTCTCTAACCTCGTTATACTACATTTGCAGGCAAAATTTTCTGTCAGGGTCTGAGCTGTTATAGCCTTACTTTCCTGCGAGTGCCTGTTTTATTTATATCCTGATTTTCCATAAGGCAGTCAATAAGAAAAAAATCATACATAATATCAAAATTACAGACAATGACACAATACAAAGAGTCGCAAACAAATCATTCAAGCAGGAAAAATACAAACTAAGATAAACAACTCAACAAATAATGTCCCAATTCTGCCTAGTTAACCAGAACTTAGTAAAACACTTGGATAACTTCAGCATACTACAAGAGAATCAGTGAGGGTTCCGCTCAGGTTTCAGCACTGAAACAGTTATAGCCTCTCTACTAGACCTCCTTCACAATTTATTCAGCCAGGGCTCGAGTGCACTAATTCTACAACTTGATCTAAGCAGTGCCTTTGACTTAGTCGACCACGACATTCTAATCGACTGTTTGGAGTCAATCGGTCTTTCTGGCAAAGTGTTAAATTGGTTCCAAGGTTTCCTGAGTAAACGATCTTACCAAGTCCACAGTAACAACAAACAATCCTGCAGAAGGACAAATACTTGCAGAGTCCCGCAGGGCTCCCCTCTATCCCCTACCCTGTTTTAACATCTACGTTGCCCCATTGGGAAATCTACTGCAAAGCTTGAATGTCAAATTCTACATCTACGCAGATGACATCACCATAATTCTTCCCCTCACAAACCTAACCTCCGAGACAAAGAATCACCTGGCATTCATCCTAAAACAAATCGAATTATGGAAGACAGAATTCAAACTGAAACTCAACACAAACAAAACCAAGTTTTTTCTCGCGAGCCCAAATGACAAAATCAAAGATTCTAAAATTTCCTTGAACGGTCAGGACTTCCCTATTGTTGATTCCATAAAAATTCTAGGAGTGAATCCCGACCGATACCTTACTTTAGACGCTCACACGGATCTACTGACCAGAAAATGTTTCTCAACATTATGGAAGCTAAGAACCATCAAAAAATACTTTGATGCAGCATCATTCCGTCTACTGGTACAATCTTCTATTCTAAGCATGCTGGACTATTGCAACATTATTTACTCAGGATCCTGCAAGAAAACCCTTCAAAAACTCCGAATTATTCAAAATTTGTCAGTACGTCTGATTTTCGGTTTAAAAAAATTGGAACACATAAGCCCCTATTATCAAAAACGTCACTTGAGGCTAGAGTAATATTTAAATTCTCTTGTCTCTGCTTCAAATCAATCTTTGGTCTGGCCCCTATGTACCTGGTCTCCCACTTCAATCTGGGTTGCACTATCAGGATCTCACGTAAAATCCACTTATTTACACACCCAACAATAAAGGGCTGCCATTATAAAAGATTCCTGGACAGAACGCTAGCCTTCTAGGCAGGTAAACTGAACGACTGGCTGGGTAACATTATCATGCTCTCCTCTTCCTATCAAGGCTTTAGAAAATTAGTAAAAACGAATCTGTTGTTCATTATCTCTCGTTTTCTGTATACCAAATTCATAGCTATGTTGCTGACTGTCCAGCTCTTCTTATTTGTACTTGCTTTCAGTGTACTTGTATTCATTGATTCTATTTTGTATCTTATCATTGACTGTCCAGCTCCTCTTGTTGTAAATCGCCTCGAACTACCATTATTATTATTAATTATTATTATTATTATTATTAAAGGATGCCATATCTTTCACCAATTTCAGAACCAGAGGCAGCTTTGTTCCAGTCCAATGGGCCAGCCACGGACTGTGTTATTGCCAAACAGAACTGCTTCAAGTTGGGTATCATCAAATTGCAAGAATATTGTCACTTGCACATGTAAGCAATTTTACACTATTTGTGTTTAGAATTTTTCACTGTTATTTCACTTATATTATGATTTTGATTGCACACACATGAAATCCTATGATGGTGTGTGGCCTAATGAGTGAGAAAAGTTCTCACCTGGTAAAACCGTGGCTGGGTTAAGCGTTAGAGCTCGTTTCTGTTTCAGGCCCTTGCTCTTTAGAGCTTATTACCTCACACTGAGAATTCACAACACTAACCAAAAATTAATTAATCCTTTTGGTAACACAGCAATTTTACTCAATGAGAGATAACCCCTAGATATACACATAGGCTTTTTGTACTGGTCTTTTTTGTCTACTATACGCCATATTTACCATGTCTGCCACAATGTCTACCATGCTTCAGTCTCTCATGCCATGTCGGCCACACAATGTTTGCTGTTCCATGTCTTCTCTGCTATATTTATCTAATCTACAATTTGTGAGTCGCTCTATGCCTGATTAGATTCAAGGCGATGAACAATTCAAGTGATAGGCAAAAGAAAGAAGAATTAAGGAGACAGTAAGCAGGAGGAGGAGGGAGAGTCTTTTACAAGGAAGAATAGAGTGGACATTATAAGTACAGTTTACATTGGATAAGGATATGGTGTTCTTTGAGTTCGAGAAACCACTGATTGTCAACGGAGTATATTGTCTCAAAGAGAAGAGTCATTAGTTTCTTTCGAAAACTGAGAGAAACAGGGTTCCATTTTTATGGCTGTCGGGAGGCTGTTCCAGGTCTTTGCGCCGATTTAGGTGATAATTAAATACGAGTGTGCTTGTACTTAATTCCTTTAGGAGACAGGAGGATCAAAAAAAGTTTCTTGATGTTTCTAGTTCAATTGGACCAAGAGTTGATGAAAAGGTTTATAAGAGGTTCAGCTGAGCTTGCATATAAGATGTGGTATATTATGCATTATATTTTGAATTTAATACACGCAGAGACTGGTAGTCAGTGAAGTTTGTTGAAATAGGACAATATTGAGTCAAATATTTTCAATTTGAAGATTAGCCGTATTGCTGCGTTTTGAATTAATTGTAGTTTACGGATGAGGATGGTGTTTATACCTGCATAAAGGGAGTTGCAGTAGTCCAGTAGAGACAATACTAGCATTTGTGTCAGTAATACGAAGTGATGACTGTGGAAGAAAGGTCTGATCAGTCTGAGTTGTCTCATGCTATAGAAGGTTTTTCTTTGTAAGTTGAGATCTGGGGTTCATAGGAGAGGGTTGAGTCCAATATGACTCAGTATTTTGGAGGTTGTGTCAATATCTAGTTTGGTTCCTGAAGGCAGGTGTGAAAGCTATAGGGACTGTTTGTAGAGAACTTTGAAACCATAGTACTTTGGTTTTTGCTATGTTCAGTTTGAGCCTGGCCCACGTTTGTATCTATGCTGTTGGCAATTCTCTGAGAGGTATCAGTGGAATTGCGTTCAATTGGCATGAGGAGGAGTATGTCATCTGTGTATAATAGGCTCTCATTGTTATTGAAGGTAATATTTCAGAGGGAGCTCATGAATAGATTGTAGAGTATAGGGGAGAGAGAAGAACCTTGGGGAACACTGCAGAATGACTGCCAGCTTTGTTAGAATTCCTCAACTTTTCAGACAACGTAATTCCTATTCTGTAGGAAGTCTTTAAACCAGTTGTGTACTGTGCCCACAATGCCTATTTCATTGTGTATGGTTAGAAGTAGTTGGTGGCTGACAGAGTTAAACGCTGATGAAATGTCGAATTGTAGAAGGATGACCTGATATTCTTTGCTTAGTGTTTGCTTGACTTTGGTAGTTAAGGTTAGTAGAAGCAGTTCCATGCTGTGTTGTGGGTGAAATCCGAACTGTGTATGAAGGAGGCAGGAGTGCTTCTCAATATAGGTTGAGAGCTATTTACGTACACATGTTTCTAAAGGTTTGGTGAGTATTGGGATGCCAGCAATAGGCCTGTAATTTGTAAGATTTGATAGATCAGCGTTTGAGGCCTTGGGAATAGGGGCGAGTGCAATCTGACCCATTTGGGGTAAAAGCTGACCATGACCGTGATTTAGTAGAATGTTCAGAAAGTGAGTGATCCAAGCAATGATGTGTTTTGGGGCATTTCTCAAGGATGCTGCTGTGGAAGGAGAGTTTCTTTAGGAGTTTATCTGTGTCAGAATTTTTTGGTGGTATAAAAGTGCTACAGATTTGATTAGCGTCATCTGTGGTGATGAGTGAGCATGCTTTCCTTACCAATTTTGCTAAGTGGTGTCATATTATGTTACCCATGCTTTTCTCACCATATCATGTTTGTCATTTATATTTTACCTTGCTTTAACTATGTTTTGCCTTCCCTGTCAGATGTTTGCTAAGCTATCTTCTACCATACTATGTCTGAGTGTGGCGCAGGGGTTGGAGCTGCAGCCTTGGCATCCTGGGGTTGCGGATTCTGACACATGCTGCTCCTTGTGACCCTGGGCAAGTCACTTGGTCTCCTAATGGCCCAGGTATATTAGATAGATTGTGAGCCTACTGGGACAGGGAAAAATGCTTTGAGTACCTGGATAAATTCATGTAAACCAGTGTCTCGCAAACTTTGCCATGCCGCTTTACACTAAACATGGTGGTCATGGGGTCAAATAATTTTGAAATATTGGTTTCTAGTAAAATTAGTAATCCCTTCAATCGAGGACAGACCAATATTTTCCTATAGAAGATCTAAAAACCTTGGGGAAATGCTTAAATGTAAAAATACAGAGGGAGTACAGCAGGGTAGCCATAACTCATGTGGCAGGTGTCAATGGTATCCATATGAGGCACAATTGAGTGCACCCATAAGAAAATAAGAATTGCCGCTGCTGGGTCAGACCAATGGTCCATCTTGCCCAGCAGTCCACTCATGTGGTGGCCCTTAGGTCAAAGACCAGTGCTCTAAATGAGTCCAGCCTCACCTGCATATGTTCGAGTTTAGTAGGAACTTGTCCAACTTTACAGGAGAAATATATTATGCTAAACATAAGACAGACTGCAATTCTTCTAATATAATTTATTTAATTCAATGCCCTTGTCCAAAGATTCATGTAGGCAGGACTACCAGATCCATAAAGGTCAGACTTATAGAGCATAAATCTAGAGTTCACACTGTGAATGAATCTGCCCTACTAATACGGCACTGGATACTGCTTAAACACTCCGCTTAAACATTCCCTTCAAGATTTAAAATGGCGTGTTATAGACAGCATTAAGCTGGGGTGGGAGGGAGGTAGGTAATATTGAGCGGACATTGAATATTAAAGAACTTAGATGGATGTACCGCTTAAATTCCAAGAAACCTAATGGTCTTAATGATATGGAAGACTGGATGACGCTAGCTGATTAGTAGTTACTAGGGGGAGTGGCTTACAAGTGAGTGAAGATTGGTGATTGGTCAGTAGGGTGATGATGGCAGTAAGACCTTTTAAAATTGCTGGTAGACGCCGCGGCCATTTTTTTTACTGGCGGTGGTGAATGATGTACAGCATTGACGCTCCTTTACTAGACGCAAGTGCAGGACAATTCCTGCCCTCCCGTTGTGAATTACACTCTTCAGGAGTACAATTTTATCTTGTTTCATTCTTGCAGAGTCTTCCCCGATCTTGAAAAAGTGATCAAAACGCATCGGAGAGATAGAGGGGGGACGAGTCAATGTTGGAGCAGCATTATTAAGCTAAGTTATATCTATTTATCCAAATATGAAAATTCAGAAGAAAGAGTACATAATTAATTAAATGATAAAGAGAATAAGAAAAAAAGAAAAAATTAAAACTTAATAGCACCGTGATACAGGATACTAATGAGGATTGCAGCCACTGGGTGTTATGTTACACTTGCGGCAGTCTGAAGATTCCTATCAGACCGGTGTGTTTTGTAACAGCGCATAATATAAGTTTATGGCCATGGATCGAGGCATCCAAAGTGTGATGACGTCACGCCGTGCACGAGGTTCCCTGAGGTGCCATTAGGGGGTGCTGGAAGGGAAGATGCGCGGAGCAAAGGAGATGTGCTGGCTGACTGCTTACAGGATGTGCCTCTCACCGCGAGAGGCACGTCCTGTAGGCAGTCAGTTGGCACCGGTGCCTCTCCTCCTCCCTAGCGTCTCGCGGCACACAGTTTGCGATACACTGATGTAAACCATTCTGAGCTTCCCTGGGAGAATGGTATAGAAAATGAAATAAATAAATAAGTGTACTTAGGTGCCTGCAGTTATGCCAATTCTATGGCGGGTACTTAGATTTCAGGTGCACTGACACTGGGGTATACTAATTTTCTATAATGGAATTTAGGCACCCAGATACCTTTCTGGAATAGGCTCTTATGGTTTTTATTCAGGATCATGAATATCAATACAATCAAACAAACATCCAGAAGGGGAACAATGAATCAAATGCATCACTATACAAACATATAAAACTAGCCCAAAAATCAAATGCTCGATACAGTGGTCCCATTTTGAAAGAAATTAGAACACCTCCACCCTCCATCAACAAAGAAACCCATACAGACATAATAAAACCCCAGTATGTACATATTACTGCTTCGTTTCTAAAGTAAACCTTTGTACAGATTCTTCATTGCCAAAAGTAGCAGTTATAGAACAGGCTCAACATTAGGGCTTTTAAATGGAGGCATCCACTTAGAGAATTACCTCTCTGATGTTCTGTAACTACAACGGAAGGTGCAGGACAAGCAAACTTAATCATCTGACTTGGCCCTAGACTTTGAAACTGCTTTTCTGGTTACCCATATCTTCCCAATGAGAAATTCTCTGGCACATCTTCTCCTCTCTCCCTCCCTCCCTCCCTCAGTGTTGCAATAATATACCTGCAGACTACCAAGTAAAAAGAATCTTCCCCCCCCCAACCCCGGCAGAGTCAGGATTGATGTGCGATGGCAGAGTTGTGGGATCCCAGCCCTGGAATTGTAAGGGTGTTGTAAGAACACCTGAGGTAGAGCGTGGAGCCAATGCTTGGAAAAAGGCATCCATGAAACCTAAAGTCTGCCAAAGACGCAGGACCAAAAAAAAAAAAGAGGCAAAAGAAATTAAAAAGGATACTTGAGTCAGTTTATTTTCCAGTGACTCATCCCCTGGGTCTCAATTCCAGTTCAGTTCTTTGAGGTCTGACAAACCATTCACATGCCTGGATTAAGTTTTCTCTAAATGTCAATTGAACAATAGCTGAACTGATTTCAACAGCTCAAGGAACACAGATTTACTTTACCATTCTCATAGAGAGCCAAGTTTGCAACGGTTTTTTTGTGTTTTTGGTTTTTTTTTAATAAATAGGAAAGATTAGTAACTTCATGTGAAAAAAGGGGATAATTCTAGATCAGGGATGCCCACACTTTTTGGGTTTGCGAGCTACTTTTAAAATGACCAAGTCAAAATGATCTACCAACAATAACATTTTAAAAAACACAAAGCACAGTGTATGCAGAAAAAATGTTAATTATCATTTATATTCTGTGGGTTTTTTTCCAAAGAAATCAAGGCAGATGACTTTATGCAATGTCACTTCAGTAACAACCATACAAAAATAGACAAATATACCCCCTCCCTTTTTACTAAACTGCAATAGCGGTTTTTAGCGCAGGGAGCTGCGTTGAATGCCCTGCACTGCTCTCGATGCTCATAGGCTCCCTGCGCTAAAATCCGCTATTACAGTTTAAATATAGACAGCAGATATAAATTCTCAAATAAGTCAAATTTTGATCACTAAATTGAAAATAAAATCATTTTTCCTACCTTTGTTGTCTGGTCATTATTCATTTCAAATCTTTTTGGTCCCAGGCTCTTCTGATAACTTGCTTGCCAGGGTCTCCTTCTTTCTCCGTGCTAACCATCCATCTTCTATCTCTGTCCTCCCCTTCCATTTCCCCTCCCTCCCCTGAAGTCTGGCATCTTTCCTTTTTTTCATCTCCATCCACAGATCCACCTTTTCTCAACTACCCTTTCATCCAGCATCTCTCCCTCCTTCCCACCAACCCAGGGTCCACCATCTCTCTCTTTCTTTTCGCAACTACCCTCCTATCCAGTATCTCTATCCTCCCCTCCACGCCATCCCTTGTGTCCAACTTCTCTCCCTTTCTGTTCCTTCCTTCCCTAAATCCCATTGTCCACCATCTCTCTCCCACTCCTGTGTTTTTAGACCCATTATTTCTTCCCCCCAAAGTCCGGCATATGCACGTCTCTTTGAACCCCCCTTCCCTCCCTCCCTTCCCTCCCTCCCTTCTATACCAGGGCCCTCCTCCCCCGAAGGCCTGCACCCCATCCCTGAAAGACTGCTTCTACCCCCCTGAAGGCCTGCACCCCACCCCTGAAGGTCTGCCTGTCTCCCTCTGAAGTCCTAAAGGCCTGCCTGTCCTCCCCAAAGGCCTGCACCACCTCCCCTGAAAGCCTGTCCCCCCTGAAGTACTACCCCCCCCCCCCCCCCCGGAAGGCCTGTGTGTTCCTCCCTGACTTCCCGCACATCCATTTACCTAATTCCAGCAGGGAGCAGCCTGCAGAGAGGATCACCAGTACTTTAGCGATCCTTGCAGGTTGCCGTCGTTCCTCTGCCAAGGTCCCGCCCCTCCTCTGACATCAGAGGCAGGATCATGGCAGAGGGAAGACAGTTCCTAAGGCCTATGGCAACCTGCAAGGATCGCTAAAGTACTGACGATCCTCTCTGCAGGCTGCTCCCTGCTAAAATTAGGTAAACGGATACGCAGGAGGCCAGAGAGAAAGCCGGACACCACAGCACAGAAGAGAAACCGCATGGCTCTGCAATCGACTGGGGTTGCCTGAGCAATCGACGTATTGGGCATCCATGTTCTAGATAATAACAAATAAGAAACAATGGAAGAGGACCTGGAGAGAAGCAGCAAAAGTGTGAAAGAGAATAAAAAATCAGATATCCAAATACCACTCCTGGGCCAAGATTCTCAAAAGGTTGCGTTAAAAACTGATGGGCCGCTGTTGCAGCTGTTATAGTAGCGATTTAAAAAAAGCGAGCCATTCTCCAAAAAACGCACATGCAAATGAGGTTGGCGGAGAGTAGCAAATATTCGCTAAATTTGCATGTGCCCATCGCTGGTGAAAGTGATGGGCACATGCGCAGAATAAACACAACCCCCTCACCCCCCACCCAAAAAAATCAACAACAAATCAAGCTGCCAAAGTCAAGCAACCCTCCAACCGACAGTGGGAGAGATGCCCACTCTCACCCGCAGCCAAGCAACACACACCCAGGTAGCGGGAGATATGCCCATGCTCTCCCACCGCCATGCAACAGACACCCCAACAACCCCCTCCTCGTCACTGGCAGCGGGAGAGATGCCCACTCCCTCCTGCCACCAAGTATTAGTGTCGGTGACGAAGCAGGAGAGAGTGGGTATCTCTCCTGCCAAACTTCAATTTAGGGTTTTCTTTTTCGCGTGGTGGGGACTTAGCAGTGTCGGGTGATTGTAAGACGCAGCAGGAGAGAGTTGGCATCTTCAATTCACATACCTACATTTCCAGGGATGAAAAATGATTCTCCCAAGTGAATGTGATTAATAATTACTTTAATGTACTGTCTCCAGGACTTGTTCAAAACTCTTTTGGATCCCACAATGTTAGTTGCCTTGACCACATCCTCTGAGAACAGATTCTTAACTGTGATCTACAAGGAAACATACCTCCTATCATTTCATAGGCATGCCTACCACTGAGTGAGCCTAGCAATAAGCTGGGGCAACAGCAGCTCAGGGTTGAGAAGCCCAAAGAACAGAGGCAGCAGTGCCAGTGCTTGCAGGAGGTGAATTGCTAATACACTGTGTCTCCTGACTGTGATTTCAATCCCCCTTCCCCACCATGAGGTCTCATGCCTTATTGCAAGACTCTGGTTCTAGAGCAGCCCAAAATGAAATGCTGAAGCTCTGAAATGCATCATCTGTTATCCAGCTGCAGGGTGGGGGAAGGGGGTGGGTAGAGATACTTAAGACTGGGATTGGGAGACCGTGTGCCAATTTTGCTAGTGCTAAGTGCCATGTGTGCTGCTCCCACCTCCTCCTAGCTTCCAGGCTTTAAAAATGTGTTATGTCCAGGGAAAAATGGAAAGACAAAATAAATAGGGGAGGGGTGGAGAGTGTTCCCTGAACCTTTTACTCCCCTCAACACCCTCACTGCAGATCCACATGAAACACCTACCCACAAACTGCACCACCACACCAGAAGCAGTTACCAGATTAGACTTCCACACATACAAGTACTCAGGGAAACATAGTGTTAAACTTCTTCTGTTCTGTAATAACTAACCTTCTGTTCTGGGCTCATTCAGTCCTAGCTACACCTTTGTATGATGTTTTCAGTCCTCTGGTTTTTAGTTTCATGGAGTGTCCTGTTTTTTTTAGAGTTGTTTGACAGGTTAAACTTCTATGATATCTCCTCTCAGTCTCTTTTTCTAAGCAGACAGGCTATATAATTGCTTTATCCAGTCATAAAGGGAACTGTTTCATAGTAGATGACGGCAGATAAAGACCCAAATGGTCCATCCAGTCTCCCAACCTGATTCAATTTACATTTTTTCTTCTTAGCTATTTCTGGGCAAGAATCCAAAGCTCTACCTGGTACTTTGCTTGAGTTCCAACTGCCGAAATCTCCGTCAAAACCTACTCCAGCGTTTCTACACCCTCCCAGCCATTGAAGCCCGCTCCAGCCCATCCTCCCAAAAGGCCATATACAGACCGTGCAAGTCTGCCCAGTATTGGCCTTAGTTCAATATTTAATATTATTTTCTGGTTCTAAATCCTCTGTGTTCATCCCACGCTTCTTTGAACTCAGTCACAGTTTTACTCTCCACCTCCTCTCTCAGGAGCGCATTCCAGGCATCCACTACTCTCTCCGTGAAGTAGAATTTCCTAACATTGCCCCTGAATCTACAACCCTTCAACCTCAAATTATGTCCTCTGGTTTTACCATTTTCCTTTCTCTGAAAAAGATTTTGTTCTACGTTAATACCCTTCAAGTATTTGAATGTCTGAATCATATCTCCCCTGTCCCTCCTTTCCTCTAGGGTATACATATTCAGGGCTTCCAGTCTCTCCTCATACGTCTTCTGGCGCAAGCCTCCTATCATTTTCATCGCCCTCTTCTGGACTGCTTCAAGTCTTCTTATGTCCTTCGCCAGATACGGTCTCCAAAACTGAACACAATACTCCAAGTGGGGCCTTACCAATGACCTGTACAGGGGCATCAACACCTTCTTCCTTCTACTGGCTACACCTCTCTTTATACAGCCCGGCATCCTTCTGGCAGCAGCCACCGCCTTGTCACACTGTTTTTTTGCCTTTAGATCTTTGGACACTATCACCCCAAGGTCCTGCTTCCCGTCCGTGCATATCAGTTTCTTACCTCCCAGCATATACGGTTCCTTCCTATTATTAATCCCCAAATGCATTACTCTGCATTTCTTTGCATTGAATTTTAGTTGCCAGGCATTAGACCATTCCTCTAACTTTTGCAGATCCTATTTCATATTTTCCACTCCCTCATCCCATTTATCATTTTTTGGTGCCCTTCTCTGAACCTTTTCTAATTCTGTTGTATCCTTTTTGAGATGGAGCAAACAGAACTCAACATAAAACTCAAAATAGACTTATACAGAAATATAATGGTATTCTCAGGTTTGTTCCGAATTCCTTTTTGGAATCTCCCTTACTTTGTATTTGCCTTTTTTTAGGAGCTGCAGTAGGTAGTGCCGACCCCTAATACTAGAGTTTGATTCCCACTGTAGCTCCTTGTGACTCTGGGCAAGTCACTTAACTCTTCATTGGCCCAAGTACAAAATAAGTACCTGTCTAAAATATATAAACCACTTTTATTGTAACCACATAGAAAAAGGAGTGTGTGGCGCAGTGGTTAAAGCTACAGCCTCAGCACCCTGGGGTTGTGGGTTCAAACCCACGCTGCTCCTTGTGACCCTGGGCAAGTCAGTTAATCCCCCCATTGCCCCAGGTACAATACATAGAATGTGAGCCCGCCGGAACAGACAGGGAAAAATGCTTGAGTACCTGAATAAATTAATGTAAACCGGTCTGAGCTCCTCTGGGAAAACGGTATAGAAAATTGAGTAAATAAATAAAATCAAGTTCTATCCCCTTTACCCCTTGGGGGTATGATCCCCAACATCCTCTCCAGTAAAGACCAAGGCAAAGAATTCATTTAACATTTCTATAATTAACGGGTCCCGTCTGAGTACTCATTTTATTCCTTGGTCATCTAATACTTCTTTTGAAATAATTCCCCTCCTAATGTTTTTGCCACTCCCCATTTACTGTCCTTTTTTATTAATTTTACTTCAGTGTATTTTAAACAACCTTTCCCTCCCCTACTTTCCTTCCGTCTCATGTACGTTAATCCGAATTTGTCTAGTATTTTTAATATGTGATAAAATATTGCTTTTATTTACCTATTTTAATTGTCCCTTACAATCTTTTTATATTGTACACCGTCTAGACATTTGTTTTGATAGACGGTATATCAAAAATAAAGAAACTTGAAACCCAACTGACTCCCTCACATGCTGTTTGCTTTAAACATACTTGAAAAAGCAAAGCTCAATTTCAATTCCCAAATTTTCTCTTAGCTTGCTTTATTACTTCCTCATCCAACTTGTCAGCGCTTATGCTCCCACCTATTTTTCTAATTTTCCATTTTTGAAAAGATGCCCTTTTGACATTAACCTCCTCTCACCTCATCATTAAATCACATTGGCAGTCACAGTCATTTGTCATTTATCAGCAGATCACAGAGAGTGCCACGGTGCATAAATTTTCAAAAGAGGCAATACTGGGTGGAATGTTATCATACAAGGAATAATGCAAGAATCTTAAATCTTATTCTAAACTGAATAAGCAACCAGTGGAGTTAATAGAGGAAAGGAGATAGGACTTGTATACCACTTTTTTGTGGTTACACATTCAATAAATATACAGGAGTAATGTGTGTAAAATGAGAAATATTGCAAATTAAATGCAGTGTCACATTTTGTACTACTTGCAGGATATGTAAAGATTATTGTGGCAAACCAAGAATGTTCACTGCAGTAGTCAAAAAGTGGCAATACAAAAAAACATTTGAACAGCAATCCTAAAGTTATCAGGACTTAGGTACTATACTTAAGAGTTAAATGATGCAAAGAATCAAGATGCTTTACATTCAAGCAGGTAGACTAGAGCAGAGTTTCTCAACACATGGTACGCGTACCCTTGTTGGGGGATATGTGGCACTGCAAGAGTCTCCCATCCTCCTTAATGGCTGCTGCCTTCTTTCTTGCCTTTTCCGAAGCTGACCCGGAATATTTGTGGTTTAATTTTAGGTAATTAGTGATCTAATGTGACAACCCCGGAGGCATGTTTGGTGAACTTAAATACCATTCCATTGAACAGTGGGCATCGAGTGTTTCATTTATTATTCCAGAGCTGCCTCGGCAAATAGCAGATAAGTGACTATGTTTTTGATATACACACAATCAAACAAGACATAGGTGGCACTTTAGTTTTGCCACGGCGTTTTTTTCCAGGCAGATGCCATTACAGGGCAGAAGTTATGGAGCACAAGTCCTAGTGAGGATGATTGCATAGTGACATGGGTCACATCAGGCTTTCTGCCGATTGGTCACTGGATGTTAATTGTGGTTGGAACATGCTCAGTTATAGTCATTTCCCTCGATCTCCTGACGAAGCCACGGGCGAAACAGGCCCGTTGAGATCACAATTGTGAAGTTTCATTGCTGTTGGAAGCTAAGTTCCACACTTACAATGTTCAAAGAATATTTATGATATTTATTGTTTTAACATGATAAGATTTTGCATTATGGTTGGTGAGTGATGATTGACCGATGATTGATAAATTAATCCCCTGAATGGATCAGCTTAGGCTGCCCTATAGTGAGTTGGGGAAAGAATTTCTGAGGTCTCACCACAAATGAGTTTTATATTTTGAATGAAAGCTCAGCCTTGCCACTCTTTTCAGTATTGATTAATGAATTATTTATGATCTTTGGTAATAGTTATTTCACCCCACATTTTTGCTGTTTATCATTTTTGATATACACATACCATTTTATTTGATACTGAAAGTTAATAGAGAATTTGTAACTGCTTTGAAATTGGTGATTAAAAAAAGCATTTAAAGGCTCGGATTTGGAATAGCTGGCACTTAAGAGATCCAATAGCCTGCTAACTACCTATTCTGATGTCTTTCTGGTTTGTTCTTTTGAGAGAATTGTTGTGCCACCTGGCGTAGTGAGGGTAAGAGGTGCCTGGGGTAGCGCCCCCCCCCCCCTCGTGACCTCCTCTCCACACCCCCTGCTCCTTCAATGTATCCCCCATGCCACACTTGCACCCTCCCTTCTCCCCCTCACCTCTTTAAACCTTCGCCAGTGCGAGCAGAGTAGTTGGCAAGATTTCCATTTATACGTATCTTGGGTGCTAGAAAGAAACAACACTCTAGAGAAAAAAATTTGAGCTCTAAATCAAATTTGGATTCTCAAGTCAGCAAATACATTATTTTAGGGTTATCTCTGTACCCAAACAGAGGGCACTAATTTAGTAGAAAACTTACTTTTGAGAAAATCAAATAGCTTCAGATTTCTGAATGATTATAGAATCAGCTTCTGTTGAAGGTCACTGGGTGATTAAAGAATCTAGATACAAAAATCCCTTGATCAACTGAAACCAGTAACTGAATTTGTCATCATATTTATGAAAAACTCAGGCTACATTCCTGAATCAATGCTGCAAGAGGTGACACTAAAAGGTTGAATAAAGTGGGTCAAGAATCAAGCCCTGAGGTACCCCACAAATAAGAAGTTCTGGGTTAAGACGTAAGGACATTATAATCTACCTGAAAGTTAAAAACAGTCTAAACCATGTCATAATAGTGCCCCCAATACCAAGGTAAGGTCAAATAGAAAACACAGATCATCTTTTTATCCAATGTTGGACTGGACTTAAGATTGGACTGGATTTGAAACACTGGATTAAAAAGATTGGACCAATCAACTGATTAAAAGACTAGATTAGCCCAAAAGGATCGGATTAATAAATTGATTAAAGGACTATACAGCTGATCTTTATAAGGACTTCTCTGGGGTTTTTCTGCCCTAGTCAAACTCAAAGATAAGTGCCTTTTGGAAGATTATGAATATGTGGATGTATGTTTCAAAATTTTAGTGTATGTTTGCACTTTCGTGCATAATTAATTAAATTGAAAATATATTTAAAAAATTTAACTAATGTAAAAATAAATAATTAATTAGGTTTTCAAAAAAGATCAAGGGTCTTTATTCCTTGAAATTACCCTATTGTTACTTTGACTCTCTCTCTCTTTTGGGTGACATTACATATTTTTGAGAAAGTTTTTTTCTCTCTTTTTGATACTATCTTTTTGGCAGGAAGGAGTGGGCATCCCTGCTGCCAGGTGACTTTGAGGAGAAGTTCAGGTGTGGCAGCGGGGGATTTAGGCATCCCTCCTGCTGGCCAAGTTTGGGGGGAGGGGGTATTTGGGGGGTCCCTGCCGCAGCTGCTCTGCTTATCACGGCAAGGGAATCATGATTCTCTAACCGGCACCTGCAACATGGGTACCGGTTAGAGAATCGGACTGGTTAAGCGGGGTTGGGCAACTGTCTCTTAGGGTAGACGGGATTCTGTATAGGATGCCGGTGTGCAATTCTCAGCCGCTTCTTAGGCGGCTGCAGAAACAGGTGTCCTATACAGAATATCCCCCTAAAGGTTTACATCAGGGGTGTCCAACCCATGGCCCACATGCGGCCCCAAGAAGTATTTTGTGCGACCCCGCTCACGCTCGAGGGTGATGCGGTGTTTTCTGTCTTGACCGTGCCCTTCTCCATCTTCCTGCAGCGTTCGCTGAAAGCCGCGGGTAGCGGATCCTATGTGCCTCTTGCGGCTGACCCAGAAGTGTTCCCTCTGACGTCGTAACGTCAGAGGGAACGCTTCCAGATCATCCACAGGAGGCGCACGAAAGCTGCTGCCCGTGGCTTTCAGCGAACGCTGCAGGAAGATGGAGGAGGGCGCCGGCAAGACAGAAAACACTGAGGCACTCGGCAAGATGGTAAATATCCTCAAGAATTGTTGGGGGTGCTGCCTGAGAGGGTGGAGGACACGCAAGACAGGTTGGCCCGTTTGGCCTTCACAGCTGCCTGGATGGTGATAGCCCTTTATTGGAAGAGCTCAACGGTGCCTACCCTGCTGATGATGAGAGAGAAATTGGGCTGGGTCTGTGAGTGTTATAGACTATCTGCTTTACTAACTCGCCACTGGCAGCAATTTGAGGAGGTGTGGGGTCAATTTCTCGCAGTGGAGGAAATGGATTGTGCTAGAACTGAGGGGTGATGGGGGGAGGGGGTGGTGATTGGATTCCTGGGTGGTTTGGCTGTTTCTTGGATATAGGGAGTTGGGGGTTCAACTTAGTCTTCTAGGTGGTTGGGGAAGGTACCGGGGAGGGGGTTATTGAGCTGTCTCTTGGGGGTGGGGAAGGGGGGGTTCTGTTTTGTTCTCTTAAAACATTGTTGTTTGGTTGTTACTTTTCAGGAGATTGGGATCCTTGTGTTTTTCTTGTTTCCTATCTGTGTTTAAATAAAGAATTACCAAAAAAATAAATAAAATCAATGGGCTTAGGAACTGGGAGTTACAGACACCAGCAGCAGTAGCCCTTCAGGAGAAGGCAGAGAGGGCTGGGGGCAGCAGTGAAGGAGACAGAATGAAGGGAAAGATATAGGGGAGCATGAGCCATAAGATGGAGGGAATGAAGGAAAGAGATGCAGAGGTGAGGGAGATAATAGAAAGGGAGAATTGGGTGTCTGAGAGAGGGAAAGAGATGGTGCAATTGGGGAGAGAGAAGGGGAAGAACATACTGGGCCGAGGAAGCCTCCTGGACTTTTTTTTTTTTAAGTATAGAGGGGGAGGGTATTAAAAGAAGTGCTGGATTGGATGTGGGGGGGGGGGAGCTTATAGGGCCAGAAACAGATGACAGAGAGATGATGGCCAGAAACAGGGCAGAGAGATGGTGGACAATAGTCTGAAGGGAGAAAAGTTGGACCTGGGGTGGTGTGGAGGAAGAGGGAAAGAGATACTTGAAGTGAGAACTGTTGGGAAGAGAAAGGGAGAAATGGTGGACCTGGGGAAGGCAGGCAGGCAGGCAGGGGGAGAGATGGGATGGGGGCAGTTGGAAACAGAAAGGGAGAGAAGTTGGATTTGGGGATGGAAGGGAGGGAGGGAGGGAGAAATATTAGGCCTGTGAATGGAAGGCAGAGAGAGGCAGCATCTCTCTTTTTTCCCTCCATTTCATTGTTCAGCATCAAAGGGGGAGGGAAGAAGAAAAACAGAAAAGAGAGGAAGCAAACTGTTGGACCATGGGGATAGAGGAACAGAGATGGACCCATAGAAGGGCAGGAGGGAAGAGAGCTGGGATAAGAAGATGCTAGGAGATGGAAAGAAAAGGACAGGGAATTATAGCCTGACCAGAGGAGAGATGGAAGGGGATTCTTAAAGTGGTGAGCCAGGTGGATAAGGTCAAAAGGGAGATGACAAGACGAGTGACAGAGCAGTGAGTACAGTGGTAGAAATGTGGTAATGGGGAGTAGACAACAGGAAATAGGAGGCTGGGAAAGGAGTGAGATGGGAAATGGGAGAGTTAGGAACTGAGAGAAGATGGAGAATTAAGAGGTTGCTGAACATTTAAAAAGAAAAAGGGTGAGAAAGAAGGCAAGATTTGAGTGGACAGAGGCAAAAAAGAAAATAAAGTTAAGAAAGCTGAAAAGGAAAAATCAATACATTGGAGACAGGCATAAGAAGGAAATGGAACGAGAGAAGAGGAGAAAAAAATGGGCAGCAGACACTGGAAAGAATTAGTTGAAGACAGACAAAAAGCAGAAAGAGAAACTGGGACCAAGATGATGGAAAAACAATACATCCAGACAACAAGGTAGAAAAAAAAATTGTTTTATTTTGAATTTATTAAATGGAATATGTTAGTTTTGGGATAAGTGAATCACAATTATTTTTGTATTCAGTGGCGTAATCATATACAGCTGATTTGGGGGTAGGGACTGGAGCCCATAATTAGTGGATGGGCACCAAAGTTTCTCCCTGCCTGAGTGCAATTTATAAATACTTGAGCTAGTGGGGATTCCCAAACCCAGCCAACTAGAGACATCTTTCTCCAGTCTTGCAACCCCAAATCGCCAAGCTTTGCAGCCAATGGCAATATCCTCAAGCTGCCACTGCTTTCATGCTGCATGAATGCCAAGGGGCGGGGGCAGGGAGGAGGGAAGGCAGCCACTCTGCAATATTGCTGCCAGCTGCAAAACTTGGGAAGTTGGAGGGGGAGGAGGTGGCCGTCAGTTGGTGAGGCTTGGGGATCCCTACTAGCTACAGCAGAGGAGATATTCATTTTGAGGGAGCCTAAGTTCAAAGTGGGAGGCCCAAAAAAGCAGTAATATTTACCCTGATTAAACGATCCTCCATGTGCGCTGCTGACAGCTGATTCAGCATCCCTGCTCTGATAAGGCTCACCTCTGAAGAGGCTCACCGTAGCTGTAATAGAAGTGAATGGGAGAACCAGGAGCACGCATCCCTACTTATCAGAATGGGAATGCGGAAGCCTGTGGCTGCTCCCACTGTCAGCAGTACACGTGGAGGGATCACTCAGTCAGGGTAAGTATTACTGCTTTTTTGGGTTCCTCTCCACAATGTCCCTTTAATGAAGGTTTATTATTAGATACGCAAGCAAAATAAAAATCCAATAGGAACTGCAGCAAACCAAGCAGCAAAGCACAAAAAACAAAAACAACTGCAGACTATGTACAAGATGCAGGCACTGTTTATTTCAAACTTTAATGGTATATACAACCTTATTTCCAAACCAGGGACCCGACACGGTCCGTGTTTCGGACAACACACTTTCTTCAGGGGTCCGTGATAGATAAGGTGTTATGACAAACAGCATTAAAAGGAACAAACGAGTGCCCAAAGAAAAGTAGTGCTAGTAGCACTACTTTTCTTTGGGTACTCGTTTGTTCCTTTTAATGCTGTTTGTCATAACACCTTATCTATCACGGACCCCTGAAGAAAGTGTGTTGTCCGAAACACGGACCGTGTCGGGTCCCTGGTTTGGAAATAAGGTTGTATATACCATTAAAGTTTGAAATAAACAGTGCCTGCATCTTGTACATAGTCTGCAGTTGTTTTGGGGGGGTTTTTTGGGGTTTTTTTTATTAGTAGTATATTTTTTTATTATTAGTATATTTTTTTATTATTAGTATATTAGTGATTGCAAATTTGGGACCTGCTCAATCTTTTTTTTTTGCTTATCGGCTAGTGTTAGTGCGGCCCCAGAAAAACTTTTTCAGCCAATGCGGCCCAGGGAAGCCAAAAGGTTGGACACCCTTGGTTTACATAGTGATGCAGAAGACTTTTGCAGACTAAATTATGAAAATGATTGAACATGTGTCATAAGTAAGATGTAATTGAGGGGTATCAGAGACAGAAATATCCAAAAACTGGTCAAATCTGTACAACAGAACTCACAGATCACTGCAAACGACCTACTGAAAAATTTAGCCGACACTGGAGAAAATGTCTACAGATCTAAAGGACAGAGTTGTTAATAAAACAATGCTATGTATAGGAGAGTTGTCAAAATTTTCTCTACGGTCTCATCTCAAAATTTATGGTCTCAGATTGACAAAAATCTTCATAAGTCTAAAATTTTGTAGACCTAGCGGTAAGTGCTTTGAACAAATGGAACAAAAATTGAATTGTTCAACCAAAACATAAGATATATTTGGAGAGAAAAAAAAAAGAGCAAAATGTTTGAAGAAAACACTTTGCCAATTCTTAACCACAAGGGTGGATATATTACACTTTGAAGTGATGTGGCAGCAAAGTGGTACAAGAAATAATTGTGTGGGTGGAAGAAGAAAAGATTCAACATATCCTAGAAACAAATGTCCCAGTCATTGGAGACAATGAAGCTGAAAAGAAGTTTGCTATTGAACAGGATAATAATCCAAAATATCTGACAAGATCAGTCATGAAATACTTACAAAGAAGAAATATAAAGTTTTTGAAATGGCCTTCACAGTCCACAGTATTGAAATCTGTGAGATCTCAAATAAGCAACATATGAAAGGAGACCTACATATAATTTTCAGCTAGGAGAGTTCTATGGGGAAAAGTGGGTTAAAAAGCCATAGCAGAAAAAGAAAATTTTAGCTGGCTATATTTGGCGGCTGTTATTTCTACCAAAAGAAGGTATTACTACTGAAAAGAAGGGTGCTCAAATTTTTATACTTGACATGTTCACCAGTTTCTTTATTTGAAACAAAAAAAAAAAGGAACTGTGCATTCCAAAAAGATGTCATATTTAACTTTGTACCACATGAAGTTGTCATTTATTCACTTAGTGACTCTTGAAGCACACAATTTAAGCAAGGGTACTTAAACTGTAGTTACCTGAGCAGGCTCATAAAAGCTGTAATTTATTTATTTAGAACCCCCCTTTCTCAAATAACCAAAAATGTCAGTAAATCAAGTACTACCATGCAAAAAAACTCCAAACACCTGGCTGCATTCCCCTGCCGTCTACGGAGAGCCCATGTTACAGGTAAGCAACTTTGCTTTCTCTGGAGACAAGCAGGGGATATGCAGGCACACTTGTTGGTGAGTCTCTAACTGCTCTGCACTAGAGTGGTGGAGAGACCAAAGAATAAAGACTGTCCGAAACATATTGTCTTGTGCTGTGCCCCAGTCCAAATAGTAATGCTTAGTGAAAACGAACAGAGTACAAGACCAGAGTCCTGCAGATGTCCTGTACTGGGACTGAAGAGAAGTTTGCAACTGAAGGTGTGGTTGTTCGCCATCCGTGTGTACGCTAATTGTGTCAGGATGCGGTTGACTTGCTTTAGCGCAGCAGAATTCGATACAACAGGAAATCCACATGGAGATGGTTCGATTACAAACTGGTTTACCCAGGATGTTCGGGTTGTAGGTGATGAAAAGCTGATTGGTATGGTATGCCTTAGGGCTGAAGTTTTTCTGAGGTACTAAAAGAGTGCTTACTTGATGTCCAGAGCATGGAGGTGCTGCTTCACCAGTGAGGAATGCAGATGTGGAAAAAATGATGTTCTGGTGGAGGTGGAAATCTGAAACTACCTTAGAATGGAATTCCAGGTGGATGCACAGCTGGGCATGGTTACAGATAAAACCGTGCATAATAATAGTAGGTTACTATTGTCTGGAATTTGCTGACTCATCTTGCTGATGTTATGTCTATGAGAAAGACATCTTCCATATGAGGTACATGAAAGTGGTTTTAAAGGCACGTTGTCCCTGAGATAGTCTAAGAGAATGTTAATATCCCCATAGTGGTGGCGGAACACAAAGGGGAGGTCGGAGAATAGTATGCCACTAGGGGTTGCTGAAAAATTGTTTACCAATCCACTGGAACATGATAGGTGGAAAACAAGGATAACTGAGTTATACTGAATTTTTCTCGAGGCCTGAATCTGTTAAGTAGAGAAGGTAAGCATGTGTGAAATTGGACATTGGGGTCCTGACATTGGGTAGATATTGGATGAGAGAAGCAGGTCCACTTAAATTGATTCGATTTCTTGGTAGAGGGCTGTCTGGCGGTCAGGAGAATGAGGAGGGAAGAGTGGATTTTGAGAGAAACTGGCAGAACCTTGAGGAGGTCCAAAGAATGGGTACCAGATTTGTTTGGGCCAAAGAGTAATCAGGGTAAGATATGTAGAGACTTTGATGAATTTCTGAAGAGTTGAGTGGAAATGGTGGAAAGGGGTACAGAAGATTTTTACTCCATGAGAAGGAGAGGGCATTTCATGCAATTGCTTGCTGTAATGGTCAAAGTGAACAAAACTGAGTCCTTTCTGTTGCTCTGAGGTCTGTGTCTGAGGTTCTCCTTAGTTGGAACAACTGTTGGAGTATCTGTGAGGTTTGAGACTGTGACTGAATGAGTCTGCAAGTACATTTGAGCATCCAGGAATGTACACTGTTTTTAGGTCTGCTTGAGGGGACAGGGCTAAGCTGAAAAAAGATAGGCCTCTTTGCAGAAGTGTAGGAACCTGAATTCTGTTGCTTGTTGATATAGAACTGTGTGCCTAGTTGTCCGTTTGTATGAGAAAATGTTTGTGTTGAATCCATGGTCAAAAGGCATGGAGGGTGTAAAAAACTACTCAGAACTCTAAGTGATTGATGTGTGGGCACATTTCTTTCAGAAGTCCTAATGGTCTCAAGTTCTGAGGTGGTCCAAAGAATAGCTCCACCTTTTTGTCATGAAAATCCTAGAGGACTAGCCAACCTTCACAGGGTTAGTGGTATTCTTTGTCACAGATGTCATCAAGGTATCAACCTGTAGGTCTCATCAACCCAGTGGCCAGAGGACCACATCTAATATCACCCATTTCAGCAGGATTATTTGCACAGAGCTACCTCCTACAATGAAGCCAAAATATGGAGTGCAGAAACTACTCAATCAATGAGGGATGACAACTTATTACGTCAGAATAACCTCACCACCAGGAGAGAACTTTTTTATTCTTCCAAGGAGAGCTGTTTTGGCTCAGCAAGTGCCCATCCAGTGGCCAATCTCTCTCTCATCAGTTCAGATCCTCTTCTAGGGCAGGAGTAGATAGAATTAGTGCTCATTCGTCAGAGCAGTTATTCTGGAAGCAAAGCCAGCAACAAGCCTCTGCACAAGATGGGGAAAATATGTATTGAGAATAGAGTTAAGGAGCCACACAGGTCAATGGGGGCCCAGGTCTTGCAATCAAGAGTACTGCGCTGTGTATGCTTTTCAGCGCTATAAAGGAAATTGGGGAATTTTAGAATAAGACACAGCATTTAGAAAAAATGAAATCAGCAATCTGTGACAGTTAACTAGCTGTTTTTCCCCCTCAAATAATCTGCTCTTTCATTGTTTAAATATTTGCCTTGTATAAGTCAGACAAATTTCACAGTATTCATAACCCTAAACATTTTATGTAAGCTGCAGCCCATTTGAGCAGCAAATTCTCTTTCAATTTTGTATTAAGATTTAAGTGTTTAGGTTTTGCTTCAGTTTTCAAAATTTATTTTCAAGTCCACAATTTTTCTATACTGAAAAATTTGGTTCATAACTCAATTCAATATCAGAGGAAATCACCAATCAAGAGAAAAAGATCATTTATAAATACGTTCAATGTATGTTTCTTGGAGAATGTTGATCCCCTGCTAAAAACAGAGTTTGTGAGGCTTTCCAGTGTCAAGATAAAAAAGGGGGGAGGGAATAATGATGATGACCACTCCTGGCATATATTGCATAATGCAAAGCACCCTGTTCATGAAAGTATAGTAAGGTTTTGCAGTTAGAACAAATTAAGGACAATTTTTAACGTGAGTTAACTGTAAAACCACCACAGTAATTGTAAGGTTTAAAAGAGTGTATTTCTGGTTGGGTATGAATCAGTCCTGATGGCACCACATGATAATGAAGTAACAGATGTGAAAGCAGGATGTGAAATAATGCTGAAAGGAAGAAAATTCACAAGTCACAAAAAGAAATAATTTTTCACAGATAGGGTGGTAGATACTTGGAATGCTTGCACAGTAGAATAGGGACATAAAACAGTGATAGAATTCAAAAAGGAATGGGACAAACACTGATCTCTCTATAACAAGAGGGTGGAATCAAAGCAGAACACACATGATAAACACTTAAAGAATGGAAAGGAGTAACCTGCACAAAACAGCAGTTACAATCCTTTTACTGGGCACACTGATCTTTATCTGCCATCAGATACCATGTTACTATGTTTTATGATTGCTTATTAGCATTCAAAATATTTAAATTACTTATTAACATTTTTTTATATTTGTAAATTCTGATTTGTAAAATGATGATCAATACTTGTTTAAGAAGAAAATAATCCAGAGCAAGAATACAATTAGAATCCATAAAGGAAAAAAAACAAGTTAACAGACCTCTGCTACTAGTACTCAAATACACAGGAAGTCCACACCATTAATCCTGAAAGATTTAATAGTCATTCTCTAAAGCAGTGTCTCCACTAAAGCTAGTGGCCACGGCTTGAGACACCCAGAAGTGTGCGGACGTCGCCGTGATGACATCACACATATGCGTGACATCATCATGTCAACATCCACATATGTGCAGAGATGCCAGTAGGCGTGCCAGCAGGGAAGAGGGCCGGAGAGAAGGAGAGGCACTGGAGCCAGCTGATTGTCTACAGCAGTGTTTCTCAACTACTTCAAGCTAAGTACCCCCTAACAAATATCAACTGAGTATCCCAACCACAGACCTCCCTAGGTCCACCCAAGCTCTGCCCCAGATCCCATCCCCTTTACTAATTGTAATGCAATTTTTTCCCTTCACTTTTCATATACACACAATATACACAGCAGACATAAATTCTCAAAACTGACACATTTTACCTACTGGCGATCCTCTGCAGGCTGTTGAAATTAGCTTTAAAGGTGAGACCGGAAGGCCAGGGGGGAAGCTGGAGGATGCTCGAGAGAAGAGGGAAACATGCAGGCCTTTGGCAAATCGGGCAGTGCTGGCGCTGAATCACGTAGGGAAGTCAGCTGGCAGGTGCCTCTCTTCCTCCTCAGTGTGCCGCGGCACACTTGGAATCTCAGGAGGCACACAGTTTGAGATACACTGCTCTAAATGTATCAGTAAACCATAGAAGATATTTGAATTCTCTTATCGCCTGATTTTCTGGTTCTCCCAACATCTCAGTTCCAGTCTCTAGTCTAATCCATCAGTGTTCAGAGTGAAGTCTGCAGTAATCATACTAGCAAAAAATTAAAACTAAATAAAAACAAAACCCCACAGACATCTGCTGAGATTCAAAAACGGGCAATGTATGGAAATGTATTTCACAGACTGGATTGCCTCTTATTTCACAGATCATTCCTTGAAAGTAATTATCGACAAGACTTTCTCGGAACTATTTACTCTAGACTATGGAATACCCCAAGGATCAATCCTCTCTCCTTTTTTATTTAATATCTTAGCCTCTCTTCTAGCTTAGGGCCAATCAATAGGATTTACCATGTACGCATACGCAGATGACATCCAACTACTTACTATACCCCATTGATCTTAATGACATAAAGGATATTCAAAACATTAATAAAAAAAACAACCCAAAACAAACAACCTAAAACAAATCAGTCAATGGCTAAATGACAATATGCTATTTTTAAACATTTCTAAATCAAAAGCAATGCTATTTCCATGCAATGACAAGGTTTATCTAATCTCTCCTATCTGTCTTAAATCTATGCCTATTCAATTAGTTACCACTGTTAAACTTCTCGGCGTGACATTAGATAATAAATTATCCTACCACCAGCACATTAGTACCGTAGTAAAAAAAAGGTTTCTACAGTTATGCATCATGATTCGTTCTATTGCAAATCTTCTAGACACTGTCATTAAACATTTTGATTCACTCGCTAGTAATTTCTCACCTAGTTTATTGCAACGCCCTACACCAAGGAATAAACCAAAAAGAATTAAGGTGACTTAAAATTATTCAAAATATAGCTATTAAACATATCTAAAGCCAAATTCAACCATGTAACTCCGCTTCTGATACTTACTGGCTACCACTTTCACACAGAATTACCTATAAAATATTACTTCTAACATTTAAAACAAGAAAGTCCCACTCTCCAGGATTCATAGACAGATTAATCATTCCTTATAGTTCCCCAAGATTACTACTATCAAGCAACCAAAATCTCTTATCCATCCCTTCTTTATGCCAACTAGTTTATAATACTACGCGCAAAACAATTTTCTCAGTAACCTCGCCCTCATTATGGAATTTGTTGCCATCAATCCTTCGTGAAGAATCTTCTTTAAACAAATTTAAATCTAATTTTAAAACTTTTCTGTTTAAAGATGCATTTAATTTATAAACGGTCTTTGACGCCTTCTTCTACTGATATCTCCACTTCATAAGAACACTATCCTTTCCTATTGTGCTCTCCCTTTTTGTATCTTTGTCCTATCAATTATAGTATTTACCCCTCCTTACTTAGTCTATGAATCTGTATGTGACACCCCATAAGAATTTTTCTAGTATTAAGCGGGATGTCAAATTTTAAATAAACTTGAAACTTGAAAGCAGTATATACCTGAAGTACGAGAAACAAGGTTCTGGATCTAGAGGCTCAGATGGTAGAGGCTGAGTTGGTGGTGAGTTTAGTGGTGATTACAGAGATATGGGTCACAGAGAGCCATGACTAGGATATAGTTATACCAGGATATAATCAGATCAGGAAAGACAGGGTAGGAAAAAAAGGAGGGGGAATGGCCATACAATTGCAGGATCTACAAGGTAAGGAAGAAGCACTGTGGGCCAATCTGGAAAGAGTGAATGGAAAATGTATTTAAATTGGTGTGATATACAGGTCTCCACAGACAGAAGAGGACAGAGATTGATTGATTGATTTATATACTACTTATAGCCTATGTGGTTTACATTCAGGTACTCAAGCATTTTTCCTCATCTGTCCTGGTAGGCTCATGGACCTGGGAAATGGGGGATTAAGTGACTTGCCCAGGGTCACAAGGAGCAACATGGGATTTGAACCCACAACCTCAGAGTGCTGAGATTGCAGCTCTAACCACTGTGCCACACACGCCCACAATATAATAGTAGACATTCAGAATATAGCTGTAAAAGGGGCAGATGTTGATTGGGGTATCCCTATTTCAGGGACTTATAGGAGCAGGGAGATATAGGATTCTTTACAATGTTCCAGCAGTTGGTAACAGAACCCATGTGGGGTGGGCAGGGCCGGATTTTCCTATAGGCTAACTAGGCTTCAGCCTAGGGCCTCAAGATCGAGGGGCTTTGCTGTCACCTGTCCTATCTGTTTGGCTAAATGAAGGACATTACATATGATCATACCCAAGTCCCACTCCTCTTTCACGCACAAAAGTATTTCATCCCTTAAACTGTACCCAGGGCCGGATTTTCCTATAGGCTAACTAGGCTTCAGCCTAGGGCCTCAAGATCAAGAGGAGCCTACATTCAAATTGTTAGCAAAATTAAAATTACACTATTCTAAAAACAGTGAACACTAAAACACTGAACCGAAAATAAGGAGAAATTCTACACTTCGGGATCGGAACCGGTTCCAGCCACAACGGGGCGCCGACTCAGCTTCTCCCTTTCTTTTTCTCGCCCTGGGAGGAGGATTGGGGAGGGAAAGACGTCAGTCCGGAAACAGCTGGGCAAAGCCCAGCCCCGCGAGGAGAGAGGCAAAACGTGGATCCGTCAGGACAGGGCGGCCCAGACTTGCATCGGGGGGGGGGGGGGTCAGTGGAAGGGGGATGGGAGGCAGGCAGGCTGGCTGGCATCAGAGGGGGGGTGAGGTGACGAAGGACGCACTGGGGGCACTATGGACATAGGAAGGGGCAATGTTGTGTGTTATGTTTGAATAGTTATTGTTACAAGTACTGTATATGGTGCTGAGAATAAATGTCCAAATAAGTGTTCTCGACTTTTTTTTATTTATTATCCATGTCACATTTTTTATAAAGGTCAGTACCAATAACAACATGTTTCATTTAACATATTGATATATATCACAGTAATGATGTATTTTATTATCTCTCATATAATTTACAAACTTAAAAATGGGAGGTGAAAGGGCCTCATAAGTGGAATAGCCTAGGGCCTCTTTTCATCTAAATCCGGCCCTGGGAGTGGGGTAGTGCTTACATACAGGAAAAGTGTTTCTGATGTTATCATCTGGTTTGCTGACTGCAGCAGGCACTTGGCTGGAAGCCCCAGCTCTCTGTGACATCAGAGGAGGCCCTATTACCATCAGATATCAGGGTGTGCTCTGTGAAATGTGGCTGCATGCAAGGGACCTAAGGGGCATGCCCCTCAAGAGTGTGGAACTCTGCTCCATTCCAAAGGGAAAGAGGAAAGGTGGATCAAAGATGATACCTGCCCAACTGTTATTACAGGTCCTCTGGATAAGCATTTGGTTGCTACTTCGATGTTGGTAGCAAAGGCATTATCTCCATTTGACACTTCTATTTCCTCAGGGTGGGGGTGGGGGCATACCATACTCTCATAACCTCATTTAATGAGAGGTGAGCCACACTCCAGGTGATAATAATGTGTTAATTCTCCAAAGTTAGGGCTAGATTCACTAAGTAAACCGATCTTGTATCGATCGGTTTGCGAGCCCTTAACGACCAGATTTCCATCCGGTCCGACTCACTAAAGCTTGTAGCGATCCTCCCATGCAAATTAGTAAAACCCCATGCAAAATAGCCAAGCGATTGATTCACTAACAATTGCTTGGCTATTTTGGGTCAGGTTTTAATATTGCCAAACCCGACTGCTGCAGAGTGCAGACCTGTCGTTAACTGAGTTACCGTCAGGTCTGCAGGCTTTTTGAGAGGCCTGCCTGTCTTTTTTATTCATTTTTTTTCCATGGCACAGATATTTGGCGTCTGTTACACACATAAAATATCTGCCCCATAAAAAAAAAATGAATAAAAAAGACAGGCAAGCCTGTCAAAAAAATATATGTACCCCCTCACTAAAACGCGCCCACCAAGCACGGCCACCACCCACCCCCAACCTGCACGGCCCACCCCCGGCACAAAAAAGTTGGTTTGGGTCCTACATATATTTTATGTGGATTATCAAATTGTATGTTTTTAAATAAAGCCTGCATCTTGAACATCATCATCTCCACAGAGTTTTTGTTTTCGCTGAAATTTTAGTGCTATACATAATGCTACTTTACTTTGGGATTTGATTAGCACCAGGCCTTTTTTTTTTCCCAGCTGGTATGGAGTAGCAGCACCTTTTTTCCTGCCTTCCAAAAATGGTCTCTCCACCCCATTTCTTATTCAGAATCTCCCATCTTGTCTCCCCACAACCAACTGGTGCACCAGCCAGCCTCGAACCTGTGACCCAAAATTTCAGGGGCTGCATACACTTTATCTACTGAAAAGAGAGTCCTGGTTACTACGCACCCTGCCTCCTAAGTGCTGACATCTTTTTATTCCTAGAAAAAATAAAAGCATTGCTTAGCACCTATTCTTTCTTGACTCGGGCAAGTTATTTGTACTTTTTGTTTCAAATGCTAATCAACAATGAATAATATTTTTAAAGTATTATAAAGAGACTCTTCATTGTGATATACAATCCTGAGCTGGAAAAACTGAGACAAATCTTTAAAAGACCTACAGTCGCTATTCCTGGAAGATGAATCATTACAAGAAATGTCCCTTGCTCTTTCCAGGAACCACTGAACAGGAAACAAACAAAAAAAAAAAGGTAAAAATTCAGCACATATCACAGGACCCTACATTTATCCACTGGGCAGACAATCGCGAGAAGGACATCAGCGCGCTGGATTGAAACACTATTTTAAAGTGCTCCGAGGGGTGTGTGTGTGTGTGTGGGGGGGAACCACCCCACTTTACTTAGAACTGTTGGCGCTCCCGTTGTGGGGAGTGTATAGAGGAAACAGCCTTTTTCCCTCTTTTTTTTTAGGGAAAAATACAGTTTCCTCTGTAATGGTGGGGGGGTTCCACTCCCAAAGGAGCACCAACAATTCTATGTAAAGTGGTGCCAGTGGGAGGGCACCCTACTGCCGGTTAACCTTCAGCATGTCTTTGAGAATTTCCCCCTAAAAGGTTAAGAACATAAGAATAGCCTTACTGGGTCAGACCAATGGTCCATCAAGCCCAGTAGTCCATTCTCGTGGTGACCAATCCAGGTCCCTAGTACCTGGCCAAAACCCAAGGAGTAGCAACAGTCCATGCTACACAGGGCAAGCGGTGGCTTCCCCCATGTCTTTCTCAATAACAGACTATGGACTACTCCTCCAGGAAATTGTCCAAACCTTTCTTATAATCAGCTATGCTATCCGCTCTTACCACATCCTCTGGCAATTCGTTCCAGAGCTTAACTATTCTCTGAGTGAAAAAACATTTCCTCCTATTGGTTTTAAAAGTATTTCCAAGTAACTTCATCGAGTGTCCCCTAGCATCTGTAATTTTTGACATTCAGATACGCAAGTATTTTTCCTATCTGTCCCGGTGGACACTCTATCTAATGTACCTGGGGCAATGGGGGATTAAGTGACTTGCCCAGGTAACAAGGAGCATTAAGCATCATTCTATAAAGGTTGTGTATCCCTAAGGTGACCATACATCCCGTTTTCAACGGGACAGTCCCGTTTTTGGACCGACCCACTGCTTCAGGACACCGAAATGTCCTGTTTTCAGGGACAGCGTCCCGAAGCTGTGCGCGGGGACACCAGGACGAGCAATCACTTTCCCTCCCTGCTGTGCCGATTCAAACCCTGGGCCGCTGCCGCTGCTTCTTGCCTTCTTCCTGACGTTAATTTTGACGTTGGAGAGGAAGTTCTGGCCCAGCCAATCGCTGCCTGGCTGGCCCGAACTTCCTCTCCGACATCAAAATTGACATTGGGAAGAAGGCAAGAAGCACTGGCGGCGGCCCAGGGTTCGAATCGGCATGGCAGGGAGGCAGACTGGCAGGCAGCGCCGGTACACGGACGGGCGGGCGGGGGGTTTGAATCCTTGGGGGGTGGGGATGAATCGCGGGGGGAGGGTTGAATCAGGCACTTGAGGGAGGGAAGGAGGTAGGCAGGCAGGTTGGCTTCGGGGGAGGGACAAAGGCAAGGGAAGACATAGGAAGGAGGCACTAGGGACACAGGACAGAGGCACTGTGGACATGGGAAGGAGGCACTGGGGGCACTAAGGACACAGGACAGGCACTGGGGGCACTAAGGACATGGGAAGGAGGCACTGGGGGCACTAAGGACACAGGACGGGCACTGGGGGCACTAAGGACATGAGAAGGAAGCACTGGGTGTACTAGGGACATGGGAAGGAAGTACTGGGAGCACTAGGGACACAGGACAGGCACTGGGGGCACTATGGACATGGGAAGGAGGCACTGGGGCATTATGGACATGGGAAGGAGGCACTGGGGGCATTATGGACATGGGAAGGAGGCACTGGGGGCACTAAGGTTGCTAATTAGCATCAATAAATAATTGTTAGCACCCAATTATTGATGGTCTTAATTAAGAGCTCGCTAATCAATTAATTTGCATATGCATCTCAATAGCATGTCATACTTAGAATCCAGGGGTTAGTGTATACTTACAAGAGCTACCGGCAACAAAAGTGACTAAGGGCTACTCTGAGAGGGCTCCCACAAATCGCATAGAGTGAAAATGCAAGGGGGCATTCACATGGCTGGAGCATAAGAGGGGCGCCATTTACTGTTTATGTGTAGCTTACATTCTGCTGTCACGTTGCAAAGAAACAGAGAAAAATGAAGGCTGATAAAGTCCATATGGCCTATCCATCAATGCCTTTTATTCTCCCTTTCACTCCCTTAGGGATCCTAGGTACTTTCCTATACTTTCTTGAATTCAGATACAGTTTTCATCTCCAAGAGGGGGGGTGTGGTGTGGTGCCGTGGTTAAAAAGCTACAGCCTCAGCACCCACGCTGCTCCTTGTGACCCTGGGCAAGTCACTTAATCCCCCCATTGCCCCAGGTACATTAGGTAGATTGTGAGACCACCTGGACAGATAGGGAAAAATGCTTGAATAAATTAATGTAAACTGTTCCGAGCTCCCCTGGAAGAACGGTATAGAAAATTGAATAAATAAATAAATAAATACCATGAATTTACCCCTCTTTCCATGAAGTAGTATTTCCTCAGGTTACTTCTGAATCTATCCCTTCATCTTTATCCCATGCCCCTCAGTTCAGAGCTTCCTCTAAACTGAAAGAGACTCACCAACTGTGCATTTATGCCACATAGGTATTTATGTTTAAATATATTTATTGGTTTTCAAATCATATAATCAAGAATACCTTGTACAGAAAGCAAATTAGCAATTCTACATAAAGCAAGAAACATTCCAATAACATTAAATCATGTATTAACTAAAATGCTCAAGTCCTCAAATTTGGATCCAAGATTTCTTATAAAATAAAACAAAGATAGAAGAATTGAACTTAATGTACACTCTTTCATAAAGTTAGCTGGAAGGCTGATTGCTGGGATTAACCAATAGTCATAGAGCTTATGATTTTTCTACCTCCAATCGGGAGAGCGCTAAAAAAGAAGTCAACTGATTAGGCTCAAAGAAAACATATTTAACTGATCGGTGATGCACTATACATTTACAAGGGTGTCGCAAATAAAAAGTAGCACCCAAAGATATAACACCTGGCTTCAACAAAAGAAATTCACGACGACGCTTTTGAGTCTCTCGTGATAAATCAGGAAATACCTGCACTTTACAACCCATAAATTCTTTCTGTCTATTTTTAAAGAACAGTTTTAACAACCATACTTTATCAATAGAGAGAGCTACTGTTATAATCAAAGTGCTCGATTCTACAACCTCTTTATCTGATTTTTCCAATAACTCTGATACATCCAATAGTCCTTGATCCGACGGCTTTTTTGGTAATTTAATCTTATTAGGTAAATAATAGACTCGTGATAAAGGAGGTAATGAATCTTCTGAGGCCCCCAGCCACATAGGTATTTAAATGTCTCTCAAATAATAAATCGTAATGACAGAAAAACAAAAAATAAATCGTAGTGACAGAAAAAAAAAAGATATAAAAATGTCACTCACCAGCAGTGGACTCAATTTCTCAGATCCCCCCATTCAATCCAAAAAGGTGGAGAAAAAGCCTCAAGAAATACTTTTATCATGTAGCAATCATTGATAATTTTTAAGCTAGCGTTGTTTTTGTCATTGGCAAAAAAACTCACACCAAAAGGAATATAGGGATCTAGAGATACAAAACCCACTACTGTGCACAGTAAAAATAGTATAATTGGTAAATATTTTTTAATTTTTAGCATTTTATTACATTTTCAAAAAAAGCCCATTTTTCTAAAGGCAAAAAGGTAGAAAAACAAAAAGATATAACTTAGCTCTCACGCCAGAACACTTGCTGTTGCTTAACCAACTCTGCCTGTATCGTATCAGACTTCTCTTCTTTTCAATGGCGTTCAGGGTTACAGCTCCACCAACGGCGGCAGGCCACAAACTCCTCCTACAAGATCTTGCCTCACCAACAACCCGATGGTTTCTTCAGGGATTCGAAGAATCATCAATGATTGCTACATGATAAAAGTATTTCTTAAGGCTTTTTCTCCACCTTTTTTGGATTGAGTGGGGGATCTGGGAAATTGAGTCCACTGCTGGTGAGTGACATTTTTATATCTTTTTATTTAAATGTCTTTATCATATCTCCCTTCTCCTGCCTTTCTTCAAAAGTATACATATATTAAGATCTTTAAATCTGCTCCACACGCTTTAGGACGAAGACCACTGACCATTTTAGTAGCTACCCTCCAGACCAACTCTGTCCTGTTTATATCTTTTTGAAGGTGCGGTCTCCAGAATTGAACACAACATTCTAAATGAGGTCTTATATAAGGTCATCAGCGCCTCCTTTTTCCTACTGGCCATTCATCTCCCTAAGCACTCTGGATATGGGCTGGATGAGGAAGATACGAAAGATCCAGTTTTTACAAAAAGGAGCTCAGTACGAGTGGATTAAGTTACATGTGCTCATGTTGCATTTACCTGACCGTAATCATACCAGGACTATGGATAATATAACTACAGATGCAAAAATGCTACGTCGTGCTGATGCTAGGTTATGCTAGTATTCTATAATGGAATTTAGCCATGTATTATATGACAGGAGCACACCAGAGTAACAGAACTATGAGTCTGGTTGACAGACAGAAGAATGAAACTGGAGAATTATCAGCTAGTTCCAACAGCTGTTAGCGCAACAGCATTACGGATGATGTCGGAAGCTTTTTGAACGAATGAGATGAGTCACAACATTTTGGATTTAGAGTCTGAAATACCATGATGGTGTGGCATGAACACACTAGAGCAATAAAATGGACATTAGAATGTTTCAAGTGTTTTTCTACCTGAATTTGGTTGGCAGACAGGAGAATAAGATTAGAGAACTGTCAGCTAGTTCTAATAGCTGTTTGCATCATAGCGCTATGAATGACATCAGACGCTATAAAATGGATCATTTTGAAGCTGGCGCCATCTTTGCTTGCATGAGCATAGAGAGTTAACGCCATGGTAAGCTTGGGGAGTGGAGGAGAGTGATTCCTTCACCAAAAGCACTGTCCTTGTCCTGCTGAGTTTCTTTGTTTTTTCACAGAGAAAAGTCCAAAGCCCTGACGCAGCTGAGAAGCGAGCTAATGTTGGTGACGAGGGACTGGCAAAGACAGAAGGGACTAATTGCCTACCCAGAACAACAGAGAACCCTGCCCAAGCTAAGCGTTTTTTGGGATATGCTTAGTGCATTGTGAACAAGTGAATAGGATTTTTCACAAGTATTGAACTTGGACAGGAGGGGGTTTGAGCCAATGAGGTAGTTAACCTTTCTAGTGTGGTTCAGTTTTGAAACTTACAACATACGGGGATCTGAGGCTCTTTCCCCTTTAATTTAATTCAATTAGAAGTATTGTGAGACAAGTGCTGGAAGACGAGCATTCTTCATAATTCTTGAGCAGTGACATACAGATACAAGTTAATACAAGAGGGGTATTTTCTGTGTGTGTGTGTAAATAGTAGGGCTCCCCAGGGGTCTGTACTGGGACCACTGCTTTTTAACATATTTAGCAATGATCTAGAGATAGGAATAACTAGTGAGATCATTAAATTTGTTAATGACACAAAGTTGTTAAATCGCAAAAGGATTGTAAAAAAATTGCAAGAGGACATTGTGAGACTGGGTATCAAAATGGCAGATGATGTTTAATGTGAGCAAGTGCAAAATGATGCATGTGGGAAAGAGGAACCCGAACTATAGCTACGCGATGCTGGGTTCTGTGTTAGGAGTCACTACCCAGGAAAAGGATCTAGCTGTCATCGTTGAGGATACGTTGAAACCCTCAGCTCAATGTGCAGCAGTGGCTAAGAAAGAAAATAGAATGCTAGGAATTATCAGGAAAGGAATGGAAAACAAAGATGAAAATGTTATAATGCCTAATTTAATCTAATCTAATCTTCTATTTGTGAGTCGCACAAACCTGTACTGGCTCTAGGCAACAGATAAGAGGAAACATGAAGAGAAGGGGGAGGGAAGCAAGAGAGGGACAAAGGGCAGAAGGGGGGGAAGGAGAGAGAAGGCAGATAACAGTTGTCAGTTTTTTTTTGGGAAAGAGATGTAGTTGGCCTCTTTCCCGATTGCTTCTCGGAGGTCATTCCCAGAAGGTCACTCCCA
Source organism: Geotrypetes seraphini (assembly GCF_902459505.1). Lineage (NCBI taxonomy): Eukaryota > Metazoa > Chordata > Amphibia > Gymnophiona > Dermophiidae > Geotrypetes > Geotrypetes seraphini. The sequence continues at coordinate 232,195,819 of NC_047085.1, forward strand.
AATAGGTTAGTATCAAGTGGAAGATTTGCCTGTACTGAAGGTTCCTTATGGACAGCAGGTTCAGATGAATTCTGTTAAGGATTCTTCTGGACGTAGACCAAGCCGATGAGAATAGCTGGATAAGGAGAGCAGCTGAGTTTCTATGCAATATGTTGTATAGGATACATATTTTGAAGTTTATCTGGGATGATATTGGAAGCCAGTGTAGCTGTTTGAGGAAGGTTGAGATCGAATCATATTTCTTTAGGTTGAAGATCAGTCTTGCAAATGTATTCTGGATGAGTTGAAGTGCTCTTGTATCACTCTATAGTATGGCCACAACTTGAATATCGTTTGCAGTTCTAGTCACTGTATTTCAAAAAAGATATAGCGGAATTAGAAAAGGTACAGAGAATGGTGATGAAAATGATAAAAGGTTTGGGACACCTTCCCTATGAGGAAAGGCTAAAGCGGCTAAGCTCTTCAGCTTAGAGAAGAGACGGTTCAGGGGTGATATGATAGAAGTCTATAAAATACTGAATGGTGTGGAAAGGGTAGATGTGAAATGCTTGCTCACTCTTTCCAAAAATACTAGGACTAGGGAGGCATGCAATGAAGCTACTAAGTAGTAGATTTAAAACAAACCAGAGAAAATATTTCTTCACACATGTAATTAAAATCTGGAATTTGTTGCCGGAGAATGTAGTAAATCAGTTAGCTTAGCAGAGTTTTTAAAAGGCTTGGTTAATTTCCTATAAGAGAAGTCCATATGCCATTATTGAGAAGGCTTGGAGAAATCGACTGCTTATTTCTAGTATAAGCAGCATAAAATCTGTTTTACCGTTCGGGATCTAGCTAAGTACTTGGGACCTGGATTGGCCACTGTTGGAAACAGGATACTGGGCTTGATGGATCTTCGGTCTCTCCTAATATGGCAATTCTTATGTTATCTTCTGTGTATGTCTCGAGCTTTCTTGTATCCCAATACAGTCCTCGTCTCAATCATCTCTTCTGGGAGGCTGTTCTACACAACCAGCACCCTTAGAAAGAGCAGCGTGACACAGTGTTCATATGACTCAGAAAGAATCTTATGAGACATTAGGTCACAGGTGTCAAAGTCGGTCCTCGAGGGCCAGAATCCAGTCGGGTTTTCAGGATTTCCCCAATGAATCTGCATGAGATCTATTTGCATGCACTACTTTCAATGCATATTCATTGGGGAAATCCTGAAAACCCGACTGGATTCCGGCCCTCGAGGAGGGACTTTGACACCCCTGCATTAGGTGCTTTGGATTTTTACAGTATCTGTCTCATTCTTTGGTACAGGTGACAGTGAATACTTTGTGCTGCCCTACTTGATCCTCCATACACCCGTTGGCTTGTAGGATTTCTATTAATATCCATCCCTTCGTTGAGAGTCAACATGTGGGGCTGTAATATCTTCTCCATCACAGCCCCACAACTTTGGAACTCTCTACCAGCTTAGCTGAGAGGAAACCTAAAAAGTTTCTTATTTAAAGATGCTTTCGAAGCCTAAGGCCCTCTTAAAGGATCTCTTTACATTTTTATCTTTTCCCAATCTCTAGACCACAGGTGTCAAAGTCGGTCCTCGAGGGCCGGAATCCAGTCGGGTTTTCAGGATTTCCCCAATGAACATGCATGAGATCTATGTGCATGCACTGCTTTCAATGCATATTCATTGGGGAAATCCTGAAAACCCGACTGGATTACGGCCCTCAAGGAGGGACTTTGACACCCCTGCTCTAGACTGTCTTAAATTAATATTCTTTTATTGCCCTCTACATTGACATCCCCTCTAGTGTTTTTTGCCTTCCATGTTCTTCTGTCCTGTAACTATTGTAGTTCTTTCCCCTCTTCACCTTGTTCTGCGCGTTTGTCCATGTCGTGTTTGTGTTGTGTTCAAATAGGCAGCACGTATTATAACCCCAATTTTAAGTTATTATACATCGCTTAGAAATCTGATAAGCGATCAAATCAAATTTTTAATAAACTTGAAACTGAAATCCACCACTGCTGTTGCAGAGCCAATGCCTGTCTACGCCATCACACTTTGAATACCCACTTTCTCTGGTGGCTTGCATGCCTCACAGTCTGGAAAAACTCTACTAAGTGTGCTACAGCCTTTGCATTAGGTAGTATCTATCCTGAGTGCAGGAAGAGCCACTGGAATGGAGGATGCATATGATCTGGAGGCCAAAGAGGAGGTTACTTTTTTGGTAGACTGGCTGTGCAGCAGAGCACAGCACAGCACTTGTGTTACAGGATATTCCACCTGAGATTTGGCAGATAGATGTGAGGGTGAACAGCATGTGGGTGTCTTGTTGCTGAGAACAGAAGATGCTGTGTGCGATTCTGCTACTTCAACTCTTTTTTATTTTTTTTTTTACAAACCCTCTATTAATCTTCTTGTGCCCCTCTCCAGGATGATCCAGACATTCTCACATGGGGCAGATAAGCCTGCATTCCTTAATTACTTCTGTGCATCCCTTAACGCTGCTAAAGGAAGCTACACCCCACCACTCAACTCTGGTAACCCTCACCGGCCTCCAAGGTGATCGTCTAAGCTACTCTTCATAGGCAGTGGGACTTACCACACAAGCAGCAGCTGTCTCCTTCCCTATGCTTGAGTCACTCACCTTAGCCTGCCTCAGACCAGAAACTAGAACCGGAGTCTGCTGTGATGCAGCAGAAGCGCCTGAGCCACAGGGCTGGCCTATGCTGCATCTTTACAGGCAGGACAGCATTTAAACAGGGAGAGCTGAGTGCAGACAAGGAAAGAACTCTCCGATATGTGCTGTCATTCCTTACTCGTAATATCTTGCAAAAGCTCAGGAATGCATTTCCTAATGGAAACAGAACTTTTCTGCCTGCGTTTTCATCTAGCTCCCCTGCCCCTTTGTTGCTTTGGAGCTGGGGCATGCATGGTGTGCCAGAGCACGTTTAAATGAGGCGTTATGGCAAGTTTAGCACAGGGAGGAATTTGTGCTTCTTGTCCTAAGTTTGTATCAAGTCCATGAGCATGCGCCGTACATTCTTCTCTCTACTCTATTCCAGCAGTGTGACTTTGAAAGCCCAAAGAGATAGCAAACCTCACATACACTGTATTGAGTTAGATGGTTTATTAAGTGTTGTAGAATGGGAAAATGGGATCTAAGCCCCTGTATAAATGTTTGGGGTTGGTTTTTTTTTCTAATTTCCCTGAAATGTGTAGGGCTTCTAAACATAGGGCGTGACTTTTCTTTTTTACCTAACATGGCAAATACATTTTGGTTGCAAATTTTTCTACATCTGGTGCAAGGACGAGTACGCGAATGGTCCATTTAACTTAGTACTGAATAGTTTCTATGACTGCATCCTTTTGCAAATACACCACATAGATGGGAAGACTGACCTTTCACAGCGAACACGCTCACATTTGCTGGCATGCAGTGAAAAGGGAAACTTGGCCAGCCCAGCACCTCAGTGGCAAGCACTGTAAACCGAAGAATTCCTGAGCAAGTCCTTCCACTCCCCAAGTCAACTTTGGATGGGCATGTTGCAGAGGCAAGGCTTACAGCTCCCGATAGGGGGAATCAGTCCAGCAGTGTCACCAGATTAGGTATGTTGGGGAAGAGAAAGACAGACTAGGGGAAATATCCCTTAGTATAGAAATCACAGAGCAATCTGATCTGATTCCTTTCAGCAAGTCTCTAATCTACCATTTTTGTCAACAATTAAAATGAATTCTTATCTAGGTAACTGACTTTCTTGCACTGATGTTCTTTATGACCTTGGGCAAGCAGGGCTGTGGAGTTGGTACACCAAACCTTCGACTCAAACACTCCTATTTTCCTACTGTCCAACTCTTGACTCCTACTTGCAAACAAGGGCCCATGGCATCAAATCCCAACCCTCATTCTTATGGACTTGCACACGTCTAAGGAAACAGAATTTGGGGATTTATAGCTTGAGCCATCACTGATCGCTAAAGTTGGATGGCTTCATGAGCTGACACAGCAAAAGGTCCGTCACCTTTACATCAATGGGTCTTTTATGGCTTAGAACAGTAGTGACCAAAAATCATTAACTACTGGAATGAAGCATGGGGGAACATGGCATAAAAAAACCCATGATCAAACTTAATATTAATTTTTTTCTCTACCAGAGTGTCTTGGAAGAAAGCCAATGACTGAAATTTCAAGACAGTGCTCCCCTTTCTCCAGCCATGGGGGAAGAGGCAGAGGATAAAAGCAGGCGTTCCCACTGCCACTGACTAGCACTCATGATCTGGAAATTCAAAGAGGATTCCAGCTTCCAGCATCTTCCACCACAGGAATTCAAACAAACATGAGAAAAGCCACCGAGCCCTTTTACTTGCCTTACTTGTGAAGATGCCCTTCAAACTGTGCACGGGCCACTGGGGGCTCCATTCTGCCTTTATCTTCTTTTCAACTGTTCTGCCGAAGCACTGAATGACTGCATCCCTTGTCAAGCTGCTTGAAACAGAAACTTTCTTTTTTGGTTTCTAGTAATAAAAGTCCCCCTTCCTCTCAGTCTTTTGCTTACTTTTTAATCTTCTGTTTTCTGCCTTAATATGCAATTTTTTTTTTCCTTCCAAAGAGTTTCACGGGCCAAAAATAACCCCCCAAAACAAAGAATCTTGCAATATAGTCCTAAGTCTACTGCTAGCCAGCTTGCCCTGGCACAAGTGCTTCTTGCTCATATGCTACACGGCACAGTGCCGTGATCTTGTGCCACCCTTTGCTCAATTTGCAACCAAAGTAGGTGGCAGCATCTGATGACAGCGCAGGAGATGGGCCTTGCGGCATTCTGAAGCAATAATAAATAAAAATGAGAATACAAAGAGATTAAAAATGTTTGTCAAGCAGTTTCTAATACAGTTTTGCATGTTACCTCACTGCATGTGCAGTTTTGTTGCATTTGTTAGCTCACTGCATGTGGTACCTCACCAGCTAGCCTATTACATATTCTGTTATCCTGGATCATTTCTATGCCATTATAAGTCATATGCAGCATGAGGCAGAGACACATAAGAAATGGTCCCTTCTCTATGACTCTTTCTCAGAAAAGTGGAAGCCCTGCCTTGGTCCCATCCATTCTCGGGTCTAGGACAGTTCAGCGCAGCCATTTCAGCGCAACGAACTGGCCGCGATAAATCCAATACTCCTTCATGCCCTCTCCACTGCAGCATCACCAGTACACCCCCACCAGGATCTCCTCCCCCTCCCCAAGATTTCCTTCCCATCCCCATCAGCAGCCTCACCAGTGTCTCTGCGGCAGGATGGCCTCCTCCCTGTTGAATTCTGCCTTACCCCAGAAGAAAAAAATGGCCCCCCTCCCTGCCCTCTGACGAGCAGCAGCCCTCATCCCATGATGAACTCTGCAGGAAGGAGCTGAAGATGGATAACGGCTGCAGTGGGGGATGGGACGATTCACTGCAGCCAGTTCATCACAGCTGCGATGAAATGTCCCACGATAAACTGGACATGATGAATGATCCCATTCCACCGTGTTCTGCCCATGTGTACTCCCTTGCACTCACATGCTAAGCAAGTTGCGTGCACTAATTATAGAATAGTGCTAAGAATGCACATAGCGCTTAGGGACGCAAGTATACACTTACTTGTGTACGACTAGAATTCTACAACTTTACTGTGCAAATGGCACTTACATTTAAGTGCTAAGGTTATAGAAGGAGGGGGATAATTAACATGTACAAAGTTTATCTCCGAGACTCCAGCAGTTCTGGTACCCACTCACTCTCTAGCCCCTCCTCCCCCATCCCAAATATATTAACATAAACCACTGCCTTGGCACTGTTGAAAAGAATGCAAACTGCTCAACACCGAAGCAGGAGAATAAGTAAAGTAAAGCCCAACGAATCACCCTCACATTTAGGCTTGCCAACCCCTGAGATTGTAGTATTCATGATTGGCAACCTAGTCCCTAAGGTCCAGAGGAAATGCCCCTGAGCAGATGATGGGGCAAATTTCAGAAAGCTCTGTACCAACAGAGATAGTGGGAGCTGGAGATTGAACTGCTGAGACGGAGGAGAACATCAGGGTAGCAGGATATGCTGAAGGGGGTGCATGAGGCCTCTGGCCCACGGAGCCACCTGCAGGGTCACAGCCATACAGCCTAGCAACTACAAATAATCCCAAGCTCTCAAAATATAATAGAAGTAAAGGACTTAGGACTTTAGGTTGCTAACCCAAACCGCAACAAATATTGAAACAGACCCCCAAGTTGCTTGAAGACCTGAAATGGTGAGGTTACTCTTTGAAAAATTCCCAAAGCAACCAAGGCCACACAGGCCATAGCCCCATAGCCCTCTAGGACCCTAGCTCTAATACCTGCATCGGGCAAGGTAAAGGTAAACTCTGATCGCCTCCTTGCAAAGGAATGCTTCACCACCGTCACCTTGATAAAGGTTCAAGGAGCTGAAGTGAGGACATAGGGGTGTGCTCTGAATTGGAAATGGTTTCCTGAGACACAAATGAAGAAATCACTTATGACCATCTCCGATGGCTATGAAAATACTCTTCCAGAAGTTCAAGTGAGGTCAGAATCTGTTTGGGTCATAAATATGCTTATTCCCATGCCACTAAGTATCTTTTACATTGCTACTAAGTACAGCCGGCAGTTTTAGTATATATCGAGTGGAGTGATTTTGTTTGAAAGAGGACAGGAGGACTTTGGAGTTCTCTCAAAGGGAATAATCAGTGTCCCTGAAGTTAAGTGACTAAAGGATTACCGGCATGTAAAAGAATATTCTTGGTTCAGAACACATCCAGCTGTGTTTTTTGCATTCTTTGACAGAAAGGCGTATACGACACGTGAGTGGAATTCAGTCTCTTCAGCTTTCTGGAACCTTTTCAAGGCCTGGCCCATGCCCAAAGATAAATATAATTATGTACACTGGGCTCATAAGCAGCAGCATAGGTCCATTCTAACTGCCCGAGCCCCAGGCTCCAATACCACTGTATTTAAAGCAGGAACCAAATACAGAGGAATGACGACATCAGAACTGTGTAAACATATCTGCCAAGATCCTGAAAACACTAGCAGAGATTGATAGCAGGGTGACTAACCTCATCCAACCTTATCCTGTGTTGAGAGTTTAGGAATGTTTACTTTGGCAACGCATGAAGGAAGGGGGATATTTAACAATAGGAAGGCGTGTGTGGAAAACTGCCCCTCCCCCCAATAAAAAAAAGACTTGTTTGGAGGATTGCTTAAGGTTAACGCAACAAGACTAACCTAAGTGGCACAGACAAACTCTCAATAAATGAATGCATCCTACACTCAATGCTGGTTAAAAGGTTTTAAAGAATTTAAACCTATTTCTCAATATACTTCTGTCTTTATTTGTCCTCTATATGGTTACCAAACCACACTGCCTCTGAAAATAGTTAATACACTCCACCAGAAAACATAAGAGCTATGTCACATGAAGTTGTCATCTAGGGTTACATGATTTGCCTACAGCACTGTAGAGTCAATTGGAGTTGTGGAGTTGGAGCTAGAAGCAATTTTGGGTGGCTTTGGTAAAAATGTACCGAATTGACTCCAGCTTCAAAATTTTTTTAAAAATACCACAAACCCTTCCTTACATTACAATATATGGTTAATTTATCATTTTATATCTTATATATAAGTTATATTTACCAATAACTTTAGGTCCAGTAGAAAAAAAATAGGAGTCAGAGTTGGGCAGTAGAAAAATTAGTAGTGTTAGAATTGAAGGTTTGGTTACCAACTTCACAGCCCTGCTTGCCCAAGGTCACAAGGAACATCAGTGCTAGAGAATAGTCACCTAGATAAGAATTCATTTTAATTTTTGACAAAAAAACCCGGTAGATTAGGGACTTGCTGAAACGAGTCAGGTCAAATTGCTCTGTGATTTCTTTAATAAGGCTTTGATCCTAGACTGTTTCCAACATTTTGCAATAGTGTCCTCAAAAACACTTACACTTATCATAGAACAAATTAATGGAGCCAAGACGAGTTCTTATGTCGGTTCCTGAGCCTCAGATCCTCCACAGGACAATGGAACAAGGTGAGCAGAGTTTATGGTTAGGCAAGGAGAGATGGAGTTTGTGCTATGAGGTTTCAGAGTGGCCCGAGTCATGTGATAAAGGGAAGGCGTAAATGGAGCTACATCAGAAAAAAGCATGGGCTGTTGAGACATAGAATGACCTGAATGTGCTAACCAGCTTGAATGCTGACAAATCTATATGCAAGTTCCCTTAGCACCACCTAAACAGGAAGCAGTTATTTTTACTGCGTGAGCATTTTTTGGTTGTTTGTTTTTTTTTAAACATCCACACACTAAGGTGTGCTAGCGTTTTTAGCATGTGCTATATTGCCCCGTGCGCTAACCCCAAACCGAAAACTAACGCCAACTCAATGGTGGCGTTAACATCTAGTGCGCGGGGCAATGCAGCGCACGCTAAGTGCACGCTAAAACCGCTAGCGCAGCTTAGTAAAAGGAGCCCTAATGCTGATAACATTAGCACACAGCCAGAGGGAAAAAAAATACCAAATAGAAGAAAAAGCCCTTTTCGAAGGCTACATCAAAAATGGACTTAGCGCATGGGAAGGGGATGCTAAAGCCCATTTCCTACTGCAGCTTAGTAAAAGGACCCTATTGTTCCTTAAATAAAGGAAGTAAAAATTAGAAAAATAGTTGGGTTCACTTTGTCTAACTGTACATTTTATTTAAAGATCAGATCGCATTCAGTGTGACATATATGAAATCAGGAGGGAGAAAAACTTTTTCACATCATTGTTATATGTCCATGGTTTCACTAGGAGACAAGAAAAAGACAAGCTGTAAAGTGCGTACAAAAAAAAACCAACAACACTGTGAGCCCACCAGGACAGAGAGGGAAAAATGCTTGAATACCTGAATAAATTCATGTAAACCGTTCTGAGCTACCATGGGAGAATGGTATAGAAAATTGAATGAATAAATGAATAAAGTGTGGTTGTAAGTGGGATGCATAGTTGGAGATAAGCAAGCAGGGGTAAAAGGGTGTCTGCTGAGTGTATACTTGGTGTTGGTATCACAAAACCATTGCTAAAGATTGCCAGATGGGCATTTACAGCCCCATCCCACCCCAGAAATCAGGAATTGTGCCAGTTAGTCATGGGTATTTTTGGGAAAGATCCCTTTCTTTACCTCCAGCAACTTTGAGAAAGCCCTTAGGAGTAATGGGTCCCATGTTAGTCACCAGATGCTACAGGGAAGGGGGAATGGTTGTAATTTTTCTTACCCTGATTAAAACAGCTTGTGAAATAGTTCAGGTTTTTGTCTGTTATTTTTATATCAAGCCCATTATGCATATTTAATTGACACTGCATTAAGAATATGATATTTGACATTAATACTGTAAGTAGAGAATGATGTAATGATATTATTTATTTATGTTTTATGCTGTTTTGGTGTGAATCCCAAAACTGACATATTGAAAATATTTTCTCAGTTCCTTTTGTACAGTTGTTAACAATTTTTTCCAGTGCATCTTTCATAATTAGAGTTTAAGCTCTATCGAGCAGGGATCGCCTCTTATTTGTTTCACGTACAGCGCTATGTGTATCTGGTAGCTCTATAGAAATATAAATAGTAATAGTGGCCAGATTTGCTGACTCACTTTATGAAATGAATTCATATGGAAAAATGAGGCAGCACATATCAGGGCCAGGTTCCTGAGGGCTGATACTGATGTTATCTAACTTTCTGGGTGCATCGGAAAATCAATCACGGAAGACATGATGTCAGTGAAATTGTGACTCCTTCCTACCTCCATTTTATCTCAGCAAAAAATGTTAGAACATTGATATAAAAACCATAGACCGGAAAAGGGAACAGAGCTGTGAAACGCAAAAACCTCAGCTGAATTTCCCATTGCTATTCTGTGTATCATATTGAGAAGCTCATTTAACCTCTCTTTCATTATATTGGTCATATCGCTTTGATTATTAGTACTTCATAACCAGAAGTACAAGTCAACCAAAACTGGACTAAAAAAAGGAGGCCATGGCAAATATCTATTTAAGAAGGTCAATGAATAACCTAACAATAGCGTGTGTGTGTGTCTTCCTGTGTTAAAGGGGAAATTCTATAAACAGTGCAACGCAAAAACCTTAGCTGAATTTCCCATTGCTATTCTGTGTATCATATTGAAAAGCTCATTTAACCTCTTTCATTATATTGGTCATATCGCTTTGATTATTAGTACCGTACTTCATAACCAAAAGGTGGGGGTGTGTGTGTGTGTGTATGTGTATGTGTATGTGTGTGTGTGTGTGTCTGTATGTGTGTGTCTGTATGTATGTGTGTCTGTATGTATGTGTGTCTGTATGTATGTGTGTCTGTATGTATGTGTGTCTGTATGTATGTGTGTCTGTATGTATGTGTGTCTGTATGTATGTGTGTCTGTGTTAAAGGGGAAATTCTATAAACAGTGCTGAATGGTATTCTGTTACAGGCATTCCTTGATCGGTGCCCTCTACAGAATACCATGTAACACCAGGATCCACACTCAAATTTGAGCATGAAAAGTTACACTATCTAAAACCAGGTGTAAGTCCCAACCCCACAATTCACATGAAGGCGGGCCTGCCGGCCGGATGAAGCATCCAGTTGGCTGGCCGGCCAACTATTAAAAGTAAGGGGGTTTGGGAGGACTTGGGGGGATTGGTTGGTCAGACTGGGCTAAGCCCGAGGAAGGGGTTGCGGCTGCGGGGGGGGGGGGGGTGTCAATGACCTACCTTTGTGGGGGGGGGTCCGGCAGGAGGGACTGGGCATCCCTCCTGCAGGAGGATGTGTCAACGGGATGGCGACAGGAAGAATTGGGCACTCCTCCTGCCGCAGACATTCAGGGGTGGGGGTCCCAGCAGGAGGGATTGGGCATCCCTCCTCCTGGTAGTCTTCGTGGGGGCTGGGGGAACGAGTCCCTGCTGTGGACGCTAAACTGATCGTGGCAAGGAGGTTCCCTTGCCGATCAGTTCAGCAGCCACATTTACTTGAAGGCGCCAGAAATGTATGCCTACATTTCTGGCGCCTTCCACTGGCCTAGGGAGGCACCTGGGGTTGCCTATGCTTGCCTAAGGCCACTTCCAGGCCAAGCCTTAGGCAAGGTTAGGTAGCCCTTCACGCCTCACTAGGTTCCCAGAGGTGCCTACAATGTAGTTGGCCTGACTCGGGAGATTTTTTTCAAAAACGTGCATCCCAATTGGCTTTTAGACAGCAGTAGACCGTCTAAAATCAGGATGCCGTTTATAGAATTTGCTCCTAAATTTTTATGTTCAAATGATTTTTTATTGGTTCAACGATAAACAAGCAAGGACAATTAGCAGAATCAACCAGTAAATAACACTGCAAACACACCCCTCCCCCTCCCTGTCCCTCCCCACCCCAAGAGTCCTTTGCCATAGCAAAAATTGAGAGTCTGAGTCAAACTTAAAGATTCAATAGTCTACTGCGAGCATGCGGTGTGAGGTCCTGCCAGAAGCATTCCCAGGTCTGACAAAATCTACGACCCGGTCCATGATCCAGGTCTCCCACCAGTCTCCGCTCCAGCGTGGCATGGATTATCATCAAGGATCGCCATTGGGCATAGGAAGGGGGATCGCGGGACAGCCAGTTAGTGAGGATTGCTTTCTTCCCCATCTGGTTATGAAAGCTGACATTCCCTTGGGTTTAGGCGTGGTTATATTAAAATATCCAAATAATGCTCTTGGTTGCGGGAGCCAGCGCCTCCCCCAAAGCATCGTAATATAATGCCCTAGATGTCTCCAAAACTGTAAAATTCTGGGACATGCCCAAAGCATATGACCCAAAGAAGCATGAGCTTGATCACATTTCGGGCAAGAGTGAGATGCAGTAATCCCCATGCGGGCTGCACGTTCCGGTGGAATATAGAGTCTCAGAACAATTTTCAATTGCATTTCCCAGTGGGTGATATTAGGAGACACCTTCTGAATACTCTTCAATACCCGCTGTAACTGCTGGGCCGTTAGCGTGCAATGCAAGTCCTCTGCCCATGCTGTCGCTAAAATGGCCAAATTCGGGCCAGGTTGACAGTCCCGGATTCCCACAATGTGAAACCGAAGTGGAATCCTCTGTTGAGCAGAGAGGCTAAAGAGTTCCAAAAGGGCCTCCCTGTTGTCCTCAGGCTCCTAAATTTTTAACGCTGATTTAAAAATTTTATTGTGATTATTACAATTACCTGATCTTCCTGTGTCAGGACCCCACTTCTCTCGCTTTGCTGTGTCCTGACCCAGAAACAATAACTTCCTGTTTCTGGGTCAGGAAGAGCTAGTGGCAGCATGGACACATTAATGCTGAGTGAGTGTGCTCTATCCCCTCCACGCTGCATGCACAGGGTAGGCACTAGGAGACAAATGAGGCCTCAGCATGTCCCAACCCCTCTCCTCCTCCCTGCACCAGCTTTCTTGCTTCTCCCTGATCCTGGGCAGCCAAGATGACGGCATGATTCTGGCGGTGCTTGCAGCTTGTACCTTTGTCCCTTTTTCCTCTTTTGTGAATAATGCCGCATACTAAACGCAAAGGTACTGTCCAGATCAGACCCACGGATCATCTGCCACGTGGTCGGGAGTGGGAAAGGCAACCTGCGCCTTGAAACCTGGGTGGGTTTCCCTCCAGACACACAGTCTACACTTGGAAATCTGTGACCAGCCACATAATCCCAAGGGAAGGGACCCTGAGTACTCTAAGAAGGGTGGCACATAGCAGGTTAGCTCCACAGATCCACCTGAGTTTCTTCTTGTTAAGCTGCAGTCCGGCTCTGTAGGACTGTGTCTTTTTCTCCAATAGTTGACCACCGAGGAGGGGTCTCAAGGCACTGAAGCCACTGAGAAATGAGTTTTAAGCCAAAAAATAAGAAATAGAAGCAGAGCAACTGTAAAAGACTTCTGCATGGACTGCTTGCAGAAATTATAACTGGATATGTTTACTGGTTCTTAGGCTACGAGGGTGGAGCATATGATCAGAAAAGTTGTGGATTTCTGCAACTCCCAGATTGCGGGTTGGGATTGAACACCTAGAGGGGCATAATTGAAAGTGTGCCTAAGTCTGACCACAAACCCAGTAGGAAAAATATCCATTTTCAAAGCTGCCAAATATCTATCTTTTATTTTTGAAAATGAGCTAGGTATAAGTTTTGGTACTTAGGACGTCTACCTTTTTTTGCCCATTTTCAAAAATAAAAACATCCACGTAAGAAATGTACATAAACATAAACAAGTTTTCTAGATGTACCCACCAACTACCTTGTCTGATCGAAGCAGAAGGAATCACCCATCAGCTGAGCCGGTTTCAGGGATTCCCAGCAGTTCAGCCGATGGTGATTCCCACTGCCAGGATCAGCTGAGCTGCAGAGCCCTACACTCCTCATCCTGAAATCCCCGACATCCCCGTTATCCCAGACCTCCCCAACATCCCCTGACATCTCCACCTCCACCCCATCCCCCCAAAATTTCTGGGGGCCCCTTCCACATCTCAGATCCCCCATGCCTTCAGATGAGAAAATGGCGGGAGGGAAGCTCACAATGCCTGTGGGCTGAGCCACCAGTACATACTGGCCCAGGCTTCTGGTGTCCATGGCAGACACATCTGCAGGGAATCCAATTGAGGGGAACGCATGTGATTGAGAAGACGCATGTGATTCTTCATCCAGGGGTCCATATCTATCATAGCTACCGTGGAGCCTAGCACTTGGAGGTAGCGCCATATGGATGGAGCTGGTTTGGCCAGCAAACTTGTTATCTGAGTACAAAACTTCTGTCTGCATGCTTCTGGTAAATAGACATGACCTTCTGCTGTTTTGAAGACGACCCCCCAGATATTCCAGGAATTGGGACAGAACCAGTTGGCTCTTCCAAAAATTCATTATCCAACCCAGGGTCTGCAGAACCTGGATCGCATGAGCCACCACTTATTCTTTGTCTGGGAACAATGGAGCTCTGATCAGCTATTCATCCAGGTATGGATGAACTTGCATGCCCATCTTGTGCAGATGGGCAGCTACCACCACCATCACCTTGGTGAACGTGTGAGGTGCTTTCGCCAGCCTAATAGGAAGGGCTGAGAACAGGTAATGGTTTTCCAGGATGAAAATTATACTGCCCGGAGCCTCTAGAGGTTCGCAGTCTGCTGTCAGGTAGAGATTTCAGCCAACAATCTGCCACACTGGTCATGAGATCATCCAGCCCATTTCCAAACAACATTTGTCCCTTGAAAGGAAAGGCTGAGGGTAGCCTTAGAAGCAGAATATCTCATTGCCTGATCCAGAGCATTCTGCAAGCTGAGACTGAATAAGCTGAAACTTTGCTCATGACTCTGACAAACTGAGTGCCCTTGGGATGGGTCCCAAAGTAATCAGCTGAGTCAGGAACTGGTTGAGTGGAAGGTGACAGAGGGTAGTAATCAATGGAGATTGCTCTGAGGAAAGGGATGTTACCAGTGGTGTGTTTCAAGGTTCTGTTCATAGAAACATAGAAACATAGAAAGGTGACGGCAGAAAAGGGCTATAGCCCACCAAGTCTGCCCACTCTACTGACCCGCCCTATCAAGTCTGAGTGTCTTGCTAGGCCTCTGTAGGGATCCCACGTAGATGTCCCATTTATTCTTAAAGTCAAGCACGCTGTTGGCCTTGGCCACCTGCTCCGGAAGCTTATTCCAGTGCCCTATCACTCTTTCCGTGAAGAAATACTTCCTAATGTCACCCCTAAATTTCCCTCCTCTGAGTTTGAGCGGATGCCCTCTTGTGGCCGAGGGTCCCCTGAGTAGAAAGATGTCATCTTCTACCTCGACACGACCAGTGATGTATTTAAACGTTTCAATCATGTCTCCCCTCTCCCTGCGTTCCTCCAGAGTGTAGAGCTGCAGTTTGTTCAGTCTCTCCTCATACGAGAGACCCTTGAGCCCCGAAATATTCCTAGTGGCCATCCGCTGAACCGACTCGACTCTAAGCACATCTTTGCGGTAATGTGGCCTCCAGAACTGCACACAGTACTCCAGGTGAGGTCTTACCATGGTTCTGTACAGTGGCAATATGACCTCAGGTTTCCTGCTTACGAAACTTCTATTGATACATCCCATCATTTGTCTTGCCTTGGATGATGCTTTTTCCACCTGATTTGCAACCTTCATGTCTGCACTGATGATCACTCCCAAGTCTCGCTCAACTATCGTCCTGGTCAACGTTTCTCCATTTAAGGTGTAGGTTTTGCATGGATTCCTGCTACCGAGGTGCATGACCTTACATTTCTTGGCGTTGAAGCCCAGCTGCCATGTTGAGGACCAGTTCTCCAATGTAAGCAGGTCCTGCGTCATACAATCCTGCAAATCATTTTCCCTTACTATATTGCATATTTTGGCGTCATCGGCGAATAATGTTACTTTACCCTGAAGCCCTCGTGTCAAGTCCCCTATGAATATGTTAAAAAGGAGTGGACCCAGGACTGAGCCCTGCGGGACTCCGCTGGTCACTTCCGATGTTTCAGAGAAGGTGCCATTGACCACCACTCTTTGAAGTCTACCACTCAGCCAATCTTTGACCCAAGTAGTTAGCGTCTCACCTATCCCCATTGATTTCATCTTGCTTAAAAGCCTGCGGTGTGGGACACTGTCAAAAGCTTTACTAAAATCCAAGTATACTATGTCCAGAGACTCCCCGGAGTCCAGCTTCGTTGTTACCCAATCAAAGAAGCCGATGAGATTAGATTGACATGACCTACCCCTAGTGAATCCATGTTGATTGGGATCCCTCAGATTCCCATCCTCCAAGATCATGTCTAACTTGCGTTTAAGTAGTGTTTCCATGAGTTTACACACTATTGATGTGAGACTCACCGGTCTGTAATTCGCAGCCTCTGCTCTGCAACCCTTTTTGTGCAGAGGAACGACATTAGCTGTTTTCCAGTCTAGTGGGACTCTCCCCGTCCTTAGGGAAAGATTGAAGAGCATGGCTAATGGCTCTGCCAGGACTCCACACAGCTCTCTGAGCACTCTTGGGTGCACTTTGTATGGTCCCATGGCTTTGTTCACCTTGAGCCTTGCCAGTTCGCTGTAAACGTCAGCCGGTGTGAACTCAAAGTTCTGAAATGGGTCTTCCACGCTTGAATTTGATACCAGCTGAGGTCCGTATCCAGGTGCCTCGCAGGTAAAGACTGAGCAGAAGTATTCATTCAGTAGTTTGGCTTTGTCAGAGTCTGCTTCTGCGTAATTCCCATCCGGGGTTCTAAGGCGTACTATTCCGCTGGTGTTCTTTTTCCTATCATTAATATACCTGAAGAAGAATTTGTCCCCTTTTTTAATGTTCTTTGCTAGATTTTCTTCCACTCGTAGTTTGGCCTCCCTAACTGCTGTTTTGACCTCTGCAGACCTGGCCCTGTATTCACTGTTAGCTTCTCCTTTCCCCGTACGTTTGTATGAAAGAAATGCTCTTTTTTTCTCCTTGATGAGATACGAGATTTCATCCGTGAACCATTGAGGTTTCTTGTTTCTTTGTTGTTTATTTACCGATTTTATGTAACGGACAGTTGCCTCATGTAGGGTCAGTTTCAGAATTGACCACATAGCTTCCACATTATCAGTTTCCTCCTGATCCTGTAGCGTTTGCTGGACGAAATCTCCCATGCGTGCAAAGTCTGCGCCCCGGAATTTGAGTACCCTCGTTTTTGTTTGTGATTTAGGGAAGCCCTTCCTAAGGTTGAACCATACCATGTTATGGTCACTGGAGGCTAGCGTTTCTCCCACCGAGACCTCCGAGACGCTTTCTCCGTTTGTAAGTACTAGATCTAGGATGGCCTGGGCCCTAGTGGGCTCATGTATCATTTGTTTAAGCCGTACTCCCTTCATGGACGATAATATCCTCCTGCTCCCACAAGTTGTTGCTGAGAGTGTATTCCAGTCTACATCAGGCATGTTGAAGTCCCCTAACAGAACAGCGTCCCCCCTTAAAGTGATATTCTCAATGTCTTCAATTAATTCTGCGTCCTTGTCCTCCGATTGTCTTGGAGGTCTGTATACCACCCCAAGGTGGGCCTGTTCTTGTTAACATTTTTATAAATGGGTTGTTGGGTAAGATTTGCCTCTTTGCGGATGATACCAAAATCTGCAATAGAGTAGACATGCCAGATGGTATGAATAACATGAAGAAAGACCTGGTGAAGCTTGAAGATTAGTCTGAAATTTGGCAGCTAAAATTTAATGCTAAGAAATGCAAGGTCATGTATTTGGGCTGCAAAAACCAGAGGGAACGGTACAGTTTAGGGGGTGAAGAACTTATGTGCACGGCAGGAGAGCGGGACTTGGGTGTGATTGGCCACTTTAAGATCATCACATACAAACAGGTTGAAAAGGTGACAGCAAAAGCTAGAAGGATGCTAGGTTGCATAGGGAAAGGTATGGCCACTAGGAAAAAGGAGGTATTGATGCCTCTGTATAAGACTCTGGTTAGAATTAGAATATTGTGTACAATTCTGGAGGACGCACCTTCAAAAAGATATAAAAAGGATGGAGTCTGTCCAGAGGAAGGCTACTAAAATGGTGTGTGGTCTTCGTGATAAAGTGTATGGGGACAGACTTAAAAATCTCAATCTGTATACTTTGGAGGAAAGGCGGGAGAGGGGAGATATGATAGAGATGTTTAAATACTTACATAATATAAATGTGCATGAGTCAAGTCTCTTTCATTTGAAAGGAAACTCTGCAACGAGAGGGCATAGGATGAAATTAAGAGGTGATAGGAATAATCTGAGGAAATACTTTTTTATGGAAAGGGTGGTAGATGCGTGGAACAGTCTCCTGGAAGAGATGGTAGAAACAGAGACTGTGTCTGAATTCAAGAGGGCTGAGTTAGGCATGTGGGATCTCTCAGAGAGAGAAAGAGATAATGGTTACTGTGGATGGGCAGACAAGATGGGCCATTTGGCCTTTATCTGCTATCAAGTTTCTATGTTTCTATGTTGTATAGAGCATTGGCTACATAATCCACTCCAGCTCAAGACTCCACAACCTGGTATGACAGGCAAGTGTCACAATGGAAGCTGCTGCAGCTGCTTTGATTCCCAAGGCCAGCACTTTGAATTATCTTTTAAGAATCACATCCACTGGGGGCGTCGCGTGCCCGCGTTCAAGATGGCTGCTTAGCGCTTCTGCTCCGCTTCAGCCCTGCCTAACAAGTACCTCCACAGCTCCTCCGAGCGCGTGTTCGGGTCCTAAATCGCAGCCTGCACTTGCCGGAATGTCGTCTAAACCCAGTAAGTCGGATTCTACCCTGCCTGCGAGCCCCGCTCCGCCGCACTCCGCTTCTAAATGCTCCAAACACGAGCCGCCGTCCCCAGCTAAGGCCCCAGCCGACCAAGCGGTCACGGATCACAGCGCCTCCATTTCGCAAGACCTGCAAGTTCTCCATGAACTGATGCAGGAGAATCTCGCTGCTACCGCCGACATTAAGTCTGAAATGGCCAATATAATGATTCAATTAAAGCAGCAAAACGCCAGCATTGAACTAGCAGAAGAACGCTTAACTGCACATGATACTCAATACCTAGCTGTACAAAGGGACTTACTCAAACTCTCATCTCTGCAAATGGATCTTGAAGACATTTCTAACCGCATGCGTAGGAGTCCCCAGAGGGGAAAGATATGCTGGAATTCTTACATTCCTTCATTCCAAAAATGTTAAAGATCCAATTTTCTCCTCCTCTGGAGATCGAGCGAGCACACAGGGTCCCCTCGGGCCCCCCATCAGCATCCAAGCCTCCGAGACTCATTGTTATGAAGCTTTTACGCTTCCCACATGCTCTTCAAATTTTGCAATCCGCAAAATCAACCTCTAATTTATCTGTGGATGGAAAACGGATCACGTTTGTTCCTGATGTTTCAAAAGCTACTGCTCAAAAGCGAAAGGCTTTCCTGTCCATGCGGCCTCAACTTAAAAGCATTGGAGCGCAATATGGGCTCTTTTACCCTGCCCGGATGCAGGTGACTTACCATAACTCCACTAAAAACTTTGATTCACCAGCGGACCTTCAAAAATACCTCGATGAATATGTGGGAGCAATGACCTGACTGACCAACCCTATCTTGCTCTCTTTACCGCTCTGGAGGGCTGTGTTTTTGTTTCTTCTGTTTCAGTGTTCATCATGAGGCAGGCTGAGGAGCGGCCTGCTGAGCTCCTCTTGATAACATGCGACCCCATCTGTGGAGCTTCATTTATTATACTGTTCTGGTTTGCTGTAAGCATGATCCTGCTACTTTCTTCTCCTTCCTCTTCCTCGTTCTGTCTGCACAGAGTGGTCATCCTCTTTCCACCTCACCATGGTCTCACCTAGATGTCTTCAGTCACTCCTGGATTCCATCCTCCACTCCTAATCCAGATGGTTAAAATTCACCTAGTTTCTCTTAACGTCAATGGGAAAAACAGCCCCATTAAAAGGAAAAAGATCCTGCACTACTTCAAACACTTAGAAGTGGATATATGTCTACTGCAAGAGACTCATCTTTCCTTAGAGGAAGCACAGAAACTATCGGGGGCTGGGTCCAACATTGTTTTGCCGCACCGGCTCAGGGTAAAAAGCATGGGGTTATCACCCTGATGAAGAAATCCCTTAATTTTCAGCTTTCCTCTCATAAATATGATCCCAGCGGTCGATGGTCTTTTGTAGAAGGTTCCATAGAGGGTCAACCTTTAAACATCTTTAACATCTATGCCCCCAACGCTGATGACCCTTCTTTCTTTCACTCCTTCCAGACTGTGAGCACCACCTCTTTAACATCTCACACCATTTTTGCTGGGGACTTCAACTTCCCCATCGACCCATTCATAGATAGATCGTCTACCTGTCGCCCTGCTAAACTGGGAGTCCGCACTGCGGTTCACAAGTTAATGGACTTATATGGATGGTCTGACATATGGAGAATTCTTCACCCAGCTACCAAAGATTATACTTTCTACTCTGCTCCCCATCGATCTCACTCCAGGATTGACTACATCCTAGGATCCAAAGACATTCTGAATCTTGTCTCTTCTTCACGAATCCACGACATCACCGTCTCAGATCACGCCGCTGTTTCCTGTACAATCCAGTGGTCTGTTCCCTCCTCCTTTCGACAATGGAGAATGAATAACTTTCTCCTTCATGACGAGGACTTTCTCTCCCACATTAAGAAAGAATCTCAATCATTTTTCGACATCAATCTTTCCTCAGTTACGGACTTCTCCCTCATCTGGGAATCCTACAAAGTTTGGCTCAGAGGAGAAGTGATCAGTTACTC
This sequence comes from Geotrypetes seraphini, assembly GCF_902459505.1. Lineage (NCBI taxonomy): Eukaryota > Metazoa > Chordata > Amphibia > Gymnophiona > Dermophiidae > Geotrypetes > Geotrypetes seraphini. The sequence continues at coordinate 232,216,133 of NC_047085.1, forward strand.
TGCTTTTCAACTCAAAAAACACAAATCCACCCTTCTTCAACTGGAATCAGAGATTCACTCCTATGAGTCTCAGCTCTACCACCGTCATGACCCTTCCACTTATAAAAAATTACAACTTCTCAAATTTCAATATAATGAAATCTTCAGCTCACTTGCCTCAGCTTCCATCTTTCGTCGCTCTGCTACTTATTACTCCTCTGCCAACAAATCTGGTCATTTACTGGCTACGTACCTTAAAGGCAAGCACTCCAAACACAGGGTCACTCATATCAAATCCTCCACTGGCCTCCTCCACACCTCCACCAAGGATATCTTAAAAGAATTCCACGCCTTCTATGAAGACCTCTACTCATCTGAAACCTCCTCGTCTGACAACTCTATTCCGGACTTCCTTCGTTCACTAAATCTGCCTACTCTGTCCGAATCCCAGCAACAGTCTCTTCAACAACCACTCTCTTCCGAAGAAGTCCTTCGTGCCATCTCCTCTTTGCCCTCAGCTAAGGCACCAGGTCCAGACGGCTTAACCTCAGAATTTTTTAAATCATTCTCAGATCTCCTATCTCTTTCTTACTTCCAGAGTTTATTGTCCAACCCTCATGGACTTCGTCGATTCTTGGAAGCAAATATCATTGTTATACCGAAACCAAACAGAGATCCTCAATTTGTGAAGAACTACCGACCAATTTCACTCCTAAACCTGGACTACAAAATCTTTGCTAAACTCTTGGTGTTCCGATTAGAGAAAGTTATGCCCCACCTGATCCACAGGGATCAAGTGGGCTTTATGAAGGGCCGCTATGGAGCGGATAATACTAGATTATTATGCCATATACTCCACTCCGCTCTGTCGGACACTAGTCCTAAAGCTGTTGTCTCACTTGATGCCGAAAAAGCGTTTGATAGGGTGGAGTGGAATTATCTGTTTGCTGTTTTATCTAAATTTGGTATTCCTCCTCCTTTCATTCATATGTTATCTCTTCTTTACAATAGTCCAGTTGTGAACAACGAAGCTTCCTCCTCCTTTACTTTACACAGAGGGACTCGTCAAGGCTGTCCTATATCCCCCCTCTTATTTAACTTAGCCCTAGAACCCCTCCTTGTAGCTATTAGATCCACACCCGCCATAAAGGGTATCTCAATAGCAGGTATTGAATTCAAGATCTCTGCCTACGCAGACGACATCTTGTTATATCTTTCAGATCCAGAACCCTCTTTGTCCTCCCTGATACAATTAATTTCTTCATTTTCATTGATTTCAGGTTATAAAATTAATTGGGACAAAACTGAAATTATGCCCTTAAATGATTCCTGTCTCCCTTTTACTATCTCCTCTCAACCTTTTACTTGGGTTTCCGATGGGATTAAGTATTTAGGACTCACATTTGGTAGAGACCTCCGCTCGACTATACAACTAATATCTTCCAAACTCTTTACTCAACTCTCCTCCATTTTCTCTTCCTGGTCCCCCCTACAACTCTTATGGTGGGGCCGATTAGATACCTTAAAAATGATGGTGATACCAAAACTCACATACATCTTCAATATGTTTCCCCCTCTTTCCGCCTTCCCTATACAAACAACTAGAATCCAAAATGGCTAGATTCCTCTGGCATGACAAACCTCATAGGATTGCGCTTCGCAAGCTAAAAGCCTCCACACACCAGGGCGGTGTTAATTTTCCAAATCTTTACTGCTATCACAAAGCCTTTTTACTAAGACAAGGAGCGAAGTGGCTCTCCTCTCCTTCCCTGACGGACATGCCCAACTGGCTACGTTTAGAAACATCCCTTGTGAGACCCTTTCCCCTTCTCCGCCTGATAGGCACTACGAGCTTCCTTGATCACCTCAAAAATCCTATTCTCTCGATAACTCATAAAGTCCTCACAGAACTGGACTCACGCCTTGATATCCCTTGGCATCTCTCCTCTTATTGTCCCCTGTGGTACAATAAGTTTGTCACCATTGATAAAAAACCCATATCCTGGCCCCATTGGTTTAACCATAATATTTGGGACCTGGGTTCGATAAGTCACCCTAACGGAACCTTTTTCACATTTAACAATTTAATGGATTCTTTTTCCATCCATGCTTCCCATTTCTATCAATGGCTCCAATTACGATCATCACTTTAAAAATCTGGCCTTTTCCCTGTGTCTTTCCGTACGGCTCCCTCCCTATATACCTTTTCTCGACAGTTTCTAGCCATAGGCCACACTGCCTCGCACTTTTACAGACTTATCAAATCTTTACTTCCTATATCACTATCCGCTTCACAGACTCCCTGGGAGACAGATTTGGGGATCTCCATCTCAGAGGAAGCCTGGACCCATGTTTATCACTCCACCTTCCACACTTCCCGCTCAGCTTCAAATCTTCAACATATGGTCTTCCTACTACACAGAACAATATGGACCCCGGTCAAATCACATAAAATTAATGCCTCTTATTCAGATCTCTGCTGGACTTGTCAATCTGGAATAGGTTCCCTCAAACACCTTCTTTTTTCCTGTCCTGCAATTATTTCATACTGGACCTCTACATGGGACACCATTTGTTCCATCTTTCACATCAATATTCCCTTGACCTACCAGATGCTCTTACTGAAATCCTTTGAGGTATCCACCCTGATTTCTGATTCGGATTTCTATCTGTTTGATATGTTACTTTCCTTGGCCTTAAAGATTTTACTTACCTACTGGAAAGATCTATCCAAGGCCTCCTACTCTCATTGGTGGAATCTAGTGTGCCTCACTTACAGAACTGAAGCTTACTTAGCTAAATCTTTTGATAGATTTCCTTCCTTTCAGGTGAAATGGTCACTGTTGAAATCTTACTTGCACTCCATCTCTTCCTCCTGAACTGACCACTCTTACCCATCTCTTTTTCTTTCTTTCTATTTCCCTTCCCTTTCTTCCCCTTTTCTTTTGTATCATTGCCATTTTCATGCTTATATTTGCTGTTAGGAAGTTTTTCTAGCTTAAATCTGGGATATGCCTTTGTTGTCCAATGGAATTTACTGATATGCAATCTTATTTGTTGTGTACCTTTTAGCGTTACTTGTATTCTGATCAGCATGTTTCCAGCTGTTCATTATGTATGTTTACTCTCTTCCATGCATTGTAAATTTAAAACCTTAATAAACAATAAATGACTAAAAAAAAAAAAAAAAAAAGAATCACATCCACTCTGTGATCCTGCATATCCTTTAATACCACACAATTCTTCACTTGGTAGGAACGTGTGCTTGGCTACCTGTGCTATCAATTAATCTACCTTGGGCTGAGCGAACAACTGCTGACACTCCTGTGCCACTGGATACAGCCAAGCCATTGTCTTGGCTACTTTAAGGGACCCTTCAGGAGCATCCCAATGCTCTGTGCCAGGGAAAAAAAGAAGACTTGGCTCTCACTCCGCTCATTATAGAGCAGGGAACAGAGGGAACTTGCTGGGAGTCCAAGTTTAATTCCCACAGAGAGACAGCGATAAGTTCCAACAGAACTGAGGGTCTGAACAGCCAGCAGACCGTGAGGTCATCCCCCTTGATCGAAGGCCACCACATGCACCTTCCCGTGACCCGCATCTTCCAACAGAAAGGGCTCGCTCTGTGATAGTAAGGGCATAGAAATAGACCCATCATCTTCCACGTCTCCCTTGGAAAGACCCACCAGATCCTGGCCAGCCTCTGAAACTGAGGCAGATGCGCCCTGGGAACTCCAGTCCTCTTGTGTGCCTTCTGGTGCACTGTCAGATGCCCCTTGAGGATTTCAGCCATCCAGAAAGTCTCTCCACATTAGATTAGATTTACAAATTCTGGAGAAAATGCCATGTTAGGCAGTGCAAAGTCTTCTTTAGATGATTCCAGCTTGCATCTCTTGGGCTCCATGGCCTCCACGTCCCTGCATTTAGGATGACTGCCATTCTGGGGCTCTGGAAGGGATTTACTCACAACCAATGGCCCCCAGACCATTCCTCAGCCCTAGAGAGCAAAGGGGAGGCTAAGCCAACTGCTCCTGACCCCCATTCATGTGCTGTGCAGCACATGGCACAAGGGCCCTCTACGGGAACTCATCCAGTGCATACCTGCCATGAATCAGGGGTAAAGGAACATGAGGACCTCATTCCCTGCCAGTTTTGAGACAAAACAAGGTAATTTGAAGCTTTTGAAGAACTTTAAAAAAATATTCAGGAAATCCAAGATGGCCGCAGCAGCAGTGTTTTGGCACAAAAAATAAACCCCAGCTCCAAAATGATTTAACCAAAATTTTAAATTTTTTTCTAAACTGTGATTTTAGGATTTTGGAGGTGGGGATACCTAAGAGAAGGGGCAGAAACCTTAAAAAAAAGTTTTAAAGACCCCCCTGATTTTTCTCATAGGCTGTTTCAGCCTTACTCACTATGACCTGTGCTGGAAATGTGCTGCAGCCTGCCTCAGCTTCAAAAGTAGCTGGATCTGGGAGAAGAAATCACGGCCTCAAACAGACCACTCCTCCAGTGCTGAATTAAAGCCTGCACTCAAGCCCCTGTGATGCAGTAGGAGAGCAATGCTACAAGGGGAAAGGACCCTGAGCTCCAAAAGGTTTCTTCAATCTGGCCAACAGGTACCACAGAGGGATGGGCTGCAGGTGCTCAAAAAGAGAGCCAGGTATGGATCTCAACGATGGTGAAGGCGAATCCAGAAAAGGGGAAGTCATGAGGCAAAAAGATATCGAACACTCAGTGATGGGTTATTCCAAAGAAAACAGCCTGCTTTTTCCTCCATGCAGACAGAGCTCAACCAGAGGAGCTCTTAGCACCAAAATCAAATCAAAATACCACAAAAAAGACAAAAAAAAAAAAAGACCGAAAACAATAAAGAAATAAACAGAGTGATTAGAAAGATTTCTTTTTTTTCAAAGGTCCGACGGCGACAAGAGGACATCCATGGAAAATCAGGGGGGGGAAGTTACACGGCGACACCAGGAAATACTTTTTCACCGAAAGAGTGGTTGATCGCTGGAATAGACTTCCACTTCAGGTGATCGACGCAAGCAGCGTGCCTGATTTTAAGAAGAAATGGGATCGTCACGTGGGATCTCTGCACAGAGTTAAATAGGGGGGGGGGTCATTAGGGTGGGCAGACTAGATGGGCCGCGGCCCTTATCTGCCGTCTTTTTCTATGTTTCTATGTTTCTAAAGGTAAAAACGTATTTGGACATCGATTGGCCCGCCTACTCCATAGGGCTTTAAACTAGGTAAGTTGGGGAAGGGTACATACTTATATTCCAGAGCAGTAAGAAACCACCCTGAGGAGGCAAGTCGCACTACCAAGTCTAAGGTAAGTACCAATGATATCCACAATAATTCAGGGAGAAATATCACTGATAATTTAGGAGCCACATTAACTCATAAAGTACACTCTTCACAGATATGGAGGGCCATGTATGTTAATGCACACAGTTTGGGCAATAAAATTCTAGAATTAGAGACTGAGATAACAAACGCCGATCTTGACGTGATAGCGATATCCGAAACCTGGTTCACGGAATCGCATGGGTGGGATATGGTTATACCAGGGTACAACCTACTTCGTTGCGACCGAGTGGGTAAATTGGGAGGAGGAGTAACGCTATACACTAAGGAAAGCATCAAAACCACCAGAATCACAGATGTTAGATACACTGGGGAATCCCTCTGGGTGAACCTGGCCAGAGGGAATGAAAAATGCCTATACCTTGGTGTCATATATAGACCTCCCAGGCAACAGGAGGACAAAGACATGGAATTAATCGAGGACATAGAGAACATCACACTGCGCGGGGACTCAGTAATACTAGGAGACTTCAATATGCCAGATGCAGATTGGAACACACTCTCCGCGACTACGAGTAGCACCAGAAGAATATTAAACTCCATAAAGGGTGCACGTCTCAAGCAATTGGTATTGGAGCCCACCAGGGACCAGGCGTTACTAGACCTGATTCTCACCAACGGAGATAGCGTCACGGAAGTCTCAGTAGGAGACACACTGGCCTCCAGCGACCATAATATGGTTTGGCTCAACCTCAAGAAAGGTTTCCCAAAAACAAACACAGCAACTTTAGAGGCACAGACTTCAACCGCATGGGAGATTTCGTCCATCAAGAGCTACATAAACAAGCAAAAACTGACAATGTAGAGGATATGTGGTCGTCTCTGAAGTCCATACTACACGTAGCAACAGACCGATACATAAAGACAGTAAGTAAACACAGGAGAAACAAAAGACCCCAATGGTTCAGTAAAGAAATTTCAGACCTAGTTAAACAGAAAAGAGACGCTTTTATCGCCTGCAAACATTTAGGCAGAGAGGGGACGAAAGAGGACTATCTATACATATCCAAAGCTATCAAAACAGCAGTCAGAGAGGCCAAACTCCGAATGGAGGAAGAGCTAGCACGGAAAATTAAGAAAGGGGATAAATCTTTCTTCAGCTATATTAGTGACAGGAAAAGAAACAAAGATGGGATAGTACGCCTGAAGCAATCGGACGGTAACTTTGCAAAATCAGACTCTGTGAAGGCAGAATTATTAAACCAATACTTCTGTTCAGTGTTCACCCGCGAAGCGCCGGGAGCTGGTCCACAGCTGCAGATGGGAGATAACCAAATAGACCCGTTTCAAGATTTCGAATTTACGCCCAGTAGTGTCTACGGCGAACTTTCAAGACTCAAAGTAAACAAATCCATGGGGCCGGATAACCTACACCCCAGAGTGCTCAGGGAGTTAAGGGAAGTCCTGGCAGAACCATTATCTGTTCTTTTCAATCTTTCCCTAAGCACAGGAAGGGTCCCCTTAGACTGGAAACAGCCAACGTAATCCCACTCCACAAAAAGGGCTGCAGGACAGAGACAGCAAACTACAGATAAGTGAGTCTCACGTCTATAGTGTGTAAACTCATGGAAACACTGATCAAACAGAATATTGACACAATCCTAGACAAAGAAAAACTGCGTGATCCACACCAACACGGGTTCACCCGGGGTAGATCCTGCCAATCTAATCTGATTAGCTTTTTTGACTGGGTTACCAGACAACTGGACGCCGGAGAGTCACTGGACGTGGTATACTTGGACTTCAGTAAAGCATTTGATGGCGTCCCTCATCGAAGATTACTGAACAAGCTGAAATCGATGGGATTAGGAGACATTCTAACTACATGGGTTGGGGATTAGCTGAGCGGTAGACTTCAGAAGGTGGTGGTAAACGGTACCCCATCCAAAGCATCGGACGTGATCAGTGGAGTGCCGCAGGGATCGGTCCTGGGTCCGATTCTATTCAATTTATTCATAAGAGATATGACGAAAGGACTTAGAGGAAGGGTATCACTGTTCGCCGACAATGCCAAACTTTGTAACATAGTAGGCAGTGGCTTATCACCTGATAATATGACACACGACCTACTGCTGCTGGAACAATGGTCAAAAACTTGGCAGCTAGGCTTCAATGCTAAAAAATGCAAGATAATGCACTTGGGCAGGAGAAACCCACGGAGAACTTATGTACTAAATGGTGAGACCTTGGTTAGAACTACGGCGGAACGCGATCTAGGAGTAATCATTAGCGAGGATATGAAGGTTGCCAATCAAGTGGAGAAGGCTTCCTCCAGGGCAAGACAAATGATGGGGTGTATCCGTAGAGGTTTCGTCAGCAGGAGACCTGAGGTTATGATGCCGTTGTACAGAGCCATGGTGAGGCCTCACTTGGAGTACTGTGTTTAGTTTTGGAGCCCACTCTACCGAAAGGACGTGCTGAGGATCGAGTCGGTTCAGCGAACGGCCACCAGGATGGTCATGGGGCTCAAGGATCTCACGTAGGAAGAAAGACTAAAGAAGTTGCGGCTGTACTCACTTGAGGAAAGAAGAGAACGGGGAGATATGATTGAAACGTATAAGTACATCACGGGACGCATCGAGTCAGAAGATGATATCTTCTGGCTCATGGGACCCTCAACCACCAGAGGGCATCCGCTGAAAATCAGGGGAGGGAAGTTTCATGGCGATCCCAGGAAGTACTTCTTCACCGAAAGAGTGGTGGATCATTGGAACAGACTCCTACCCCAGGTGATAAAGGCCAGCAGCGTAACGGATTTTAAGAAAAAATGGGATACTCACGTGGGATCTTTAAGGGAGTAAATTCAGGGGGGGGATACTTGGAATGGGCAGACTTGGTGGGCTATAGCCCTTTTCTGCCGCTTTTTCTATGTTTCCTTCTGGCTCACGAGCAATAGGAAAAACTTAAGGGGGCAGCAGAATCCTCTAGTGAAGGAGGAGGGATTCAAAAGCTGGAGTGGATTCCTTCTGCATGGCTCACAAACACTGGGATATTACCCATCCATCTAAAATTATACACCTATTGCACCAGAACAATGAATCCAAGCTGACTCTCAATACTTTTGTAAACATCAAAATGAGAAACAATAACCATCAATAAACAATATACTCCAACAAAAACCATTAATCTCCTTTAAGCTTTTACCCCTGGAATCTATATATAGTGCCTAGATTTGCACATGCAAATTGGCTAACAAGCTCAATTAACATCAATTAAGTACTAACAACCAATTATTGATGTTAATTAGCACCACTGAAATCTGTAGGCACATCTGGCTGTGTGCTATTCTGTAAGGCATTGCACCTAATAGCGCAAACCTCAAAAGGGAATGTGGCCAGCAATCTCGAAAACATAAGCAGGGCCAGAAGAATTTATTTGGCAGTGCTCAGAGTCTTGAGGAGCTCCGAGTTGCTGTCAGCACCCACTTCAGTCAGGCTATCAGCAGCAATGCAGTTGTTCCCAACTTCAAGTCCTGTGCTGCCACAAATTCCAGCAGTTAAAGGAAGTTAGAACTGCTGGAGATTGAGACCCTCCCTCAGAGACTGAGTATGGTCAAGAAACTACTATAATTTTCCAAAGACAGTGTCCATAATTTCTTCTATATCTACAGTATTTACATTATTAACACAGGTACAATCTGTCACAAGTTTCAAGTTCAAGCTTTTATTAAAATTTGATAAATCGCCTATCCATTTACTAAGCGATGTACAAAGCATAAAAGGGTTTAACAAGCTACAGTCAAACCTCGGTTTGCGAGTAACGTAGTTTGCGAATGTTTTGCAAGACGAGCAAAACATTCCCGCAAATCGTGCCTCACAAACCGAGCATTGACTCGATTTGCGAGCCCCCCCCAGAATACGGCATCCCCCCCACTCACATCGCCCCCCCCCCTGGCCGCAATCCAGCATCCCCCACTCATCCACCCACCCAAACACAATCCCTTACCCTGATCTGGCACCGACACCAGCACCAATGCACAGGACATGCCGGTGCCCGAAGATCCTCCCTCTTGCTTGGGCTGGGACTTGAGCATGCGCAGATGCTCAAGGCCCAGCCCAAGCAAGAGGGGGGATCTTCGGGCACCAGCATGTCCTGTGCGTTGGTGCTGGTACCAGATCGTGGTAAGGGATTGTGTTTGAGTGGGTGTGTGATGCCGGATCGCAGGGGGGGCGTGGCGATGTCGGTTCGGGGGGCAATGCTGGTTCTCAGAGGGGCGATGCCAGTTCTCGGGGTGGGGGGGGGGGTGTGGAGCAGCACTTGTGGCCTCGGGGGTGGGGGGTAAGGTGGAGCAGCACCGGCAGCCTCGGGGGGGGGGGAATGAATCAAGCGAGTTTCCCTTACTTCCTATGGGGAAACTCGCTTTGATATACAAGCAATTTGGTTTACGAGAATGCTTCTGGAACGAATTATGCTCATAAACCAAGGTTCCACTGTATATAAAAAATCTCACAAAGACATTACAATGTACATGATCTGAAGGGAAAAGGGGAAGAAATACATTTTATGATAGGACAGGAAGACACTTAAGGCTTAAACAATATGGATAGGGAATGGAAAAAGGAAATCTGAAAGAAAAAGTTAGCAAACCTGTCTATTAGTTAAGGTAAGTTGAAGGCATCTTTGAATAAGAAGCATTTCAGTTTGTTTTGAATAGATCCTCTATTTTATTTTCTCTAATATAGGTGGGGTAATGCATTCCATGTTTGGGGTGCCATAACTGAAAATATGTTAGGGTTTTTTTGTATTAATTATCTTTAAAGAAGGAATGGAAAATAGTGATTGATTGGCTGATCTAAGTGGGTGAGCAGATGCATACGGAATCAGCAGTTTGTCTAAGAAGATTGGTACATTAGTTGTTTGAATTTTAAAGGATAGGAGGGCAATTTTATAAGTAATTCTGTAACTGATTGGCAACCAGTGAGTCTTTATCAAAAGAGGGGTCACGTGATCAAATTTCTGTGCTTTAGAGATGAGTTTAATAGCAGCATTTTGAATAATCTGTAGACATCTGATCTCCCTTTGTATAATACCTTTAAACATCGAGTTGCAATAGTCTAGTTTTGAGTTCACTAGGGTGGATTAATATGTTTATTGATTTTGGTTCTAAGAATTTTGACACCATCTGAATCATACGAAGTTTGTAATGACAGGACTTGACCATCAAACTAATTTGTTCGTGATAAGTAAGTTTGTGGTGAAAAATAACACCCAGAATTTTTACTGAATTAACCATTTGTAATGGATTGCCTTTAATGGTGATAGGGGCTCCTAAGGAAGTACCTTCTTTCCAAGTGAATAATAAGACCTTTGTTTTTTTAATGTTAAGGGCTAGAATATTCTGCTTCAAGAAGAGAATACTTCAATCAAGTTTTTGATTAATGTTCAGAATTTCATTGGGGTCATTAGATAATATAGGATGCCTAAGTTGTATGTCATCCGCGTAGGCGAAAACAGAAAATCCGATGGTATCACAAAGGGTCATTAGGGGGGCTATGAAGATATTGAACCAAAGTGGAGATAGGATGGAGCCTTTAATATTTATTTATTTATTTAGATTTTTATCCCGTCCTCCCAGTAGCTCAGAACGGTCTACAAGTGAACATACACAATGGAGTGTAATTGGACATATAAGATATACAATAGGTTTAAATGTTTGGACATACAAGACTGTGCAGTAGTTTAAATACAGGGAGTATACAGCAAATTAAGAGTAGAGTTTAAGTATAAGTAGTTTAGTTTAAATACAAGTTATTTGAGTTTAGATACAATTTATCAGAGTACAGACTAAGAGAGGACTATACTGAAATTTAGGGAGAAGATAGACAGGAGAGAGAGAAGAGAGAGGTGGGGCTTAAGGGGGGGTGTAGACTGAGGGTAACCTTTAGTTGAAGAGGAGGGTCTTTACCATTTTACGGAACGTCAATAATGAGTTCTGTAGTCTGAGTTGAGGGGGGAGTTGGTTCCAGAGATGTGGAATGAAGTGGCTGTAGGATCGTTTGCGGGCAGTTTCTGAGAGGAGGGACCTTCCGGGGGGAATGCATAGGCGTATCTCCGATTTTGAGCGGAGGATGCGAGTGGGGGTGTAGAAGGGAAGCTTGGATTTTATGTAGGAGGGGATGGTGGTATAAATTCTCTTATGCGCTATTGCCAGGGCCTTGAAAGCACAGCGCTGGCTAATTGGGAGCCAGTGTTCAGCGCGGAGTGCTGGGGAGATGGGATCATGGTAGTTGAGGTTGTGTAGGAGGCGGATAGCTGCATTTTGGACCCGTTGGAGGCGCTTGAGATTATTTTTGGTTAGTCCATTAAATAGGGAGTTACAATAATCCATTCTGGAGAGGACATATGCGTAGAGGAGTTGGGCCAGGTCAAGTGTGGAGATGTAGGGTTTGATCCTTCTCAGTTGGCGAAGGTAGTAGAAGGAGGTGGAGACTACTTGGGATATGTGGGCAGATAGGGATAGGTGTCCGTCTAAGGTTACTCCTAGGCTGCGTACCTGATCTGTTGCCGTTAGTAGAGTGGAGTCCCATGCTAGTGTAGGATGTGTGTATTTGGTGCTTTTTTTCCTGATCCATAAGAGTTCGTTTTTTGAGGCGTTCAGTTGAAGTTTGTTGTTTGACATCCAAGTTTTCATGTCAGAGAGGCAGTGTTGGAGGTTAGCAATTTGGGACGACCGGTTCTCGCCTAGTGGGAGGAGCAGCTGGATGTCATCTGCATAAGAGTGGACTTTAATGCTATATTTCTGCGCTATATCAATGACAGGCTTGATGTAGAGGTTGAATAGGAGGGAGGATAGAAGGGCGCCTTGAGGAATACCATATTTGATAGGCTTGGGGTTAGATTTGTGTGTCCCTAGTAGGACAGTCTGGATCCTTTGATGGAGGAAGGAGGTGACCCATTGGAGGGCTGTGTCCTTGATTCCGAGGTCATAGAGTCTAGATGTGAGGAGATGGTGGTCAACTGTGTCAAAGGCAGCACTGAGGTCAAGTAGGACTAGTAGAGCATCACTGCCTTTGTCGAGTATTGACCAGCTGTCATCAATGATATCAAGGAGTACTGACTCTGTGCTGTGGCCTTTTCGGAAGCTGGACTGGGCAGGGGACAGAGCAGCTTGTTCTTCAATGAAAGGGTGTAGTCAGTGGAGTACAATTTGTTCAAGGAGTTTGGAGACTAATGGGAGGTTGGAGACTGGGCGATAATTGCCGGGTTCATTAGGATCAAGGGTGGGTTTTTTGAGAGTGGGCTTGATAATAGCTGACTTCCAGCTGAGGGGAACAGTCCCAGTGGTGAGAGAGGTGTTAATGATGGGGAGGATGGATTCTGGATTAGTCTCCAGACATTGAGGAAGTTTTGGGCCATGACAGCTACTATAGTCTCTGTCCTACTTAGCATATCTCAGCGAGTAATTCTGGTCCTCAAGAGCTATAAACTGGTTTAGGGTTTTTACTATTACTACCATTTATTATTTCTATAGTGCTACCAGACTCACGCAGCAATGTACACTGAGCATGCAAGAGATGGTTCCTGCTCAAAAGAGCTTATAATTTACCGTAATTTTGACATTGAATATTAAGCTATGACTACTACTATTTATTATTTCTAAAGCAATACAAGACACACGCAGTGCTGTACAACAAACATGCAAGAGATGGTCCTTGTTCAAAGAGCTTAAAATCTAAATATGACAGACAAATAGGACAAAAGTGATTTACACATGCAACTCAGGCAGGAAAATACAAAGGACATAGAGGTAGGGGGGAGTACAGAGGAAATGACAACAGATATGAGTGCTCTTACAAGATGGTAGGGTCGAATATAAACGCAGTTTCAAAAAAGTGGGTTTTAAGTCTAGATTTGACCACCACCAGAGACAGGGCACAATGGAGAGTCAGGTAGGATGTTCCACGCAGAGAGCACAGTGAGGCAGAAGGGACAGAGTCAGTAGATGGCAATGGAGGAGAAGGGCATCAACAAGAGACTCACCCAATGAATAGAGCTTACAGGGTGGAGTATAGGGAGAGCCAAGAGAGAAGAGATACTGAGGAGCGGAAGAATGAATACACTTGTGGGTCAGTAAAAGGAATTTGAACTATATGCAGAAACGGACAAGAGGGCAGTGAAGTGATTTGAAGAGAGGGGGGGGTAACGTTAGAATAACACCACTGGCGGAATACAATGTATGTAGCATAATTCTGCACAGACTAAAGGGGATAGAGATGGCATAACGGAAGACCAGCGAGAAGCATGTTGCAGTAATCCAGGCAAGAGGTGATAAGAGTGTGGATGAGGATCTTGGTAGTGTGCTCTGAAGGGAAAGGCCAGATTTTAGCAATGTTGTAGAGAAAGAAACAAGTTTTTTTGGTCTGTTAGATATATGAAGCTGTTCATGTAGGGAAATACAAAGGGATGAAGGGGTAGGGTAGAAGACTACAGAGGGAATGATAAACAAATGTGGTGCTTCGGTTAGGACTTAAATGCAGCTTTAAAAAAAGTAGGCTTTTCTTCTGCATGACCGTATTGTTTACATCACTGGTCTCAAACTCAAACCCTTTGCAGGGCCACATTTTGGATTTGTAGGTACTTGGAGGGTCTCAGAAAAAAATAGTTAATGTCTTATTAAACATAAGAACATAAGAACTGCCTTCTCCGGATCAGACCTTCGGTCCATCAAGTCCGGCGATCCGCACACGCGGAGGCCCTGCCAGGTGTACACCTGGCGTAATTTATAGTCCATCAAATCCTTATATGCCTCTCTTAAGGAGATATGCATCTAGTTTGCTCTTGAAGCCTAGGATGGTCGATTCTGTCATAATCTCCTCTGGGAGAGCATTCCAGGTGTCAACCACTCTCTGAGTAAAGCAGAACTTCCTGACATTAGTCCTGAACCTGTCCCCCCTCAGCTTCATTACATGTCCTCTAGTCCGTGTCAAATTGGACAATGTAAATAATCTTCTCTGCTCTATTTTGTCGATTCCTTTCAGTATTTTGAAGGTCTCGATCATATCCCCACGCAGTCTCCTTTTCTCAAGGGAGAACAATCCTAGTGTTATAAGTCTGTCCTCGTATTCCAGTTTCTCCATATCCTTCACCAGTTTTGTTGCTCGTCTCTGCACCCTCTCCAGCAGCTTTATATCCTTCTTTAGGTAGGGGGACCAATGTTGGACACAGTATTCCAAGTGTGGTCTGACCATTGCCCTATAAAGCGGCATTATAACTTTCTCTGATCTACTCGAGATTCCTTTCTTTATCATGCCCAACATTCTATTTGCCTTCTTTGCCGCTGCCGCGCATTGTGCCGACGGCTTCAGGGTCCTATCTATCAGTACACCCAGGTCCTTTTCTTGTTCACTCTTCCCCAGAGTTGCACCTGACATTGTATACTCGTATTCCTTATTTTTATTGCCTAAATGCATTACCTTGCATTTCTCCACATTGAACTTCATCTGCCATTTCTCTGCCCATGTTTCTAACCGACACAAGTCGCTCTGGAGTTTCTCTCTATCCTCCTGCGATCTGATTGCCCGGCATAGTTTTGTATCGTCTGCAAACTTGATGATCTCACTGGATGTTCCTTCCTCCAGGTCATTGATATAAATATTAAAAAGGATCGGCCCAAGTACCGAGCCCTGGGGTACACCACTAGTCACTTTCTCCCAGTCGGAGAACTTCCCATTTATGCCCACTCTCTGCTTTCGGTTTTCCAGCCATTTGCCTATCCATCTTTGTATATCCCCCTCTATGCCATGGCTTTGTAGTTTCCTGAGAAGTCTTTCGTGTGGAACTTTGTCGAACGCTTTCTGGAAGTCCAAGTATATTATGTCCACCGGCTTCCCACTATCAATTTGCTCGTTCACGGTCTCGAAAAATTGGAGTAAATTAGTCAAACATGATTTCCCTTTCCTGAATCCATGTTGACTGGGTTTCATCAAGTCGTATGCGTCCAAGTGCCGGACTATGCTATCCTTGATCAGTGCTTCAACCATCTTTCCAGGGACAGACGTAAGACTAACAGGTCTATAGTTGCCCGGTTCCCCTCTCGATCCTTTTTTGAAAATTGGGGTGACGTTCGCTATCCTCCAGTCGTCCGGTATCTGTCCAGTTCTGATTGTCAGGTTTGCAAGTTTTTGCAATAACTCTCCGATTTCAAACTTCAATTCCTTTAAGACTCTCGGATGAATCCCATCCGGTCCAGGGGATTTGTCACATTTAAGTTTGTCGATCTGATAGTATATCTGGTCTAAGTCCACTTCAACTGTGGTGAGGCTGTCTTTTATTTCTCCTGCAAACACTTTCTCCGCTTCAGGTATTGTTGAGGTGTCCTCCTTCGTAAAGACGGACGCAAAGAAGGAATTTAGTTTGTCTGCGATTTGTTTATCTTCCTTGATGTACCCTTTTCTTCCCTGGTCGTCCAGGGGTCCCACTGCCTCTTTTGCAGGTTTTTTCCCTTTCACGTATCTAAAGAAGGGCTTGAAGTTTTTGGCCTCCTGGGCTATTTTTTCCTCATATTCCTGTTTTGCATCCCTCACCGCCTTGTGACATTTCTTCTGATCATCTTTATGTTTGTTCCAGGCTTCGGTTGTCTTTATGCATTTCCATTTTTTGAAAGAGTCCTTCTTTTCTTTTATGGCTTCCTTCACCTGTATGGTAAGCCATGCCGGTTCTCTTTTGCTCTTTGTTCTCCGATCTTTGGAAATCCTCGGAATGTAGAGATCTTGTGCTTCTGTGATAGTATTTTTCAGTAGGGTCCATGCCTGATCAACCGTTTCAAGTTTGTCCACCATCTTCTCGAGTTGTTATTCTACCATGGCTCTCATGCTATCATATTTACCCTTTTTAAAGTTCAAGGTGGTGGTTAAGGTTTTGGCATGTTTCCCTTTCCCGATGTCAAGTTTAAAGTTGATTACATTGTGATCACTCGTTCCCAGTGGAACTATGACTTCCACTTCTGTTATCGGTCCCGTGAGGCCATTTAGGACCAAGTCCAAGGTGGCGTTGCCTCTTGTCGGCTCTTTTACCATTTGTTCCAGGAAGCAATCCCCTAGCACCTCCAGGAACTTGGCTTCCTTGCCGCAGTTGGAGGTTGCTAGTTTCCAGTCTATCCCTGGGAAATTGAAGTCTCCCAATATAATTACATTGCCTGTCTTGCATTCTTGTTTGATTTCCTCCATCATGAGGTAAAACTCTTAATAATGTCTTAATAATATTGTAATTTATAGCTAAAGAGACATATGATAAAGACACTGTTTGATTTTACTTTTGTGATTATGATAAACATACCGAGGGCCTCAAAATAGTACCTGGCGGGCCGCATGTTTGAGACCACTGGTTTACATGGCACTTAATATACCTCCTATGGGGAAACGCTCAAAGTGATTTTCACTAATTTAGACATGCCAAACCATCAGACAGTCACTGCCAGCAATGGGATATAGGCTAAAATAGTTCAAAGGCCAGCTGAAAAAGGTTAAGTTTTCAGTGCCTTCCAGAATTTCAAATATATGGGTTCCTTATGCAGTTCAAGAGGTAGCAGGTTCTATAAGGAAAAAAAAAAGCAGTACAGAAAGAAGCACAGCTCTGCATGAACTCAAACGGAGTGAAAAACAGAGGGAATGCTAAGCTGGCATTCATAGGCAGAGCATAATAGGTGAACTGGATAAGGGGTGATCAAGGAAAATAAGTAGGAAGGAGATGAGGCACAAAAGAATTGTGTGTGGCAAAATACGGATTTTAAACTGGATCCTAAATTTAGTAAGTCAATGGTACTGAATAAAGAGAGGAATCATCCTACCAAAGATTTTAGCTCAAGATAGGTATGGTTTGTAGAGTATATGTCCTGTCTATAGATCAAGATCAAGGATTGAATGTTTCTCCCCACCCATTGGCCATACAAGATCTGCTCCTAGACAGGGTCCCACTTCCTCAATATCTAAAACAGCGGTCTCAAACATGCAGCCCGCGGACCACATGTGGCTCTCCAAGTTTTATTTGCGGCCCGCGGTCTGGACTGGATCATTCCCTTCCTTTTGGAGCAGCAGCGGGTCTGGCCGGTTCGTTCCGTTCAAAGCCGCGGGTTGGCGGCTCCTTGCGCTATTCACTCCTGCATCGGAAGCCTCTCTGACATCACAACATCAGAGAGGCTTCAGACGCAGGCGCGGATCTCGCAAGGAGCCGCCACCCGCGGCTTTGAATGGAATGAGCCGGCCAGACACGCTGCTGCTCCCGTGGCGTACCAAGGGGGGGGCGGTCCGCACATGTGGTCACCCTCCACTGTTCTTCCTAGAGTGCGGCTCACGGCTCGTTTAGAGCAGGGGTGCCCAACTGCTTCCCTTCCCTTCTCACCGCTGCCATCGGGGAACAGGCCGGCACCATGCTCTTTGATCTCCCTGCTTCTCTCGCCGCCCAACCTCAATTCTGATGTTGAGAGGACGTTCTGGCTAGCCAATCGCTGCCTGGCTGCCCGGAACATCCTTTCCGACGTTAGAATTGACGTCGGGCGGCGAGAGTTGGTCAGCCCCGTGGAGATCTCGGCCTGTTCCCGATGGCGGCAGCAGCAGCCTATTCCCCGGCGGCGGTGGCATGGGGGAGGGCAGGAAGGAAGAAAGAAGGGGGGGCAGGGAGCCAGAAGGATAAAAGAAAGAAGGGGGAGGACAGGGAGCCAGAAGGAAAAAAGAAAGAGGGGGGGGACAAGGAGCCAGAAACAAAGCAAAAAATGGGACAAGGAATCAGAGAAAGACAGACATAGAAAAAGAAAGAAAAAGTTGGGGGAGGGAATGAGGTCTGGAGGAGAGGAAGCATACAGAAGGCTGAAAGAAGAGAAGAAATATTGGATGCACAGTCAGAAGAATAAAGTGCAACCAGAGACTGATGAAATTACCAAACAAAGGTAGGAAAATGATTTTATTTTCAATTTAATAATAGAAATGTGCCAGTTTTGAGAAAAAAGATATTAAACTTTAAATGTGAGTGCTGCAGAAAAAATAGAGTACTTGGAGGGCCGCAGAAAAAACAGTTAATGTCTTATTAAAGAAATGACAATTTTGCATAAGGTAAAACTGTTAAAGGAAAGTTTTATAAACTATAAAGAGTTTAACCTCATGCAAAATTGTCATTTCTTTAATAAGACATTAACTATTTTTTTCTGCGGCCCTCCAAGTACTTACAAATCCAAAATGTGGCCCTGCAAAGGGTTTGAGTTTGAGACCACTGATCTAAAATGACCAATACTTGTCTACCAGGATAGTGCAGCACCTTTGCAAGAATTATCAAAATGATAAATGCGATGGGACTTCCTCCTATGAGGAAAGGCTAAAGAGGCTAGGGCTCTTCAGCTTGAAGAACAGACAGCTGAGGGGAGATATGATAGAAATCTATAATATACTGAATGGTGGCAATTCAGTTTAGGATGGGCTTGAGAGGGCTTCAGAAGCAGTTTGGAACATGAGGATGGTTCTGGGCAGTCTGAATCCCGCAAAAGTCTGAGATGGTTTAGATAGGCTGGAGTCAGCTTCGACAGCAACTCCAGTAGTTGGAACCCAAGGACAGTACCGGGGTGGACTTCTAGGGTCTATGGCCCAGAATAATAAAGAAAATAAGACACTTTAATTTAATCATGAAACTGTAATGCATGTAATTAAAGGGCAGACTGGACGGACCGTTCAGGTCTCTTTATCTGCTGTCATTTATTATGTTACTATGTTACACTGGAAAACAAAAAAGGAAAAAAAAAAGACCAAGAAAAGACAGAATTGGAGAAAGAGCATAAATTGTAACAGGTTGCAATACAGTTTATTTTAATTTTATTGTGGATTACTTACTTACCCCTCCTTTTACAAAGCCGAACTAGCAGCTGCCGTGCGGCAAAAGCCCCGAAGCCCTTTAAATCCCTATGGGCTTTGGGATAGTTACTGTAGGCAGCCACTAGTGCAGCATTGTAAAGTGTGTGTGTGTGGGGGGGGGGGTATTTTCTAAGCTAATTTTTCTCACTTAAATCCCAAATTGAGAACTAGGAAATCAGACTAACAGGAGCAGTCAAGGGTTGCCAGGAAGGAACAGCTGAAGACAGTAACAATCAAAAGCAGAAAACAAGGAAGAAGCAGAAGAATGGAGCTGGAGAAAGCAACACAGCAACCACATCCCAGTTGATCTGCTGCATCAACAAAAAAGCAAAAGCTGAAAAGGAACTTATATATTCCAAGCCAGTATCCTGTTTCCAAAAGTGGTCAATCCAGGTCACAAGAACCTGGCAGAATCCCAAAAATAATCCCATTTCTATATTACTTAGCCCAGGGATAAGCAGTGTCTTTTCCCAGGTCTATCTTAGCAGCAGCTTATGGACTTTTCCTCTAGGAATTTATCCACACCCTTGCTTAAATCCACCTAAATTAACTTTTACCACATCATCTAACACCGAGTTCCAGCTGTGAGAAGGAAATCAAACTGAGCAGATGCACATCTGTAGAGCACAGAAGTCTTTTGGTCTAGTTGCTTCAATAGGAGAGTAAAGAGATGTGAATCTGAAGAAATGAAGCCAGTCAGGAGTTTGTTTCTAAATGTTTGGAAGGATACCGAAAACCCCCAGATAGCTTCTAAAGTTGAAATACACCTGTCTTCCTTTGCATCATAGGAACAGATATTAGAACTGCATTCTTACAAGCAGATCCAGAGTTTGCCAGAGTGCTGCAACTTTACCCCTTTCTAACTTTACCCCTTCTTAGAAATTCTAGGGCTAATGGATAAGAATGATGTGCAACATGCGCAGTGGTTCCTCAGACGGGGAAGAAGCATGGCAGGCTCTCTCCACCTTGCTGATCAAAGTTGCTCTGCATGTGCCTCTCTGGCATCCTCATAACTTTACAAAAAGGGTCTGCAATCTAGTTCTTGATACCAGGTGTAAAATTCTGTCTACCCCACAAATTTTTATGAAAGGATTTAAGGACAATGACCTGGCTCTATGACAACAGGATTTTTTTTTTTAAGTCTTTGTTCCTCTCCTTGACCAGCTTCTGAGGCAAAGGACCAAACACATTTCTATCTTTAGAAGCAGAATCAAGAAAATGATTATTAATAAGAGCAACTTTTCAGTCACAACCTCTCTTAGCTATCATTCCACATACTAAAACCTTGTAGGAGGATGAAAGAATTGTAAGTTGCCTCTGCCTTTGTATTCATAGCTGACAAAGATAGAAAGTGGTGAGATATTAGCTATCCCAGGTTTATTAATGATTTCTGGTATATTCTGATGCAACTTGCTAAATGTCTCCAGCCACATTTATTATGCACTTGCAGGTAGAGCTGCACGGGAATGAGAACTGCAGGAATCCTGCTGAAACTGTGGGATTCCTATGGGTATGCAAGAAGTTGCCACAGGATTACAGCAAGAGTGTAGTCAAAATCTCTGACGCCTCCAGAAGAAGGCTTGGAGCACTCGGTTGAATTGTGAATACCTTCTGGAAAAAAACCACACACTGGAAGCTGCTTGGGTTGGGAGGAAACAAACAGCTGCAAGCAAGCAAATAATAGCGTCGACTCCTGTAGGAATGGGTGGGGATAGAAGAAATTAATTCTAAGGATATTTTTGTTTGGAGTCTCCCCCTTGATTGTTCCTTGCATCTTTGTACATGGGGAGTGGGGGGGGGGGTTTGTTCTTGCATTTCTGCTGAAGGTTAATTGTCGTCATATGTTCTTGCGTTTACTACATTTTGTGACTCAGTCTGGGGTTGCAGAGGGGTGGGGGGATTGTTAAATAAAACTTGGTGATCTGTTGTGCCTTTATTCATCATACTTATTCTCTGGGGTTTTTTTTGCTGTTCCTTCTGTGATCACCAATAAAAATTGTTTGACTAATTCTAAGGGTAGGTAGGGATGGAATGGATCTTAGTGGGTATGGGTTAGACTCCATCGAAGATAGATGAAATTTTAGTCTCTGCAATTCTCTACTTGCAGAGTCCTATAGAGTCATCTACTCCTGGGGGAATTCTATGCAACACAGAATTTGTGCAGAATTCCTCTCTAGTGCAAAATTTCCTCATCCTGTACAGAATTTATCTGCATGACCCACAACAGGAAGAATGGCTGTGATCTGTACAGGCCTGTACTGACCCACTGAAGTCTCAAAGATACAGAAGTGTCACTAGAAGTAAGAGGTAAGCCTATGCAGATCAGTCTAATCTAATCTTCTATTTGTGTGTCGCACATACCTATTCAGGCTCTAGGCGACATTCAGAGAGGGGTTGAAAGGGGAGTCAGGAGGAGGGAATAAAGGGGTCCTTGAAAAGTGGGAGGGTAAGAAGGGGTGAGAAATCCTTGTTGTCTAAGAGCTTCATCTAGAGAAAGAGGTGGAAAGAGTCATTTCTGAGGTCAAGTAGGTTCAGTTGACAAAGAGGAAGGTTTTCATTTTTTTCCCGAATATTGTATGTTTAGTTTCTTTTCTGATCATTTCTGGCAGGTTATTATTCCCGGTTTTTACTCCTATGAATGTAAGCATGGAGCGGAACAAGAGCCTGTAATGGAGATTTTTTTGTGGAAGGTAGATTTAACTGTATTCTGTTTATGAGTCTCCTGGAGGTAGGCCAGACCGTTGAGAATAGTTGGGTGAAAGGAGCGGTGTGGAAACAGATGGCTTTGGTTTTGGTGGCATTTAGTTTAAGTTTGTTTGTGGTTGCCCAGGTGTGGATTTTTTCTATGTTGTTTGAAATTTTCTCGTCCGTTTGGTTGTTTGTTTTTTATAATGATGAGAAGAATGTCGTCTGCGTAGGATAGTAAGGTTTTGTCTTCTAATTTAATATTTCCAAGTGAGCTCATGAAAAGGTTGAAAACGATGGGGGATAATGGGGAGCCTTGCGGAACTCTGCAGAATGCTTTCCAGGGGTTGGAGAACTCTCCTTCCTTTTTAACCGTGTACTCTCTATTTTGTAGAAAATTTGTAAACCAGTCTAACACAGTTCCTGTAATTCCAATTTCAGATAGTTTGGTTATGAGCAGATGATGGTCTACCGAGTCAAAGGCAGTGGAAATATCAAACTGGAGTAGTATTGCTTGATGGCCAATGCTTAGTAGTTGTTTTAAACTAAACTAAACTAAACTTTAAGTTTATATACCGCATCCTCTGCATAATTATAGAGCTCGGCACGGTTTATAAGAGCTTAATATAAGGAAAGAACAGCATAATGGGGTTGGAGGTTGAGTATAGGGGGAAGAGAGCATTACATTTTTGTGAATAGGCTAGTTTTCAGATGCTGTCGGAATAGTTGGAAGGAGCCCAGATTCCATAGTGGGGCAGTAAGGTTATTCCAAAGCTCAGTGATTCTAAAGAAGAGAGATTTCCCTAATTTTTCCACAAAGAAGATACCTTTTAGTGAGGGGAAGGATAGTTTAAGTTTTTGAGTGGATCTGGTGGTATCAGGACTCAGAGAATTCCAAGATAGTGGAATTAGGGGAGAGACAATGCCATGTAGGATCTTAAAAACTAGGCAGGCGCATTTAAAATGAACCCTGGAAATTACTGGAAGCCAGTGAAGTTTGGACAGAAGAGGGGAAACATGATCAAATTTGCTTTTTGCGAAGATCAGCTTGGCCACAGTGTTCTGAATCCGCTGAAGTCTTTTTTTGGTTAGACTTAAGTAGATGGAGTTACAGTAGTCTAGTCTGGAGAGGATGCTAGATTGTACAAGGACGGCAAAATGTTGTTGGTGGAAGCAGGATCTTACTTTCCTCAGCTGAAAAAGCATGACTTTACCAAGGAGTTAAGATGGTTACTGAAGAAAAGAGAAGAGTCAATAATGATGCCTAGAACTTTGTTTGAGAACTCAAGCTGCAGTGTGGCACCAGAAGGCAGTGAGATGAGAGTGGGTAGCTGTTCTAATTTTATTTTATTTTGGTGATTAGGATGATAAGGAGTTCTGTGCTGTGTTGCTTTCTGAAACCATGTGCTAGTGCACTGAAGTCCAGCTTGCCAAGAGAAAGGATGTGAGTGCTATGCAGTAGTGTTGAGTCTGAAAATCCAGATATATAATCGACTGTCTCATCTTCATCCATGTGTTTAGTCATCCCTTCGAAGAAATGTAGTAGATTGATGAGGCAAGATTTCCCTCGACTAAATCCATGCTTATGTACTGTATATGCTCTGTAACTGGAAATCCTACTTTAAAGCCAATATTCAACCGACGGTGGTCAATATTCAACCAACGGTGGTCAATGTTCTTTAAGCCTTTGACTGCCATGAAAAGAATTAAATCTGGATAGGCCACATCCAGATACTGGCACTGAATATCTGTCGGCCACTGTCCCAGAGATTATGTAGGCACTGGATGATATTCAGTGCTGGCATTTGCATAGGTAAGCAGGCAGACAGGACCACATGAAAGGCAGTCCTATCTGTCCATTTAGCTCTGCAGGCAACAGCACTGAATTTATTTATATATTCTACCTAATGTACTTGGGGCAATAAGGCTATTCTCTTCCCTGACTGCACCCATGCACTATCCCAGCACAATCTGAACAGAACCATGGCAGTCAGAGGGATACTCAGTCACACTGTGCAGTTAAGTGCCACTAAATATATGGGGAGAACCTTCTGAGCAGAGGAGATTAACTTGCATGTCCAGAAGTGGCAGTTACAACCCTAACATATATATATATGACATATATATATATGACAACCCTAACATATATATATATGACATATATATATATGACAACAAAAAAGAGCATGAGAATAAAAAGGTAGCGAGACACACACAACAAAAAAGAGCATGAGAATAAAAAGGTAGCGAGACACAACCTTCTAATCTGAAGCTGCTATTTCAGCTAAATGCCCTGCCTGCACAGCTGGAAATGAAGATCTGTTCAAATCTTAGGCATTTCAACAATTTTTTGGTACTTCATCTGACAAAACACGGTGATGAAATAAAGAACAATGAAAGAGGCAGAAGAGAAGCCACCTTTATTCTGAAGTGCTTCACCTTCCCTAGATCCATTACAGATGATGATGTCATTCAGCACAGTATTGGAAGAGGCGTAGGCTTAGAAGCATAGGAGGAAGTGGCACTGGATATACCAATTGTTTTGGTGCACTAATTTATATAGAAAAAGCTAAGAGAGGCCAATATTCAAAAATCAATGCACATCAATACAGAAGTCAGGTGCCTAGCCCTGTCAAAACTGAAAATTCTCCCCAAGTGCATGGCAGAAATTAGGCGCGTGAATAGCAGTGCTAGATTTAGAGGCCTCAGTTTTAGTTTTCATAAGGTCCCTAAATTTTGGAAATTAATGGCTACAAGTGGGAAAGGAAATTATTTCTTCCAAGGGACAACACACTGTGATATTGGAAGAGTTTTTTCTATGGGCCTTTGCCACTGTAATATTTTGAGTTCCTACATTTGGGTCCAGAAAAAGAGCAGCCAGGAAGGAGGAGAGGAGCAAGGCCCAGGAAAAGAGCTTCCACAGCAGCCAGAGCAAAATGGCACCAGACCTAGAATGAAGTAGCAGGTTAAGGGAAGGAAAAAGGAGTGATCACAGCATAACACTTTCATCAAATATGGTGCAATGAATGGAGACTTCACTAGAATCCAACAATCACAAACCAACCCAACTTGGCCTGCACAAGTTAATTTAAATGCAAAAAAGGAGGAAAAAGCCTTAGAAAATGTAGCACAAGCCAGGAAAAGGAGTGACACATGGGTAAAAGGCAGATGTTGTAGGCAGGCAGGAATGGAACTGGATCCAAGTAGGAGAACAACTGACATCAGCAGGACAGGAGGGGTTGAAAGGAATTAAAGGGAAGAGAATTTGATCTTTATTTCTTATTCTTTTCAAAAACAAAACAAAAAGAAAAAGCTGCAAGTTTATGTTTTCCCCCTTGGTTCCAAGAAAGTTAGGCAGTGCCCAAGTTTCCAAAAACATTTTAACCTCCCTTCCTCTGCTGTCTCATGCTAATGCTAGGAACCTCAGATTTTCAAAAGACAAATATGTCAAACAATTTAAGCTATAGCTCAAAGAGCTTGGTGAAGAACAACAATATCTTAACCGTAATTTGCACCAAAGGGGATTCAGATGCTTATACAGCAGCATCTCCTGCCAAAAAAAACAGCAGAACAGTGAAAACTCCTACAAGAACTCATAGAAAAATACCACAAAACAGTTAGTTTTTCTTGTTCTCTCAAGAAGTTTGGCTGGCTTTCTGACTGCTGAAAATTCAGCTGTGCACCTCAGTCTTGTTCACGGTTATCTGCTTCAAACCAATATTGTGTTTTATCATCATATTTTAACAATTTGGAAAGCGCTATACATTTTGATGTGGGCATCAGTCTGTCTTCAAGGAGCTGTTCAGAGATGGTGCTGAAAAACAGTGAATACTGATACCCTCTTTCCTTAACCTCTTGCAATGCCCAAGAAAAAGAGCTTTAACAAACACCTAATGAGCACTAGTCATTCTTGTTGGCACCTGAATTTAAGAAAAGAAACTATGAGTAATAATGAGTTAAAACCAAGTCCAAAATGACATGGTCACAGGAATTTGGCTGAGAGCATTGCTTGTGCATACAAACCACTTCACTGAGAATATCTGTGTCTCATGATATAGAGATAGGCATAACCAGCAGAAGAAAGGAGGTGTTGATGTCCCATCCGCAGTATTGTGCTCAGTTTTTGGAGGCCGTTTCTGGCTAAGGATGTAAAAAGACTTGAAGCGGTCCAGAGAAAAGCGACGGAAATGGTATGGGACTTGTGCCAAAAGATGTACAAGAGGAGATTGGAAGACCTGAATATGTATACTCCAGTTTCCAAGTTTATTAAAACTTTCTATCCCACTCACTACTATTCGCACCCATCTTGGACCTTCCCCTCCTGCTTTTAAGGTTTCTAATAATAATGATTCAACTTTTCTACCTCTCAGTTCTCTCTCAAACTTCAAAATACCTTCATTAACACAACTATCCACTATTCTACAATCTATCAACTTACCTAACAACATTACTGAAAGTTTTCCTCCTCATCTTATCAAAACATTTTTTTCTTTTTTCGGACCCTATATAAGGGAAATGATTTCTACATCCTTTTCTGATTGTTGTGTTCCTACAGTATGGAAATCAGCACTGGTATTTCCGAAACTGAAACAATATAATTCTGATCCTTCTTCACCTAATAATTATCGTCCTATTGCTAATTTGCCCTTCATTTCCAAACTTACTGAAAAAGTGATTCATTCTCAACTATCAGACTTCTTTGATCAAACACATGCACTACATCCCTATCAGACTGGCTTTCGAACCTCTCATTCTACTGAATTATCATTATTAGGTCTCATCTCCACCATACAATATTCTCATGATCATCTAAAATCAGTTATATTAATCTCACTTGACCTATCTTCAGCTTTCGATACCATTGACCATTCTTTACTTCTATCTAGACTAGCAGACTGCAACATTACAGGTCCTGCTCTCAATTGGTTTGTTTCTTATTTTCACCAACGCAACTTCAAAGTTCATGTAAAAAACCAAACTTCTTCTTCAGTAACACAAACCTTTGGTGTCCCTCAAGGTTCCATCTTATCCCCACTTCTATTCAACATTTTTCTTTCCCCTCTCCTTTCTTTGGCTCAATCACTAGGATTCTCGATCTTCGCTTATGCTGACGATATCCAGCTACTGTACCCCATTAATACTTCCAATTCATCGGATATTAATGATCTCAACTCTAAGTTAGACGTCTTAAGTGATTGGCTGTTTTCCAATAAACTTTCACTTAATGTTTCTAAATCTTGTGGTTTACTCCTTCCTATTAAAAAATCCGAAACTTTGCCTGGAACTATCTTCATCAAATCCACTCCCTTACATATGGATACTAAAATTAAATTACTGGGCGTCACTCTAGACAGAGACCTCACCTTCCATGATCACATAAGTACAATAGTAAGAACTTGTTTCTTTAAACTCCGTATTATTCGTTCACTTACCTCTATCCTAAATACCGATTCGATCAATACCCTTATTCACTCATTAGTTATCTCCAATTTAGATTACTGCAATTCATTACTAAATGGACTTCCCCAAAAAGAACTACGCCGTTTGCAGATAATACAAAACACCGCTATTAAACTCATTCACAAAACAGGTAAATTCGAGCACGTTACTCCACTTCTTAAAGAGGCTCATTGGCTCCCAGTCACACACCGTATAATTTATAAAATTCTACTACTCACCTTCAAAATCAAACTTTCTCATCTGCCCCTATTTTTAGACAAATTGCTAATTCCTCAAAGTTCTCCCCGTATCTTACGATCTACAGACCAAAAACTCCTTTTCATCCCCTCCCTAAAAGAATCCTACTATACAAGAAAAACTAATTTCGCCATAACAGCACCTACACTATGGAATTCTCTCCCTCAATCTCTTCGGGATGAAAATCATTTAACTAAATTCAAAACCAATCTTAAAACTTTTCTATTCCAAGATGCTTTTAATAAATCCTAATCTTTTCTAACCTCTTATATACCCACTCTAGCCTAAATTTCTCCTATTTTCCTGCGCATAACTCTTATACCAAGCACCCTTTCCCTTTATGTCATATCCTCCCCTTCTATCTCATTTCCTCTTATATTATGTAACTTTTTTCCCTACCTTCCCTTTTTTTTCCTTCACAGTCATGTCTGTCTGTATATGTCTAATATGTTTTCACTAACTTTCTTAACACACCAATATCTAATTCTTATTTTTCTATTTTAAACAAATTGTTTTTAAATTGTTAACCGGTCAGATATTTGTTTTATAATCGGTATATCAAAAACCAATAAACTTGGAAACTTGGAAACTTGGAATAAAAATACATTCATTTTTAAAATAAAAAAGGGGAAGGGTAGAACATGAGGTCACGTGTTTGTCTTCCTGTTTTCCACAATTCACTACAAAGCATCATCGAAAATCATTGAAAAGCTTTATCAAAAAGGAAGTTTTTTAACTCAATTTTAAATTGTCCCAAATTAGTTTCTAGCCATATTTTTTTGGTCAGAGAATCTCAAAGAGTACGATTTCAAACTAAAAATTAGGAGCTACATATATGCTCATGAACTACGGTACTTCTCTTTATGTCTCACAATTCTGCAGCTCCTACACCAAGCAAACCAAACTCAAAAGCTGACACGGGCCAAATAAAAAATGTTTTAAGTTTATATGGGCCGCAAAAATGTCAGTTTTCATAGAACCTTAGGTATATTTTGAAAAGTACAGTATGAAAAAAGAACAAGAGCAACGATAAAATTCATGTTTTCTTCCTGACACTTGGGGCTCCTTTTACTAAGCTGCGTTAGCTTTTTTAGCGCACGCATTTTAGTGCGCGCTAAACCCACGCTACGTGGCTAGAACTAACGCTAGCTAAATGCTGGCATTAAGGTCTAGCGTTGCACGGTAATTTAGCACGCGCTATTCCGAGCATTAAAGCCCTAACGCGGCTTAGTAAAAGGAGCCCTTAGCATCTCTTATCTGCTATTATTTTTCCTATTTCGGGGAAAATCTTGTCTAGTGATTACTTTTAAAACTGACCCAAGGTGAATGTCAGTAATTCTGGATCTGATAGGAGACTTTCCTTTCTTAAGGGTAAATAACTGCTCGCACTGATAAATGCTTCCAAACATGGAAATAATTTCATATGAGACTTTTCGAGTATTTTCAAACCTGACTGCCAAATATTTGTAAAATTCAAGCAAGCCAACTTCACTGTATTTTGTCTTCAAATCTGAAATCGCACTGGATCTCAATTACTTCCATTTGAATATGATTAGGTACTGATTTTATATTTATTGAGAAAAAAATACAAAAAACACTTGTCTTCCAATGATTCAAAATCTGCAAATCTTGTTTCAAACTCAGTTCTAATGCTTAAAATTTTTTCTGCGTATTTTTTATTTTTATTGGATTTAATACATTTACAATATCATAAAGATATCAAGGAAAAAAAAAGGTCCCCATACAAGTTTTCAGTACAACAAATAATACAAAAAACAATCCTTTACAAGCCCACTAAAAGGGGAAGCATATTGCTTATTTATCAATTAAATATTTAAGGAAAAACAAAGAAATGGGTTGAGTTCCATTGAACCCAAATCATTCCCAACTAAATTAGGATATTTTAGACATTCCTACCCTAATTCCTCATCAATAAATGAAAAAGAAAAGAAATCTCACTTCTGTTCACGAGCTACCAAAAATTGTTGCAATTGAATGCGTATTTTTGATATGATGCAATTTCACCTAAACTTGATTTGTTTATGTTTCATTCGGAAAGTACATTAAGGGCTCCTTTTACAAAGGTGCGTTAAGGCCTTAACGCGTGGAATAGCGCGCGCTAGACCTTAACGCCAGCATTGAGCTGGCGTTAGTTCTAGAAGCTTAGCACAGGTTTAGCGCGCGCTAAAAACGCTTGCGCACCTTAGTAAAAGGAGCCCTAAATCTTCATTTTTCAACCGCTTTTCCCAAAGAACTAACTTACATTGGAATGCTTTAACTTAATTACACACGTTAGTAATGATCTGATCTTTTCCTTGCAGTTTTAAATTTAAATCATTCAAGTGTTTTGTTATATTAGCTATGAAGGATAAATTTTGTAACCATACTGGTTCAGAAAACAATCTTATGCCTTGATTTTTAGTTATTAAAAAATGACATTTTTTCTTTCAAGTCCAAGAACTAAGGACCTTGGAGCAGGATAGCCAACAAACCTCGGTAAAGTAGGACAAACCGGAATATTCATTTTTTAATTCACTTAAGAAAGCAGAGAATTGTCGCAGATTTAAGCCTTGAGAGCTTATGAAATTGATATTTTTTGACAAATGTCAACACATTTTCCATGTTTATTATCTTTGTGCATAATACTTCTTGATGTATAATGCAATACGTATGATGAATCTTGGATCCGTCACAAGTTTCACTTTGTTTTTCTCGTAGTAATGCCATAAAAACGTTGTTTTTACCAGCCATTGAAGGAGCTCCATCTGTAGCTACAGAAGTTAGTTTTGAAAGAGGTAAATTGTATTTTTGCTGAAGTTCATAAACAGAAATATATCTTGTCCTGTTGTAGTGCCACACATTGGTACTAGTTTCAATAATTCCTCAAAAATGTTGAAATTCGTGTCTCAAGCATGAAAAAACACAGCTAACTGAGCTAGGCCCCCAATGTCCGTACTCTCATCACAGATAATGGAAAAAGCTTTGAAACTAGATGATTTTGCTTTAAAATGATCACTTAAATTGTGAGCCTTCGGGACAGTAAGGGAATTTTTCAAGTACCTTTCTTATTTCTAATCTTAATGTATATTTTCTGTAAACCGCTTAGAACCTAACGGATGTAGCGGTATATAAGAAATAAATTACATTACATTAAATTGCCGGCCAAATCAGTAATTCTTCCTGCAACTGTATTTCGAGAAGAAGAGATTGTTAAAAAAAACATTCACACTTCTAGGTAAAAGGTTTCGAGTGTTTAGCTATCAACTCCAACAAGGTATAGCATGTATGCACCGTCACTTCACTTTCTTGTGATACTTTGGTAAACATGAACTTTTGTTTTTTTCAGTCCCAAATTAAGCTCTTTCAACTTTTCTTGTCTCATTAATACTTCATAATTGTCATATTTTGATTAAATGCTATATAACTTTCGCACACTAATAGCATTATTACATATCAAGCAAATTATTTTATCTTTTACTTCACAGCAAAAATATTCCAATTCCCACTTTTCTTGAAAATTTCGATGTTCATCAGCAATTTTTTGTTTAGTTTTACTATCACTTGGTTTTGATAAAGACACTGAATACAAAGAGCTGAATCAAATGAGTAATCGTTAACAAAAAAAACACATTTCTATAAAAATCAATCTTTTCTTAAATATTAACTTACCAGATAAAGAATAATTGTACAAATTAATAGTGTAATGTAAATAAACCTATACTTGTACTTTTATTTTACTCCAAAGGCGAAATATTTCCTGTTAGGTGCACCAAGCAAGTCAATACAAAACTAATGGTAGGTATGATTATCGTCCGATTCACTGCTAGTATAAGTGGGGGGAAATAGTACGTTATGACTAGAGTCGTGAACTTGTCTTGGGTAGTCTTGGGCAGACTTGCACGGTCTGTGTCTGTATATGGCCGTTTGGTGGAGGATGGGCTGGGGAGGGCTTCAATGGCTGGGAGGGTGTAGATGAGTTGGAGTAAGTCTTAACAGAGATTTCGGCAGTTGGAACCCAAGCACAGTACAGGGTAAAGCTTTGGATTCTTGCCCAGAAATAGCTAAGAAGAAAAAAATTAAAAAATTTAAATTGAATCAGGTTGGGCAGACTGGATGGACCATTCGGGTCTTTATCTGCTGTCATCTACTATGTTACCAAAGGCGTCCACATCATAGTACTTAATAAGAATAAGCAACTGGTTATAGTCATACGTTGTATCGTTTTCAACTAGCTTAGATAGGAGACTGCTCGGCACCAATGGATTGCAGGAAAAATTTTGCGACTCTAGTTATCACTTATTGGATTACATTGGCTGGGCCACAAAGATGTTTGTTGTGGGCTGCAAGTTTGACATGTTTATCCTACACCATACCAGCTATAGCACTAACATGAATAAACTACATTCCACCACCACCTCCAGTATTCATACTTTTTTTAAACCCTAGCCTATGTCAGCACTAGCATCTAAATTTAGGCACGAATATCTACAGCAGGTCTGTGTACATGTTAACACCTAAATATGGTACCTTAGTGTGTAACCTACAGTATTTTGCAAGTTATGCCATAAGTGAGAATGTCCATCACTGGTTCCTTGGTTCAGAATAATATCTAACAAGATTTTACTCCGAACCAAGGCACCTTGCCACAACTTACCATGTGAGGAATGCCTAGCGCTGCAATCCCTACAGAAACGACATGACCTAGTGATTCTCCTGCAGTCAAAGGGAACACAACTGTAGCGATGGACGCCAAAGATTACCGCCAAAAAATATCTAACCTCCTAGCAGAGGACACATGCACATTGCTTCCCATGCAGGATATGCTGAAATGGATGGCTCTCTCCTCTCCTAACTCATCTCTTCTAGAGGTGCTTCTCATGATTACAGGGCTGAACTGCTGCTGACTGTGATGAAATGGAAAGCGGTTTCAAGGATCTTGCACAATGATAATGACTGAATACCAACATAATTGAAGAATTTAAGAACTAGTGTGAACTGTGCACATTTTATATACCGAGAAACATCAGTTTTATGAAGGTTGTTGTGGAAAAGGACTCCTAATGTTTTGACATTGTGATGTGGTTATATGACATACTGAGTGGAGTATTTGAGTATTTAAGTATACAGTAAATAGGTACTACATAAGAACATAAGCAATGCCTCTGCTGGGTCAGACCTGAGGTCCATCATGCCCAGCAGTCCGCTCACGCGGCGGCCCAACAGGTCCAGGACCTGTGCAGTAATCCTCTATTTATACCCCTCTATCCCCTTTTCCAGCAGGAAATTGTCCAATTCTTTCTTAAACCCCTGTACTG
This sequence comes from Geotrypetes seraphini, assembly GCF_902459505.1. Lineage (NCBI taxonomy): Eukaryota > Metazoa > Chordata > Amphibia > Gymnophiona > Dermophiidae > Geotrypetes > Geotrypetes seraphini. The sequence goes on from NC_047085.1 coordinate 232,249,011, forward strand.
TACTCTGCCCTATTACTCCCTCTGGAAGCGCATTCCAGGTGTCCACCACTCGTTGGGTAAAGAAGAACTTCCTAGCATTCGTTTTAAATCTGTCCCCTTTCAACTTTTCCAAGTGTCCTCTTGTTCTTTTATTTTTCGAAAGTTTGAAGAATCTGTCCTTCTCTACTCTCTCTATGCCCTTCATGATCTTATAAGTCTCTATCATATCCACTCTAAGTCTCCTCTTCTCCAGGGAAAAGAGACCCAGTTTCTCCAATCTCTCAGCGTATGAGAGGTTTTCCATCCCTTTTATCAAGCGTGTCGCTCTCCTCTGAACCCTCTCGAGTAACGCCATATCCTTCCTAAGGTACTGATTAAAGTATAAAAATTGTAATAATAAATAAAACACATTTTATAGAAATAAAATAGATTATGTTGAAAGTATTATGATTCATTCTCACACCTGCTCCCCAATGCTTTCTGCATCTCCTTTACAGCGAGAGGACTGCTCTCATTGGCCACCTTTAAATGCAAACAGAAGAGTCATCCTATACAGTAGGTCATCGAATGCAGCAAGAGATCACAGCAGAGGAAAGCCATCTTATAGGAATATATTAATTGCATGCCCCAAAACAACACCGATAGAGAATAAATTGAAGATTACCAATCCACTGAAAACAGCTGCGTTTCTTTATTTTTCTCCAGACGCCGTCTACTTTCCACAGCTTCCTCCATAGGGTTATCTCGAGCAGGGTTCTGGAAAAAATAACCCCCCCACAGAACCCTCGTTACATTTCCATACATTGCAATCACATTCCTTACTTTAAATATCACAATGTCAGTGAGAAAAGCAAGAATCTTTACCAAATTATATATAGTATTTATCAAGACTTAATGTACTGAAGGCTACAGCACATCTCGTAAATAATACTTTAGCATATAGTCTGGCTGTGCATATTATTTAAACAAAAAAAAAGCAAGAATCACTTTCCACCAAAGCTTGCCCTGTCTCCATTGGCCAGACAACCAACCACATTTGATGTGGTAGATCATCAACTCCTATTACTGATCCTAAACAGTTGGCTAGAAGGATTCCTAACAAATATACAGCATAAAAATGAATGTAAAAAAATTGGAAGAAAAGTCAGCATGAAGAGGAGTACCCCAAAGCTCACCACTCTCCTCAATGCTTTTCAGCATACTGATATCAACACTAGGACACTTCTTAGACAAGACAGACCTCACTTACTCCTGCGCTGATGATATTACAATATGCATTCCTTTCTACAAAAAAACAAGAATAACAAATCAGTAGAGGAAGTCACTCGACTACCGGTAGTTGCTGATTGGGCTGACAACATGAAACAAACTAAATTAAGAAAAAAAAATTTATTCTTTTACTAAATCCAACTAGAATCACCGACGATGACACTCAAATAACATTTCATAACGCCCCACTGAAACTGGATTCAGAACTGAGAATTCTAGGGATTATATTCAACAACAACCTATCCTGGGAGACACAAATGCAAACATTAACCAAGAAAATATTCAAGAATTCAGCACTACTTCACCAAAGAAAACTTTCAGATCATGGTTCAATCACTGGTACTATCCCAACTATGATATTATTGCAATGTCCTTTATGTTAAAAGGGGATAGATTCAGTACAAACATAAGGAAGTTCTTCTTCACCCAGAGAGTGGTAGAAAACTGGAACGCTCTTCCTGAGTCTGTTATAGGGGAAAACACCCTCCAGGTATTCAAGACAAAGTTAGACAAGTTCCTGCTAAACCAGAATGTATGCAGATAAGGCTAGACTGAGGGCATGGGCTTTGACCTAAAAGCCGCCATGTGAGTAGAATGCTGGGCACGATGGACCACTGGTCTGACCCAGCAGCGGCAATTCTTATGTAAGAAGATATACAGAAAAAACGACAAACCTTTCAAAATGTAGCACCCAGACCTATTTCCTCAGTAACATAAATATGACAAAAGTGACACCCCTGTACCTCGAACTACACTGGCTCCCCTTCGAAGCAAGGTGTATTTTTAAACAATGTATACTTATCTTTTTAATTTTCCATGGCAGAACAAAAGACATGTTGAACTTAATCAAAATATCACCCAAATACAACCTATCAGCAACCATATAAGAATGAGATTCCCAAATCCTAAAGGAATCAAATACAAATCTATTCATTCTACAACCTTCCCTTACCTGGCAGCAAAATGGTGGAATCCTTTACCAGCACAATTAAGGAACATCCCCTCCTACCAAAACTTTCATTAAGGTCTAAAAACCTATTTGGAAATACCTTACTCCCCTGACCCACAAATGACAAGCTACGACCAGCAGAAACCAAACAAGGCACAAATCATCTTTCCTATCTCAAAAGATGACCAAGCTCCCTACAAACCGGGAACCCATTTAAAAAAAAAATGTAACATTGTATTGTATTGTAAATATCAAGACTACAACACCAAATATAGCCAATCTTTTCTCCAAACCTTATGCCATAATCATATTGTAGCTCTATCCTTCCCCCCTTTCTCTTCCCCCTTCTACACATAAGTTCATGTAATCCTTTTTCTTCTTCTCTACCCACTATTTTAAGTTCTTGTAAACCGTGTCGAGCTCCATTCTCATGGAGATGATGCGGTATATAAACTTAAGATTTAGGTTAGATTAGATATGCCTACACGAACACAAACCAAGCTATCTGTGTCATGAACCCTAATGAAATAATGTAATCTCTGGATACATTAAAATTGTAAATCGAATTGTACTCCTTCTAGGGCATCTTAGCGATCTATAAATACTAATGTAATGTGGTTTATATGTATATATATATATATATACACATATATATATATATACACACACACACATGCATATTCTATACACAAATTAAGAATAAAGTCAAGTGTCAAACCTAAGATTAACATTAAAGGGTAAAAAAGGTTATAATTAGTTACAGATAGTGTACATAATTGGAATAGAAGTCAAGAAATGTGTTGAAGAGCACCAGGTCAGAACAGGAACACCCTGCAAGTGTGGGTATATGCCTGTGTGTAACAATGCCCAAACATTCTCTCAGAGTAGATTAAGGCACAGGAAAACTAGGGGGAAGTTGTTTGTTTGTTTTTTGGGGGTATTTTTGCGGGGGGTGTTCAGTCAGGATTCAGAAGGCTAGAATTGTCAATTGTGTGGATTTGTTCAAGGTTCCACAAACCTGTACATTACTTGCCTCAAAGCAAGAAGGATGGCTGAAGTGTCTGGACTGTTCTAAATGAGTTGGCTGAAGTTGTCTCTGGCGGGTAATCTCTTCTTTCACACAGGGTTGGTTCCTTCTTTTTTGGTAGAAGGCGGGCTGGGGGCTTTGAGTACCTTTCCCATGTCTTGCGGGACAATGGGAAGCTCCTGTCCTGTAATGAGGTGCTGCAGCGCAGCATCTCCCCTCCTAGGCTTGTTTATGCCCACTGTCAATTGTTGCATTACGTGGGGGTCTTTGCCTGGGGGTTCTTTATCTCTGGATTTTGGCATCCGATTTCGTACCTTTTTGGAGGAGGGGCAGATCCAGGGTCCAAAGTCTCAGTCTCTTTTTTTCATAAACAGCTTAGTGCCCTTGGCTCCTCTAAGGATCTTTCTAATATATTGGAGGCCTGGCTGCGGGATTTTAGGAGGGAACTTGGGGGGGGGGGGGGGTTCTCTTGCTCAGAGCTCTTAAACATATCCCAGTTCTTGTACATAATGCTGAGCTCAGGGAATGCCGCTATAGAACCCTATTGAGAACGTATGTTTCCCAAAGCCAAGCCTACCATATGGGTTGTGTAGACCAGTGTTTTTCAACCTTTTTTGGGCAAAGGCACACTTGTTTCATGAAAAAAATCACGAGGCACACCACCATTAGAAAATGTTAAAAAATTTAACTCTGTGCCTATATTGACTATATATAAAGTAATTCTCTTGAATAGGAATCAAATAAACACAAAGAAAGTATTTTATAATTACTTTATTACGAAATAAAAATTATAAAAATTATAAAATACTTTATTCAGTGCGAAACCTGGGCCTGTTTGGCTGAACACAAAGCTGATATTCTGGCTGGAATCGAAGAAAGACACACACGTAGCTCTTCGTCAACAGCTCTCAGTCTCTCTCTGTATTTGGTTTTTATAGCATACAAAAATAGACAAATATACCCTCCATCCTTTTTATTAAACCACAATAGCAGTTTTTAGCGCAGGGAGCTGCGCTGAATGCCCAGCACTGCTCTTGACGCTCATAGGCTCCCTGCGCTAAAAACCACTATTGCGGTTTAGTAAAAGGTGACCATATTGTAAAATATAGACAGCAGATATAAATTCAGAACTGTGCATAGTACGGTAAGTGAAGGGAAGTTTTCATCTCTGGGAATTTACCCAGTTAACTATTAAGTTATTTGGGCAAATTCCTTTGAAAACTGTGGTAATACTGCCTCCACTTTGCTAAATTTAAAATAAAATCATTTTTCCTACCTTGTCTGGTGATTTCTGGTTGCACTTTCTTCTTCTGACTGTGCATCCAATCTTTCTTCCCTTCTATCAGCCTGTATGCTTTCTCTCCTCCACACCTCATTCCCTCCCCCAACTTTTTCTTCCTCTCTCCCTGACCTTTCTTTCTTTTTTTCTGTTTCTCTTCTTTCCTTCTGTTTCTCTGCCTGCCCCCTTTCTTTCTTTCTCCCTGCCGTTCCCCAAGCCACTGCCACTGCCGCTGCCATCGGGGAACAGGACCCACCAATGGATAACAGGCCCCAAAGCCGACGCAGACGCATGCTCTCCCTGACGTCAATTCTGCAATCGGAGAGGAAGTTCCGCCCAGCCAGGCAGCGATTGGCTGGCCCGAACTTCCTCTCCGACTGCAGAATTGACGTCAGGGAGAAGAAGACTTATCGGCTCGATAGATTAGATCGCCAAGACAAAGTGAGTCCTGGGTGATCGACTCACTTTGCCTTGGCGAGCTACTGGCGCCCCTGCCTCGGGCCCCCTGTCAGCTCCAGGCCCGGCGGCCCTGCGGCACACCAGGCAACATCTCGCAGCACACTAGTGTGCCGCGGAACAGCGGTTGAAAAACACTGGTGTAGACAACCAACTTTGTACTACTTGCATTACTGAAGTGAATTTTTACTTTCATGGCCTTTGGCTTTGTGAGGCTATACAGAGTTTTAGGGGGGCTTTGGCCTCTTTCCTGCGGGGCCTGCTCATGTTCCTGTTGCTCTCTCTGCACTTCATATGCTGTTTGCTCACTTTTCCATGTTTTCTGTATATACCTCAGCTAAAAAAACTGTTTTTGAGTAAATGTTATATTCTGGGGAAAAAAATGTATTTTGAATTATTGGTTGGCTGATGAACCTCCCTCCTTTTGGTATTGGAGAAACAAACTACATGAACTGATGGGATGGGATGCCCAGATGGCTTAATCCTCTCGCCGAAGAAGTAGAGACTTTGGTCTCCTTATTTGAACATTTTGCCTCCAAGGAATCATAGGCGCATCTTGAACAGACTTCAGTTGTTTCCTAAGCCACCTGTCTGACCTTGGTTAATCCTTGTATTGTTGGATTTGGGGGCTGGAAGGTGGAGGTGAGGGTGGGGGGTTTTGGGGGGTCTAAGGGGGATTTTCTTGTGGCCTTGGGAGGACATAAGAGTATAGTACTCTTTGGCAGGTAGCCTTTATTGAAAATTATTTGCTTGTCATTTTGCCATTGTTTGTTTGTGGTTCTTTCTTGTTAATAAAAATAGATTTAAACATTAAGATAAAATTTCTACTTTTGAGACTGACAATGCTGTGTCCCCGACCCTTTTATTTTTACCATCATTGTTATCTTTCCTTAAACCATTGTAGTTCTATCCCTTTTCCACCATGTTTCTGTGTGTATATTGTTCTTTCTTTGTTTTGTTCGTATTTTAATTGTCTAGCTTCTCCTAATTTTATTATGTATTTCGCTTAGAAATTTTTATAAGCATTTTTATCAAATTTTAAATAAATCTTGAAACGAAATATGGTTAAAATGGCTTCTCTTCTGCAATATGAGCACATTCTTTGTATGATGCATGTGCTGCAGCTCTGTGTTGGAACAGATGTTGCTCTTTCCAAATGTCGAAAGACTGTATGATAAAGACAAGTGGAATTGTCCAATAAGAAAAGGTGCAATAAATAAAGATGTCTTTCAACTCATCTGGACAATCAGGTTATCCTTTATGTCACAACACAGCAATTAAAAGAATTGTCTGAAGAGTAGATAATGCATGATGTGCCAACAAGATGGAACAGTACTTTCCGACATGCTGGAATGGCTGCAGAAAACACAAGACGGCAGTAAAATCAACTTTGGCAGGGCAAAAAAATTCTGCCATACTCTCAAATAAGTTTGTCATTTCACTTCACTTTTCACTGGGTAACATTCAGGAGTTCAAAAAGATTAAGGCAAATTGGAAAGCATTCTCGCCTGGTTTCCTGAGGTAGCTATTGCAAAACACAGCTTGTGTTGAAGCCGGGACTTACATCTTCATTGCCCTAAGACACAGGTGTCAAAGTCCTTGAGGGCCGCAATCCTGTCGGGTTTTTAGGATTTCCCCAATGAATATGCATGAGATCTATTAGCACACAATGAAAGCAGTGCATGCAAATAGATCTAATACATATTCATTGGGGAAATCCTGAAAACCTGACTGGATTGCGGCCCTCGAGGACCGACTTTGACACCCCTGCAGGGCCTAAGATAAGTGTTTAGATTAACCAAAAAAGCAAGAGAAACTGTGGAAACAATGAAAAATGTGTGTTATACAGATTCAACAGTTGTCTGCATCACCTTTATTTGTGAAGATTTTCAATAAATTACATCGAGATCATTGTTTCCACACTTTCTCTTGCTTTTTGGTTTCCAAGTTTATTTAAATTTTGGTATACCGACCATCGACATGAATCTGGTCGGTTTACAATGCTAAAATAATATAAAACATAAAATTTTAAAAATAAAAAGGGGTGGAGGATTAAGATGATTATATTTGACATAAATGATACAGAAGGAGATAGGGGAAGGAAAGAAGAGTTATTACATCACAAAATAAAAATAAGAAGAGGTATGAGGGGATGGGAAGGAACATCAGGGAATGGGTGGTTGCTTCACAGAAGCGGTTCTCAGAAGAGGAAGGAAGTAGGATGCTGTGGTTGAAAAAGCAATATTATCTTATTGTTTGGAATGCATCCTGGAACAAAAAAGTTTTGAGATTGGCTTTGAGTTTCAGAGAATTTTCATGGCGGAGGTGGGATGGCATGGCATTCCAGAGGGTGGGAACTGTGACAGAGAAATTTGTGTTTCTGGTATAATGGAGATCTTTAATCGAAGGAACGGTTAACAGGTTCTGGTCAGCGGATCTAAGGTCCCTGGATGAGGAGTTAGGAATGATGTATTTATCGAGGAAAACTGGAGAACAGGTAAGTTTAATTTTGAAAACAAGCAAGAGAATATGTCGTGCAGTGTGAGATTGGTAACCAGTGCGCTTCTCGAAGGAGAGGGGTGGCATGATCATACTTTCTTTTGTGGACCCACTTGGCAGACTCTTTTTGTTTTGATTAAGGGCTCCTTTTATGAAGCCGCGTTAGCGGCTTTATCGCACGCACATTTTTAGCGCACGCTAACCCCCAAAACCTACCGCCTGCTCAAGAGGAGGCGGTAGTGGCTAGCACAGCTGGCAAATTAGCGCGCGCTAAACTGCTAACGCGGCTTCGCAAAAGGAGCCCTAAGTGTATGGATTACCTAGTTTTCACTATTTATGAGTAACACTATGAAAAAATTTGCATGAAAATTGATGTGTTACGATTAGAACTCATAGCTATACCATCGGCATAACTTTTGCCCCGTGAACAACTGTTTTATGAGCATATAACAGGATTCAACTAGTACTTTAATCTTTGGCTATAAAACATTGTTTGTTGAATTTATAGTGCATTGGGGGTTTCTCTAGTTTTATCTCCTCAATCAGTTATTTTTTATACTATACTCCATTTTTCATTTTGGGAATACTCTTAAATAAAGGCAGAATAGAAGAAGTTGGAAATACCATGTAAAGCACTTCAACCTAGTAACTGCTGGCAGATAAAGGCATGCACGGTGCATCCAGGTAGCCAAAGTTGCAACAGGCACTCTGTACAGTTTCCACTTCTTCATGATTACACAATGGCATATTTAATTTCTTTCTCCCCTTTCCAATTCCGGGTCACAGACGGTAGAAGTCTGCCTTGCATCGGTCTTATTTCATAACCACTACAGTTGTTGAAGTCCACTCAAACCTTGATTTTAATCTATCCTTGTCATTTATGGGACCCAGAATGTAGAAGTCTGCCCAGCATTGATTGGTCTCACTTCTAATCTTTAAAGCTGCCGTCAAAGCTTGCTCCAGCTATGAGGTCATTTACGGTAAATTTTGCTTTAACTGGATTCCATTCTTTTTCTACATAAAGATCCTCTGTTTTTATCCCACGCATTCTTGAATTCTGTCACAGTTCAAGAATGTGTGGGATAAACACAGAGGATTTCTACGTACTGAACATCTTGATGGAGAGGAATATGTGCCCTATTCAATTGTTCTGCCTTTAATTTGCCATTAAATGTGTGGGTTCACTGCATCTGATGATAATTTCATACATAATTCGCTATAAGCAGGCATTCTGTACAGAACCCAGCAGTTGAAAGCAAAGTTTCAATATTAAGTTTTGGTTGCAAAGTTCAAGAAGTTGACATTTCTTGTTCATATAGAATATGAAAATACTTGGCTTTCCATTAAATATTGCATGCTGTGAAAGTTTTCACTTCCATCACCCAAAGAAACAACCACAGAAGAAAATTAAATTCCATCTGAAACCTAGCTCCAATGGTAAAAATAAGGAACAGCTTACAGGATTTAGAGTTTTATAAAACAGAGCCCACTTCAAATGGAAAATTTCACAGTTTAGATTGGTAGAAGCAGAGCTGATAATGGGTCAGCAGATCATGGGTCAAAAATATTGAACAGGTCATGTGGGTCACAGGTCAATGTCCTTGACCCACAATAAAATTATATTTATTTACCTTCTTTTTTGAGCTGGCCTTGCTCTCTGGAGGTTAGTGGACCTGATGATCACTGTAATGTGTGCTGGTGGCTTGGCCTTCCTATAAAGCCCGTTGGCCTGAGGCCAAGGGTGGCTGAGTATAGCTGTGCAGGACTGGACTGACTGCAGGCAGGAATCCGACTGGCAGTTGTAAGCTGAGATTGGGTGGGCCTGGGCAGTCCGGCCCTGTGTGTAAATGTAGTGAAATATCAGTCAAGATGTCTAAGAATGACTGTGAACAAATCAGTTGTGGACACTGTATAACGTGATTAGAAATAGTTCTGTTATTCTGAAAGAAAATACAGATGGCAAAGCCAAATGTTGGAAAGTGTTCAGATTGGTAGAAACCACAAACTGAGATTTTGGGCTGGGCAGCCTGCGTGAATTATTCGAGTTTGCTGTGTTGAAGCGGACTCCCAGATTTTCCAAGCATCGAGTTGGCTGTAGTGGACTCTTCCTGAAGTTGACTATCCAACCCAGTCCCTGGAGGAAATCCACCACTTGCTGTACTGCATGCTCACTTCCTGTCTTGAGGAGGCTCTGATTAACCAATCGTCCTGCAAAGGTGAGCCATTACCACCACCATCACCATCCTATGCCGAGGGTAGGTCTTTCCAAAAGGTGGCACTATAAACTGAAAAATCTCTTGAGAACATAGAATCTCAGATATTTTCTGTGATTTGGAAAAATGGGAATGCGAGGCTATGCCTCTGTTAAATCCAAGGTGGTTAGGAATTCTCCCGGGGTCTCCATATGGAAGCGTGGAACTCTCAGTGCCTTGCTTAAGGACTAGGCCCAGGATAGGCCTCCAATCTTCTGTGCCTTTTTGGGCACTATGAATTATATGGAGTACCTGCCAGAGCCTAATTTGTCTTTGGGAGCTGGTTCTATGGCATGAATGCCCAAGAATCATTGTACCATTGCTTGGACCCTGGCCTCCTTTTCTGGCCATCCAGCTGGAGAGTCGAGAAACAGATCAGGAGGAGGGGCGAGAAACTTGATCTTGTGTCCCTCCTAACTAATGTCCAGGATCCAGCGATCTGATGAGATCTGTTCCCATTCCCTCCAGAAAGCCGACAGTCTCCTGTCAATATGTGAAGGAATGGCAGTTGATGTGGCATCTAGAGAATGACAAGTGGACCCCGCAGAAACTCAATTTCCCCATCCCATCCCCAAGAGTTAGCCAATTTTCTAAACTGTTCTTCTAGGGGATCTCAGAACATTTTACATTAATTTATTCAGGTACTCATTTTTCCCTGTCTGTCCCAATGGGCTCACAATGTAGACTACAACGGGAACTCATGGCAGCCATTTTGATGATGGCTCTGCACGGGGCAGGAGCGTAGAAGATCGCTCCTGCCCCACATCACCGCTAGACCACCAGGTAAGGTCGGGGACACAGGAGGGAGGCAGGAGGGAGTGGGTCAGAGCCTGCCCAAAAACTTATTCGTGATTTTTCCCTATTTGCGGGCCAGCTCTGCACCTAACCCCCGTGAATATTGAGGGTCTGCTGTATAAAGACTAGGAGACACTCAATGAAACTGCAAGAGAATACTTTTAAAACCAATAGGAAGAAATATTTTTTCACTTGGAGAATAGTTAAGCTCTCGAAACATAGAAACATAGAAATAGACGGCAGATAAGGGCCCACGGCCCATCTAGTCTGCCCACCTTAATGTCCCTCCCCTACCTTTGCCCTGTGAATAGATCCCATGTGCCGATCTCATTTGGCCTTAAAATCAGGCACGCTGCTGGCCTCAATCACCTGTAGTGGAAGACTATTCCAGCGATCAACCACTCTTTCAGTGAAAAAGAATTTCCTGGTGTCACCTTGTAGTTTCCCGCCCCTGATTTTCAACGGATGCCCTCTTGTTGTCGTGGGACCCTTGAAAAAAAAGATATCTTCCTCCGCCTCGATGCGGCCCGTAAGATACTTGAACGTCTCGATCATGTCCCCCCTCTCTCTGCGCTCCTCGAGCGAGTATAGCTGTAATTTGTCAAGCCGTTTTTCGTATGGTAGATCTTTGAGTCCCGAGACCATCCGGGTGGCCATTCTTTGCACCGCGTTGCTAGAGGTTGTGGTAAAAGCGGATAGCATAGCTGGTTTTAAGAAAGGTTTGGACAAATTCCTGGAGGAAAAATCTGTTATTAATAGATGGGGGAAGCCTCCGCTAGCCCTGGATCGGTAGAATGGAATGTTGCTACTCTTTGGGTTTTGGCTAGATACTAGGGACCTGGATTATTCACCATGAGAATGGGCTACTGGGCTTGATGGACCTTTGGTCTGAACCAGTAAGGCTATTATTATGTTCTTAAAGGGGATTTATAATGCTCTAATATATTATATTAAAACATTTATAAACTACTTCTGCATAATTTTCAATTTTTTTGGCACACTGTTTCCTGGAGTGTAGCAAGAGAAAAATGAAGCACTTCTTTAACATGTCAGAAGAAAATTGTGTGTTCAACTCTGTTATACAGCTGCACCCATGCATGAATATTTCAAACACCGTCCTCTCTATTTCCAGTAATAATAATTTTTTTTTAAACCCCATACAGCAGGACATGAACCCTGCTCAGTTCTATTCTTCTATAGGCAGTGTTATTAACCACAAGAGCTCTTAAGTCCCTCTCAAACAGGATGAGCCTATTCACCTATGAAATGTGCCTTGGTGTCCACCTCTAAATATTTATTATGCCTGAACAGAAAAGACCAGGAAAGAAAGAAAGATTGGACACAGAGAATGACTAAGAGCACGTACAGTTGGTCATATAGGTGCCACTGCTAAGCCAACGAACATGCTCTCCCAAAACAACAAACTCAGAGAACCAGCCAAAAGCAACCAAGCTACCAGTGAAGAGAGGAGCACACAAAAACAAATTCAGAATGAAATACCCCCCCCCCCACCTCTCTGTGACAGATCCCTTAGCCCTCAATACCACACCATAACAGAGTGTAGCCCCGCAAAAACCAAATCTCCCTCAGGGACTGGCACACCTCCAACCAGCTCTACCCCCACAATAGTATTGCCAATATATAAGTGTTAAGCAAGCAGGCAAAAACTGCGTCAAATATGTGTGTATCCATGGCGGGCACCATGCTGGAGAGCAGTAAGGCGATACATTAGTTGCCACTGGTGCAACTTCCGCTCCACCAACTGCCAAGAATGGGCCCCCGGTTGGTTCCGCTGGGAGGCCACCACCAAGCGGGCAGCCATAATTGCCAATTTACAGAAAGAAGATTCTCCCCTTCCCCAAGTCCAACTTGTGACAAAACAATAAGGCATGGCGCCAGTCAGCCGGCATCCGCTTACTCAGGATACGAGATATTTGCATAAATACCATGGTTTAGAAATCATGTACTGCCCTACATGACCACCACATATAAATACAAATAGGTACCCACCTCCCCACACCTCCTCCAGCACAAACCCTACTCGCCCCCTCGCATCCTAGCCAACAATTTAGAGGTATAGTACCAGCGAAACAACACCTTAAACCCATTCTCCACTATCAAGGCTGCAATTCCCGATCAGGACACTTCTCGCCAAATTCCCTCCCACAGATAACAGATCTCCAATCACCTTCCCAGGCTTTCATATACGGCAACAAAGAAGTGCCCCCTGCATTAAGACACTTATAAATCGCCAATAAGGCCCCCTTCCTGAGAACCGAACCTAGTAAGAGTTCAAAAGCCGTTTTGCCCTCTAACATTTCCCCCAAGAAGCTCGATGTTTGTATATAGTGCACCACCTGCAAGTAGGGAAAAAAGATCTTGAGGCAGCAAGCCATACCGAGACTGCAGGTCCCCAAAGGGGCGAACCCTCTTTTGCACAAAATCACAGAACTGACCCACACAAACCAGGCCCTGCGCCTCCCACCATGCAAACAACCCCTCCCCTTGACCCGGGGTGAACTCAATTATAGTGCAATGGGATAAACCACAAGTAACGCCTCCCCTGCAACAAGACCCGCCAGACCGCTTTCCAGACCTTCAAAGAGGTCCCCACCGAAGACAAGCCCTGACCAGCCCCTACCCTCCCCAGCACCCATGGCAGGTGCAATAAGGGCACTCCCCCCCTCTAGAGCCTGCTCAGTCTCCACCCACACTTTCGGAACCTGAGCCTGCCACTCAATGAGGACACGCAATTGGGCCGCCTGATAATACCGCAGCACATTAGGAACCGCCAAGCCCCCCTCCCATTTGCTCAAATAAAGCACCCATTGTCCCACCCTCGGACGACGACCAGCCTAGACAAACCTGCCAATGCCTTCCCTGGAACCCACACTAGAAGGGCTTGAAAGTAAAAGAGGAGATATTTTACCCTTTCCTTATGTGTTTTCCATTATTGTATCCCACTCTTTAATTATATATTGTAATTTCTTCCCCGACCTATCCTTTTGTTTCCAGTTCTTGTCAATTGTCCGTGTCCCGTCAGTCATTATTTATTTTATATATATATATCTTTTTACTGTAATTTTAATTACTTGTAAATCGCTTTGAAGAATGACAAAGCGATTAATCAAATACAAATTAAACTTGGAAACTTGGTAAACTTGGAGATGAAGCAGGATCATCATTTTAACAATCTCCACCCTGCCCAACCAAGAGAAATATTGTTCCCCCCTCCCCCAGCACTCTAAATCCAGCCATAGGCGATGGAATAGGGGAGCATAATTCAGGTCGTACCAATTCGATCCCGAAGGGCCAAAGTACACCACCAAATACCGCAGGGAGGTCTTAACCCACCGAAAGGAAAGAATATTGCATTGCACCCCTGCCAATGCCTTCCCTGGAACCCACACTAGAAGGGCTTGAAAGAAAAAGAGGAGACGAAGCAGGCTCATCATTTTAACAACCTCCACCCTCCCCAACCAAGAGAAATATTGTCCCCCCACCAGCACTCTAAATCCAGCCATAGGCGATGGAATAAGGGAGCATAATTCAGGTCATACCAATTCGATCCTGGAGGGCCAAAGTACACTACCAAATACTTAACCCACCGAAAGGAAAAACGCTGGCGGACCTCCTCCACTCTCTCCGCTGACAAGTTCACATTCAACAATTCAGACTTCCCCACATTAACTCTGAAGCCAGACACAACCCTAAACCCCTCCAACTCCAACAACACGGCTCGCAGAGAATTATCCGGATCCTCTACCGTAAAAAACATATCCGCCAACAAGTTCACCTTGTACTCCCCAAAGGGCATAAGAATACCCCTGATATTTGGATTACTACGAACTCTCTGCGCCAGGGGCTCCACACACAATGCAAATAAGATAGGAGAAAAGGGGCACCCCTGCCGCGTACCCCGAAACAAAGGAAATGTGCTAGAGTACCCCCCATTCACCTTAACACAGCCCACCAGATTAGTGTAAAGCATGCGAATCCACTCCCGCATACGCAGACCTAAGCCAATGGATTCCAAGACCTGAAACAAAAAAAGGCCAGGAGACCATATCAAAGGCCTTTGCGGCATCAATTAACAGGAATAACGCTTCTCTCTGACCCCTGTGGGCACCCTCCAAAAAGATTATACACGTGCCAAACATTATCCCCCCACCTGCCTGCCTGCCCGCCACAAATCCCGTCTGATTCGGATGGACCAATCGCAGAATCCAGCACATCAAACGATTCACTAAAACTCTCGTGAAGATCTTGGTGTCCACTCCCAATAAAGAAATCAGCTGATAGAACGTGCATTGCGCCGGATCTTTCCCTTCTTTCACCAAAATAGTAACCCCCGCCAAGTACATGAAAAAGGGTAACTGGCAACCACCCTCCAAGGAATTAAGAAAATTCAACAGCGGGCCCAACAACAACTCCTGATATCTTTTGTAATATCAAACGATAAAGCCGTCCAATCCCAGGGACTTCCCCAGATGCATCAATCGTAAAGCACTCCTAGCCTCCAATACGGTTATCGGTCTGTCCAATCTCCCCATATCTTCCTCCGCAATCCGAGGAGGCAGCTAAATATTGTTCCCAAGCTAGTGCATGCCCTCTTCCTCAGAGGAATAGAGCTGAGCATAATACTCCACAAAACAGGCCCGGATATCATCCTTCTGCTGCAGAAGTACCCTGGAGGACGCTCAAATAGATAAAATATGGCTCTTCATTTGGTGCACTTTCAAGCGATGGGCCACTAGGTGGCTAGCTTTATTGGAGAACTCAAAGTACTTCTGTTGTAACAACTGAAGGTTGAAGCACAAGCGCTCCATCTCAAAAGCCTGCAGATTGCTCCGCGCCTTTTGGAGCTGTTGAGCCACCTCCCCATTCCAAGGTTGATGCTTGTGCATCTCCTCCAATCTCCCTATTTGAGCCAACAGGACATCAAATTCCGCTTGCCTCCGTTTCTTCCAGGAGGAAGCTAATGCAAATCAACCATACTCGCAGAGTCGCTTTCAACCCTTCCCATACAGACTCCGGCGAGGCTCCACACTCCAGATTGATATCCAAATACTCCTGTATCCAAATCTCAATTTGATCCACCACCTCAGCATCATCCAGCAGACTATCATTGAAGCGCCAATATTTCCTGCCAGTCCCACCTGTGGAACCTGCCAACCACAGCCAGATAGGAGCATGGTCCGACCATGCAGTCCGTTCGATTGTGTCCACCCATTGAAGCAGGCCCCGCTCCACAAAAATATAGTCAAGTCTGGAATAAGAGGCATGGATTTTCAAAAAATGTGTAACTCCCGTCCCAGGGGGTACAGCTAACGCCAACCATCCTCTACATTTAAGGATTTAATAGCCTCCCTCAACAATTTTCTATCCCGCCTGCCATAGGTCCCAGCAGTGCCTGAATTACCCAAGTGCGGGGTCACAGTCAAATTAAAAATCGCCACCAAAAATCAAAGCTCCCCCCTTAAACTGTATAATCCTGAGCACCAAATCCTTAAAAAAGTCCCCCTGGCCTTCATTAGGGGCATATACATTGACCAAAGAGTACCAGGCTACCTTACAACAGAGCCTCTACCATGATGTACCTACTCTGGGGATCCCGGACCTCAAAGGAGCAGTACTCCAGCTTGTAGACGGTGCCCCCTCCCCCATCTCCGAGCTAGAGTCTTCCGGCACTTCAATGCCCTCTCGCTGTAGCAATGCATGTGCCTTCCTCACTGAGGTAACCGGAATGTGCACTCCGTTGATGGTGATTACTACTCCAAAAGGATAAGTCCAGCAGTAACGCAAGTTACCCTGCTGGAGGGCTTTGGTAACTTCCCTGAAGATGTGCCGCTTTTACAGAGTGCTGGCTGCCAAATCCTGGTAAAACTCCAGGCGATGATTCTCCCAGGTCATCGGGCCCATGTCCCTGGCCCTCCGCAAGGTCCGCTCCTTGAACACAAAGCTCTGTAGACATATCACCATATCCCGCGGTTGGTCGTTCAGCTGAGTCCCAAGCACCCTGTGCACCCGCTCAATGTCCGGTTCTAAGGAGCATCCTCGAGTAACCAGTGCAGCAAGCAAAGCACCGTGTCGCAGACATCCTTATACTCAGGCTTTTTCGGTAGACTCCTCACCCTCAAGTTATTTCTCCGGGTGCAATTCTCCAAATCCTCCATCTTGTCCAGTAAAATCTGATAAGTCAGCAGTAGCATCTTCCAGCTTCCGTTGCACCCCAGTCACATTTTCTTCACAAGCATCCAGACGGGTTTCCAACACAACTACCCAGGACCCCACTTTAATCAAGTCAGAGCATAGTTCTTGCACCGCTTCACGGACCTGAACTGCCTCCGCCAATATTTCAGACTTCACCTCCTGGATCCAGTGCTGTATGTCCACTTTATTGAGTGGGTCCGGGTTCACAGACTCTGGAAGCCTGGCCCCCGGGGACACTGGGTCTTTTGCCAAGAGCCCATCGTGCGCTGCCCCAATTTGTCCTTTTTGTTTTTATTAATCCACTTTAGTATCACCTCTGCCCTTCTGGAGAGACAAGTAAGAGAGGGGCTGGCAAGACACCTGAGCAAACCTAATCTCCCCCCTCCCCCATCATGGTTCTCTCCCTCCACAGGTACAGATCTCTCCTATTTCCTTTCTTACCTTCATCCATGCTTTAATTATGATTTTCTCTTGGGGATGACAGGAGTTACTAGTTCTCTCCTGACTCCTTCTCAAGAAGCAGTGAGTTGGATTGTGGCATTATCTCACCTGCCACTAACCTGGTGAATATCATCTTGCTTAGTGTTATACAAGGAGATTAATAAAATGAAGGTGAAGATGCTGATAAAAAAAAGAAAGAAAAGCTGGAGAAGTGTGTGCATACTAAGGGGCTCATAATCAAAACAAAAAAAATCTAAAAATCTGCCCAAGTTGGCACTTGGACGATCTAAAGACAGGTCATACAAATGCCGATAATTTAAACAGGTTTTTAAACATATCCAGAGACTATTTAGCCTTTGAATCCCGCTGTACCCCCAGAGCAGAAAGGGATGTTTTTGAAGGAGTGGTGAGGGCGGGAGGTGGGCCGACCTAAACTTAGTCATACTGCATGGATAATCAAAAGTTTTATAAGACTGCCTGGACAGAACTTACTACGTTGTGACTTAGACAATGTAAAACCAGGTCTAAGGGCCGGATTCTATATAGGACACCCAGTCTCAGAAGCCACCTAAGCAGCTTTTGAGATTCAAACATGGGTGTCCTATATAGAATCGCCTAACACCACAATTCTCTATCCAGCATCTATGTCATAAGCACCGGTTAGATAATTGGATTGCCACTGAGCTGATTGCGGCAAGGGAATCTCCCTGCCACAATCAGTTTAGCGGCCGCAGCAGGGAACCCATCCACCCCCTCCCTCGCAAAGACTACCAGTAGAAGGGATGCCCAGACCCTCCTGCCAGAACCCCTGAAGCCGCCCTCCCCCACCTCCAAATGTCCGCAGCAGGAGTGCCCAATTCCTTCTGCTGCCACCTCGCACAGACATCCATTGGCAGGACAGATGCCCAGACTAGTGCTGCCCGATTCACAATTCAAATCAATTCACCGATTCACTTCGGGTGAATCGGTTCGAATCGATTCAGTGACTGACCCTCCCTCCTCGCCCCCTAAAGTAAGAGTAGCAGCACTGCCTCTTGCTGGTCGGCCGCTGCCACTCCTGCTTTAGGAGGTGAGGGGGGAGGGTCACTCGGGAAGTGCTGCAGTGTCCGGCTTCCCCCCTGCCTTCCCGCTCTTCCATTTACCTAATTCCAGCAGTGGAACAGTCTGCAGAGAGGATCGCTGGTGCTTTAGTGATCCTTGCAGGCTGCCATCGGTCTCCGGAGCTGTTGTTCCCTCTGCCGCGATCCTGCCTCTGACATCAGAGGAGGTGCAAGACTGCAGCAGAAGGAAGAAAGCTCCCGAGATTGATGGCAGCCTGCCAAGATCGCTAGCACCGGAGATCCTCTTTGCTGCTGGAATTAAGTAAAAGTAAAACCGGGAGACCAGGGGGAACACGCAAGCCTTCTGGGAGGGTTGCAGGCCTTCAAAGTGGGGGGAGGGGGTTGCAGGCCTTCAAAGTGGAGGGGGTTGCAGGTCTTCAAAGTGAGGGGGGTGGTTTGCAGGTCTTCAAAGTTTGGGGGGGTTGCAGGCCTTCAGGTGAGGGGTGCCCTGGTGTAGAAGTACACGGAGGGAGGGTTCAAAGAGACGTGCATATGCCAGACTGGGGGGGAAGAAATAATGGGTCTAAGAGGGAGAGAGATGATGGACAATGGGATTTAGGGAGGGAAGGAACAGAAATGGAGAGAAGTTGGACACAAGGGATGGTGTGGAGGGGGGATAGAGATACTGAATAGGAGGGTAGTTAAGAAGAGAAAGGAAGAGATGGTGGACCATGGGGTAGTGGGGAAGGAGGGAGAGATGCTGGATGAAAGGATAGTTGAGAAAAGGTGGTTCTGGGGATGGAGACAAAAAAAAAAGGAAAGATGCCAGACTTCCGAGGGAGGGAAGGGAAAGACAGAGATGGAAGATGGATGGTTAGCACGGAGAAAGAAGAAAACGACAAATGGGCAGGAGACCCTGGCAAAAGAGTTATGAGAAGCCAACCAGGGCCTGGGACCAACATGATCTGAATAACGACCAGACAACAAAAGGTAGAATAAATAATTTTATTTTCTATTTTGTGATTATAATATGTCAGATTTGAAATGTGTATCCTGCCAGAGGTGGTGTTAGACCGCGAATGTGAGCTAGGATTTAACAGAGATAGGAAAAGTCTTTTTTGTTTATTTTGTTTCCACCACAGCGCCAGTGTGGGTAGGAGAGGGCAAAGGGGGTGAAGAGGCTATAAAATAAATCCATCAGGATGTTTTGAAAAAAACCAAAAAACACCCAATTGGGCAGGAAAATCAAATTGAATAATCGATTCAACAGGCTGAATCTAGCCCAGACCCTCCTGCCGGTACTCACCCCCCCCCCCCCAAGATCATCGGCAGGAGGGATGCCCATTCCTTCTTGCCAGTTACCTCCCCCCAAAAATGAAGGGCATGCTCCCTGCCCCCCCAAGCCCACCTTGACCCCATAGTACCTTTTTTTTTTTAAAGTTGGCTGGCCATAGGGATGCTTTCTTCCTCCGGCCGGCAGGGCCACCTCCAACTGAATAGCAGGCCTGCCCGTTCCCGGTGCATCATGGAATATACCAGAGAGGGGCCTAAGGCCCTGATTGGCCCAGACGTTTAAGGCCCCTCCCATAGGAGGAGCCTTAGGCACCTGGGCCATCTGGAATCTTAGGCCTCTCTCCCAGTGCATTCTGGGATACGCTGGGAGTGTCCTAAGATTCCGATTGGTCAGCTCCCTTAGGCCACCCCATAAACCATAAGTGAAGGAAGTTTTCAGCCCAGGCAATTTACCCCATTACCTATTAAATTTCTTCTTCAATTTGTTAATTTATTTTCATATGTAAAACTTTGTAAATTTGTCTCTCATACACATTTCTCATAAATCTCACTTCTTAGGCATCTCTGGTTTATTACAAAGAAGCAATGGAGGATGAAAATTACTTGACAAATATCCCTGGTTCTCAGCCTATTACTGCAGATCTGTCAAGTTAGCCAGTTCAAGGAGGGAGACTATTCGGCCAGTCCTGTTTTTGAACTTAATCCCAAATCAGTATTTTATTTGTAGTTCCTAATACTACCAACTGAAATTAGCACTTCAGGTTCCATAATGCATAAGTTAAGGTTGTCAGAAATCCATGAGTGGCTCATAATTTCACTCCTGGAACTGACTAACTTGGCAGCTCTCTAGCTCAGTGTTTCTTGACTTTAAGCTAAGAAACCCCTAGCTCGAAAATTTTTCAATCCCAGAGCAGCAGAAATTTTGAAATGGACCTTTTATTGTTAAATAGTAACTAACTAAGCAACATACTTAACAAATGCAGGTCACTAGAACTGGCGTACAGACCAAAGCATACTTTGCATGATCTCTTATATTTCAGTTTCATATAAACAGGCCTCTTGACAGGTGGTGTGTCATTCTTATAAACTGAGTGAAAATGAATAACAGACAGGGTCTATTTATAAGAACAAAAGAAAGGGAAGATTCTACACAAACGTTGCCATTAGTGACCAGTGCAGTTTCAAATTTTTCTCTGGGAAAATGAAATCCGATTGGTCACTATGAGCAATCTCTCTCACACACATCCCACCTGACCACCACAGTCCAGCAGCAACTCCACCCCCGCTAGTAGCAGCTCATTGTGTGCTTTTAACTTCCCCACACAGTTGCTGGTAGCATTAGTTTAGTGATTCCATCAGGCAGCCTCTGGGCCTTAGCTAGGCCAGGCTCGCCTCCGATGATGCAACTTCCTCTTTCGTTGGAGGCGGACCCAGCCTAGATAAGGCCCACAGGCTGCCCAATGGAATCACTAAACTATTGCTACTGGCAGCTGTGTGGGGAAGTTCAAAGCACACAGTGAGCTGTCGCTGCTAGTCCAGGGGGCTCGGAAGAGACTATGGCAGTGATAAAAGGAGGGCGGGAAATATGTGACAGCAGAAGGACAACGGGAGACACCAGAGTCCACATACCCTCCTCCCCCCCAACCAAACAATGGTACGCATACCGCGTTATGAATCTCTGCTCTAGCTTTGAGTGTTAATCCACTGCATTCAAAGCATGAGCTTGCCTAGTCCCCATGCTTCGTCAAAAAAGGCTTACAGGGACATATATATACACTAGTCAGTGAAGTAACTATAGTAACTAAATAGGAAACTGACTGTAGTAATGAATACCAGTGGTGAGAGAGCAAATGCCGTCTGAAAAATGCTCAGAAAAAGTGAAACTCTGAAGGGGGGTGGATACCTCCCCTTGGTAAAAGAGTTTACCATCCAATCATTGCATTTACTTTATGAAACATCACTCTCAAACCGTTGGTAAAAACTTCAATTTGTGTAAAGAATTTTTTCTTAATCGACAAAAAATTGTTCAAAAGTTGTCATACATAGAAAATCTCTTGCTAGGAAATCTCTTGCTTAATATCAGAGAACCATGCACTTATCTGTGCAGACTTTAAAGACTGTAGGTGTAAGGGCTCTGGGGTCTCAACGTGGCCCCGTTTCGATAAACTGCTTCAGGAGACCCAATACAATACTGCACACTGGTATAAATGATATCTTCCCAAGAGATGATCTGAAAAATACAACAAAAATTATATCAGCCACAGCGCAGAAACTTTTATGTGATGCGCTGAGGGTAAACTATACTACTTCTCGGCAGCCTAGGAGCAAGGAAGAAGCACTAAAAAACTTACGTACCGTTTGTCAAAACTGAAAATTCCAAACGACGGAGACCGCTCACATCCTCACCAATTTTATACTACAGTGAGGAGGAGGGGTGATCTCCGACGGAACGTGATGACGTCAGAAAAATGATGACGTCAAAGGTTAATGTCTGAAATGAAACACTGTCATTGTAAATAAAGAACTGTTGAAAAAACTGTTGACAAAATAGGGAAAAAACACACATGGAAGAAACACTCCAATTCACAGGAACGCCACCCACTCGATCTCATTATTTAGTCCACTGGGGTGGAGCGTATTGAGCTCGAAGATCCACTTCTGTTCCTTACGCCAGAGGAGGTTGGGTATATCACCCCCTCTGGTAGTGATGACTGTATCAAGTACTGAAAATCTCAAACTGGAAATATCATGTCGATGTTGTGTCCAATGTTGTACAAGGGGAGCTTCTTGTATGCCGGAGTTTATCCTGCTAATATGCTCACCTATCCTGGTCTTAACACTGCGCACTGTACAGCCCACATATCTTAATCCACAGGGACATTGTATTATATACACAACTTGTTTTGTGTTGCAATCTGAAGCTGTATGTCTGAATTTTCTTTTAGTGACCAAATTCATGTACTGTAAGGGAACACTGTACTGGCACATTTTACAGTGCCCGCATGGATGATGCCCACTCGTGTCAATGGAAGTGTCCTGAGAAGGGTGTTTAAACTGGGAATGAACCAGCTTTTGCTTTAAATTTTGGTTTCTTGAGAATGCAAATCGAGGGGGTTCCTGAAACTCTGGATGGTATTGCATAACGTACCAATGCTGTTTGATAGTACGTTTGATATGAAATGCCAGTTGTGAGTAAGGTAAAACATATACTAAAGAGTGATCATCGCTTTTGGGTTGTGATTCTAACAATAAAGAACGGTTAGCATACAAACCACTCTTGTATGCTTTCTTAATCACAGAGATGGGATAACCCTTTTCTTCAAACCTGGCTTTCATGGCTTCTGCTTTTACAATGTAATCCTGTGTGGAAGTACACAGTCTACGGAGCCTCAAGAATTGACCTGCTGGGATATTATCCCTTAAATGCTTCGGATGAAAACTCTCATATTGAAGAAGATTGTTACGATCGGTAGGCTTTCGGTAAATGCTTGTTTGAAAACTCCCATTGCTCAACTGAATATTAATGTCCAGAAAAGGTACTTGATGATAATCTTTATATAAGGTGAACTGTAAATTAACGTCACAGCTATTCAACCATCCTAAAAATTGATCCAATTCTTCTGCTGTGCCTGTCCATATACCAAGGATATCATCTATATACCGTTTCCAAAATGTCAGATGTTGCCAATAAATTGAGGGATACAAAAAAATTTTTTCAAATCTGGATACATAGAGGCAGGCGATAGATGGAGCCATTTTGGCTCCCATGGCGGTTCCTTTAATCTGTTTGTAAAACACTTCACCAAATTGAAAATAATTCATGCCCAAAGCGATTGAAGCCAGGTCCATCAAAAATTTAATTTTAATATCCGGGATGTCCAGCATCTGCAATTCATCCTTAATGATGTCAATGGCATCATGTTGTGGTATATTTGTATATAGGGCTGTAATGTCTAAAGTAAACAGTATAGCACCTTGTGTGATGTTAGTGAACGTTGCCAAAAACTTAATCATGCTGGCTGAATCCAGGACATATGAAGGTGCATAGACAAACCCCTTGGTGTAATCCAATTCATTACGCCGTGATGAATTGGATTACACCAAGGGGTTTGTCTATGCGTGGATGGACAAATCCCGGTCTGCCAAGCGTGGCACTCGCCCCACTTACACGCATACGTCATCAGATTCATCTGAAGATGATAAAAGACAGAAAACTCCAACAGCAGGACCTATTGTCCATTTTCAAGGGGGATCAAAACCCAACATAAAAAGATCCACCAGAGCAAAGCAAACGAGAAACCCTCCCTAATTTCTAACATTTTCAATTTATCCCATAGGAATCTCACCACCATGGAAATATCTCTGTTAGACAAGGGGCTTTCCTTTGTGCCTTCACATTTTTATCAGCCTTTTGACATTAGAATTGCCTTATTCAAATTTATTAGGAAGTGTAAACTTAAACACTTTTTTCACAACAAAGAGGTAGATAGCGGTGACGATATCACGGATGATTCAGATTCTTCTGTACAAGTAAAATTACCAATGAAATCTACGTGGTGCCCTCCTGGTACTGTAGATCCACACATACAGACTTTTGAGAATCTTGTACTGAAAGATATAGATAAATTAGAACATCAGCAGTCTCCTCTTCGGTCTAACCTGTCGCGCTCACAGCAAATGGCTTTGAATACTTTAGCTGCTGATAGTGATATTGTTATTAGACCTGCTGATAAAGGGGGAGGCATTGTCATTTTAGATACTGTACAATATGAGGCAGAGGCCCACCGTCAATTATCTGACAGCACATATTATGAGGTGCTCCATCAAGATCCAGTAAGAGATATTCAGGACGTCATTTCAAGTATTCTGGTGCAAGGGTTAGAGAAGGGAGTCATAACTGAGAGGGAGTATAAGTTTCTATATTGTAAGTATCCTAAGACCCCAGTTATTTATTTTGTTCCAAAAATTCACAAATCACTTATCAACCCCCCAGGTAGACCAATAGTCTCAGGTATAGGGTCAATTTTGGAACCCTTATCAGCTATGTTGGACTCCTATCTCAAAGATAGGGTCCCCCTTGCACCTTCATATGTCCTGGATTCAGCCAGCATGATTAAGTTTTTGGCAACGTTCACCAACATCACACAAGGTGCTATACTGTTTACTTTAGACATTACAGCCCTATATACAAATATACCACAACATGATGCCATTGACATCATTAAGGATGAATTGCAGATGCTGGACATCCCGGATATTAAAATTAAATTTTTGATGGACCTGGCTTCAATCGCTTTGGGCATGAATTATTTTCAATTTGGTGAAGTGTTTTACAAACAGATTAAAGGAACCGCCATGGGAGCCAAAATGGCTCCATCTATCGCCTGCCTCTATGTATCCAGATTTGAAAAAATTTTTTTGTATCCCTCAATTTATTGGCAACATCTGACATTTTGGAAACGGTATATAGATGATATCCTTGGTATATGGACAGGCACAGCAGAAGAATTGGATCAATTTTTAGGATGGTTGAATAGCTGTGACGTTAATTTACAGTTCACCTTATATAAAGATTATCATCAAGTACCTTTTCTGGACATTAATATTCAGTTGAGCAATGGGAGTTTTCAAACAAGCATTTACCGAAAGCCTACCGATCGTAACAATCTTCTTCAATATGAGAGTTTTCATCCGAAGCATTTAAGGGATAATATCCCAGCAGGTCAATTCTTGAGGCTCCGTAGACTGTGTACTTCCACACAGGATTACATTGTAAAAGCAGAAGCCATGAAAGCCAGGTTTGAAGAAAAGGGTTATCCCATCTCTGTGATTAAGAAAGCATACAAGAGGGGTTTGTATGCTAACCGTTCTTTATTGTTAGAATCACAACCCAAAAGCGATGATCACTCTTTAGTATGTGTTTTACCTTACTCACAACTGGCATTTCATATCAAACGTACTATCAAACAGCATTGGTACGTTATGCAATACCATCCAGAGTTTCAGGAACCCCCTCGATTTGCATTCTCAAGAAACCAAAATTTAAAGCAAAAGCTGGTTCATTCCCAGTTTAAACACCCTTCTCAGGACACTTCCATTGACACGAGTGGGCATCATCCATGCGGGCACTGTAAAATGTGCCAGTACAGTGTTCCCTTACAGTACATGAATTTGGTCACTAAAAGAAAATTCAGACATACAGCTTCAGATTGCAACACAAAACAAGTTGTGTATATAATACAATGTCCCTGTGGATTAAGATATGTGGGCTGTACAGTGCGCAGTGTTAAGACCAGGATAGGTGAGCATATTAGCAGGATAAACTCCGGCATACAAGAAGCTCCCCTTGTACAACATTGGACACAACATCGACATGATATTTCCAGTTTGAGATTTTCAGTACTTGATACAGTCATCACTACCAGAGGGGGTGATATACCCAACCTCCTCTGGCGTAAGGAACAGAAGTGGATCTTCGAGCTCAATACGCTCCACCCCAGTGGACTAAATAATGAGATCGAGTGGGTGGCGTTCCTGTGAATTGGAGTGTTTCTTCCATGTGTGTTTTTTCCCTATTTTGTCAACAGTTTTTTCAACAGTTCTTTATTTACAATGACAGTGTTTCATTTCAGACATTAACCTTTGACGTCATCATTTTTCTGACGTCATCACGTTCCGTCGGAGATCACCCCTCCTCCTCACTGTAGTATAAAATTGGTGAGGATGTGAGCGGTCTCCGTCGTTTGGAATTTTCAGTTTTGACAAACGGTACGTAAGTTTTTTAGTGCTTCTTCCTTGCTCCTAGGCTGCCGAGAAGTAGTATAGTTTACCCTCAGCGCATCACATAAAAGTTTCTGCGCTGTGGCTGATATAATTTTTGTTGTATTTTTCAGATCATCTCTTGGGAAGATATCATTTATACCAGTGTGCAGTATTGTATTGGGTCTCCTGAAGCAGTTTATCGAAACGGGGCCACGTTGAGACCCCAGAGCCCTTACACCTACAGTCTTTAAAGTCTGCACAGATAAGTGCATGGTTCTCTGATATTAAGCAAGAGATTTCCTAGCAAGAGATTTTCTATGTATGACAACTTTTGAACAATTTTTTGTCGATTAAGAAAAAATTCTTTACACAAATTGAAGTTTTTACCAACGGTTTGAGAGTGATGTTTCATAAAGTAAATGCAATGATTGGATGGTAAACTCTTTTACCAAGGGGAGGTATCCACCCCCCTTCAGAGTTTCACTTTTTCTGAGCATTTTTCAGACGGCATTTGCTCTCTCACCACTGGTATTCATTACTACAGTCAGTTTCCTATTTAGTCCCCATGCTTAGCATTATCAGATTTTTGTCCAGAGAAATCCAGACACATGGCTCTGCCGCATTCCGCCTCCAGCTGAATCCTCACAAATCAGAGTTCTAGGCAGGTTACAAGTAGCATATTGCTACATAAAATTATAAACAGAATCATACATGCTACATAGAGCTATACATGTTACATAAAATTATACCTGTAACGTAAGATAATGCATCTAAAACAGTAATTGTTAATCCAGCCCTGGTGACGCCCCAAGAAACAATAGCAGAAAATATCCGCCTGGAGGTTACAGGACTGGGCACAGTAGAGGGTACAGGTGCGAGGAAGAGTGGTAAAAAGGAGAAGGGATCAAGGGAAGTGGTAGGGGCTGGAAAGGAGAGTGCAAAAAGAGTATGGAATTTCCCCTCCCCTACCACACTGCACACAATCTGGCCCCCTTACTGAACTGTACTGTCTTCAGATCAAGCCTCATATGTTCAACTTCAATCCCCTCCTCTAAGCTCATCTGCTAAATAAAACCTCTAGCAAACTGAAGTTCAACCTTGGCATATCTGGAGATGCTGAAAACCTACTCCTCCCCCTCCCTCCTCTCCAGAGAGGGCAGTATGTGCACTACCAAAATATCTTGCGGGCAATTTCTTGGAAATGGCAAGCCTGTGCACTTTTAGCGTGGCCTCATTTCCTGTGTAATGAGACCTTTTTTTTTTTTTTTCTTTGGCTGAGAGAGAGAGAGAAAGAGAGAGTCAGGCCTTTAGAAGAGGCAAAAGCCTTGCTTATTAACACCACCGGATTTGAACTAATTACAAAGCTAATTCCACTTATAAAAACAAAACTCATGATTAAAAAGGCAGCACACCTTTCTTAAAGCCAGGCTATTCAAATGAAAACTGCTTTTGTCAAGTTATTGGAATCCATTTCAGTAAGAAAAATCTCTCCCCTCTAAGAACTGTTAGAACCTATGAAATGCTTGTCATAAGAATATTCTCTCCCCTCTAAGAACTGTTAGAACTGTTTGTACCTATGAAATGCTTGTCGTAAGAATATTCTCTCCCCTCTGTTAGAACTGTTTGTACCTATGAAATGCTTGTCGTAAGAATATCCTGTCTCTTGAAAGAACGAACAGGGTCTTCTGCCTGAAACCCATTATTACTGTAAGCACATTCCATTTGTAGGAATTCCTGTTTCAAGAACAGTCCGCATTCTATGTGTCAATGCACCAAGACCATTCCAATGAAAGAAAACATTTTCAAAAGCGCAATAAGAATCAAGAAATGGATTTCGCTTGACAAACAATACTATATTAGGAGTGCCAACTGCAGAACCAAACCGGCTCCTTTTCAAAAGTAACTAGGATCTGATTCTACCAGTGTGCCAGGGGCTATAAATCTGGCACAGCAGGAAAGACACCAAGACAAAAACAATTAAATGTATCAATGAAAGCTTTCTTCAGCTTGAATATTCTCTTCTCTGCCTCCTCCCACATATATAGATGCCTCTAAATCAAATTGAAAACAATCATGGGGAATCTTTTCTTTAATGGCTCAGTAGATTCATGAAGTATATTTTCTTTTAAAATTTCATCACTAATGGAAATAGCCCCGTTTAAACAAAGTTAGAGAGATCAGAATTTCTAATCTCTCTTTATGACTATGAGCACAGCAGTTGCTCTGACCCTCAGTGGCATCCTCCTCAGGCATTTCAAGCAGAATTTAGGATAATGTAGTGCAGTATCTGTGTTAGTCCATGTCAAAGTTAATAAATAACAATAAAATTAAAAATGGGGAAAAAACCCCACAAACCCTCCTTTACCAACACGTAAGCATGGGTTTTAGCACCGGCAGCAGCGGTAACTGCTCCAATACTCATAGAATTCCTATGAGCGTCAGGGCAGTTATTGCTGCTGCCAGCGCTAAAACCCGTGCTACACATTGGTAAAGAAGGGGGGTAAAGTAATGTATAAAGTTTAATAAATTAAAATAAAAGTAGAATTATGACATGAATAGCCAAAAATAGAAGCTTTAAGAAAACAGGAATACAGTATATGATCTTGTCTAGTCTGAATTCTTATGCCCCACTGAATCCTGAACTATCCAAAGCAGGTAACAAATGAGAAACCACAGTCAACAATATGGGGAAGTTTAATACATAGAAACACCAGGTTAAAGTTGTTCCTATTAATGGGTCAAATTAAAAAAAAAAAAAAAAAAGTTTTAACAGTGAGGTGACATAGAATATACAGAGCAATATTCATCTGGTGCCAATCAGTGGTTTTTAAGCACTATCGCCTGTTAAATTAGACCTGCAAATTCAGTGCTGGGCCATGTCTGAACATCGGCACTGAATAGCAGGAATGACGGACATTTCTGACTGTAGGACCTTATTCAGGTCCTAGCCAATATTCATCTGAGACCCACATAAGAATCTGTCAGAACCACATAACAACTCCCCCCACCAAGGGCATGTACCCCTTATCCCAAGAGAATGTGTTTCTTCATGACCTCCCACAAAAACAGACCCGTATCCAGACTCCCCTGGCATGGCTCCTCCTCCACCACCCCTCTACTTACCTGTAGGTCTCCTGAACCTACCTTAATGAGCAAAAGAAGCTACCGAGGCTCACTCCTGCCCAGCCTACTCCTTAGACCTCCAGGGATAGTATGGTAGGCAAAGGGGCCTACAGGAAGGTAAGTGGGGAGAGAGGGGAGACCAGAAGAGGAATCAGGCTGCTGCCTACTAGTTATGGGTGTCAGCCAATGAGTGCCAATACCTGCACACATAATTGACCAAAGCTAGAACAGGCTTTCGAGTAGCTCTATCTAGTAACTTAGCTATGCAGGCACTGGGACTGATCAGCAGCAGGACCTGCATACCTCCTGGCTCCTTCACCCTGAAACTCCCCTCCACCTCCTGAATTTGCTCTGTATAGTCTCAGAGGATATTATATGGCACTACCCAGTTAAATGCCGCTGAATATCAGCAGCTGATCTGCTGAATACGATTAACTACGCAGGAGCCTCTCCTCCCAAGTTAAATCACTTTGAATATTGGCCCTGTTATAAAACAAGTCTATACTTTACTAGTAGTGTTCCACTCAAAATATGCAGTATAAGAAACAGATCTTTCAAATAATTTTTCATTGCATACTCTATGCATTCAGAAAATGTACAGTTAACTGGTCATTGGATCATGAATCATTTATTGACCTAAGGGCCGCCGCGGGAGCAGACTGCCGGGCACGATGGACCACTGGTCTGACCCAGCAGTGGCAATTCTTATGTTCTTATGATCCCCCCACAACATAAAGCAATTTACAAATCTGAGACTGAAATAGAAGCCAATGGTGTGGGTCCTATATTAATTTCCTAGACTGAAAAACAAATTTAGCCACTGTTTTACAATAACTGTATTGTTTTATCTAGATTTCATCAGTATTCCCAGTACAAAGCATTATAATAGTCCAACGGACTCACAATAAATGCCTTCACTAACAAAATTGATCCACAAAAATATATAGATCTCTCTCAGATGATGCACTTTGAAAGAGACTTACCATCTCCCCTCCCCCCCTCTTTTTTTTTTTTTTTACTAAGCCACAGTAGAAGTTTCTACAACAGCCCAGAGCGCTAAATACTCTGATGCTCACAGAATTCCTATGAGCATTGGAGCAGCATTGGAGCAAATGTGCGTGTCTGGCCTACAAGATCCTACATGGCATCCTTCCTGCCGTTATCCCTCTATCCTGGAACTCCCCAACCCCTACTTCCTCCAGATCCTCCCAAATTTTTAAACTATCCTTCCCTTCCATAAAAGGTATTTCCCATGCAGGCAAACTTGGGTCATCCCTCCCCTTTAGAATCACTGAGATCTGGAATAACCTCACCTCCCCTCTCTGAACCTCAAGCTCCCTCCAACTCTTCCGCAAACACCTAAAAACCTGGCTATTCTCAAAACTGTAACACTTCCCCCCTCTTAGGCCTCTCACCTTCCCCTTTACACCTAACTCTTTAATCTCTCCACTGTAGTTCCTCTCTCATCCTTCTTCCTGTAAACCATGCCGAGCTCCGCATTCGTGGAGATGGTGCGGTATATAAACCCAAGGTTTAGTTTAGTTTAGTTTAGTTTAGCATTTAGCGTTCTGGGCTGCATTGAGCTTTAACATAACAAATAATAAAAGAAGCAACATGAAATCAGAGATCAAGGATTTAAGCACAGTAGAGCATCGGATTATTCGTATTTGAATTTAAATCACTATTTGGCCAAATACAAATAATGAATGTATTCGGGACATTATTTGGGACCATTTGAATATGAATATTTGGAACAGCCCTAGTCTATACTGCATGGACATCTACAGTAAATCCCCATTTTATAAAAGCCTAAAATTACAGTATGCCCATATGGCAAGGATGTTTGGTATGGGCATGTTCTAGGCAGAACTAGGGGGGAGGCTAAAATCTGGATAGTTATCCATTTCCCTTCTGAAAAGAGGATTGAACATGTGCAAAAAGATGGATACTGGCATTTAGACCTGCTACCTTCAAATGCCTAAGTGTCCGAAAAGTGTTCTGATATTGGAGGGATTAAGGAAGTTATCCCCCCTCCCAAGTAAAACTGCCAAGGAATATTGGGCTTTGTGACACAAGAAGACCCCTTCCGGGAACCACACATATGCCTGATCCCACTCCTAGGTTTGCCATATCATTGGTGATCTTTATTATTATTATAGCTTTATTTATATCCCATCATACCTTTTCAGTTCCAGACGGTATACAGTACTGCAGTGAATGAAGTGGTTACAAGGTATACAAGCAGGGGTGTCCAACCTTTTGGCTTCCCTGGGCCACACTGGCCGAAAAAAAATTTTTCTGGGACCGCATAAACGCGCAAACGCTGCAGCAAGACAGAAGAGGGAGCCGGCAAGACGGTAAACACCCAGAGGCAGCAGAAGAAAACACTGCATCGCCCTCGACCGGGGCCACACAAAATACTTCACGGGACTGCAAGCGGCCTTTGGGCCGCAGGTTGGACACCCCCGGTATACAGTATCGCTCTTCCGGAGTCTGTTATAGGGGAAGACACCCTCCAGGGATTCAAGACAAAGTTGGACAAGTTCCTGCTAAACTGGAATGTACACAGGTGAGGCTGGACTCATTTAGAGCACTGGCCTTTGACCTAGGGGCCGCCACATGAGCGGACTGCTGGGCACGATGGACCACTGGTCTGACCCAGCAGCAGCAATTCTTGTGTTCTTATGTTTCCTCGAGACAGCTAAGGCGAAACATAGTTCTACATCGGAATTTGATCCCCCTTGCCATGTTGATACAAAAGACGAGTATTGACTTTAAACAACTACATAATTAATTTAGTAAATAAAAAATAAGATAAAATAAAGACCAATGACGATCTGGGTGCCACAGGTCTCTGTGTAAATACATGACTACACACAGCGGTACCGCCGAGGTCTTTGAAGAAATTCATTGAAGAAATGTATCTAAGGTATTAATTGTGATGAACTTTCTCGGTCGATACTTACTATACCTATAGAAAAACAGATTTCTAGTGCTAGCTGAAAGAGATAAGCTCAGGCATTCATTTTGGTCAATTAATTGTTTCTTTAAAAAAAAAAATGTTATAGTCAAGATGTGCAAACAGTGTAAAAGGAGGGCTACCTGTCTTTTTTAATGACTTCTTCTTCCCATTTACCCAACAAGCACAGGTGGGGAATAAGCACTAAATGCATATAATAGCTTAAATTTCCTCCTGTACTGCCTTCCAAAAGACTGAACTACAAGACATCTCCACCCAGCGGTGAACCGACAGTAATCTGGGCCCCCCACCCATAAAAGGGTCAAAGGCCCCTAATTACCTATCAAAAATAAACTAGACACAAGCTAGAGGAGAATGGGCCCTTAGGCATTACCCTATTGTCCTAATGGTCTGTCCACCCCTGTCTTCATCACCAATGCACGTAGCCACCAGGCACCCCACATCCCCTCCAGCCCCTGGATCAGGCTCACTGAACTTAAAAAAAAAAAAACCCACTATGAGACATCTGTATGTCCAGTGGAGAAATCTGTCCATGAGTCCTGGCTCTTATTATTAGAGTTACCATATTTGTTAAGCCAAAAAAAAGGGACACCACCCACAGAGCCCTCCCCCACCCATGCCTTCCACTAGCTTGGCGCCTACCTCTCCCCCAGCACAGACTCTCTGTCTCTTTTCAGCTCCCCAACAAGGCCACCCCGGAGTTGGGGATGGCTGAGTCTCCCCTGTCCCCACATACCTCCTGCAGCGGTGCAATTTCAAAATTTCAGGCAGCGTTAGCAACATGATCCTACTGCCATCGGCCTGCCATGAAAGCCTTCACTCTGCAGCAATTCCTGTTCCTGCATAGACAGGACACTGCGGAGCAAAGGCTTTCAAGGCAGGCCAACGGCAGCAGATCATGTTGCTATTGAAATTGCACCGCTGGAGGTAATGGGGACAGGGGAGACTCGGAGAGCCATACCAGAGTCTGGAGTAGGGGCTGGACTGGAGCGAGTCCAAAACCCGAACAAACTCCCTCCTGTTCAGGAAACCATCTGAACACCTGGACAGTCCTCTAAAAGGAGGCCATGTCTGGGTAAATCACGATATTTGGTAACCCTACCTGTTAGGTTCCATCGACTCGTTATGATATCATCTAGTTTTCATGGCAGAATACAGAAGTAGACTGCTGGGCCTTTCTTCTGAGCAGTATAAATTCAATGTTTTCACATCAAATGTGATCCTCCGTCTCCAACACTGCCCATCTGCTGCTGCATAAATGGGTGGTACATCGTTAGTCTGACATCTCCACTGAAACCCATCTGCCTTGGGAGGCTCTACTGGTAGTGAAACTACCGACGGCATAGCTTTCAGTTTCACAGATGCACGCAAGCCCCAGTGGCACGACAAGCCCATGTACCATGACTGGAGGTAACCCTACTTATTACATAATAAAATCTTTGAGACTTAGCCCCACGTGCACTGCCAATCTATCTCATCTAACTCAAAGTGTCAAGTCCTAGCATCTGTCTCCAACTCCATCCTTCTCCTCCCCCAACACTCAGAGTACACTATAAAAGCTTTTTTTTTTTTTTTTAAATTCTTTATTCATTTTTAAGACTACAATTGTGTACAATAAATGATACATTTACATAGAATATTAAAATTAAAGCACAATAAACTTACAAGAAATAATAACAATTATTTCCCCCCACCCATTCCACCATTTACTCAATAAATAAATAAATACCTATGAACAACCTCACCTTACCTCCTAATCAGTTCCAATACGTACCCCCCTCCCCCCTCCCTGGATGTGCATGTTTTTTCCATCTAGAAAGGTCAATCCTTACAGTATTTAGTTAATGGTTCCCAAACATCCATAAATTTTTTGTAACTTTTCTGCTGAATGTCCATGAACCGTTCCATTTTAAAGACATAACATAGGGACTCCCACCAGAATGAATAATTTAGTCTGTCCCAATTTTTCCAGTTTTTTAAAAATGAGCTGTATGCCAACCCCCGTCATTATAAAAAGAAGTTTATTATTTCTTACAGATATTTGACTCTTTGCCCTCATTAATGTACCAAATAAAATGGTATCATATGATAATGCCACTGGATTCTCTAATATATTAACTTGATCCCAAATAGATCTCCAGAATTTCAGTATCAAGGGACAATAGTATATTAAATGATCCAAAGTCCCAGCTTCGAGATGACAGTGCATCTATTAGATTTGGAACTATCTACTTTGTGTAAACAAACTGGGGTCCAAAAAACTCTATGCAATTAAAAAAAACATGTTTGTCTCAGACGCCAACACCATACATTTCAACCTCCAATTCCAAATTTATGGCCATTGAGATGGAGTAATTGGTAATTAACTTTGTGACTCACCCTGCATGTGAATATTTTTCCACATTGTTCCTACTAGACCTCAAGATGTTTCTCAGGTCTACCTCCCCTTATTATCACCTTCCTAAACTGTAAATATATTTCATATGGATGTTGCAAGCAGTCCTGAGCCCTTCAAAGAAGTTGAGATCTTTTTCCATCTGTCCTAGAACCGGAGAAGTGGATGTCTGCAGAGAAAGTACATTTTGAGAGCTTTACACTCCTCGTCAAAAAGACAATAGGAGAAAGATCATTGTCCACCAACAGTGCATCTTTCATTGCCCATTTCCATACCCTAATGGTATGTGAAATAAAGACATTATCCTACTTATATCCTAATTATCCTACTTATCCTACTTATATTATGTGAGTTGGGGTCATAATGGAGAATCAAGCTCAAAACACCCTTTCAGGTCCATCAACCTCAAGGCTAAGCAGATCAGGGGAAAAAAAATAATGAGTCCTCTCACAGTCCTTTGGGAATTGGAGAGTCATCAAGTTAACTTGTGACATTTTATTACAGAGAAAGGACATACGAGGCTCCAGGGAAAATGCAAGATTGCCCTTGGCACATTGCATGGGAGATAATTAAAAAGATGGGAAAGACCTGCCTTGGCACCATAAATCTTTCTGAACATTCATCAATGCCCTTTTAGATGACAGATCATAC
This sequence comes from Geotrypetes seraphini, assembly GCF_902459505.1. Classification (NCBI taxonomy): domain Eukaryota; kingdom Metazoa; phylum Chordata; class Amphibia; order Gymnophiona; family Dermophiidae; genus Geotrypetes; species Geotrypetes seraphini. Next base: position 232,284,414 of record NC_047085.1, read on the forward strand.
AGTTCTGTGCAAGGTACATTAAGTTCCCCTGATGCAGGCACATGCCAAAACACAGCTGTGTCAAGTTATATCAATTAAAGGTCTGATGTTCTGTTATTTTGTTTAGGTTTTTTTTTACTGTCAAATCTGTTTTTTATTGATAGACAAAACATACATAACAAATGTGTAGAAAGGAATCCGAATCAATACAAGCAACAATGCTACATAGTATGCATGGCCTGTCCACCTTATAACAACATTGCAACCCCCATACCCCCCCCCCCCCAAAAACAATCCTTATGAAACACCCTTAGAATCCTACAATCCCATAACCAAATAAACAGTACCAGAAACAACCCTGGATATTCAGGAGCTTACTCATAGAAAAACTGAAAACTCAGAAAAAACAACTGGTGGCCCATCTCTTATGGCCTACCCAGCTAAAGAAATACAGGACAGGAATCCCAGACCCCCTGATCCCCCCCCCCCAACCTCACTACCTCACTCACTTATTTAGGTTTTTTTAACAATCCATTCCAGGCTATTAACCCATATTCCTATAGGGCTACAAACAAAACCATTCATGCTAGCCTCTCCACAACTAGAGAGAGGATCAATCTAGGGAATAATTAAAAGTCTCCAGGTATTAACAGACTGTCAGATGTTTGTTAATTAAAAGTCCAACACACACAAGCCTATATGAGACAAAATTAAAAAATCAAACACAACCACACTCTCAAAATGTTTGCAGCACAGTAAGCACACACACCACGTAAATGCTAAAGAGTGTTCCACAAATAGTTTCCCAAGAGTCTACATAGAAACAAAATAGGGATTAGCAAGCATTAACTAAATGGCTTAATATTGTGAAAATTATCACGAGGTAGGAAAAAGCCTCATATCCCCTCCTCCAACCCAACAATATTTTAGAATTGTAGATAAATAGGAGGCTTTGTAGGGGTTGATATAATCACTGGCATAAAAAACCTCCTCTATAATCTTTCACTATATAAAAGCCTTATGCAATGCAGTAGAATCCCTAAGTTGTTTAAACAACATTGAGAGACTACAATGATTAAGCAGCTAATGCTTCATCAGAGCAATACTGATTGTGTCTGAAAGAGATGTACCACCCTGAGAGGTGGTCATCAGCCCCGAGGGGGAATGCACAGTAGAGTCCAACTCGAGGACAAGGGTGTGCCTGGAAGGTTTCGCGGTCGGAGACTTGCCCCACAGGGGCAGAGAAGACCGCAGCTTTTTAGAAGGGACAAACCTCGGCAAAGGAGCGGGCTCCTGTCATGGGTCCCCAGAGAGTCACAGGCCCCGATTCCAGAGACGAAGAATCGCTCGAGGGAACCCTGCGAGTCTTGCGGGCACGGCCCCGAGACACAAGAGAAGGACGCTCAGGCTGGTCAGACCGGGGCTGTCGAGACCGAGGTCAGAGACGTTGAGGTCGGGACCAGTTGGCTCACCACCGAGGAAAGCTGTGAAGTAAGGATAGCCTTAAGCATGTCCTCGAACATAGGCACCGAGACCAAAGGATGTTGGGTCACAGGTGCAGCAGTGCGCTCCTTCGGGGGCGACCTTGAGGAAGAGTATTCCCTACGTGAGGAGGCACACTTAGAATGAAATCTCGAAGATGCTGACGAGGCGGCACTCGCATGAGATTCAGAAGTAGGCTTCTTTGCCGGCACACCTGAGGAGGAAAGAGGAGACTTACCCGAGGCCAGAGTAGCAGGAGTGGCTGAGGCCGGAGCCTCGGAGGACGAGGGGGACTTCGAGGCCGAGGAGTTCGAGGCCGAGGCACCCAACACTGGTGCCGAGGCCGAGCTCGAGGCCTGTCCCTCAGAATCCATCGGCCAAAAAGTTGAAGAATCTTGGCCACCCTCTGATGAAGAGACCGCGGTTGCAGAGTCGCACAACGCGGACATGACTCAGCGCGGTGCTCCACACCCAGGCACTCCACACACCAATGATGGGGATCGGTGAAGGAGATAACCCGATTGCACTTAGTGCAGTTCTTGAACCCGGTGCGAGGCTGGGACATAAGAAAAAAGATGGCCGCAGCCCTGCGAGGCCAGGAGGCCAGAGCAAGTCTGGAGACCCCGTCAAAAAGACAAGAAAGAAAAGAAGAATTAACAAAGACGCGAGCACAGTGACTCAAAACAAAAATAACAAAGAATGCCGCGGTGCAAGAGGGACAACGAGATCGCGCGCATCAAGGGAGCAGTGCTTCTGGCTCCGCGGAAAACATAGAACTGAGGCCACGCTGAGTAGACACATGCCCTAGGTTGGACAGGAGGGGCACATGCGCATGCATGGGCCAATCACAAGCTTGAAGGTCTTCAAGCAAGGCTGCTTGCGAAAACGTCCGCTAGGGGGCTCCGTCGGTGACGTCACCCACATGTAGAGAATATGCTGCCTGCTTGTCCTGGGATAACAAAGGAGCTTCCATAACGTTCAGCAACTAATATGTAGGGCACAGCTCAAGAACTCTGGATCTTTAACGCAGATTTGGTCAGAAGCATACTCAAGACACTTTATATTTACATCTGAGATGCTCTCTGGTGCTTGAGCAAAAGGGGCTGGGGGTGATATTAGAACATAAGAATAGCCTTACTGGAGCAGACCAATGGTCCATCAAGCCCAGAAGCCCATTCTCATAGTGGCCAATCCAGGTCACTAGTACCTGGCCAAAACCCAAGGTGTATCAATATTCCATGCTACCGATACAGGGCAAGCAGTGACTTCCCCATGTCTTCCTCAATAACAGACTATGGACTTTTCCTTCAGGAACTTTTCCAAACCTTTCTTAAAACCAGCTACGCTATTTGCTCTTACTACATTCTCTGGCAACGCGTTCCAGAGCTTAACTATTCTCTGAGTGAAAAAAAATGTCCTCCTATTGGTTTTAAAAGTATTTCCCAGTAACTTCATCGAGTGTCTCCTAGTCTTTGTAATTTTTGACAGAGTGAAAAAAATCGATCCACTTGTATCTGTTCTACTCCACTCAGGATTTTGTAGACTCAAAGCATATCTCCCCTCAGCCGTCTCTTTTCCAAGCTGAAGAGCCCTAACCTTTTTAGTCTTTCCTCATACGAGGAGTTCCATCCCCTTTACCATCTTGGTCACTCTTCTTTGAGCCTTTTCTAGCGCCACTAGATCTTTCTTGAGATAAGGAGACCAGAATCGAACACAATACTCCAGATGAGGTCGCACCATGGAGCGATAAGGGGGCATTATAACATTCTTAGTCTTGTTAACCATCCCTTTATTAATAATTCCTAGCATCCTATTTGCTTTATTGGCTGCCACCACACATTGGGCGGAAGGTTTCATCGTATTGTCAACGATGACACCCAGATCCTTTTCTTGGGCGCTAATCTCCAAGGTGGACCTTAGTATCCGGTAACTGTGATTCAGATTATTCTTCCCAATGTGCATCACTTTGCATTTGTCCACATTAAATTTCAAAAGCCACTTGGACGCCCAGTCTTCCAATTTCCTAAGGTCTGCATGAAATTTTTCACAATCCACATGCGTTTTAACAACTTTGAATAGTTTAATGTCATCTGCAAATTTAATCACCTCACTCGTCGTTTCAATTTCAATATCATTTATAAATAAGTAAAATATCACTCCACTGTTTACTCTCCTCCATTGAGAAAAATGACCATTTAACCCTACCCTCTGTTTTCTATCTGACAACCAATTCTTAATCCACAACTGAACTTTGCCACTTATCCCATTACTCTTTAATTTTCTCAAGAGCCTCTCGTGAGGAACTTTATCAAAAGCTTTCTGAAAATCTAGATTAACTATATCAACCGGCTCACCTTTATCCACATGTTTATTCACACCTTCTAAGAAGTCAAGCAAATTTGAGAGACCCAACCTGATTAATTTGATTTTGTGTTCTCGGCTTGAAAAGGAAATGAGTCTTGGATATACTGTATAAGATTTTACATGATACTACCACAACTTCTTAGCCACTTCGGCGCATTGTTGCATAATGGAATATAGATTTACCATAAATGAAATATTGGGCATCTCTGACTGGGAAGTTATATAGCCTATAGCTCATTTGGTTTTTATGTGCTGTTGCTGAGTGTTCCTTTTTTGATGCCGCTTCTGTGTTGGAAGGGGTATGGAAGCTCAGATGACTTACCATAAGTGGTGGCCTTATTGCTGAGGGTGTATGATAGAATACAGGTGGGGAGGAACAACCTTTACATTTGGCCCTCTTTTTTGGTTAATAGTGTATTGGCAAGATATAGGGCTCCTTTTACGAAGGTGCACTAAGTGTTTTAGCGCGTGCTAGCCAAAAATCTACCGCCTGCTCAAAAGGAGGTGGTAGCGGCTAGCATACGCGACAATTTAGCGTGCGCTATTCCGCGCGTTAAGGCCCTAATGCGCCTTCGTAAAAGGAGCCCATAGAGTTGCAGAAAGCAGACAGGAAGCTTGCAGGACATATTATTGCTAAATTTTGGAAAGGAAATTCCTTCCCTTACTCCTGGTTTCTCCCAAGTAATGGAAATCGCTTTAACTAAAAAAAACCTTGTCATGCAACTGTCAATGCCTACAATAAAGTGTGAAATAAGTATTGGAAGTTTTGGGAGCGCTGTGCTCAAAGACAGGGTAGTTGTGATATAAGATGTATTATTTGTTGGGACATGATATTTTCTGTTATATTGTTTAACTTTTGACTCTCAAGTTAAATAACTTGGACGCAACCTTCATTTATTTTGTTGAACTCTGTAGCTTTTGGTTTCTGGTGTATGGTGGACAAAGGTTTCCTGTTCAGAGTGCTGATGTTTGTTCGTTATTTATTTTAAGATTTATATATAGCCCATCCTCTTGATAACACCCAGAACAGATTACATCTCCCTTATGTCTGCTTTTGTTTAAGATGTACATACATTCTCTGGATATGAATTTGAGAAGCAGGGTATACAATCTTATAGTTATACCAATTATATAACAGTATTGATCCCTGTTCTATCTTCTAGCCATCTAGAAACTGCCAGGATTCAGAAATTAAAGTTATTGAAGATTGGATGCTTGTTCATATGTTGGAACTGAATACGGAGAAAACAAAATTTCTGGTTATTTACTGATAATTCTTCCGACACCAAAATTTCAAATATTACAGTAAATCAAATAGTGTACCAATTGTCCGCCTCTGTAAAAATTCTGAATGCCAATTTCTCTTTATCACAGGTGAACTTTGTAACCCAAAAGACATTTGTTCATATACGACTGCTTTGTCGCATTTGAAAATATTTTGGAGGTTGAGCAATTCCAGTTAAAGTCAGTTAGATTACAGCAGGGGTGTCAAAGTCCCCCCTCGAGGGCCGCAATCCAGTCAGGTTTTCAGGATTTCCCCAATGAATATGCATGAGATCTGTTAGCATAAAATGAAAGCACTGCATGCAAACAGATCTCATGCATATTCATTGGGTTTTCAGGATTTCCCCAATGAATATGCATGAGATCCGTTAGCACAAAATGAAAGCACTGCATGCAAATAGATCTCATGCATATTCATTGGGGAACTCCTAAAAAACCCGACTGGATTACGGCCCTCGAGGAGGGACTTTGACACCCCTGGATTACAGTAATATCATCCATCTAGGCCAGGGGTAGGCAATTCCAGTCTTTCGAGAACCACGGGCAGGTCAGATTTTCAGGATATCCACAATAAATATGCACGAGATAGATTTGCATCTCAAGGAGGCAGTGCATGCAAATCCATCTCATACATATTTCATTGTGGATATCCTGAAAACCTGACCTGCCTATGGCTCTCGAGGATCAGAATTGCCTACCCTGATCTAGGATGTTCTATTCAAGTGAAGAAAGTATTACAGACAATTCAAAATTTGGCCTTGTATTTCATGATCTCTCTAAGAAAATTCAACAGTATATTCTACAAAAAAAAAAATTGACTTCCTGTTCTGGCAAGAATTCTGTTTAATTTGCTTGTTTGCTATTTAACCCTTTATTTGGCAGATGGTGAAATGGCTCCTATTTGATCCTCTAGAAACAAAAATCTGTTTGCTTTCCTTTTCTAAGGAGCAAGAAAAAGAATTAAAGAACTACATAATCATTTTTCTTTCCAGGCCACTAAGTTGGGAAATGATATTTCTCACATACTATTAATAGTTCATGGCTACAAAGAATTTCAAAGCTAGATTAAAACATATTTTTTCAGAAGTTTCTAATACAGAAAAACTAGTATGATGCTTTGTTTTAAACATGTGTTAGGCTCTGGACAGAGAATGACATGGAGACAGAATGTATTCCCGTTCCTGCAGTTACCCATGGGAAACTACAAGTCATTCTTTAAGGAGAGAGGGAAGAATCAGAGTATACTGCTACAGCCTAGAATCAGAGTATACGTCCACTGACCCTCAAAGCCTTGTATTGAAGAATGCTGGTTTAGAAGGACTGAAGTTCAGATAGGCATTAAAGAATGTTCTGGAGCATTATTTTATTGTATTTCCTGGTTATTACCGGAATCTTCCTTTTGCTATCTACATAGAACTGCAAGGTAAATGTGGAATACAATATAGCTATGTTACATTACATAATGCTTCCACAGGAGCATAGCCTGAACCTTCTGACTGCAGAGGAAAGTCTGCAAAGTCTGGTCTTCCATGAACACAAGGGTAAACCCCATGCACAAGGAGGCAGTCCTAGAAAAAAATACAGCAAAACAAAAATACACACACAGGTCCTTGGACATTCACAAACAGTGATAGAGGATGAGCAACATCCTTGAGTGAATTTGTTACCATTAGATTTTTTTTTTTGCAGGCTGCACACTATTATGGGCCCAGAGTAAACATCATGTAACGATGCTGCCTTGTATACATGTTGGAGACTATACAGTCTTGCCCTGTGAATGTGATCTCCGAAGCACATTCATATTTTCTTTTAATTATTCTTCTCTTAACATCTCTTATCAGTCTTCTCTCTAGTAATGGACCGATGTGAGGGACCCTACAGTAGTACTGTGCACTAGTATATGGAGGGCCTGGATTTGATTGCCATGGTTGGGAATACTGCAGAGGCAGCACTCAAAGCCCCATGGAGGAAGTGGTGAAGGGAAAGTTCCAATCATCATGCAATGGTGCCACCTAGTGGCCTGATACAGGATTCTGTGGCCCCTGAATAAGAACATTCATTAATTCTAAATAGCACGTCTGTACTTCCAGATGGCAGAACATCTATTTACCTGAATAAGCTTTGCACATATTTATTCTTGTCCATATAAAAGTGCCTGAAAGCTTAGCTCACTAAGCATTTTAACACTTATCCTAAAAATTTACCCCTTCTTTTATGAAGCCCGAAAGTGCAGACTGACACGGTAAATATTCTGACACCCACAGGCATTGAATGAGCATTGGATCATTTGTCGCATGGCACTTGCTCGCATGGTTTTGTAAAAGAGGCCCTTTATTTTGATTAGGAAGTACATTTACTTCCTTGCAAAATCACAGGATAAAAGAAAAATGTTATTTACAACTTTCATTAATCAAAAATAAAATAAAAATCCAACACGTTATTACATTTTTTTAAAACGTCCCCTTTAGCAGTGAATCTTTACAATAGCCTTGACCTGTAGTAAAGTTTTTAGCACATGAATTAAGGATCATCTGAGGCACTTACCTCAGAAGACCCTGTTGGGTCACCAGAGATTTTATTTTCCAAATGGTCCCAAAATGCTCTCTCCCCATCCCCAGCACACCTTTAAATTGAGAGTCAGGAACAATGTCTACTTGTTTCCACCTCCAGAGACATCTTTCTGTGAAATGGCAACACCTGAGCAACATGTGGTACATCAAAGTGGATCACAAGAGTCTTGTCAGCCTGCGCCAGATCACATTAAAAACCTCTAGCGCAGCTTGATAAAAGGGTCCCTCAGATAGTTAAAATACATATCACTCGTCCATATCAGCACTTCCCAGTTGATGAATAAGAAGAAAGGCAATGCAGCCAAGCTAGCGGCCAACCTGCCACCAGCCCAAATGATCTCCTCTCCTCATGTCACTGAAAGCGAAAGCAAATGCATAACCATAGCATAAGCACCTGCGTCTGATATCTACATCCACTACTCCCACATATGGGAATAAGGGGACATTGAAGGGGAAGGCACCACCACCAACACACATTGTGAACCCCCAAGCTGCTAGCATCTAACTGCTGCAGCCCAAAAAATGAAGCGCATTAGGGGGTGGAAAAAAAGTAATTTTTTTTTTTGCTTTTCAATTATACATATCATCGAAAGCTTCAAGATATATAGAAAACTAGTAATAATCCAAGTGAAAAATCAAACACCATATTAGTGAGAAACAAACAAAAAAAAAAATCCTAACAAAAACTTAAATTACCCAGACCCACAAATTCAGGAAAGGATATGCATAATACCATAGAGATGAAAAAAAGTCAACAAGGGGTGTCCCAAATCACCCTCCCCAGTCATCCTTTGCAGCAACGATATAGTTCTACAGAGCTGCATTAACATCTTCCTTAGACAAACAAGGAAGCCCTCTTTTACTAAGGTGCGCTAAGTGTTTTAGCTCACGCTAAATCAACGCGTGCACTAACCGCTAGCACACCTTAGTAAAAGAGCTATGTAAAAAAGCTATGTAAGCATATGTGTGCTTATGCAGCTTAAAATGCCTTACTGTGGGGCGCACTCAGGTGTCCCACAGTAAATTTTGGCATCTGCATACATTTCCCACATGCTAATAAACCCTCAGAATCCATTTTTTTTTTTTTAGCACTTTGGGTGGATCTGGGGTGGAGAGCAGGCATATACAGCACTAATTGGTTAGCGCAGCTATACCATGCACAATAACCAATTATCACATGTTAGTATATGAGCTTTAAGGCACGGATTCTCTATAGGGCGCCGATATCAGCAGCTGCCTAAAAAGCAGCTGCCAATTGCCTGTCAATCACACAATGGCGCCTTTAGAGAATCGCGCCTCTGCGAAAGATGGACGCCAGAAATGTAGGCCAACGTTTTCCGGGCCTATATTTCCAGCACCTATCTAAGCCATGACTCGTGCCCTATATAGGCACTTTATGGTGCCTAACACCACTTTCGGCATTAACATAAGAATTGCTGCTCATGGGTCAGACCCAGTGGTCCATCGTGCCCAGCAGTCCGCTCACGCGGCAGCCCCTAGGTCAAAGACCAGTGCTCTAAATGAGCCCAGCCCCACCTGCGTACTTTCCTGTTGTCCAACTTTGTCTTGAATCCCTGGAGGGTGTTTTTCCCCATGACAGACTCCAGAAGAGCGTTCCAGTTTTCCACCACTCTCTGGGTGGAGAAGAATTTCCTTATGTTCGTATGGAATCTATCCCCTTTAAATTTTAGAGAGTGCCCTCTCGTTCTCCCTACCTTGGAGAGGGTGAACAACCTGTCTTTATCTACTAAGTCTATTCCCTTGAATGTTTCGATCATGTCCCCTTCTCAATCTCTTCTGTTCAAGGGAGAAGAGGCCCAGTTTCTCTAATTTCTCGCTGTACGGCAACTCCTCCAGCCCATTAACCATTTTAGTCACTCTTCTCTGGACCCTTTCGAGTAGTACCGTGTCCTTCTTCGTGACCAGTGCTGGACATAGTACTCCAGATGAGGGCGCACCATGCCGTTAGAGACGTTAAGCGCTATAAAGCACCTACGTAGGCTTGATTCCAGTGCCTTTCATTTAGGTGTCAGTAGGCATTTTATTTTTACTGGATTTTTTGCCTTTTAAGCAGAATTTCTCAATTAACTTAGGAGCTAGTAGATTGCCTAGGTTTTGGTGCTATTTATAAAATATCCCCCTTACTGCTCACAAAATAGCTGTTAGTAAGGTTACACACTAATGATCACATGCTAATGGGACATTAGCACATGGCTTTTAATGCAAAAACTAGAAAACTTTGCCATTTTACCCATGTTGTAAAAATGGCCTTAGTGCACAGGAATAACCCGCATAACCACGTGCTAAAAGACACTTTATACCACAGTTTGGTATAAAGCACCTAAGGCAGAGACCGCTGAAAGAAGGGGAAAGACTTCAGACAAAAAGAAGCAGCTGATGGGATACAAAAGGGACAAGAGAGAACAACTGCTGAGGAAGATGGAAAGAGAAGATGGTAAGACAGTGAGTAAGAAAAAACTGAACAAGTGATAGGAGAGAAAGAAAAGACGGATTAATGGAATGAGCCAAATTATAATGAAGGAAGAAATGAGCACAGAAACAAAACTAAAAAAAAGGAAGGAGTTATCACCTACTTTTGTTGATCTCTTTCAACTCCTGAAAGGACAACATGACCACCGAAACATGTGCTATTTAGAACCATAATTTGCAGCTCTTGCAAATTAATTTCTCATTTGCTAGAGGATAAGTACTTTCGTGCTATAAACATGACTCCCCCCCCCCCTTTTACAAAATTTAGCATGGCTTTTAGCGATGGCCACGGCGGTAACAGCTCCAGCGCTCATAGGAGGACCGCCTCACATGCGCAGATATTGACATGACATCACACATGCACGTGATGTCATCCTGTCAACGTCTGCGAGGCCTCGAGTTTAGTGTGCTGGGGCTTGAAAAAGGTTGCAAGACACTGCTCTAAGCCCACGTGCTAAACCCATTTCTAGCATGGCCGTAACTAGGCCTTTTTCAATTATATTTTTCTGACCAGGCTTAATGTTAATTTTTTTTTTAATGGCCTCATGCCAATGCTAATGAGGGAGCACTTACTGCCTCCTATTTAGGAGGTTCTAAGGGCTCCTGCATAATGGAAATGCTAACCAGTTACTGTGCTTATAAAATGTTAGCATGCTTATTAAATGAATAGCACTTCCACACCCATTCTCTGCCCAGACATGCCTCCTAAAAAAAAAAAATAATAATAAAAGCTAAGTGCTTAGATGGCAAAACTTACGCATAAAATAGTTTTAGCGCTTAATGTGGCTTATTTTTAAAAAAGGATAGTGTTCCACACAGACATCTAATAAGAACTGGTTGAGTGGAAGACGAAAGAGGGTAGTGATCAATGGAGATCGCTCTAAGGAAAGGGATGTTACCAGTGGTATGCCTCAAGGTTCTGTTCTTGGGCCTGCTCTTTTTAACATTTTTATAAACGATATTGCTGAAGGACTGTCAGGTAAGATTTGCCTCTTTGTGGATGATACCAAAACCTGCAATAGAGTAGAGGGTGTGAACAACATGAAGAAAGACCTGGCGAAGCTTGAAGAATGGTCTGAAATTTGGCAGCTAAAATTTAATGCTAAGAAATGCAAGGTCATGCAAAAACCCGAGGGAAACAGTACAGTTTAGGGGGTGATGAACTTTTGGGGTGTGATTGTATGTAATGATCTTAAGGAGGCCAAACAGGTTGAAAAGGTGACGGCGAAAGCTAGAAGGATGTTAAGGTGCATAGGGAGAGGTATGGCCAGTAGGAAAAAGGAGGTAGTAATGCCCCTGTATAAGACTCTGGGGTGAGACCTCATTTAGAATATTGTGCACAATTCTGGAGGCCACACCTTCAAAAAGATATAAAAAGGATGGAGTCGGTCCAGAGGAAGGCTACTAAAATGGTTCATGATCTTCATCATAAGGTGTATGGGGCAGACAAAGATCTCAATCTGTATACTTTGGAGGAAAGGCGGGAAAGGGGAGATATGATAGAGAAGTTTAAATACCTACATGGCATAAATGTGCAGGAGTCGAGTCTCTTTCCTTTGAAAGGAAGCTCTGGAATGAGAGGGCTTAGGATGAAGTTAAGAGGTGATAGGCTCCGGAGTAATCTAAGGACATACTTTTTTTTTTTTTTTTACAGAAAGAGTGGTAGATGTGTGGAATAGTTTCCCGGAAGAGGTGGTGGAGACAGAGCCTGTGTCTGAATTCAAGAAAGCCTGGGCTAGGCATATGGGATCTCTTAGAGAGAGGAAGAGATAATGGTTACTGTGAATGGGTAGACTGGATAGGCCATTTGGCTCTTAGCTGCCATCATGTTTCTATGTTTTTAAGCACCTCTTTCTAAAATATGCATTTCTATGAGCATCTGAGCAGCATCACAGCATTTAGCACCCAGGCTGTGATAGGAACCTCTACAGCAGCTTAATAAAAGAGGGTCAAGGTCTTAAAAGTTTATGAAAAGGCAGATACTCAAGACAGGGTCCAGAATTCTTTTGGAAAAAAATTAACTACTTATCAGTAACTAGCTGCTTTGCCTGTCTACCTATCAAGATAAGAGTACCAATACAAAACCTAGAATCCAAAACACTTATGGATGTCTAACATGGCAAAATTAGTCACTCTCTTCCCCCTCCCCTATTTTACAAAGCCGCGATAGGCTTTTTTTTAATTGCTGGCTGCGGCAGTATTAGCTCTGACGCTCATAGAATTCCTATGAGCATCCAAGCTAGTATCACCACGGTCGGCGATAAAAAACAAAGCCTAACACTGCTTCGTAAAAGGGGGGTCTGTTTTTGGATTTTTAGCCCTTTTTGACCTAATTATTGGTACTTTTTCAGTTCCTGTCACAAATTTGTTTCACACATTTTTATGACCAAAAAATAGGTTCACAAATACTATGATCAGCTACATAATGTGATGTGCTCATAATAAAGTATCTGCAAATTAAACTGTTAACCTAATGTGTATAACAATATGAATAGGCTGCATCTTTATCAATCATTGCACATAAAACCATCACCCAGTTTCTGCAGACAGTGGAAAAAAAAAAAAAAACAGTTCACACAAAGTGGCACCCTTAAAATAATCCAAAATGTGTTACTTGAGTTCAAAGATGCTGAAATACTATGAAATCAATCCTTGGGATACCAGAATCCATGACAGAAAAATCCTTGATGACCATCCAAAAAGGTAAAAACATATACTTAAAATAATCCCAACATGGCTATGGTTTCATAAAGTGCTTCACTGGAGGAAGTCTAAAACCTTATACGTACTGAGGAGCATATCCATTACCCAAGGTGAAGCCCATTCGTATGGTTATAAACATTGGGTCAACAGTTTAATTTGCACCAATTTTTCTGAGTGCATCACTTTATTTAATTGTAGCTGATCAGAGTATTTGTGAACCTATTTTTGATCATATATGATGTTTTAGTTCTCGTTTATAGCCTATATCCCTCTGATATTTTGTTCATTAGAACTTTTTTTTTTGGGGGGGGGCACTAGTGAGTCACACAGCTAATGGCAGCCTAGCACTTCGGGTCCTCGAGCACACTCTGCAAAGAATCGATTAAAAGCTTATTTTTTGGTACATTTGTACATTTTTTGCACCTCAACTCGCTCCTTAAAAGATGACCACCAAAACCAGCAAATGGCAAAATTTGGAACCTGTTTCACCTCAGAAATTAGCTGCTGAAAAATCAGATGATGACCACATGCAGCAGCTCATTAATGAGATGCGAGCCATGAGGGAACTCTTCGAGGAAACTACACAGAATACTGAGGATATAAAAGCTGAACTAGCTACCTTCAAAGAAGAAATGGCGACTCTGAAAACTAGAGTTGATATCACTGAAAAGAAGGTGGCTGTAGTTGAAACCGATATTTCCAACTTGCTCAGATTGACAAAACGGATTTCGACACTGGAAGCAGACATTGAGGACTCCAACAATCGGTCACGCAGAAACAACTTTAGGCTTTTGGGCCTACCTGAGAGCCGCGACATGACATGTTAACCATGATCCCTAAAATGCTGAACAACACTTTCAAGCAAGAATTTGAAATAGACTGTGCTCACAGAGTCCCTTCTAGAGAACCACCACCGGGAAGCAAATATCCCAGGCCTGTTGTTCTAAGACTACTCAGATACAACCAAGTGCTGTAAATCATGCAGCAAGCCCGTGCAATGGCACCGCTCAAATTCGAGGGTCACACCATCTTAATTGTCCCGGACCTTTCAAAACAAACCGCCAAATCCCATAAGATGCTTTTGGAGTACGGGCCTAAACTGAAGCAGATTGGGGCTAAATTACGTGTCACCAATAAGGTCGTGACAAAAGATTTCACCAGCCCAGCAGCATTGGCAGAATATCTGGAACAAGTTTCACCATCCAGTATTGACAGTGTCTGAATACTCCCTGCATACCAATGCATACCTGATTTCTGCTTTACATGCTTCTCAATGTTAGAAGTGTTCTTACATCATCTTGATGTTGATTGGTTTTTTTCCCTATAGAGCTCCTTCCTCACATTTTCATTGCCTCGTGCTAGACACTTCAGCATCTTTATACGCCGATTCCTGGTACTTATACTGTTACTCTGTGCCATGGTTGTTCTAGTACTTGCATATCAGGTAGTCCGTATTGTCACTTTGTTATAATATACTGTTAGCTTTTACTAATTGAACAATTTCCAACTAGGTAACACAGTTTTATACCAAGATAAACCTCTGCTTAGAGTAATGTCATATATGCTTGTCTCTATCTATTCTAAATTACCTTGCAGTGTTTCTTTGTGAGGCTAGCTGTCACTCCTACTAGTAACCACAGCTATAAATGTATTATCTCTCCAAAGTCTGCTATGTTGGTTCCTTGTACGGATCTATGGTCCCTGATTTTTACTTGGAAGTGCTTAAAATCTAGCCTCTTCTCCCTTTTTACCTCCCCCCTGTCCAGCAGTAGCCCATCCCTGCTCCCCCTGTCCAGCAGTAGCCCTTCTCCCTTTCTTTTACCTGTCCTCTGCCAGTAGTATCCCTGGTCCCTTCCCTGCTTCCTCTGTCCAGCATCCGCTTGCTTTAGTTTAGCTTTAGCCACAGTTTCATCAGGCAGCCTTGGGGCTTTTGCTAGGCTGGCCTGCCTCTCATCATCGAAGCAAGCCAGCCTAGCAAAGGTCCCACGGCTGCTTGATGAAACCGCAGCAGCTGCTGCTGGTCCGGGGGTAAGAAGAAGAGGAGTCCTGGCAACGTAGGCAGGAAGTCAGCCGGCTTCGGCGATCGGGGCAGAAGGCAGGAAATCAGCTGACGCAGGCACGGGTCATCGGCGGCAGAAGGCGAATTATTCTACTGTGCATGCGCAGCACGGAGGCACAGAGTTTCAAGTGTGCATGCGTGGTAAGGGTTTTATTATAGTTGATATTGATCTCAAATATGGGATTTTATATCCCAAATCATTCCCTTACATGAAAACATTTCTCTAGCCAAACTACTTTTTAGTGAATTTGCTTTGACTGGATAAACTCTCCTTTGTAACATGGTGGAAATCTGGTCTGCAGTTTACTACAATATGAAGGTATTACTGCTAAAAAAAAGTACACAGATTCCATAAGTTCCTAGAAATATGTGAACCTCTAATTAATCATTGTAAATCTCATCTGCACACATTCTTCTCTCAGTTATTCCCTACAGAGAAACACTATACCATTGACACTAAAGGTATACTAGACATTGAGCAGATTTCACATATATTGGTTTGTATGCATATCTCATGTTACACTATCTTACATCCAGATTCATGTTCAATATAATGTCTATGTACTTTGTATGTGATTGTACATCATTTCAATGACATCTGCTTCATTACTGACTTTTAATGTATTTCTGTCCACATTGCCTGACATGGCTATGTAAATTGTCATACCTATTACTGTTATGTATATCTTATGTTGTTAATGTATTTTATTTCTGAAACTAATTAAAAATATTGAACAAAAATAACTTTTTTTTAAATAAACACAAGCAATTTTTTGTTTAATGGGTTAAATATAGTGCATGCTAACGAAGCGAACATGCACAAAAGAAAATACTGTACATACTGCGTTTGTGAGCTACAGCACCAAAACTGATTTTTTTTTTCTTTCAGAAAACAAGTTTTCTGCAGTATACTCTTTACTTGTGGCTCAAGCCTCAGTAAGTCACAATAAGTAAAGTAGGGGAGCTTATTTGTTGAGTGGTACAAAAGCTAGGAAGTCAAATTGATTTGATCTAACAATGCTGTATAAGACTCCTAAAATAAGAGTTGTTAAGTGAATTACGTATATAATAATAATTTTATTCTTATATACCCCATACCGAAAAAGTACTAGGCGGTTCACAACAAGGTGAGCTAATACATGAGATACAGATAAAATACAAATTAGAATAATGAACTTAAAAACAGATAAAGACAGAAAGCATTTACAATATAATGCAGAAAATACCAGCATGGCAGGGAAAGAAGTAATACATAGAACAGAGCTTATGATTATTTTCACATACACTCAGAATTGTGTAATTCGGCCAAGAGCCAAGGCTCCTATAGCCGAACCCACCGCCCAATCATGGAGTATGGAATTTTTGAAAAAAGTGCTAATAAAATGTGCTATTCAGAATATAAAAATGTTTTCAATGGCAAAAGAAAAGAGGGGAAGAAAGCTCGTAAAGGTTTTCAACAGGTCCCGACATGGACCATGTTTTGAAGTTCTTTTTCAAAGAACCCAGAGTTAGATCTAAACAACTCAAATGCCAAAGAACTGGTGATAGTGCAATTAAGGCAGTAATCTTGCATTCATATGTATGTAGTTAGATAAAAAAAACTTCTCTACTACCAAAGAAGAAGTAGAGAAGTTTTTTATCTAACTATGTACATATGAATGCAAGACTACTGCCTTAATTGCACTATCACCAGTTCTTTGGCATTTGAGTTGTTTAGACCTAATTCTGGGTTCTTTGAAAAAGAACTTCAAAACATGGTCCATGTTGGGACCTGTTGAAAACCTTTAAGAGCTAAGTGGGAATTTCTTTTACTCTTTTCATTTGCCATTGAAAACATTTTTATATTCTGAATAGCACATTTTATTAGCACTTTTTTCAAAAATTCCATACTCTATGATTGGGCGGTGGGTTCGGCTAGAGGAGCCTTGGCTCTTGGCCGAATTACACAATTCTGAGTGTATGTGAAAAGAATCATAAGCTCTATATACATTATTCACTTATCAAGCCTCAGTAAACCTGGCCCGTCTTGCAATGCTGTAGACACCAACAGGTCTGCAGAAACCATCAGACAACGCGCTGCGTAGAAAACTTTTAATGCAAGCTGAATGCAAATATTACACCGAAGAGCCCCCCCCCCTTCAAGTTTTTCTCTTGATATTTTTATTAAATTAACCTTTCCTTTTCTTCATTTGAGGAAATCTGTCCGGGGGGGGGGGGGGGAGTTGGAGTCTGGGAACCCAACTCCAGTTAACTCACTATGCAATTCTCCTTATCACAGGAAAGGAAGTCACTTTATAGGTCTATTCTGGACTTCGCTAATGTGGGGTATGTGGGGGGGGGGGGGAGGAACTCGTCTGATCTACCATTTTTAATCCTAATGGTGCTCTGCACGCCTTACAAGCTGCTCCGGGTCTGCCTTGAATCTGGCTTTTGTCCTGACTACACTTTGGGGAGGGGGGGGGGCGATTCTGAGACATATTAGTAACGAGACACACGGTCAACATTGCTGGAATCAAAGAATCCCACAAACCGCAACTCTGTGTGACTAAGAAATACACTTAACACCCAGCCCACCCGAGCCCGTTCCTGGCCGCCTTTAGACACTGCGAAATTAAATACCGCAACGGGTTTCTAACAAAAAACTTTTGGTCGCCTCACCTAGACGTTCTGGCTTCTTGGTCACTGAAAAGGACGTTCATATTCTGGACCTGCACAGCTGTACTGTATCTGCCCTACCTGAGCTGTCAACTTAGCTCTCGGCTACCTCGAACCGCTCCCACGACTGCTGCCCCGGCACTTCCCCCCCCCCTCCTTGGCTCCGCCCCCTTTTAATGGGAGGATGGGTGAGCACATGTACCACAAGAGGGCTTGGGCTTCTTAATACTCATGACTCTGGTCTCACTGCCTCAAGTCTTGTGACATCCTTTTTGTCAAAGCACCAAAAAAAAAAAAAGTAATTTCAGAACAAAAAGCAATCCGAGGACTTCAGTTCCAGCTGTTTCTCAGAAAGGCTTTTGATTTGATTTTAATTTCCAATGTATTTATATTATTGTGGTTTTCATTTTCCTTCCAAGTCTTTCTCACCCGACGTGGCCTCTTCCTAATCCTCCCCATCTGATTTTCATCAGTGAACCTCAAGAATTCCACCAGAAACCTGGCACTAGGGGCTCAAGCAGTGCTAGCATTACATGCCAATGCTACTGAGTAGTGCCCTCTGACCTCCCCCCCCCCCATGTGCTGGATCGATGCACCCTGGCCCCAGCTTTTTCCATTTGTTTTAATTTTTATTTTGTTTCTTCCTTCAGTCTCTTTCCTAGTTGGTCTCTATCCCTCTAGCTTCTTTCCTAGGGTTACCAAATTTCCTGTTTAAAAAAACGAAGACAAGGCCCCATCCTAGGGTTGCCAGATTTTCCCATCCCCGCCCTAGACCCACCCCCGCTGCCTGCTCTTGTCCGCACATCGCATCAGGCGTGGACTTCCTCCCTGCCCGAATCAATTTGAGGAGGCTTTTCAAAACCCAAAGTGCCAAGTTTTGAAAAGCCTCCAGACCCCCAGATATTATGCTCAAAAGGAGACCATATCCAGGGAAATCCGAACGTCTGGTAACCCTACCCCTTCCGGTTCCATCCCCACCCCTGTCTCCTTCCCTGAGCTCCAGGACCTCTGTGCATGCATGGACATCAAAGTGATGACAACATGCTCATGCACGTGATGTCATCACATCAACATCCACACATGCGCAGAGGCTCTCCAGATGTGGCCCCGAGCTTAGTGTCCTGGACAAACTACCAACAAATACCTTCCTACTTGGGGCCATAACATCAATAATGCTTCACATTCCTACCCGAACACCTGGCCTTGGTCACATTGTGAAACTGGAAAAATTCTACTTTAGGAATATAAGCTAGGCTCAGTTTTTAGATCTTTGTAGCCCCTGGTTAACCTCTTTCCCAGATGTATATTACCTCATGTTTTTAATGTGAATGACAGGACATATGTTACTTGACCCCAAGACCTTCAGGAAAGGACAATATAGTAAAGGCATTCATATCTTGAACAATTACCAATTTAATGGAGTTTATCGCAAAGATGCAAACCATATGTAGAAGTTATTGGTAGACTGACCTAAGCACTCATAATAAATCTTTTACACATTTATGGGATTTGTACTCTAAAATGTCACATTACCTATATAAGGGGCAGAATTTTGTCCAGAATTCAGATCATATCATCAAGTTTCAAGTTTCAAGTTTATTAGGTTGCTTGTTGAATCGCTTAATCAAACTTCTAAGCGATGTACAATGTCTGCCTTTAGACGTGTATGTTCTCATATATATTGATATATTAATAACCAACTGTTAATTCAGAGCACAAGCTAGTGTTTATTTATTTACCCTTTTCACAACATGTACAGAACACAGATAAACCCTATGAAAATACAGGATCACAAACAAAACCCTAAGATGACAGACTGAGTGCAGTACAATAACAATAATAACAGTTTATATACCTTCAGGAACAGATATGTTTTTCGGTGTCTCTGAAGTATTTAGGTAACTGACCTGTACAATCTTATTCCACAATAACTGATCTCTAGAGCTGTTAATCTCTAGCTCTTAACTTTGTTAATTCTACTCAATTTGTAGCATCTTTTATTTTTCTACTCATCTTTTCCCCGTCTCTAGTTGCACTTCCTTCTGTCTGTGCTCTTATCCATTTGCTGTTTTTCTCTCCTTCACTTTCTGCCCTACATCCATCTATGGCATTAACTTTTAACATTCAGCTTCAAATTTCTGCTTCTTCCTCAGATCTATCTGCTTTTCCATGTCTTCCTTTGCCATCTATCCATGCGCACTATCTCCTCCCTCTCTCTGCCCTACCCCACAATCCATGTATGCCATCTCCTCCCTCTTTCTTATCCCCTATTCCCATCTATCCAAAAACAGCATTTCTCAAATCTCTCTTCCCTTCCTCACACCTCCCATCCCTGTTCACCATGTCCTCCCTCTCTCTCCCCTTTCTCTCCATCTCTGTGTACCATCTCCTCCCTCTCCTGTGGTCTTACATCTGTCTTCCCCCCTTTCCTCCTTCTATGCTCTGGGATCTTTATCCTCTCCTTCCCACAATCTGGCATCTCTCTCCCCTTCTTCCTTTCCCTCCTCCCCCCCCCCTTTGTGGTCTGGCTTCTCTGCTTTTCCTTTCCCTTAATCTGGAATCTCTCCCTCCACCTTCCTGTCCCTGATCTGGCATCTTTCTCTTCTTCCCCACCCAGTGCTCTGATATCTCTCTCTTTCCCCCTCCCGTGGTCTGCCATTTCTATTTGCCCCTTCCCTTTCTTCCCCTAGGAGCTCTGGCATCTTTCCTTCCCCTTCCTCCCCATCATCTAGCATCTCTCTTACCCTCCCCCATGCTATTCTCCACCCCCCATCCCCATGCAGTATCCGGTGCTTGCTCACCCAGCACTGCTGTAACTTTTTGACCATCAGCAGCTTGAGTGAAACAAACACGCTGCATTTGGCGACTTGGAAGCTTTCTCTGCTACTGTTTCCTGCCTATGCGGGAACAGGAAGCAGCAGCAGAGAGAAAGCTTCCAGGTTACCAAAGGCAGCATGTTTGCTTCACTCAGGCTGCTAATGGCCCAAAAGTTACAGCAGTGCCGATGAGCAAACCCTGGAACCTGCAAGGGGGGGAGGGAGGACTCCAGATAGGTACAAGAGGGGGGGGGAAGGAGGACTTTGGATAGGTGCACAAGCTGCTATAGGGTTACTAGATATCCAGTTTCTCCAGACAAAAGTTGTAAAATACAAAAGCTGCCTGGACTCCCGACACAATCCTCAAAAAGAAGACATGTCCGGGGAAATCCAGACATCTGATAACCCTATTCTTCTCCTCTGTCCTCCGCATCCCTTCCTCTTTCTGACTTCTTGCCTCTCTCTTTCTCAGTGGAATTTCTTGGTGGTATACCTGGGAGCTCCTTTGTGCCATTGGAGAGGAGGAAGGTAGCCTAATCGTTCATGCAGTGATCTGGGAACCAGGATATTCCCACTGCAGTTCCTTGTGGCCCTGTGCAACTCACTTAACCCTCTCGTACCCCAGGTACAAAACAAAAGCATAGAATCTATTTCCACTAGGGACAGAAAAAGTGCTCCTTGTTACTTTCGGCAAGTCACTTAACCCTCCACTGCCCCAGGTACAAAATACAATAAAACCTTGGTTTGCGAGCATAATTTGTTCCGAAAACATGCTTGTAATCCAAAACACTTGTATATCAAAGCGAATTTCCCCATAAGAAATCATGGAAACTCAAAACGATTTGTTCCACAACCCAAAAACTTTAATACTTTATGTACTCGTATTGCAAGACCTCGCTCGTTTAGAGCAGACAATAATTTAATACACTCCTGCAGCATCAGAGAGAGAAGAATCATTGGCTCAGTCGTGATGATGTGACGCATGCATACTGTATGTACTCGTATTGCAAGACATTGCTTGTATATCAAGTTAAAATTTAATAAAATGTTTTGCTTGTTTTGCAAAACACTTGCAAACCAAGTTACTTGCAATTCAAGGTTTTACTGTACTGTTAAGTACCTGTATAAACTATGTAAATCAATTTGATTATACCAAAGAAAGGCAGTATATCAAATTCCTTCCCTTTCCCTCCCGAACTAAAGTTGCTTGCATTTATAGAGCATATCCTGGGATGTACTTGGCAGGGGTCAGTCTGCCATATAAAGGCTGTTGCTTTCTCTTAACTGCACTGGGCTGAGTATTGTTATTTTTCAATATGGCAGTACCAGGTACACCTCAGGGGAAGGGGCCTGAAGATGGGTGTGCACTAGACACCAGGGACATTTTGTTTTAATTGAAGGAAAGGATATTTGGATCAAACCAGGAGGTCCCTTTTTTTGTCAGGGATGATGCCAAAACTTGCTTTTATATATTTAATCTTTTGATGCCTGGACCAATCACTGCTCACGTACTGGCCGTAGGATGGCATTTTTCAATAAACTGCATATTACTGCTGTGATTTTAACATGGTAGTATACTTAGTGTGACCATATGGCTCCAGAAAAAAGGGGACGGATTGAGACATCCAGGTTTTACTTCCATTGAAAGCAATGGAAGTAAGGTGAACAGACTGAGACATCTTGGTTGCTTTCAATGGAAGTAAAACCCGGATGTCTCAATCCGTCCTCTTTTTTCTGGAGCCTTATGGTCACACTAAGTATACTCCTCCCTCCATATTCATGGGGTTGGAGTCAAAGACTGCCCGCGAATACCAAAAAAAACCCAATGCAAATAACTTTTCGCTTTCATATTCACATTGTCTGTGGTATAGCTCTTGCGAATACCATGAAATTACAATCAAAACTTATTGTTAGTATTCACAGTTGTTTTAAAAATCACTGCCATTTGCTCGGCCACGCTGAAGCAAGTGCTGAACTTTTCTTTCTGCACCCCCTTCTCTCTGCACATTTTTCTCCGCTGCTGCCGTTTGTCCAACCACGCTGACAAAAAGTGCTGAACTTTTTCTCAGCACTCCAGGATGACATCATTCTGGGGGGGGGGAGGGGGGCAAAGTCAGCAAGATGAAAACTGCAAATAATCGAAGTCACAAGTGCCAAACCTGTAAATATGGAGGGAGAAGTGTAATTTGCTTGCTCATTGAATACTGCATCTCACGGGTGACTGATTGTGGAAAGCTCACAGTAGTCAGTGGCTCTCCTTCATGACTTTCTGTACATCACTATAGACTCGAGCAACATCAGAAAGCATTAACCCCCTTCCTAATTTCTGTGATTATTGCATAAATGTTGCAGTGAATTATTTCTTACCTTTAAACGAGTGAACATAACATAACTTTTAATCATGTCATTTATTTAAGGGAGAAAATTATTCAAAACCTTATCAACCATGTGAAAAATAACTGTCCCCCTTAGTTAATCAACCAGTCAACCAATCACAACACCTCTCAGCTTTTTAACCTCATTCATGAGAGATTCAACGGCAGACATCTCACACATGGCACCAGTCCCTCACCCTGGATCACACTCTTAGGCTGAACAGAGGCAGCAGCAGTTTGTGAAGCAACAGCAGCTTTGGAGTTATAATTCCTAGACATACTTCTCTGTACCAAGTTCTTCTACTTTTCTTTGGAGTTCCTTTCTATATCAATTCCTGTAAACCGTGCCGAGCTCTACTTCTGTGGAGATGATGCGGTATACAAACTTAAGGTTTAGTTTAGTTTAATTTAGTTTAGTCTAACAAGGTACCAAAGGGATTTTTCCCCATGCTGTTTTGTAAGTAAAAGGAGCAGCTAACTAGCTACTTATAAAGATCTAACTACTCTTATGTATGTGGCCTGGTTGCTTCGTAACTGTTATTTGAGTATAAAGAGCTTAGAAATAAGTTCTAAAATATCTGGTAATTTAAAGATGAAAGAATATACTAATTTGAACGCCGAAAAGTATATTTTTATCTTTTCACAGATCAATTAAATGTGAGTTTTTGATTCCTATGGTTAATATTCAAAGCTGTTAGTTTGGGTAAGGCTAAATGATGAGTGGGTCTATACAGAACCTACATAAAGCGTATAGGGTTTTTGGTTTGGTTTTTTTACTAAGGTACACTAACTGATTTAGTGCATGCTAATAATTAGCTCATGCTAAAGCTAAGGCTCCCATAGGAATGTAATGGGCGTCTTAGCATTTAGTGTGTACTACTCATCATCATACACTAAATCAGTTAGCGCACCTTAGTAAAAGGATTATATGCTTTCCCTTTTGAAGTAGAGGGGAGAAAAAGAGCCCTAGGGCAAGTTAACAAGTACTTTACAAAGGAATAGGTTAACTAAAACTAATCCCCCCCTTTTATTTATTTTATATAAAAGTAATCTTTCAAAGAAACTACAAATATTAATGTTATAGATAAAAACCTCCTTTTTATATCAAGAGGTAGCGTATAGAATACTAAAAGGAGACAGTTGTAATCTCAATAATGTGTTCCTCTCAAGTTAGGCTGCAGATTAGGAAGGCTTAATTGAAAGGGGTAAGTATTGGATCTGACAGAGTATATAGGAAATGCAACCCTTAGGGTGGGTGGGGCAGAAAAACCTAAGACTTATATACTGTGTTTGCTAAGAAACCAGTTTCTAAGCTGGGATTTATTAAGGGGCTGATTCCATAAAGAGCATAATACCCTTAACAGCCTCAATAATTGGTTAAAAACAATTTAATTGGGCGATAGGCACCTATCGCAATGCGTTTAGAGGCGCCTAATGCCTAAGCGGGCATTTCTATGGGCAATGTGAATTAGGCACCGCTAAGAGCAATTCTCCGGAAACTTACATCCTCTTTTACTAAGGTGCGCTAGCCGATTTAACACCCGCTAAAATGGCTAGCGCGCCTTAGTAAAAGGACCCCTTCGGCGCTTGAAGAGTAAGCCACTAAAACCCTCGCCTACATTTCAGGCACTTAAGTTCTTACACAGGTGCCATTAGTATGCAGCGCCTAAGCGTAATTGACATGTGGCTGGCACCTTTTTTAGGCGCTGTTTATAGAATTTGCCCCTAAATTTAGCCTTCCCACACTACTACTGTAGATTTGCTGATCAGGAAATTAGGGGGTCCTTTCACTAAGGCACGTGAACGCTAACGTGTCCATTATAGTAAACGCTAGTAAATGTGTCCATTATAGTAAACGCTAACGTGTCCATTATAGTCTATGTCACACTGAATATAATAGAGGGTGTGTGTTATCGTAGCTTAAAGGGCAAAGAAGTCAGAGTAATATTATATAACTGGATAAGACTTCTCAGTATACAAATAAACAAAATATATGTCTGGCTTATAAAGTAAGTAAAGTGTTCACATACACTCAGAATTGTGAAATTTGACCAAGAGCGTTAGCTCCTATAGCCAAACCCACCGCCCCATCACTGTGTATGACTTATTTTGAAAAAGAGCTTTAAAAAGAACATACTGTTCAAATGCTCAACTAATTTTCAGTGGCAAAAGAGAGAAAAAAGTTCCCACTTAGCTTTCAACTGTGCAGGTCCCGGCATGGACCATATTTCAAAATTCTTTCTCAAGGGACCCAGAGAGTGATGTAAACTGTTCAAAATGCCAAGGAAATAAGGGTAGTGTGATACGGGCAAAACACCTTGTAATCATATATATAACGTTATATATATGATTACAAGGTGTTTTGCCCGTATCATGTCAAAAGCAGCTCCTGATTGGATAAGGCCCGACTTCGTGCAGGAAGAGGCGGTCGGAGCAAACTGCGTGTGATTTCCTGCACTCACGGCGCTCCAGCTGCTCTCTCCTGACTCTCCCGCTGCCCTCTCTTGTCGGCGGTTCACGGTCTGAAAATACCGCAAATGACCGGGACCGCGAACAACCAGGGGAACTCTATTTCACAGCGTATTACAAATCTAAAAGCAGGGGAATAAATATACAAGTACAAAATTTGGACAAACTTATAAATGACAAACCTGATACAAAAGGAGGAGGGGAGGAATTACAAATGTTATAGTAAAGAAAGAAAAAACAAATAAGGGCAGCACAACAGGGCAAATAAAAAGAAGTAGAGGAACATCTAAGGAGGGGCTTGATCACGAAGGCTAAAACATAATATGAACAGAGGTGCTCAAATTTAACGAAATTAAGTCTCAAAAGCATCCCTGTCTTAAGGGAGCCTTTGAATTTATCCAATGCAATTTTGCTACAAATAATAATTAAGAGTGCTTACTAGAGGAAAGCAATATTGGCGAGTCAAACTGCAGCAATCAAATCAAAATGCACATATGATCATTAAAAAAAAAGTCTGATGCCAACTTAGTTCAATATCTGAAAAACAAAATGGCATCAAATATCCACCAAAACAACACCTTTGTTTATTCGGGAAACTCTATATGATATTTCAAGCTGAAACTCATATGCGCTCCAATAATGCAGATACATAATATTCTATCTGATGTCTGATAAAGAGAGAACCCAGAGTGGAATAGATATGCTAAGGCTCATCTGAGCATTGTTAATCTTGAGAAACAGCTGAAACAGTGTGGCAAGCTCTTCTGAGCAGGGACTGTCTATTGTATGTTAAAATGTACAGCGCTGCATATGCCTTTCAGCACTTTAAAAATAATAGTAGTAGTAGTAGTAATAGGCCCTAGATTGCCTTCAAGTGCGATACTACAGTAGTATCCAACTTCCAAGTTGGATTCAAGATCCACTAGCTCAAATGTAATGTAATGTAATGTAATTTATTTCTTATATACCGCTACATCCGTTAAGTTCTAAGCGGTTTACAGAAAATATACATTAAAATTATAAGAAAGAAAGGTACTTAGAAATTTCCCTTATGAGTTTCTAAATGAGTTTCTAAAAGCCGTCTTATACTTTAAAAGAAATCTGGGTCCTGTTAACTATGTTATCTGCACCAGGTATGCTGCTGGAACAGTTCTTACAGAACAATGATCTCATGGTTGCTGGTCAATAGGAATGCAACGCTATTGCTTCCTGATGTTCTTGAATATAATAGAACCTGCTATGCTGATTGAACATATAGCCCAGCACTACTTTGCAATACAGTATGTGTAAACCATTCTTGTGTTTGAGTGAACATAAGTTCTGCCATCTATACTAATACTCTTCAACATAGTTCAAGCTTTGGAATGGTGTGGTTAGGACATGGTGCTAATCTAGGGGACCCTTCTATTAAAGTTTGGTGCACACTAAGGGACATTAGCATGTGCTAAGCGACACATGGGCAAGGTATAAAATAGGATGTGTAGCATTTAGTGCTCATTATTGTCTATTAGTATGCACTAAGCTTTAGTAAAATGGCCCCTTAGCCTTGCCAAATGAAAAATCCTAAATTAATGCACCTTCTAAATTTCTCTCACTTAAGTAGTAAGCAACTCATCTCTCCCCTTCTCTTCACGTATCCAACAGTCTGCCAAAACCTGCCGTTTCTTTCTCTGCACTATCGCTAAAATCCGACCCTTCCTTTCCGAGAACACTATTAAGACCTTCATCCATACCCATCACCTCTTTCCTAGACTACTGCAACCTGCTTCTCGCTGGCCTTCTGCTAAACCGTCTCTCTCCCCTTTATTCTGTTTAGAATTCTGCTACACTCCTCATATTCCACCAATATTGCTATGCCTTCATTACCCTCTCTTCAAGTCACTTCATTGACTCCCTATCTGTTTCCACATACAGTTCAAATGACTCTTAATGACCTACAAGTGTATTAGCTGTGCAGCCCCCTTCTCTCTCCCCCTCCCCAATATTCCACTCATCTGGCAAATCTCTCTTATCTGTACCCTTTTTCTCTATGGCCAACTCCAGACTCCGTCCAGTCTACTTTGCTGAACCTTATGCCTGGAACAAACTGCATTAACTTGGTACATCAAGCTCCATCTCCAGCAGTATTTAAATCCAGACTCAAAGCCCAATTCTTTGAAGCAGCTTTCAGTCCCAAACTCCAACCCACCTGCTAGGAACCAATATCAGTCTTATCATTCCCTCTGTAATTCCCCCACCTGAGCACTTTTTGTCCAGTTTGTCTGTTTTGGCTAGATTGTAAGCTCTTTTGAGCAGGGACTGTCTCTTCTATTTTTTTTATGTACAGCGCTGCATATGTTTAGTAGCACTATAGAAATGATAAATAGCAGTATGGGAAGATTAAGTTCTTATCTCAATAATCTTTCTATTAGTAAGGCATATGAGTACTGAACCAGTGGGTTATTCACCTGTACTCACAAGTTTGTATAGAAGGCATCTACATTTTTCGATTCTGCCTCCCCTATCTCTGTCTCCCCTATCTCTGCCCAGGATCACAGATGTCAAGTACACCGGGGAGTCCCTCTGGGTAAACTTGGCAAGAAGCAGAGAAAAATGCCTGTATCTAGGTGTGGTATACAGACCCCCAAGACAACTGGAAGACATGGACGCAGAATTAATTGAAGACATAGAGAATATCACTCTACGAGGAGAAGCTGTACTGCTAGGGGACTTCAATATGCCTGATGCAGACTGGAACTCATTTTCAGCGACAACCAGCGGTAGCAAGAGACTCTTAACCTTCTTAAAGGGAGCATATCTCAAACAAATGGTAAAGGAGCCCACTAGGGCCCAGGCGATCCTTGACCTGGTACTCACCAACGGGGAAAGCGTCTCAGAGGTCTCAGTAGGAGATACGCTAGCCTCCAGCGACCACAACATAGTATGGTTCAACCTTAGGAAAGCCTTCCCTAGATCAAACACGAAAACAAAGGTACTCAATTTCCGGGGCACAGACTTCGCACGCATGGGAGATTTCGTCCATCGGACGCTGCAGGACCGATGATGTAGAAGCTAAGTGGTTAACACTGAAATCAACCATACATGAAGCAACTAGCCACTTCATAAAATCAGTAAATAAACGACAAAGAAACAATAAACCCCAATGGTTCACCGCGGAGCTCTCGCACCTCATTAAGGAGAAGAAAAAAGCGTTTCTCTCCTACAAGCGCACGGAGAAAAGAGAGGCAAAGGTAGAATATAGGACCAGGTCTACAGCGGTCAAAATGGCAGTTAGGGAGGCAAAACTTCGAGTGGAAGAAATTCTGGCAAAAAACATTAAAAAGGGGGACAAATCCTTCTTCAGGTATATTAGTGACAGAAAAAGGAACACAGGCGGGATAGTACGCCTTAGAAGACCGGACGGAAGTTACGTGGAAGCAGATTCCGATAAAGCCGAACTACTGAATGAATACTTCTGCTCAGTCTTCACCTGTGAGGCACCGGGACACGGTCCGCAGTTGAAGGCAACACAAAGCACAGAAGACCCGTTTCAGAATTTTGAGTTCACACCAGGTGAAGTTTACAGTGAACTGGCAAGACTCAAGGTGAACAAAGCCATGGGACCAGACAATTTTCACCCAAGAGTGCTCAGAGAATTGAGCGATGTCCTGGCGAAACCGTTGGCTGAGCTATTCAATCTCTCCCTAAGTAAGGGGAAAGTTCCCCTGGACTGGAAATTAGCTAATGTCGTTCCTCTGCATAAAAAGGGTTGCAGGGCAGAGGCTGCGAATTATAGACCGGTGAGTCTCACATCAATAGTGTGCAAACTCATGGAAACACTAATTAAAAGCAAATTGGACACGATCTTGAATGAAGGGAATCTTCGGGATCCCAGTCAGCATGGAATCACCAAGGGTAGGTCCTGCCAATCCAATCTCATCAGCTTCTTTGACTGGGTAACAAGAAAGCTGGACTTGGGAGAGTCTTTGGATGTCGTGTATCTGGACTTCAGTAAAGCTTTTGACAGTGTCCCACACCACAGGCTGCTAAGCAAGATGGAATCGATGGGGTTAGGAGAGACACTAACTGCATGGGTCAATGATTGGCTGAGTGGCAGACTTCAGAGGGTGATGGTTAATGGTACCCTCTCTAAAACATCGGAGGTGACCAGTGGAGTGCCGCAGGGCTCGGTCCTGGGTCCACTCCTTTTCAACATATTCATAGGGGATCTGACTCAAGGGCTTCAAGGTAAAATAACACTATTCGCCGATGATGCCAAACTATGTAATATGGTAAGTGAATGCAGTTTACAGAATTATATGGCGCAGGACCTACTTACATTGGAAAGTTGGTCCTCAACCTGGCAGCTAGGCTTCAATGCTAAGAAATGTAAGGTCATGCACCTCGGAAGCGGAAATCCATGCAGGACGTACTTCTTGAACGGAGAAACTTTAACTAGGACTTCAGCAGAACGAGATTTAGGAGTAATCATCAGTGCAGACATGAAAACTGCCAATCAAGTGGAGAAGGCTTCATCTAAGGCAAGGCAGATATTGGGTTGTATCAATAGAAGTTTCGTCAGCCGAAAGCCTGAAGTCATAATGCCGTTGTACAGGGCCATGGTGAGACCTCATCTGGAGTACTGTGTGCAATTCTGGAAGCCACATTAAAGATGTGCGCAGAATTGAATCGGTTCAGCGGATGGCCACCAGGATGATCTCGGGGCTCAAGGGTCTCTCGTACGAAGAGAGACTGAACAAATTGCAGCTCTACACTCTTGAGGAACGTAGGAAGAGGGGAGACATGATCGAAACATTTAAGTACCTCACGGGACGTGTCGAAGTGGAAGATGATATTTTCTTTCTCAAGGGACCCTCGGCCATAAGAGGGCACCCGCTCAAACTCAGGGGCGGAAAATTTCATGGCGACACCCGAAAGTATTTCTTCACAGAGAGAGTGGTTGATCATTGGAACAAGCTTCCAGTGCAGGTGATCGAGGCAGACAGCGTACCAGACTTTAAGAATAAATGGGATACCCATGTGGGATCCCTACGAGGGTCAAGATAAGGAAATTGGGTCATTAGGGCATAGACAGGGGTGGGTAAGCAGAGTGGCAGACTTGATGGGCTGTAGCCCTTTTCTACCGTCATCTTCTATGTTTCTATGCTCCTCAGTTCATACCAAAGCAGTTGACAAACACAACAGGAAAAAGAAAGAGGAGGGACACGGAGAACTCCCTGACAAAGCCAAACCTTCTCTGCCATTAACCAAATACAGTTAAAGAAAACCAGTGCCAATGGAAACATAAAAAACAAGGTGGAACCCAACAAGCCACCTACTACCAGCACTAACACTTCTGTGGTTCTCACACAGTCTGAATTTCAAAAATATTTTTTTTTAAATCTACAAACATCTCCTCTCAAGAAGGATCTCTCTGGACACTGTGAGGACCTTTCGGGTATTTATCACTCTTCAGACTTGTTTGACAAGGACGAGCATCTAGAAAACACACACATCTGAGACTGTAAACAGGCTAAATTGAAATCTGACAGGGCGGGCCTTTAAGACTCATTTGCCTTTCTATTAAAAATATTATCAAGGTAAGAACTTAATCTTCCCTTATAGTGCAAAAGGCATATGTCTTGAACCAGTGGGACATACCAATCCAGTCCCTTGAGTCTAGGGCAGAACTGATGAGCCTGCTGCTAACACAGGGGATCCAAAAGTGGTATCCATTCATGCCGCCACATCTACCCTTTAAATTTCATGAAAGTATGGCGGATGGAACCATGTAGCTGCCCTACAAATCTCCTTGGGTGGAACTGCCTGGGACTCCAGCCATGAAGAATCAATGGTTACTTAATACACCCGATGTACACTTAATAAATATAAATAGCCATACAAATCCATCTTGAAATGGAAGCCTTAGAAGCTGGCTGCCCCAGGTGACTAGAACTTGTTAGTACAAACTTATGATCTGAGAGACGAAAATCATTCGTCACCTTCAGGTAATATCCAGCAGCACATGAATAGTAAGACCCCTGCTTCTGTAAACCTAAGGAAAAGGCTCTCTGGATGACAAAGCCTACAGCTCCAACACCCTTCTTGCTGAGGCAATAGCTACCAGAAACACAGTCTTAATGGTAAGATCCATCAGTGACACCTCTTGCAAAGGCTCATATGTAGCCTTGCTGAGAGAATGCAAAACAATGTTAAGAAGTCAGAATGACCATTGCACAGGAGAATGCAGCCACATCATTCCCTTAAAAATCTTGCTACATCAGGATGTGAAGCAAAAGAAACTTTTTCTACTCGAGTCCTAAAGCAAGTAACATAATAGATGATGGCAGATAAAGAGCCAAATGGTCCATCCAGTCTGCCCAACCTGATTCAATCTAAAAAAAAATTATTATTTTAGCTATTTCTGGGCAAGAATTCAAAGCTCTGCCCGGTTCTGTGCTTAAGTTCCAACTACTGAAGTCTCCGTCAAAGCTCACTCCAGCCCAACTACACCATCCCAGCCATTGAAGCCTTCCTCAGCTCATTCTCAGCCAAATGGCTATACACAGACACAGATCTTGCAAGTCTGCCCAGTACTGGTCTTAGTTCTTCAATATTTACTATTATTTTCTGATTCTAGATCCTCTGTGTTCATCCCATGCTTTTTTTAACTCTGGCACTGTTTTCCTCTCCACTGCCTCTCTCGGGCATCTACCATCCTCTCCGTAAAGAAGAATTTCTTTACATTGCTCTTGAGTCTATCACCCCTCAACCTCAAATTATGTCCTCTGGTTTTACCATTTTCCTTTCTCTGGAAAAGTTTTTGTTCT
Source organism: Geotrypetes seraphini (assembly GCF_902459505.1). Taxonomy (NCBI): domain Eukaryota; kingdom Metazoa; phylum Chordata; class Amphibia; order Gymnophiona; family Dermophiidae; genus Geotrypetes; species Geotrypetes seraphini. The sequence continues at coordinate 232,316,469 of NC_047085.1, forward strand.
ACATTAATACCTTTCAAGTATTTAAGCGTCTGCATCATATCTCCCCTGTCCCTCCTTTCCTCTAAGAAATACATTTTCAGTGCTTCCAGTCTCTCCTCATACGTCTTTTGGCGCAAACCTCCTATCATTTTCATCGCCCTCCTCTGGACAGCTTCAAGTCTTCTTGTGTCCTTCGCCAGATACGGTCTCCAAAACTGAACACAATACTCCAAGTGGGGCCTCACCAACGACCTGTACAGGGGAATCAACACCTTCATTCTTCTACTGGTTACGCCTCTCTTTTTTTTTTTGAAGAATATATTTTATTAAATTTTTCAGAAATAATCAAAATACTCAAATATACATGGTGTACAACAGAAGAAGTGGTTACCAGAACACATCCCAATTTCACCGTATACCTGAGTCTCCCCCCCCACCCCACTCCCATTCCCAATTCCACAGCCTAAACAAGAACGAAAAACAAAAATAAAGATCCAATCCAGTGCAGTCTCAACATAAGGCTCATACATTCAACAAATGGCTATGAGCTCTAGATGTTAAGGTGTCCCAAAATGGTGTCCAACAAAGACAGAATAACCGGCCCAAGGCAGAGTCCAATGATGAAAAACATAATCTCTCCATGGATGCTTGGTGTATCATCAAAGTGCGCCAACGGGAGAGCGTCGGAGAATCAGAGGAGATCCAGCAGAGCAAAATCGTTTTCTTCCCCAACAACACTGATGTTACGCCTCTCTTTATACAGCCCAGCATCCTTCTGCCCAGCAGCCACCGCCTTGTTGCACTGTTTATTCGCCTTTAGATCTTCAGACACTATCACCCCAAGGTCCCTCTCCCCATCTGTGCATATCAGCCTCTCACCTCTCAGCATATACAATTCCTACCTATAATAATCCCCAAATGCATTACTCTGCATTTCTTTGCATTGAATTTTAGTTGCCAGATATTAGACCATTCCTCTAACAACCTGCCACCTGTACTTTGAAGGAACCAACCACCAGGCCCTTCTCTAGGCCCATGCAGAAGAAACATCAGGACCATTTACACCAGCTTAGTACACCAGCGCTAAAAAGTCTTACAAGCTTTAGCATAGGCCACAACAGTCACTGGTTTCTTAGATCTTAGGAGGGTAGCCATGGCCACCTCTGAGTAGCCCTTGTGCACTGATGTTGCAAGCTCAAGAGCATAGTGTAAGCCCAAAGCATTCCGGATTCCCCAGGGCCAGTGGACCCTGCAACAGTTGAATGAAGCAGCAGTTTGAGACACTGGTCCCTCTGTAAACGGGCCAGATCCGCATACCATGGCCGACGAGGCCAATCTATGGCAACCAGGATCGCAAACCCCAGGTGGGTTGCTAGTCTTCAAATGCCCAGCCTATCATGAGCCATGGAGGAAAACACGTACAACAGCCCCTTCTCTGACCAAGGTCGTACTATAGCATCCATACTGGCGCTTCCAGGATCGAATCTTCGGCAGAAGTGAGAGACTTTTTTGTTGGCTGCCAACACCATCAGATCGAATTTTGGAAATCCCCATTGATGCACAATGCTGTTGAAGGCTTTCCGAGAAAGAGACCACTCCCAGATCTAGGGTCTGCCAGTTGAGATAAGTCAGCCTACACACTGTCTACTCCCACTACATGTGCTGCTGATAGTGCTTGCGGGTGGACCTCTGCCCATCTATATAGCTGACCTCCATTCTTAACAGGGCACTCTTTCAAAAAGTAAAAAAACTCATGGGACTCTCAAATAAAATTACATGGAAATACTTTTAAAGAAATAGGAGAAAAAACAGCGGTTATTATGTCTAGATTTAAAAAAAGGTTTGAACCAGTTCCTGGAAGGAAAGTCCATAGTCTGGAGATAGACATGGGAGAAGCCACTGCTTGCTCTGAGATTGGTAGCATGGAATTTTGCTACTATTTGGGTTTCTGTCAGGTAATAGAGACCTGGATTGGCCACTGTGGAAACAGGATACTGGGCTAAATGAACCGCTGGTCCAACTCAGTATGGCTATTCTTATGTTCTTATGTACCTTTGTATAGAATCAGCCCAACAGAAGTAGAATCTGAACATCTGTATCTAAGGGCGAGACCTGCTTACCTATAGACTTTAGGTGAGGATAATGCCAAGTAAGAACTGGTATAGGAACTTCATTCTTATTTCTTACTGCTACAGGTAGTCGTCAACTTACGACCTATCCAAGTTATGACTGTTTGACCTTACGAAGCGACTTCCACTCTCCGAAGTTTCGCTACGCAGCATGATAACATACACAGGGGTGTTGCCCCACGTGAGTTTGTGCCTTGTTGTTTTTGTGATTTCATGCAGTAAAAATGACAACGAAGAGGAAATTGTCTCTTTCCACTCCTCAGCCTTCCAAAAAGGAAAGAAAGCCATAGATCTGGACACCAAAATGATGATAATAAAACAGTATGAAGGAGGAAACAAAGTGAATGCGATCGCATGTGATATAAATAATAATAACAGTTTATATACCGCAATACCGTGAAGTTCTATGCGGTTTACAAAAGATTAAGCAAAGGTACAAATTGATTGACTTTAAGAGGGTGGAAGAAAGAAAATTAATAGGACAGGAAATCCATTGTTGAGGAGAAAGTGATCAATAGGACAAATTAATCGCTATTGAGGAAGAGGGATGAGTGGATCAGTTGTCTAGATGCTTTAGGAACAGGTGTGTTTTTAGATGTTTCCTAAATTCCTTGTAAGTAGTGGAAGAAAGCAATTGTTCTAGGTCTTTACCCCACGATGCTGCCTGGTGTGAGAGAAGGTGTTCATGGTATTTTTTCAGTTTGCAACCTCTCACTGGGGGGAAACAAAGTTGGGATGTGAGCTTCTCTTGTGTCTGTTGGCTGAGAAGGAGAAAAGGTCAGTTATGTATTTAGGGGCAAGTCCTTGTAGTGCTTTAAAGCAGAAGCAGGCGAATTTAAACTTTACGTGTGCCTCCATCGGCAGCCAATGCAGCTGCCGGTAGTAGGGTGTCACGTGGTCAAATTTCTTTAGCCCAAAGATCAGTCTGACTGCTGCATTTTGCATCAATTGTAAACATCGTATATTCTTTTGGGAAATTTCCAAATAGGCGATGTTACAGTATTCAAGTAGACTTAGTACGAGGGATTGGACATGGGTTCTAAATGCCGATGTATCGAAATAAGCTTTAATGGATTTGAGTTTCCAGAGAGTAACATAGAAACATAGAAACATAGAAATTGACGGCAGATAAGGGCCACGGCCCATCCAGTCTGCCCACCCTAATGACCCTCCCCTACCTTTACCTTGTGAATAGATCCCACGTGTCGATCCCATTTGGCCTTAAAATCAGGCACGCAGCTGGCCTCAATCACCTGAAGTGGAAGACTATTCCAGCGATCAACCACCCTTTCAGTAAAAAAGAACTTCCTGGTGTCACCTCGCAGTTTCCCGCCTCTGATTTTCCACGGATGACCTCTTGTTGCCGTGGGACCCCTGAAAAAGAAGATATCTTCCTCTGTCTTGACTCTGCCTGTGAGATATTTGAACGTCTCGATCATGTCTCCCCTCTCTCTGCGCTCCTCGAGTGAGTATAGCTGCAATTTTTCCAGCCGTTCCTCGTACGGGAGATCCTTGAGTCCCGAGACCATCCTAGTGGCCATTCTCTGGACCGACTCCATCCTCAGCACGTCCTTGCGATAATGCGGCCTCCAAAATTGCACACAGTACTCCAGGTGGGGCCTCACCATGGATCTATACAATGGCATAATGACCTCCGGCTTACGGCTGACGAAACCCCTGCGTATGCAGCCCATGATTTGTCTTGCCTTAGATGAAGCCTTCTCCACTTGATTGGCAGCTTTCATGTCCTCACTGACGATCACCCCTAAGTCTCGCTCTGCTACTGTTCTTGTTAGGATCTCACCATTAAGGGTATAAGTCCTGCATGGATTTTGGCTACCCAAGTGCATAACTTTGCATTTTTTGGCATTGAAACTGAGTTGCCAGGTCCTAGACCAGCGCTCCAGTAGGAGTAGATCGTGCATCATGTCGGGCATTGAGTTTTTGTCCGTTGTGCTTTTGCCCACTACATTGCTTAGCTTGGCGTCATCGGCGAATAGTGTTATTTTACCTCGGAGCCCTTCTGTCAAGTCACTTATGAAGATATTGAACAGGATCGGGCCCAAGACCGAGCCTTGGGGCACTCCACTGATCACCTCTGTCATTTCAGAGGGGGTGCCGTTTACCATAACCCTTTGAAGCCTACCTCCAAGCCAGTTCCCAACCCATTTTGTCAATGTCTCGCCCAATCCTATAGAACTCATTTTACTTAGCAACCTGCGGTGTGGTACACTGTCGAATGCTTTGCTAAAGTCCAGGTACACGATGTCCAAGGACTCCCCAACATCTAGCTTCCTCGTCACCCAGTCAAAGAAGCTGATCAGGTTGGATTGGCAGGATCTCCCCTTAGTAAATCCATGTTGACGGGGATCCTGCAGGTTCTCCTCATCAAGGATTGTGTCTAATTGGTGTTTGATTAAGGTTTCCATTAGTTTGCTCAATACTGATGTGAGACTCACCGGTCTATAGTTTGCTGCCTCAATTTTTGAGCCTTTCTTGTGAAGTGGAATGACGTTAGCCGTCCTCCAGTCCAATGGGACGCTGCCTGTACTAAGGGAAAGGTTGAAGAGCACGGACAGCGGTTCCGCCAATACATCACTCAACTCCCTGAGCACCCTGGGGTGTAGGTTGTCAGGCCCCATAGCCTTGTTAACCTTGAGCCTTGACAGTTCATCGTAGACACTGCTGGGTGTAAACTTGAAATTATTAAATGGGTCAGCCGAGCTAACCCTTGTCTGTAGCTGAGGGCCTTGCCCCGGCGCTTCTCGGGTGAAGACTGAGCAGAAATATTCATTTAATAGTTGTGCCTTTTCCGAGTCTTTTTCCACATATTCACCGTCTGGTTTCCTAAGACGTACTATCCCTCCCGAGTTTTTTCTTCTGTCACTGATGTACCTGAAGAATGAGTAAAGAATCCCTTTCTGATTAAGGAGTCCACCTGGTCTTTCATGGTTAGGCATTGATCCAGAGTTACACCTAGTATCTTTATGGTGGGCTGGATATGGTAACTAAGTTTATTAATACATAGTGTTATTTTGGTGTCAAGCGGATGTGGTGAAGCAACGAAGAAAGTCCTTTTTTCAGAATTAAGTTTGAGCCTAAAGTTTGTCATCCATTGCTCCATCACATTTATGGCTTCTGAAGCTTTGGGAATAGTTTCAGAGACAGAATCAGCGAATGGGATGATAATCGTAAAGTCATCTGCATAACTAAATAGTTTTATCCCCAGATGGGTTAGTTGCGTGCCCAGTGAGGACATGTAGACGTTGAAAAGCAATGGGGATAGTGGAGACCCTTGTGGCACACCGGATGGATTGCTCCAGGTGTTGGAAAGCTCATAATTAAAACGTACCTGATAGGTGCGGGATATAAGGAAGCCACGGAACCAGTTCAACACCTCATCCCTGATACCAATAGCGTCTAGGCATTGTAGCAGTTTCCCGTGGTCTACTAGATCAAAGGCTGATCGAATTGCATGACCAAGGCATTGAGGGCCTTGCTAAACAGTAGGCGCAGATTGTCTAAGATAGACGCAATCATTGTCTCCGTACTGAATAACGGTCTAAAACCGGATTGAGTTTCATGTAGGAGAGAGAATTAAGATAATACATCAGTTGGGTGTGTACCAATCCCTCCATGATTTTTACAACAAACGGAATGTATGCTACTGGTCTGTAGTTGGATATTAGGGCTGAAGATTCTTTAAGAAGGCAAACAGAATGCTAGGCATAATCAAGAAGGGTATTACAACCAGAACGAAAGAAGTTATCCTGCCATTGTATCGGGCGATGGTGCGTCCACTTCTGTAGTACTGCGTCCAATATTGGTCGCCGTACGTTAAGAAGGACATGGCGTTACTCGAGAGGGTTCAGAGGAGAGCGACGCGTCTGATAAAGGGGATGGAAAACCTTTCATATGCTGAGAGATTAGATAAACTGGGACTCTTTTCCCTGGAGAAGAGGAGACTTAGAGGGGATATGATAGAAACTTAGAAGATCATGAAGGGCGTAGAGAGAGTAGAGAGGGACAGATTCTTCAAACTTTCGAATAATAAAAGAACAAGAGGGCATTCGGAAAAGTTGAAAGGGGACAGTTTCAAAACGAATGCTAGGAAGTTCTTCTTTACCCAATGTGTGGTGGACACCTGGAATGCGTTTCCAGAGGACGTTATAGGGCAGAGTACGGTACTGGGGTTTAAGAAAGGATTGGACAATTTCCTGCTGGAAAAGGGGATAGAGGGGTATAGATAGAAGATTACTGCACAGGTCCTGGACCTGTTGGGCCGCCACGTGAGCGGACTGCTGGGCACGATTGACCTCAGGTCTGACCCAGCGGAGGCACTGCTTATGTTCTTATGTTCTTTACAATTTTTTAGAATTGGGGTTATTATTATGTGACCATTATTAGAGAGGAACTTCCCATTTTTTAGGTTGTGGGCCAAGAATTGCATCAGCGATAGTTTAAATTCTAATGGTGCCACTTTCATGATTTCTGGGGGGCATTCCAGAACGCAATAGGATCTAGAGTATTTGTTATATAGTCCATTCTAAATCTTGAAAGGAGCTCCAGATCATGTCTGCCGGTATATCATTTCCTTGGGTGTTAGCTCTTTGATGATCACTAGGGTCATTTGTTGAACAGTGGATTCTAAGGTTTTTAATTTTTGAATCGAAGTGCAGTGCTAAGTCATTTGCAGAGGGTAGTTTAATGTTGTGTGTGGGTGTGGTGTAGCAAGTGGTGTCAAATAAATTTGTGATCAGGTTGAATAGCTCTTTTGTATTGATTCCTTGTGAATCTTTACTTTACTGTGTCAACTATTATAAAGGACAAAAATAGAATTCGTGAAGCTATGAAAAGTTCTGCCCCTTTGCGGTCAACAGTGATTACGAAGCAACGTACTGGGCTCATCCATGAAATGAAGAAATTGTTAAACATTTGGATGGAAGATCAGATTCAAAAGTGGACGCCCTTAAACCTCTTTACAGTACAGTCAAAGGCTAGAAATCTGTTTGGGACTTTAAAGGAACGCGCTGGAGAAGACTACAGTCAAGAATTTGTGGCAAGTACTGGTTGGTTTAGGTTTGAAAATAGATTCCAGTTGCATAATGTTCGGGCGACTGGAGAAGCAGCGAGTGTGGATGAGGAAGGAGCTAAAAAGTTTATTGATAGTTTAGAAGAAATAATCAAGGTGGAGGGTTACCTGGCAGAGCAAATTTTTAATGTGGATGAAACAGGGTTAATTAACATATCTAATATTTTGGAAACATCCGACAAAGAATTAGTAGCCCCAGCAACTTTACTTTTGACTGTAGCTCTGGCACCAGATAAAAACTGGTTGCTGAGACTTTTCTTTAAAAATAAACAAAAAGAATTTTTAGGTTGTAAAATACAGATGTTTCCAGACTTGGTTAAGGAGACCCAGCGAAGGAGACATGAATTTTTGTTAAGGAAACCTGGTGTTATAGCTCTAGGGGCCACATTTTACTTGCAACATCCATGTAAATGCGTAATTAATTATCGTTCACATAAATTTGTTTTCTTTGAGCCATCTCAACTGACAATCTTTCTCTCAACTTCATGTTTGGAGAAAGATGGAACATGAGTGCTAAGTTTAAGAAAGGGTATATTAACCTCAGTCAACTAGTTAATAATTTGTAACTTAATTTTTCTTTATTACTATTCGCCTATCTTCCACCTTGGATCTCTTTTGAGGACTTGAGTTGAGATTTAAGCTTATATTTGATGTCTGATGTTTTATATAACGTTTATTCATTTATTTTCTTGCTGAATTTCCTTTCTGTACAAGTTATGCTTGATTATATTGAAAATTCAATAAATATATATAAATATAAATTTAAAAAAAAGAAAAAAGAAACAGGGTTATATTGGAAGCGGATACCAGGACGCACCTACATCCACAAAGAAGCCAAAAGCATGCCAGAATTTAAAGCACACAAGGATAGACTCACTCTGCTGCTTGGAGGGAATATCAATGGGTTCAAGCTGAAACCGTTATTAATTTACCATTCTTAAAATCCACGTGCATTTAAGAATGTGAATAAGCACATTTTGCCAGTTTATTATAGATCAAGCTGTAATGCCTGGATGAACCAGGCTTTATTTGAGGATTGGTACAGTAATTGTTTTATTCCTCAAGTGCGCGAGTACTGTTTAGAGAAAGGAATCCCCTTCAAAATTTTACTGTTGCTTGATAATGCGCCTGGACATCTACATCACTTAACTGATCTCTATCCCAATGTGAAAGTGTTATTTTTGCCCCCGAACACTACACCACTTATTCAACCGATAGGCCAAGGGGCGACTGCTACTTTGAAGGCAAACTATCTCAGAACCACTTTTGCCCAAGCCATAGCTGCTATAGATGCCAACCCTGAACTATCACTACGTGACTATTGGAAACAGTATAACATTCTTAAGTGTATAAAAAAATCTTGCTACTGCTTGGGACTCAGTGACGGAAAAGTGTATGAATGGTGTGTGGAAGAAGTGTGTTAAGCGCTATGTGAATACCTTTGCTGGATTTAACAGTGAACAAGAACTTGATGAGATTCGTGAAGAAATAGTGAAACTGTCAAAAGACCTTTCATTGGAATGTGAAATGGAAGATGTTGAGTTCCTAGACCAGGAATCAGGGGAACTTACGAATGAAGAGCTGATAGAATTAGAAGAAAGAGTGGTGGAAGAAAAAAATAAGAGAATTTGAGAAAGACCAAGAGGATGAGGCGCCACAACGAATGTTTACCACAAAGGGATTGTCAGAAGGGTTCTCTCTACTGAATAAACTCCTCGCCCATTTTGAAGACATGGACTCAAACATTGAACGATATGCGAGAATTGAACGGATGGCACGTGACACATTTTGTCCTTATTGCAAAATTTATGAAGAGAAAAAAAAACAAACAATTCAGACGAAGCTCACTATGTTTATAAAAAGAGCAACTCCACCCATCACCGGGTCCGCAGCCTCGCCTAATGAAAGAGATATCGACAATCTGCAGCCAAGCACCAGTAGTGCCATGACTTAAATGTACTTTACTGTATTTCTTATTTTTGTCTGTTTTTCCACAATTGTATTGTTGTTTGACTTAGAAAGAAAGAAAATGTTGTTAACAGATTGCTTTTAACATGATTAAAATATCATTACCCAGTCTAATATTCTTGCCTTAATTTAGCATAGGCCAACTTACGTCCTGATCCACTTACGACCTATCAGTTGGAACCAATTGCGGTCGTAAGTTGACGACTACCTGTATATGGTTGCATTCTATATTAGTAAGTAGAGGTGACCTAATGCTGCCATCTACAGCTTCCATCACATATCTATTCTTTTTCCTCCCTATTGTCTTCACTATTCCCACACACATTTTGAGCTTGTAAGAAAAGTAATCCTTAGTTTGTTTATTTACAGTTTTTATTTCCAACTTGATATACTGCTATTAGGCATATCCAACACAGCAGTTTACATAAAAATCTACAAAGCAGATAGATAAGGAAAAAGAGAGGGAAAAATCACACGTTATCCAAGCTGTTTGATCCCAGGCCCGGACCAATTGTCATTTACAACCCACAGGGCAGGCTTAACCTATGGACCAGGTGAGGCTCTGGCCCAAGGCACCAGCGCTAAAGGACACCAAATGCCTGATACCGTGACATCAGCAATCTATAAAGTTAAGCTATGAGATAGCTTGAACACTCTCCAACTCCTCCCTCTTCTGATGCTGCTGCCCAGTTCCAACACGATATGGCTTCATAAGCCAGCTGCTACGAAGGGAGAGGGCCAGCATCAACATCAGAGTCAGCATCCTATGAAGCCACATCCTATCATGATCAGGCAATAGCATCAGAAGAGGGAACTAGCCTGGGGGGGGTGAGGAATGGGAGGGAGCACTGAAAAAAAAAGTGGGTCTGGGGTATGGGCCGCCAAAACAAAAGTAGGTCCAAAGTGCCATAACCTTTTGAGCTGGCCCTGACTATCCAGTACACACTCGACTATCAGAATCTAAATTGAAAGCCCGATGAAATAAGTATGTCACAGAGCTTTAACTTTTCTAGCAACCTATTACTTTGGTCATTACTTCTCATGGTGTCCTTTGGGATATAGTCTGGCTGAGCATATTGTAAAACACAACTTTTTGCTCAGTTATTCTTTACAAATCAGCACATTTGTAAGTAACTTCTGGCACCGACACTTTTTTTCTCATGGCTTTCCCCCAGCATATCTCAAAACAGGGGAGCGGTTTCTCATGAATCCGTGCTTACAGCATCCAGGTACTGCATATGACAGAGATATGTTTGTTGCCATCACATCCTTTGTACTTGACAGTTGCTTTACAAGTCTTTAGAAAGGTGGTTTGATTAAGAGTAGCATCTGTTAACAGATTATGTATTTTTTTGAGCAAATCTTTGCGTTCTGCCAAAGGTTTGTCACCGAACCCACAGCATTTCTTTAAAGGGTGAGGTTTCTTGAGCAAAGTGCCCGTCTGGGTTTTTTTTTTTTTTTTTAAAACACTGTTTGTAGTGGGAGGAAGGTTAGAAGATATAGACTTTGTGGGTGGCACTTCTTTTGAGTTCAGTGTTTTTTACTGATGTATTCTAAAGTGAACAGTAGGTTCCAACAACTTAAAGGATGCTCTTGGCATACCTCATAATTGAAGCGCATAAGAAGAAGCAGCATAGTCAATTCACTCATGCTGCTTGCAGATATATGTTGGGAAACCTCACCTAGTGGTAAATTCTTCAATAGGTTCCCATATTTGTTTAAATGTTGATGACAGATTGTTATCACACAGAAATATTTGAGCCGATAAATACAAACTCTACCAGCAATGCATACATAGGGCCTCTTTTACGAAGCCGTTTAGCGCGGGCCACTGTGGTAATGGCCCCGAAGTCCATAGAGATTTAAAGGGCTTCGGGGCTGTTGCCGCGCGGCTTTGTAAAACAGACACATAGTGGCAGATTGGATATTCAGCAAGGGGTGACAAACCGTAGCTCTCTCTGGCTCCTAATCTGGTCCCTGTGAAACAGGACCGCTAAAGACAGAGGCAAAAAGAAAACTGCAAAAACAGCACAGAACACAAAAAAATAAGCAGAAAATAGGCTCCAAAACAGTTTATAATCAATAATTTTAAAAGTCTTTAATGACAAACCAGGTGGTCCCAGGTAGATATATTCAGACTTCAAACTGATTTTATAACTCGCCCAACATGTCTTAGCACTGCATCAGGGGCATCAATCTCTAGTTATATCTTGAGTCTGATAAAATGTAGATAGCAACATAAATACATCCACCACTCACAGAATAACACAGCCTTTGTGAATAATGAAAATCAGTTATTTTCGCAAGAAACAGGGTCCCACAGGAGAGGGGAAAGAAATAAAAGGCTAGATCAAGGGAAAATGAGATGCAGAACAATCTAAAAAGATTTAGGGAGAGGAGCAGGAAGAGAGTTATTAAATTCCCTGACCCCAAATATAAAACATCCAGTTACACCTATGCAGGGGGAGAGGGGAAAAGAACAAGGAGGAGCAAGGGGAAATTAAAACAAAGTGGGGGGAATAGTGTGTAGTGTAGATGGACTAAGGGAAGAGAGGATCTGGTTGGAGAAAAACACAACCCCTCCTGGGCCACCCCCCAACCCACCACAACCCTCATCCTCCCCAGGCCTACCTTTAAATGCCCTAGTGGCCTCTGCCAAGCAAAAGCAATCCCGTCTTGCCCCTACCACTTAGACTCCTCTCCTCTCCTTCACTGCCCAGATACAACATATCGCTAAAACCTGCCCTTTCTTCCTCTACATCAGTGTTTTTCAACCGCTGTTCTGCGGCACACTAGTGTGCCGCGAGATGTTGCCTGGTGTGCCGCAGGGCCGCCATCAGGGCAGTACTACCAGTCCTGCATTCAGGGGCCCGGAGCTGACAGGGGGCCCGAGGCAGGGGCGCCAGTAGCTCGCCAAGGCAAAGTGAGTCGATCACCCAGGACTCACTTTGTCTTGGCGATCTAATCTATCGAGCCGATAAGTCTTCTTCTCCCCGACGTCAATTCTGCAGTCGGAGAGGAAGTTCGGGCCAGCCAATCGCTGCCTGGCTGGGCGGAACTTCCTCTCCGATTGCAGAATTGACGTCAGGGAGAGCATGCGTCGGCGTCGGCTTTGGGGCCTGTTATCCATTGGTGGGTCCTGTTCCCCGATAGCAGCGGCAGTGGCTTGGGGAACGGCAGGGAGAAAGAAAGAAAGGGGGAAGGCAGGGAAACAGAAGGAAAGAAGAGAAACAGAAAAAAAAGAAAGAAAGGTCAGGGAGAGAGGAAGAAAAAGTTGGGGGAGGGAATGAGGTGTGGAGGAGAGAAAGCATACAGGCTGATAGAAGGGAAGAAAGATTGGATGCACAGTCAGAAGAAGAAAGTGCAACCAGAAATCACCAGACAAGGTAGGAAAAATGATTTTATTTTAAATTTAGCAAAGTGGAGGCAGTATTACCACAGTTTTCAAAGGAATTTGCCCAAATAACTTAATAGTTAACTGGGTAAATTCCCAGAGATGAAAACTTCCCTTCACTTACTATGCACAGTTCTGAATTTATATCTGCTGTCTATATTTTACAATATGGTCACTTTTACTAAACCGCAATAGTGGTTTTTAGCGCAGGGAGCCTATGAGCGTCAAGAGCAGCACTGGGCATTCAGCGCAGCTCCCTGCGCTAAAAACTGCTATTGTGGTTTAATAAAAAGGATGGAGGGTATATTTGTCTATTTTTGTATGCTATAAAAACCAAATACAGAGAGAGACTGAGAGCTGTTGACGAAGAGCTACGTGTGTGTCTTTCTTCGATTCCAGACAGAATATCAGCTTTGTGTTCAGCCAAACAGGCCCAGGTTTCGCACTGAATAAAGTATTTTATAATTTTTCACTATTCTGTTTACTTAATATTTCATAATAAAGTACGGTAATTATAAAATACTTTCTTTGTGTTTATTTGATTCCTATTCAAGAGAATTACTTTATATATAGTCAATATAGGCACAGAGTTAAATTTTTTAACATTTTCTAATGGTGGTGTGCCTCGTGATTTTTTTCATGAAACAAGTGTGCCTTTGCCCAAAAAAGGTTGAAAAACACTGCTCTACATTACCAAAATCTGACCCTTCCTCTCTGAGCACACTAGCAAAACACTTATCCATGCCTTCATCACCTTGCGCTTAGACTACTGCAACTCGCTAATCTCAGGCCTTCCGCTTAGCCATCTCACTCCCCAACAATCCGTCCAGAATTTGGCTGCATGACTCATATTCCAGGAGAGCCGCTTTACTCACATTACCTCTCTCCTAAAGTCACTTCATTGGCTTCCCATCCATTTCCGAATACAAATCAAACTCTTCTTACTTACATACAAATGCATTCACTCACATTACCTCTCTCCTAAAGTCACTTCATTGGCTTCCCATCCATTTCCGAATACAAATCAAACTCTTCTTACTTACATACAAATGCATTCACTCAGCTGCCCCTCACTATCTCTCTTCACTTATCTCCCCCTTTGATCCCTCCCATGAGCTCTGCTCAGCTGGTAAATCCCTCCTTTCTGTGCCCTTCTCTTTGGCTGCCAACTCCAGACTCCACCCCTTCTGCCTTACTGCGCTATACGCTTGGAACAAGCTACCCGAATCCCTACGGCGGGCTCCATCTCAGGCAGTGTTCAAGGCCCAGTTAAAAGCCTACCTTTTTGAGAGTGCTTTTGACTCCTCTCACATTGGGCTCTACATCCCCAACCCTATATGTCATGTCTGTCTGTTCAAGTTAAAATTGTAAGCTCTTCCAAGCAGGAACTGTCTATAAATGCCTTTCAGTGCTATATAAGTGATAAGTAATAGTAGTACCACTTTCTCAGCAAAATAGCTATAGGACTTACCCTGGCAGCCCTTTTTACGAATGCAACTGGCATGGGCTCCTGCCTAAGTCAGTTCCAATCATAAAATGGTCGTAGAGACCTCCCGCAGAAGTTACAGAAGGCTGCTAAGAGAAGTCCTGGAAGCCATTTTGGCTGAGGAACAGTGGGGGCAAAAGTGACTGAGGATCACTCTTGCCCAGATGACCATCAGGGCATTTAAAGGTAGGCCAAAGCAGGGTTTTCAGATGGTGGGACGCATGGGGGGTTGTGGCTGAGTAGAGCAGGGCAAGTGGCCAGCCAGCCTGGGATGACCTGCTTTCTTCCGAGGTGGGTGGGTGGTGGCCCAGGAGGATCCATGCTCTGCTGAAGGGGGAGAGGGAGTGGCGCTGGTTTTGATGAAATGTTTGGCTGCCAATTTGGTTTTGGTCGCCCTCTAGAACAGTGGTTCCCAACCCTGTCCTGGAGGAACACCAGGCCAATTGGGTTTTCAGGCTAGCCCTAATGAATATGCATGAAGCAAATTTGCATGCCTATCACTTCCATCATATGCAAATCTCTCTCATGCATATTCATTAGGGCTAGCCTGAAAACCCGATTGGCCTGGTGGTCCTCCAGGACAGGGTTGGGAATCACTGCTCTAGAAGATATTAAAAAAGAAAAGTTGAGGTGGTCTGCATTGCCTCCCCCACACACACACACAACCCCAACAAATGCATTCCTGGTGCTAATGAAATATCACTCCCTACACTATAAGGAAAAAAACCTACCATAACAACCACCTTTTCCCAATGCCTAGCTGGTGCACCCCCCATCCCCAGAGAGGAGTGATGCCCACTTGCTCCTGCCTCTAGTGCTGCTATCTAGAAAAAATGGCAGCACCCAGCACCCACACTGTACATCTTGAGGATGCACCAGGTGGGATCACCATCATAGGAAATTTTCCCCTCATTTGGTAGTTGGACGGAGGCTATCAAATAAGGAGAAAATTCCCTTATATGGCAGACTAATCCCACCCAGTGCATTCTAGGATGTACTGCCTGAGGGTGGGAAGCACCAGAGACAGGCATCATTCTTGCCCCCTTTAAGGTATTGGGGGGGGGGGTTAAATACCTGGGATGCATTTAAGCTGGTATCAGTTTGTTAAGGCTTAAGGAAACAATACAGACTGCTGCAGGGTTGGTTTGTTTTTTAAACTTCACCTTTCCGGCCCGTGCCTGAGCCAATCGCTGCAGAGTCATGGCTAGGAAAGATATGGAGATATACTGCCCTGGACCTAACAAAAAGTCTCTCAACCCCCCCAACCCCTTTTTTTTTCACCAGCCTGTGGCCTCTCATTCTTTCTCTGCATCGCTCGGCCAATGCCATCCAACATTAGCTTCGCCGCTGTGCGTCGACTAGTACAAAAGTTTTACTGTCGTGGTTGGGGAGGAGGCGGGAATAAGAAACGCATGAAACTATTTAGCAACTGGTTGCCGGAGCTCTCCATAACTCTGCCTTCTGCAAAGCCCCAGGAGGAGGGGTGAGAAGGAGCGTAGCCTGCATTTGCGCGGACAACTGGAGGCGCCTTCTCTCTCTCTCTTTTTTTTTTAATCTGTTTATTGTGGCTCCTTTTAATAAGAAAGCAAAGGGAAAGAAAGGGGCTGTCCGAATGCAGCCCGGGGCGGTGTATTCACACTAAGGACACACTGTGAGGCAGTCGTCGGACATAACTCTCCGGATAAGCTTCGGAGCCCCCCTGTCGGTTGCTTGAGCACCCCTCCCCCCCCCCCCCCCATTACTGAGCTTACTCTGTGTGCAGCGATAGGATACTTTCCGTTGGATTTAACACCCTCAAATCATTTTTTTTTTTTTTTTAAGTTGGCTCCTATCCTATGGCTGTAGATGCTTGAGCTCAGTTTGTCCAAGGAGGTGTCATTTCTCATGGGTTTGGGGGTTTAGCAACCCCCTAATCGTTCCGAAAAGTTGGCTCCTATGTCGGCATCTCTGCAACAGGAAACGGCAGCTGCTTAGAGGGCTCGAGAGAATTTCTGAGGAAAAGCTCCTTCATGCCTTTTAAATACTGTACAGTATAACAAAGAGGGGAGGGGGGGAGTTAGGCATGCTCTATTGACTGACTATTCGTTGAAGAAAAAGGTGCAAGTTGACTAAAACCAAGTCTCGCACTTCCCCCCCAACAGCTAAACAACATTTACACGACAGATATATAAAGTGCAAAGTACCCACCGAGTGTCAGCCCACGACCCCGAGCAGTCCAGCCGTGATCTACACAGCGCCCAACCTCGCCGGCTTGTCTCTTTCTTTCTTTTCGGAACTGCAAAGTTCAAGCAAAACAAAACCAAAAAAAAAAAAAAAAAAAAGTCGGATAGTCTCAACTTTTGTGTGGTGTGCACGCGCCAGTTTGTTCTCCCTAAATTTACCAGTATGCCCTGCTTCACTAGCCTCCCGCCCGCTGCAGGCAGAAGCGGCTTTCTCTCACCTCATATTTAGGTCAGAGCCCCACAGCCAAGGCTCGGAATCGCCTCCCCGTCCCGACACTAGTCTAGCCGTGACTGACGGCGTGAACGGCCAATCAGACACGGCCTGCTCTGCAGGCCCAATCAGGAGACGGGACCGAGATTTCGGGCAGAGGTTCCCAGGGAGTATTTTGGAAGAGAACGCGAGGAAAAAAAAAAAACCAACAACGAATTCTCTTTTCCTTAGCTGCAGAGGTCCAGGAGTAGTGGAAAAAATCAGTGCTACTCAGACAGGATGAAAAAAGAAAAAAAAAAAAACCAATGCTTTTTTTTTTTTCTTGTTCTTAGTTCCTAAAATCATTGTAGAACTACAATATCTTGTGCTTTCCAGGATAGCATGAAAGCACAGTTACTTACTGTAACAGTTGTTATCCAGGGACAGCAGGCAGATATTCTCAACATGTGGGTGATCTCATCCACTTAGCCCCACAGGACAGCCTCCAAAAGCAGACTTGCTTACATAGTAGATGATGACGGCAGATAAAGACCCGAATGGTCCATCCAGTCTGCCCAACCTGATTCAATTTAAATTTTATTTTATTTTTTTATTCTTAGCTATTTCTGGGCAAGAATCCAAAGCTTTACCCGGTACTGTGCTTGGGTTCCAACTGCCGAAATCTCTGTTAAGACTTACTCCAGCCCATCTACACCCTCCCAGCCATTGAAGCCCTCCCCTGCCCATCCTCCACCAAACGGCCATACACAGACACAGACTGTGCAAGTCTGCCCAGTAACTGGCCTAGTTCAATATTTAATATTATTTTCTGATTCTAAATCTTCTGTGTTCATCCCACGCTTCTTTGAAGAGTTCACGAGTGCTGCACTGCGCATGCGCGAGTTCCTTCCCACCGAATGTAGGTCGTGTGTCTCCTGTGAGGTGCCTCAGTTCAGATAGCTAGCTAAGAAGCCAACCAGGGGAGGTGGGTGGGTTGTGAGAATATCTGCCTGCTGTCCCTGGATAACAACTGCATTTACGGTAAGTAACTGTGCTTTATCCCAGGACAAGTAGGCATCATATTCTCAACGTGGGTGACCACCAAGCTAACCAGAATGGGATGGTGGGAGTGTTGGCAATTTAGGAGAATAAATGTAAAACTGCCTGGCCAAAATGGCCAGAAAGTATCCAGACAATAATGACAGGTGAATGTATGAACCAAGGACTTAGTGGCAACCATGCAGATTTCCTCAATAGGAGTTGATCTGAGGAAAGCTACAGATGCCGCCATAGCTCTAACTTTATGGCCTGTGACTCGACCCTGCAGAGGGAGACCAGCCTGAGCATAGCAGAAAGAGATGCAAGCAGCCATCCAGTTGGAGATGGTTCGCTTGGAAACAGGATGCCCCAACTTATTTGGATCGAAGGAGATAAAAAGTTGAGGAGCAGTTCTATGAGGTTGAGTGCGTTGCAAGTAGAAAGCCAAAGCACGTTTACAGTCCAGAGTATGAAGACCTGTTTCTCCAGGATGAGAATGAGGCTTTGGAAAAAACACTGGAAGAACAATGGATTGATTGAGATGAAATTCTGAAACCACTTTAGGTAAGAATTTAGGATGAGTATGAAGGACCACCTTGTCATGATGGAATACTGTGAAAGGTGAACTAGCAGAAGTGAACGCAATGAGAAAAACCACTTTCCAAGTGAGAAATTTAAGATGAGCTGAATCTATGGGTTCAAAAGGAGGCTTCATCAGTTGAGTAAGAATAACATTGAGATCCCAAACCACTGGAGGCGGCTTGAGAGGTGGTTTAACATTGTAAAGTCCTTTCATAAATCTGGAAACCACAGGATGAGCGGACAGGGGTTTCCCTTCGATAGGCTGATGAAAATCAGCAATTGCATTTAGGTGGACTCTTAATAGATGTGGATTTGAGATCAGAGTGAGATAAGTGCAGCAGGTAAAGTTCTTTCATAAATCTGGAAACCACAGGATGAGCGGACAGGGGTTTCCCTTCGATAGGCTGATGAAAATCAGCAATTGCATTTAGGTGGACTCTTAATAGATGTGGATTTGAGATCAGAGTGAGATAAGTGCAGCAGGTAATCCAAAACCGAAGACAAGGAGGTAGATTGCGGCTCCTTGTGATGAATAGTACACCAAGCAGAGAATCTAGTCCATTTCTGGGTGTAACACTGCCTAGTGGACGGCTTCCTGGAAGCCTCTAGAATGTCCTGTATAGATTGAGAGAACTGTAGAGTGGCAGTTAGGTTGAGAGGTACCAAGCTGTTAAGTGTAGAGACTGCAAGTTGGGATGAAGCAGAGACCCTTGACTCTGTGTAAGCAGAGAGGGAAATACTGGTAGAAGTAGAGGCTCCCTGGTGCCGAGTTGAAGTAGAATGGAGTACCATGGTTGTCTGGGCCACCGAGGAGCTATCAGAATCATGGTAGCATGCTCCGTCTTGAGTCTTGAAAATCAGAGGGAATGGAGGGAACGCATAGAGAAACTGATTCGTCCATTCCAGAAGGAAAGCATCTGCATAGTACATGGCGACTTGGTTGTCTGTTCGAATGAGGACTACCTGGTCGTGAAGAAGGTGCTGAAAAGCTTTGAGAGCATTGAAGATCGCTCCGAGTTCCAATAGATTGATATGACACTGACGATCCGTGCGAGACCAATGGTCTTGAATATGGAGACCATCGAGATGAGCTCCCCAAGCATAGGTTGAGGAATCTGTTGTGAGAACCTTCTGATGGGGGGGGGGGATGAAATAACAAACCTCTGGAAAGATTGTAAGAGAGCATCCACCAGTGGAGAGACTGTCTCAACGAAGGAGTCACTGTAATGTGTTGAGAGAGTGGGTCAGAAGCTTGATGCCACTGAGATGCCAGGGTCCACTGAGGAATTCTGAGGTGATGTTTGGCAAAAGGAGTCATGTGGACAGTAGATGCCATGTGTCCGAGAAGAATCATCATTTGCCTTGCCAAGAGCAACTCGAGGGAAGGCACTCGACAAAGGTGAATGAAAGCATCTTGACGTGGTTGAGGCAGGAATGCTCTGAGTTGAACAGTGTCCAGGATGGCTCCAATAAACTGTAGAGTTTGGGAGGGACATAACTGGGACTTTGGAAAATTGATTTAGAACCCAAGGCTTGGAGAAACGCTATAGTCCATTGGGTCGCTACAATAACCTCCTGTTGAGATGATGCTTTGATGAGCCAGTAATCCAGATATGGAAAGACTTGAAGACCCTGCGTCCGCAGGGCTGCAGCAACCACCACCAGGCATTTGGTGAAGACTGGGGATTGAGGTGAGTCCGAAAGGAAGGACTCTGTACTGAAGATGAAGATTTCCCACCCAAAATCTTAGGAATCTGCGAGAGGCTGGATGATTGGAAATATGAGTATAAGCCTCCTTGAGATCTAAGGAGCAAAACCAATCGCCTTGATCCATCAGGGGATACAGTGTGGGAAGAGAGAGCATTCAAATCTTTTCTTTGACAAGAAATTTGTTGAGAGCTCTGAGGTCCAGGATAGGTCGCAAATCCCCCGTCTTCTTTGGGACTAGAAAATAACGGGAGTAAAAGTCCATGTCCCGTTGAGTCAAGGGAACCTCTTTGACAGCTCGGAGGTGAGCCTCCTGAAAAAGAAGGGGAAGTTGCAACATGTTGGAAGGAAACTCTCTTGGAGGGAGATCTGGTGGAGTTTGAAGAAATTGAGGAGAGTAACCCTCTCAGATGATGGTGAGAACCCAGAGGTCTGATATGATCTGCTCCCATTGGTAAAAATGATGGAGTTGACCTCCTATGGCAGGGGTGTCCAATGTCGGTCCTCGAGGGCCGCAGTCCAGTCGGATTTTCAGGATTTCCCCAATGAATATACATGAGGTCTATTTGCATGCACTGCTTTCATTGTATGCTAATAGATCTCATGCATATTCATTGGGGAAATCCTGAAAACCCGACTGGATTGCGGCCCTCGAGGACCGACATTGGACACCCCTGTCCTATGGGGAGGAGAGAAGTCTAATGGATGAAGGTGGACTGTATGCTCAGACTTAGATTGTCAAAAAGACTGGGCAGGCTTAGCTGCAGCAGGAGTCTGGGGTTTTTGCTGACGCTGCTGCTGTGTTTGTTTCCTAGGCGGAGGCCTGGAGAAAGCCGGAGTAGATTTCTGTGGATAACGAAGTGGAGGTGGCCTATAAGGCTTGGAAGCTGGAAGTTTAGTCTTAGGCCAAATCAAAGAGGCAAATGAGCGCTCATGCTCTGAGAGACGCTTGGTGGCAGTCTCAATGGAGTCGTCAAAAAGCTTATTACCTTGTCACGGTAAATTTGCTAAACCAGTGGTAGGCAAACTCATTAGTCAAAAGAGCCAAAATCAGCTCCAGAAATTAAGATTTTTTTTTGAGAGCCATACCCCATGCCCGCTTGCGCTACGACAGCTACGTCAAACCAACTGACACCCCGCTCGCCGGCACATAGTCGAAATTGATTCGTGGCAGAGCCTAGAGAATGACACGGGGAAAATAGTTTTATACTGAACTTATTATATTATATTAAAGTATAAAAAGATACAATATTCTGTATAATTGTCAATTTATAAATCAGCGTCTTCTCCCCACTCTCTCTTCCCCTCTTCCCTTCAGCGTTCTCAGCCCATTCTCTCTCCACTTCCCTTCATTCTATTCATTCATAGAAATTAAAATCTAAATAATGCCAGTCACATAACAAAACATGATTTTACAAAAATATTTTCCTGTACAGTCAAGGATTACTAGATGTCTTTCAGCAGCTCCCCTCCCTCCCTCCTCCTTACCTTCGTGGCCAAGTCAAAATGATCTGCCAACAATAAAAAAATTTTAAAAACACAAAGCACACTGTACAAAGAGAAAATGTTATCATTTATATTCCGCAGGTTTTCAAAAAGGTCAAGGCAGATGACTTTATGCAATTTCATCTCAGTAACAATTATACAAAAATAGACAAATATACCCTCTCCCTTTTTACTAAACCACGATAGCGGGTTATAGCGCAGTGAGCTGCGATGATTGCCCTGTGCTGCTCTCGATGCTCATAGGCTCCCTGCGCTAAAAACCGCTATTGTGGTTTAGTAAAAGGGGGCCATAGTGCAAAATATAGACAGCAGATATAAATTCTCAAAACAGACACATTTTGATCACTACATTGAAAATAAAATCATTTTTCCTACCTTTGTTGTCTGGTAATTTCATCAGTCTCTGGTTGCACTTTATTCTTCTGACTGCATCCAATATTTCTTCCCTTCTTTCAGCCTCCTGTATGCTTCCTCTCCTCCAGACCTCATTCCCTCCCCCAACTTTTTCTTTCTTTCACCCTGCCCCTTCTTTCTTTCTCTCTCCATGACCATGCCCCCTTTCTTTCTGTATGTCTGTCTTTCTCTCTCTCTCTCTCTCCATGCCTTCTTTCTTTCTGTCTGTCTTTCTCTCTCCATGCCCCCTTTCTGTCTCACTTCTCCCTTATTTCTTTATTTCTCCCTGCCCTCCCTCAAGCCACCTCTGCCGGGGAACAGGCCGCCGCCGAGTTCTGAGCTCTCCCTCCTTCCCTTCCCTGTAAAGAGGACGCTGAAGCGCCGGCACAACCAACCTTCACTACCCGACGTCAATTCTAATGTTAGAGAGGAAGTTCCAAGCCAGCCAGGTTGGTCGGCCCGGCGCTTCAGTGTCCTCTTTACAGGGAAGGGAAGCAGGTTGGGCACCCCTGCTCTAGATGAGCCGCGAGCCACACTCAAGTGGCTAAAGAGCTGAATGTGGCTTGCGAGCCACAGTTTGCCGACCACTGTGCTAGACGATCCTGCAAGTTAGGGTCCATGTCCACAATGCATAGCCAAGCTAAACGTCACATTGCCACAGCAAAAGCAGTGATCCGAGATGACATTTCAAATGCATCATAAGTGGCTTGAAGTATGAAGAGACGTATTTGTGAGAGGGTCTGTTGAAGTTGTTGAAACACAGGCAACCAGTGTTCAGCCAAATCAGGAAAAAAATAGGGCATGGTCTTAATGAAAAGAGGGCCGGCAGCTGGGTCTGAGCCTAAGCCCCGCCGGACAAGAACTGATGGAAGAAAAATAAAAGTTAAAAAAAAAAAAAAAAAAATATACGACTATACAAAAGAAAACAAATAAAGAAGAAAAGGAAGCCGCAGTGCAAGAAGGCTACTCAAAGATCGGCAGAGCTGAGAAACAGGTGCTTCTTGGCTCCGTGGAAAACTGAGAATTGAGGTACCTCACAGGAGATGCACGACCTACGTTCGGCAAGAAGGCACTCGCGCATGCATGGTGCAGCACTCGTGAACTCTTTGAAAGTTCTATAAGCAAGTCTGCTTACGAAGCTGTCCGCTACGGGGCTCCGTGGATGACGTCACCCACATGTTGAGAATATGCTGCCTGCTTGCCCTGGGATAAAAGCAGGAACCAGATTTTGTGCATCTGCGGCAGATATTCCAAATTACACCCAGGCACAGAGAAAATCTGGGGTGGGTATGGAAGGAGAGCTGTTAATGCTGAATTGGTGCCTCTCTCCTAAGGTTGCCAGATGGCTCCAGAAATAGGAGGACTGATTCAGACATTCTGAATATCTGGCCTCCACACAGAAAAGAGAGACCTTCACAAGGGGGGGGGGGGGAGATATCTTTTGAGTAAATCAAGGAAAATTTTTCTGTTAACCTGCAGTTACATCACTTTTCTTTTTCAGACATAAATAAAAAAATAGATTTGACATCAATATATGAACTGAATATTTCATGTGAAACATAGAAACATAGAAAGATGATGGCAGAAAAGGGCTATAGCCCATCAAGTCTGCCCACTCTACTGTCCCACCCCATTAAGTCAGAGTGCTGCTCGACCCACGTAGAGATCCCACGTGGATGTCCCATTTATTCTTAAAGTCGAGCACGCTGGTGGTCTTGATCACTTGCACCGGTAGTTTGTTCCAGTGATCCACCACCCTTTCTGTAAAGAAATACTTCCTGGTGTCACCACCAAATCTCCCTCCTCTGAGTTTGTTCGGGTGCCCCCTTGTGACTGAAGGTCCCTTAGGAAAGAATATGTTGTTTTCCACCTCGACACGACCTGTGACGTACTTAAATGTCTCAATCATGTCACCCCTCTCCCTGCACTCCTCTAGAGAGTAGAGCTGCAACTTGCCCAGTCTTTCCTCGTATGAGAGACCCTTGAGTCCGGAGACCATCCTAGTGGCCATTCGCTGGACTGACTCAGCTCGAAGTACATCTTTACGGTAATGTGGCCTCCAGAATTGCACACAGTACTCCAGATGAGGTCTCACCATGGTTCTGTACAGTGGCATTATGACTTCAGGTTTACGGCTGACGAAGCTTCTATTGATACATCCCAACATCCGCCTTGCCTTGGATGAGGCCTTCTCTACTTGTTTGGCAGCCTTCATGTCTGCACTGATGATTACTCCCAAGTCCCGTTCTTCCGAGGTCGTAGCTAGTGTTTCTCCATTCAAGGTGTATGTTCTGCATGGATTTCTGCTGCCGAGATGCATCACCTTACACTTCTTTGCATTGAAGCCCAGCTGCCATGTTGAAGACCAGTTTTCCAACTTGATCAGATCCTGCGCCATACCATCCGTGAGATCGCTTTCACCTACTATATTACACAGTTTGGCATCATCGGCAAACAGCGCTACTTTACCCTGAAGCCCTCGGGTCAAGTCCCTTATGAATATGTTAAAAAGGGACGGTCCCAGGACTGAGCCCTGCGGCACTCCGCTAGTCATCTCCGATGTCTTAGAGACGGTGCCATTGACCACCACCCTCTGAAGTCTTTCACTCAGCCAATCATTGATCCATGCCGTTAGTTTCTCACCTAACCCCATCGATTTCATCTTGTTTAATAGTCTACGGTGTGGGACACTGTCAAACGCTTTACTGAAATCCAAGTACACTATGTCCAGAGACTCTCCCGAGTCTAGCTTTCCTGTCACCCAGTCAAAGAAGCTGATAAGATTGGATTGGCATGACCTGCCCCTAGTGAATCCATGTTGACAGGGATCCCTCAGATTCCCCTCATCCAATATCGTGTCTAATTTCCCTTTAAGTAGAGTTTCCATGAGTTTACACACTATTGATGTGAGACTTACTGGTCTGTAATTCGCAGCCTCCGCTCTGCAACCCTTTTTGTGCAGAGGAACAACATTGGCAGTTTTCCAGTCCAGGGGGACTCTCCCCGTACTTAGGGAGAGATTGAAGAGCATGGCTAACGGTTCCGCCAAAACATTGCATAGCTCTCTGAGCACTCTTGGGTGCAGATTGTCCGGTCCCATGGCTTTGTTCACCTTGAGTCTTGACAGTTCTCTGTAAACATCAGCTGGTGTGAACTCAAACTTCTGAAATGGGTCATCCATGCTTTGCTTTGCATCCAGCCAAGGCCCGTGCCCTGGAGCCTCGCAGGTAAAGACTGAACAGAAGTAATCATTCAGTAGTTTGGCTTTATCGGAGTCAGTTTCCACATAATTCCCGTCTGGCGTTCTAAGGCGTACTATCCCGTTTGTGTTCTTTTTCCTGTCGCTAATGTATCTGAAGAAGGATTTGTCCCCTTTCTTGATGTTCTTCGCTAGAGTTTCTTCCATACAAAGTTTGGCTTCCCTGACTGCTGTTTTGACCGCTGCAGACTTTGTCCTGTATTCAATGTTTGCTTCTTTTTCCCCGGTGCGTTTGTATGAGAGAAATGCTCTTTTCTTCTCCTTGACGAGGTGTGATACCTCATCTGTGAACCATTGTGGTTTCCTTTTTCTTTGTTGTTTGGTTACCGATTTCATGTAGCGGATAGTTGCCTCATGAAGGATCGATTTCAAGGTTGTCTACATAGCTTCCACATTATCAGTTACTTCTTGAACCTGTAGCGTCTGGTAGACGAAATCTCCCATGCGTGCGAAGTCAGTGCCCCTGAAATTGAGTACCCTTGTTTTTGTTTGTGACTTTATGTTTAAAGAAATAAAGATCAAATACCAAAATATGCAAGGTAAAGGCACACTCAGATGGACCAGCATAGAATATCCCCACTGGGTATTGTTTAAAACAAAAAGGTAGGAATCCACACCAGAAGACCACACCACCACAGAGGATCCAATGTAGATAGGAGGAAGTGTAATGTACTTATAAGTTTCAAGTTTTATTAAAATTTGATGGATTGCTTAATCTTAATACAAAGCGATGAACAAGTCTTAAAAAACCCCATAATACATCACTTAATATGGTTATACAGCGTCAATAACAGACCAATTACTGGACATTAACAGACCTGAAAAGGGAAGTGGGAGAAGAAATACAATAAATGATAGTAAATGAGATGAATATGGATAAAACAATAGGGAAGGAAACAACATTAACAAAAGATCTAGCTGAAATTAAAAGGTGTGATAAGATTCTAAAAAAAAATTAGCAGTCAAAATATCTTTAAAAAGAAAGCATTTTAACTTGCTCTTAAACCTATCAATAAGATGTTCTTCCCTTATATGTATTGGGAGGGAATTCCACAGTTGCGGAGCGATGACTGAAAAAATATATTGCCTCCGAGTGTTAATAGATTTAAGAGAGGGGACGACCAGCAGATGTTGGTTGTTAGATCTAAGTGATCAGGCGGGAGTATAGAGTATTAAGACTCGGTCAATAAAGGCAGGAGTTTTATAGAGTATTGATTTAAGACTTAGTAGGCAGATCTTGTAAGTCATTCGATGTGCTACCGGGAGCCAATGAGATTTCTTGAAAAGTGTTGTGACGTGGTCAAATTTCTTTGATTTCCATATGAGTTTGATTGAGGATTTTTTAATAAGCTGTAAGCGTCTAATTTCTTTCAGGGGAATTCCTGTGAACAAGGCATAACAGTAGTCAATTCTAGAAATGACCAGTGAATGGATTAATATATTAAGAGATTTGGGTTTCAACCATTTTGATATTGAACGGATTTGTCTTAGTCTGAAGAATGTGGATTTGACTACACTGCTAATATGTTCATGAAAATGACCCCCTGTATCTTGATGGAAGTAACTGTTTGAAGAGTGATGCCTGCTAATGTAATAGGAGTAAAAAGATTAATTCCTTCTTTCCAAGGAAAAAGCATTACGTTAGTTGTGTTGATGTTGAGCGCCAACCGATTTATGTCAAGCCAGTGGTGAATTTGACTAAGTTTTTCATTGATGGAATAAATTTCTGAGGGATTATCAGGATTGAAAAGATGAAGAAGTTGTATGTCGTCTGCATAGGCAAACGCACTGAATACTATAGACTGGCAGAGGGTCATCAGGGGAGCAAGAAATATGTTAAACAAGAGAGATGAAAGAATTGATCCTTGGGGAATACCAAAATTAGTAGTGAGATTTTCTGAAATAGTATTATTAAATGAAACTGTTGAAGAGCTGTCGGTAAAATATGATTGAAACCAGGCCAGGACCTGATCAGTGATACCTATAGCTTCAAGTCATCCAAGGAGAAGATCATGATCTATGGTGTCAAATGCTAATGAAAGATCAAGGGATATTAAGAGAACGGAATTATGGTGATCCAGATGGTAGTGAATAACCGTTGACATATCTATTAATGAGTGCTCCATTGAGTGATGTTGTCTAAAGCCTGTCTAGTTAGGGTGCAGAATTTTTTTTTTTTCAATTCTGAGATTTTAAAAAATACAATTTTTTTCTGTTAATTTTGCCAAAAATTGAATATTGGCTATGGGCCTATAGTTTGATTTGTCATCTGGGCTGTTTTTGTGATCTTTAATGATTGGTCTAATGTTTGATGTTTTCCATGAATTAGTAAACTACTTTGTTGAAGACTTTCTGTTACCAAGGTATGAATGAAAGGACCAAAGACAGAAAAAAAACCACTTAAGAATAGATGGAGGGATCTATTCACCCTGAGAACCCTTAGTATTAATATTCCGAATGTGATGTTCAATCTCTCTTAGACTGGGGAGGTTAAACCTAGCACATTTGGAAGAAGGAAGGATAGAGTCGGAAGACCTGTATTGTTTTGTCTGATGTTATTGACTTTATTGGAAAAGTAAGAAGCAAGTTCCTGGGCTGTAGGCAGATGGATTTTTGAAGTATTTTGCGTTTGGGATTGAGGATTTATAGATTTTAATATTGAATAGAGGACTGAGGAGTTTTTGGCTCTTTCGATTCGATTTGTGTAATATTTCATCTTGGTTTGGATTATTTTGGCTTTGTGGAATATTGACTGTTCTTTGTTCAAATTGGCGAGAGTTTTGTTCCGTCTCCACCGTCGTTCTAAGTTGTTGTTGGGGTTTTTTTAATGAGGGCTAGATGCAATGTGGCCTTGTTTTGAAAAGCCTTCACCATGAGCTGTAGCCTTGATAAAAAGTTAGCTTTTGAGAACAAATGTTCTTATCCACAGACTGGATGTTTTATGCTTGTACCTTGAGGCCAGCTACAACATCTGACTGAAACTGATTTAGCCTTTGTCCCAGAGCTTAGAGTGAGCATAATCTGAACTGATTGCTATGCTCTTGCTATGCTTTCCTATTCATTTATGGAGTTCCTTTCATTCTTTTTAAATGTATTTTATACATTGTGAACCGCCTTGACATGTCTGCATACTAGGTAGTTACTGAGCCTGAATAAATTATAAAGAAATAATAAATACTAATGTTTAGGTGCTGTACGTGAACTCGGATTTGTTACACCCTTGATGAAGAATTTTCAAAACCTCATATGCTGAGTAACCAGTGTAGCCCTCCATCAGCATCTAGCCACACCTACTGTATTGAGAGACAGGCAGACTTCCTAGTTATCAGGAATGGCTTCAACAGATGTATTAGATGGCTGTATGTGAACTCGGGGATGCCTATAAGAAAACTAAGACAGAAGGTTTCCTGAAAGATAAATCTAAAGTAGATAAATTACCTGAGATTATTGCAGAGGTTGATAAGAAGCAATAAAGTAAAGAAACGAATATTGTCTGCTTGTCTGAATATAATTTAAATTACCTTTTTTCTATGAGATCTATTGGGTGAAGTTACAGTCCCAATAATGTGGATTTGGATTTGAAAGATTTATTTCCTTTAATGTAACAATTTTGTTTTACATTGGTGTGTATTCCTATTTTTATTTGTTGTTAAAAATGAATAAACTTATAAATAATAAAAAAAAAACTAAGACAAAAACCAGAATCAACTCCAGCAGCACTCACAAACAGACAAATTTTAACTGAGAATTGGAGATCCTCTGTGGTGAGTTACAAAGAGTATTTCTAATGAACTACTCATGGCCACCAATCCTTTATTGGTCTCCCACATTAAAACTCTTTTATATTCTTAAATTCTCTATAAATTGTATACAAAAACACTTAGCTTGAAAAAATATTCACCGAACCCACTGCCGACACGGACAGTATTTCAGTGCCTGCATCAGGGTAGTGGTCTGCTAAAAAAAAAAAAATCCTAAAAAATTAAAATATTGAAATGTAAAATCCCCATTCTTGTTAATTAATGAAAACTGCTAAGTCCCCTGGAAGTACTCAAATTCAGCCGACACTGAATTGCCAGTGCCATTGTTAAAACAATAAGAAGAACTTTAAGGGAGTTTTGATGCATTTGAAATTTGAGCACACTACCTGGACCCTTGTCCACACTCTCATAACCTCACGCTTAGATTCTAACCAGGGCAGGATTAATTCTTCGAGGGCCCCTAGGCACCCAAGTACGCTGGGCCCCCCTGGCCGTGGCTAAAAACCATACTACAGTTTTGTAAAAGGGGGAGAGGTTAGTTTCTGATTCCATATTCCATATTAGGCAAAGGTGTTTTCTGTGTTCTGTTTGTATGAAACCACCAAATCCTTCAGATAATATGTGAGACACTAAAACACCTAATGTTAGCACACTTTTGTTTAAGAGTGATAACGATCAGAATTCCCTCCACAGAGACGAAAGATCTCAAGTATCTGCAGTTAAACCTCAGAGCTAATCATAAGGAATAACCCATATGCAGACTATCATTGATCATAGTTGTCTCAAAGAGACTATTGTATTGAAAATGTTTTTTTAAACGATTGTTGCCCTATACAAATTTATTTCTCATCATCTATTGATATTGAATTGAAGCAATACTTAGCTTGGGTGAAGATTCTCTACTCAGCCAACTCAGTCCAGATACAACATTACATGAATTTATTTATTGCCTAAAATACATAAAAGATTGAATAATCCTCCAGGTCGTCCAATTATTTCCTCAAAAAATTCAATTCTGGAACCTCTCTCTCTCTCTCTCTATATATATATATATATATATGTTGATTTTTATCTTAAACCGTTAGTGGAAACTAGTGAGTCATATATTAAAGACACTAGTCATTTTCTCTTATGGTTTCAAACAGTAGACAATTTAGATCAATCTTGTATTATGGTCACTCTAGATATTGTCTCGTTATATACATCGCTTCCACAAGCTAAATGTTTAGAGATAGTTTCCCGAGCATTGAATTCCCGAATAGGTACCCATCAATGCCCTACGGAATTTATCATGTCATTATTGCAGTTAGCATTAACAAAAAATTTCTTCACGGATGGGACTAATTTGTATTTACAAAAAAAAGGGGTTGTTATGGGCGCTACATGTGCTCCGTCCGTAGCATGCCTTTATATGAAGCATTTTGAAGAAAACATTTCTACAAATCCACCAGTAGTCTCAATTTGTTAGAGGATGGAAGCGATATATTGACGATATATTTCTACTTTGGCAAGGGTCCAATGAAGATCTTTTGCAGTTTGTTGACTGGTTGAATTCTAGAGATGATAACATTCGATTTACCATGAATCAATCATCTGTGGGTATCAATTTTCTTGATACCTGGATTACTAAACCTGAAGGACAATTTGAGTCAAAATTGTATGTTAAGCCCACTGATACAATGAGTCTACTACAATATGACAGTTGTCATCCATCATCTTTAAAGGATAGCCTTCCACTAGCTCAATTTTTAAGATTTAGGTGTATCTGTACGCATACGGCAGACTTTAAGAGATCAGCAAATAATTTAGCTAAAGATTTGAGGAATAGAGGATATCCTGACAGGGTCCTTAAGAATTCATACCGAAGGGCCAAGAATAACCATCAGGAATGGCTATTACATTCTAGACAATCACAGCCCCCTGTGGCTGCCAGTGGTGATGACTCTGAATATTTAACTTGTGTTCTTCGTTACAATACAGAGTCTCAACAGATTTCAGATATCATCCGTAACCATTGGAGGATAGTTCAAAGAAACCCTTGTTTTGAAAATGTCAAACTTAGTTTAGCATACTCAAGAGCATGACATCTTAAGGAACTATTAGGCATTAAACCTGATGGTATTCCAAACAGGGATGGGTTCAATGGATTCCATTCTAGCTGTGGCAGATTTCAAATTTGCCCTTTAACATTACAATAATCTTCGTTTGTTAATCCTCTTAATAACAACAATTTACTATTTACAATATCAAACCACCTGTAGATCTGACCATGTGGTTTATTTGATTAAATGTCCATGTCAGAAAATCTATATTGGAAAAATCACTCGGTCCTTTAAAATTAGAATGACTGAACACAAGTCCTGCCTCCATCTAAATAGGGAAGCACCTCTTGTGTCTCACTGCATGACTTATAACCATTCATTCGAGCAGTTACAATGTATGATTATTGATAAAGTTGTTGAATCAGTTCGAGGGGGGATAGGGGAAAAAACTATTACAGTTGGAGTTAAAATGAATTGATAGTTTACATTGTATTCAGCCAAAAGGCCTGAATTTGACTATTAATTGGCAGGCCTTTTTTTAATCAGTGTAGTGGCTGGTACACTTTCTGTGTATGTATCCCTTTAATAGCTGAGTCTCCATAGATCTTTAATGAAAATCCTCATTCGCTTTCCACTTAGGTGTGTCATTTCCAGCCGAGTTCGACCGGATGTGACGTAGAACGCCATTAAAAGCAGACAGGGTATTTCTCTGTCCGTTTCCATACTCTAAGTCTGAGCCTCATCAGCAAATATACGCCGTTGTTTAGGTAATGGCAGGTAATAGACGGATGAACAGGTAAATTATAAATGTAGTTTTGATTTTTTAAGTTCAGGCCGTTAGTGTACCCAAAATAAAATAAAATAAGATTTTAACTTTTAAGTTTACGATTAAGTTAAATATGCTGAATATGTTAAAATAAAAGAATGGTTTATACTACTGCTATATCAACTAAGTAGCGTTTTCAGAGGGGTCTGCTTTGGGCCGTCGTATTTTGTTTATTGAGGTTGAAGAGAATAAAATAGAAAAAGGTTTCCTTCTTAAAATAATTAAAATAATCATAACAGAACAGTAGTTCCAGATGAGAAAGCATTAATTTCTTGAAGAAGCCCGATGCAATGATTCTTGGTCGAAATGGAGATCTTCCGTCGTAATGTTGTATCTGGACTGAGTTGGCTGGGTAGAGAATCTTCACCCAAGCTAAGTATTGCTTCAATTCAATATCAATAGATGATGAGAAATGAATTTGTATAGGGCAACAATCCATTTAAAAAATTTTTTCAATACAATAGTCCCTTTGAGACAACTATGATCAATGATAGTCTGATGATTAGCTCTGAGGTTTAACTGCAGACACTTGAGCTCTTTCGTCTCTGTGGAGGGAATTCTGATCGTTATCACTCTTAAACAAAAGTGTGCTAACATTAGGTGTTTTAGTGTGTCTCACAAATTATCTGAAGGGTTTGATGGTTTCATACAAACAGAACACAGAAAACACCTTTGCCTAGTATGGAATATGTAATCACAAACTAACCTCTCCCCCTTTTACAAAACTGTAGTATGTTTTTTTAGCCACGGCCAGCGCTAAAAAATGCTCTACAGTTTTGTAAAAGGGGGCATAAAATATAAATACGTAGACAAAGGTTAAATAAAACCACCAAGAAGCTGGACTCTGCATACAATGCAACACCACAGAAACAGCAATGTCCCCTAAAGCAAAAAAATAAATAGAAATTTTTTTCTACCTTTGTCTTCTCTGGTTTCTGCTCTCCTCATCTTCTTGTCACTCTCTTCTTTTCATCTTCTGTCCTTCTGTGCCTCTTCCAGAAATTGTCTGCCTCTCCCTTCCATCTCTTCTTCTCTCCCCCTATTGGTGTGGCATTCATCATCTTCTCTTCCCTTCTCCAATGGTTGGCATCTCTCTCCTCTCCTTCCCTCTCCCACATCCCCATGGTCGAGCATTTCACTCTCTTCTCTCCCTTCCTCCCACTTCCATCAGCATCTGTCCCCTTTCTCTCCCTTCAGCCCAATTCCATCCAGTATCCTTCCCCTTATATCTCTCCCCTTCCCCTGCACACCAATTCCATCAGCCCCTTTCTCTCCTTCCACCCCCCTTCCATACCACCCTGCTCCCTTTCTCTCCCTCCAGCACCCTTCCATCCTCCTTTCTCTCTCCCCCACGGCAACGCCTCTCCCCCGCATCAACAGCATTGCCCCCCAGCAACGGCAACGGGCCCCCCGCAGTAACAGCAACATCCCCCCCTTCGCAGTAATGGCAACGGGCCCACCCGCCCACAGCAACACCAACGTGGCCGAATGTGTTACAGGAAAGTCCCGCGATGACTGCTTCTGCCGGTCCAGCCCCCTCCAACGTCACTTCTTCCAGAGCAAGTAAGTGACGTTGGAGGGGGCTGGACCGGCAGAAGCAGTCATCACGGGACCTTCCAGTAACACATCCGGCATGGGGGGACCCGTTGCCGTTACAGCATGGGGGGGGCCCGTTGCCATTGAAAAATAGCAAGGTGAGTCGCCCTCCTTCACCAGGCTCCCCTCACAGTTTCGGTCCCTAGGCACATGCCTAGTTGGCCTAGTGATTAATCCGGCCCTGCTTCTAACTAATCTCCTGCAGTGTCGCCTCTCCCCCTTGCAATCTGTGCAAAACTCTGCTGCACGACTCATCTTCTACCAACCTTGCTACACTTATGTCACCCCTCTCCTTAAATCACTTCACTGGCTCCCTATCTGCCATCGCATACAGTTTAAGTTCCTATTGCTGACCTACAAGTGTGTTAATTCTGCTGCCCCTCAATATCTCTCCTCTCTTCTCTTTCCTTATGCACCTCCGAGAGAACTCCGTTCCTCAAATCAGCTGCTTTTAGCTGAACTTGATGACATGACAGACCACTCGGAGGATTTTGAAATAATCACTCAAAGTATAAAAGGCTCTTCACAGAAATCATCAAGAAGACAGCCAGTCTTCCAATGAAGAATATGTTCCTTTATCTGTCAAAAGGAAATTGAAAGTCTCCTGTGAAGAAAAGGAACAAAATTCTAAGAAATTATCAAAGCACCTGACCACGCAAAATAATAAAAAAAACTTCAGCAGACGTGGCTTGGGAATCAGAAAACTGGACATTTCCAAAAGACCCCACTAAAAAAAGAAAATGTCTTTGTCAGAGGAATCGGTCCAGGATAGCAGTTTAGAATTAGAAATAGTGATGAATACTTATTCCAGTCTGATAATCAATGCAAATCAGAATGACGACTCTTTGACAGATAAGCTAAAAACTTCAAAAGATATCAAGAAAGTTGTCCAATCACTGAAAGATAAATTCCAGTCTGACTTAGAAGATGGTAAAAGATTTCAGATTAACGATTTGAAATCTAGAACATCCACAAAAAAATCTTTGCAAAAAGCTAAGAATACTCAGAGTTTATCAACTGGCACGACTGCTGGAACTGAGAAGAAAAGGCATCAAAAATCTACTGACCCCCTTGTAAGGCTCACTGAAGAAGAGAACTGGACTGTGAAAGAAATGGAAAGGTTGAAAAGGTAAGTGTGAAAGATATTTCTAATAAGCATAGAGTGAATTCCTATATCTTTGTTGATAGTAGTGAAGGGCAGAATAGCAATAAATGCACCTGTAGGTAAGCCCACATCCTCTCCCCCTACCTAGCAATCCTACTTACTAAGGATCCTTTCACTAAAGCTTAGTGTGTGCTAACAGAATTAGCACACACTAAATGCTAAGAAGCCCATAAGTATAAAATGGGCTTCATTGCACTTAACATGCATTAATTTTATTAGGACACACTAAGCTTTAGTAAGGACCCCTAAGTTTGTTGATAATAATAATGGCTCTGTATACTTTTTTGAAAGCTGCAAAAATATAAGTTTAATTTTGTCATGGTCAGACTAGCAGTCAGCAGAATTACAAATATATCCCAGAAAATCAATTACAAAATCCTATATTATAATTAGTGTCACAGCTTTGGCTCACTTTCCAGAAAAGTTACTTCATTGGCTAACCCAAACATACAGAGTAAAGATAAGAGACAACCTTACAGTTGTACTGAATGAAGCCAACAGTCCAAGGAAGAAAAGTATTTCAAGGACAGTCTCTTGTGCAGTCGTGGTCAGAGACATAGGAGGAGGGAGGGAAGGGATTTATATACCACCTTTTTGTAGTTATACAACCACACTCAAAGTGGTTTACATACAGATACTTCAGGCATTTTTCCTATCTGTCCCGGTGGGCTCACAGTCTATCTGGTGTACCTGGGGCGGTGGAGGATCGGGTGGCTTGCCGGGGTCACGGGGAGCGGCGTGGGGTTTGAACCCATGGCCTCATGGTGTTGAGAATGTGGCTCTAACCACTGTGCCACACTTTCCTTGGTGCAATTCTCTCTGCATCTGGCAGGACAACAGGAACTATGCAGGAAAGCCCGGCTGGTAGATCTTTTTACATTGCACTATAGGGAATGGCATTGGGTTGGGGCATTAAGAGTACTTTCCTTGTCATCTGGGGCCATGCCATTCTGAACCAAATGGGTGTTATCCCCTTATATCTGTAAATGAAGTTAGAGAAAAACTGATCTCTTAAATGGAGACAGCCCAACCTACCTGAACAACCACCTCATCCAAACCATCTCAATCAGACATAGAAAAACACTCCCCCCCCATTCACACGCCCCTCGATCAAAGAAGTAAAACGGAAAAAACTATACAACGGCCTCCTAGCCACTCAAGCAACTAAACTAGATAACCAAATCTCCAATCTACTGATAACGACACCAGACTATAAGACGTTCAGAAAAGAAATAAAAACTATACTCTTCAAGAAATTCCTGAAACAGCCATAACTTCAGAAAAGAAATAAAATCTACACTCTTCAAGAAATTCCTGAAATAGCCCAAACTTCAAACTTACCATCCTCCCTCCCTCCCCTCTTCCCGCCACACAGAAACTACATAACCTACTCTTTACCTCTCTAGAAAGGACAAATGTTCTTCCATTCTAACCCAACGTTTTCATCTCTTTTGTAATCCGCCTTGAACCGCAAGGTAATGGCAGAATCGAAATCTCTAATGTTTAGCTGTACCCTTCTCCTCCACTGCCAATTCCAGACTTAGGGCTAGACTCACTAACCTCCCCGAACCGTGGCCGATCCGTGGCAGGCTGATGAATTCACCAAGGGTCAGCATGCAAATGGAGGCGATTGGAGGAACACCTCCACTGACCACATAGATCACTAGTGAGCAATCCTGAAGCATGCGCAGACCATCTTCTTTGTCTGTAGATGGTCTGCGCATGCTTACAGAGCTGAGAGCTGCTTTTTTCTGTTTTTTCCTTTATTTTAATACTTCGCGAGCCTGTGGTTTTAACCCGCTTTAAACCCTTGGGTTAAACCATGGGCTCGCACTGTGGGGGAAGGGCAGGAGAGTCAGGGCGGCAAGACAGATTCGAGGCGCAGGGTGTCAAGTCAGGGCAGAGAGCAGGGCGGCAAGAAAAGAGTCGGGGCTGAAAGGCAGGAGAAGTTGGGGCTGAAAGGCAGGAGAAGTCGGCAGAGAGCAGGAAAGGTCGTGAGCAACTGGTGTTCCTGAAAAAGTTTAGTGAATCCAATTCTTCCTGCTTTGCTTGCCATTTCCCCTCATTTGCATCTTCAGTTCAGAAACTTGAACGGGAAATGTTAACTTCTAAACATCTGCATGAGACTTTAATCAAAGATAATATCAATCTTAGGAGAAAAGTTGAAATGCTTGAAAACAATTCTAGATATAATAATTTAAGACTGATTAATTTCCCTAGGCTTACGTTGGTGACGCCTAGGGAAATGCTTAAGAGATATCTATTAGAAATATTGTGGATTTCGGAAGAAACGTTACCCCCATTTTCTCGTGTATATTATCTGTCTGATAAAAATCAGCTTCAAAAAAAGATCCTTAGACTAAGAGCCTTTGAATGTTTCAGAATTGTTGGAGGTATCAGATAAAGAGGCAGCAGTGCCAGCTACTTTGATTATATCTGTTGCTCTTCCAATTGATAAAACATGGTTATTAAAATTTTTCTTTAAAAATAGGCAGAAAGAATTTATGGGTCTTAAAGTATAAATGTTCCCTGATCATACACAGGAGAGACAGCAGTGTTGCTGTGAATTTCTTTTGATGAAACCTGGGGTTACATCTTTGGGTGCTACCATACTGTTAAATATGACTTTTTTGAGCCAGGTCAGTTGACAATTTTTTTTGTCTTTATCCCACCTGGAGATGGGAAAATCTTGAGCCCTATTGAAGTGAATATGTAACTCCGCACTCTACAGCCTATATTACTTTTTTATATATTTTCTCCTTGTAAAACCTCGCTAAATCTTAACATCTTAGACCTCGTTAGGGGACTTGAGCACAACTAGCCAAAGTTTATTTTTCTTGTTAATGATTGTTAAAGTGTATACTTTAAATGGCTAAAATTTGCTTTCTGTACAAGTTATGCTTGGTAATAAATTTGAAAATCAATCAATCAATAAATAAAGATTTAAGGTAGTTGTTTCTGAAGAGCCATGTTCTACAAACTGAGAATAAAGATGGTAAAGTATCAATGTATTTTTTTAACGGTGAGTGCTCTAACTGCTACAAAGAAAGTGGTACTGTTTCCTTAAATGTAGATTTTGCTATAAGAAAGTACAACCAACGAATTTTACAGAGCACATATTTTTTGTCACTTTTTCCTTTCATAGCGTATACGAGTAAAAGGGTACAACTTGTGATTTGGCTTTGAGAAGGGAAAAGAAAGAAAGTGTCAGATTCCCTCTTATAGATGATAATGAGAAGTGTGCAACTGCAGAAAGGGACTTTCCACAGGGGCTGAGGGCTCTCGGAGGTAAATAAAAACAGTGTAAGTGGAGCTTCTGTGGTGGCTCTGCTTCCTGCATGCCCTCAATTTTTTTTAATGAGCCACACCAAGCAGCATTTTGTCCACCCCAAGTATCTTTTTTTTACAACAGTTGCTTTGTGGAAATACCCAGAATTCTAGATAATTCAACCTCTCTGGGCTACCCCAAACCCCCCTACACAAAAATTACATCCATTACATTCAGCCTTATTCTAATGCCTAATCACTGTTTGATAATACAGGAAGATGTAGAAACAAGTCAATTTGGTAGCCAACTTTATAGCACAAAAAGACTTTCCCATCCGAATACAACGACCAGTATTTTCACCTGAAATAGCCCCAGGTGCTGGTAACCCTCCTTCTCTCTCCCCTCCCCTTCTCACTCCTCCCCCCCCCCTTGCCATGCGCATGCCCCTTCCCTTCCCCATACCTTTTTAACCTTGGCGTGAGCAGCCACCAACTTGCTGCCCGTGTCAGCTTTGGCGCTCTCTTTGACGTCACTTCTGGGACCTGCGCCTAGAAGTGACGTTAGAGAGAGCACTGACGCAGGGAATAATTTGGTGGCTGCTCGCGCCAAAGTTAAAAAGGTATGGGGAAGGGGAGCACATGCAGTGAGGAGGGGGAGGGGGGGCGGGAAGAGGATGGTAGAGAGGCACCACCGCCCCGGGTGCTGCTCACCCTCACTACACCACTGACCCAATATATGGGTCAACAGAATGCATATAACTCTTTCTTGTGCAAAATGTGGCTCCTTGCCCTATTGTGCCCATGGCAACTGAGCAACACTGTGGAGGACAAAATGGATGGCCTGGATGAAGCAAAAGACTGCTTCCTGCTCCAGCCCTTCTCTTCTGTCCTTTAGAGCAGTGGTATTCAACCCAGTCCTCAGGGACTGCCTGGCCAGTCGGGTTTTCAGGATATTCACAATAAATATGGATGAAAGCGATTTAGAAAACCCGACTGGCCAGGTGGTCCCTGAGGACTGGCTTGAATACCACTGCTTTGGATCAGTCTGGTTGCCATGAGGATTGGAGATGGAGAGGGCCTGGGGGCAGCAAAACAAAAAGATTGTGGAACAAAAGATCAGATGTACCAGTCTGTAATTTAATAAGCACCCAAATAACTTAAAAACAATCCAAAAAGGGTATATAAAGTCACAACTGACCCACAGGATAGAAACCAAATAATGTATACAATAAAAATGACTCAACACAGGTCGTGTTTCGGCAAAATAAAAATGCCTTCCTCAGGGGTCTTATAGGGTCCTTGGCTGTCTTAAATATAAAACCATAAAAGTCACAAAAAATTCAAGTAGTTAAGAGGCTACAAACATACAGCACAGCTCACAAGACTACAAAGTAGGCTGGTGTTATGAGGGACTGGGGACAGCAGGAGATAGAGAGAAGAGAACAGAAGTGAGAGAAGGAGATAGAGAAGGATGAGTGGAACTGGGTCTAGGAGTAGAAAGATAAATGGGGATTGGGGAAGAAGATGCTAGAGACAGAGATGAGGTGAAGGCAGGAGGAGAGAGAAAAGAGAGGTGAGGCAGGGGCAAAAGAAGAAGTGGGTCATAGAAAGGATTGCAAGAGATTGGTAGGGAAAGAGCAGGGGAATTGAGAGAGAGAGAAATCATTGGGAGGATTGAGAGAGAATGGTGGGAACCATGTTTCACAATAATCCACTCGTCTCAAGTCACATTGTCTATCCCAGTGGTTCCCAACCCTGTCCTAGGGGACCCCCAGCCAGTCGGGATTTCAATATATCCCTAATAAATATGCATGAGAGAGATTTGCATACCTGTCTCTTCCATTATATGCAAATCTCTCTCATGCATATTCATTAAAATTCAATACAAAAAGAGCTATGCATTCAAACCATTAAATTGTTTATATAAATATTTAATCATCTTTAGTACACCAAATACCTTAAAAATTCAATTAAATAACATATTTCATACCATCCATACACATCAAAACAATACTCGTGAAGCCCTCCCAGTCTACCCTAATAATCCCAGTTTCATAAAAAGTTCATCTAAAACATTTTACGAAACTTTGAGATTATTAGGGTAGACTGGGAGGGATTCACGAGTACTGTTTTGGTGTGTATGGAGTATATGAAATATGTTATTTAGTTGAATTTTTTAAGGTATATGGTGCAAAAAAGATGATTAAATAATAAATAAATATTTATATAAACCATTTAATGGTTTGAATGCATAGCTCTTTTTGTATTGAATTTTTGTAAATTAACAAGAGCTATTGAAGGTATTTTACAAGTCCTGTTGGTTTTTGTGTATTAGATGCATATTCATTAGGGATATCTTGAAAACACGACTGACTGGGGTCCCCCAGGACAGGTTTAAGAACCACTGGTCTATCCAGACTAGACCCAGCTCATTGTGTGCCTCTTTTTAGATCCTTCCTGGAAGACTTTCTTTCCCTCCTTTTGGATTTGCAGGCTCAGAGTTGATTCTATCACTGCAGGTCTTGACGCTTTTGCTCACATTCGCGAGCTTTCGTCTTCCATATGCTCCTCTGCTCCTTGGTACCATCCTGGTTTTTGTCACCTTAAGCACCATCTGTGCAAGGTTGAATGAATATGGTATAAATCTCATTCTGAGAGTTTAGTTTTACAGATCCAAATGCCATCTCTTTAATCTTCATCTAAAATTAGCTA
Source organism: Geotrypetes seraphini (assembly GCF_902459505.1). Lineage (NCBI taxonomy): Eukaryota > Metazoa > Chordata > Amphibia > Gymnophiona > Dermophiidae > Geotrypetes > Geotrypetes seraphini. Next base: position 232,356,783 of record NC_047085.1, read on the forward strand.
AAGAAGACTATTGAAACAGATTGCTTCCTCTAGTGATTCTACAAAAAGTTTATTTCAGATTCCAGTGCAATAGGGATGGTATGCTGAACCACAGAGCTGTCCATATGTGCTTGCGAGCATATTGCAGAAGATGTTAATCATAGCTTTTCAACTCTTCCTCCAACAGTGGCTAACCCAGGTCCCAAGCACCTAGCTAGATCCTAAGTAACATAGAAACATAGAAATAGACGGCAAATAAGGGCCACGGCCCATCTAGTCTGCCCACCCTAATGTCTCTCCCCTACCTACGCCCTGTGAATAGATCCCTCCCCTACCTTCGCCTCTTTGAATAGATCCCATGTGACGATCCCATTTTGCCTTAAAAATCAGGCACGCTGCTGGCCTCGATCACATGCAGTGGAAGACTATTCCAGCGATCAACCACCCTTTCTGTGAAAAAGAATTTCCTGGTGTCAGCTTGTAGTTTCCCTCCCCTAATTTTCCTCGGATGCCCTCTTGTTGTCGTGGGACCCTTGAAAAGGAAGATATCTTCCTCCGCCTCTATGCGGCCCGTGAGATACTTGAACGTCTCGATCATGTCCCCCCTCTCTCTGCGCTTGAGTGAGTAAAGCTGCAATTTGTCTAGCCGTTCCTCGTATGGGAGATCCTTGAGTCCTGAGACCATCCGGGTGGCCATTCTCTGAACCGACTCCAGTCTCAGCACATCCTTGCGATAATGCGGCCTCCAGAATTGCACACAGTATTCCAGATGGGGCCTCACCATGGATCTATACAATGGCATAATGACTTACGGTTTACGGCTGACGAAACCCCTGCGTATGCAACCTATGACTTGTTTTGCTTTGGATGAAGCTTGCTCCACTTGATTGGCAGCCTTCATGTCCTCGCTGACGTCACCCCTAAGTCGCATTCTGTTACCGTTCTTGTAAGGAATTTGCCATTAAGGGTATAAGTCTTGCATGGATTTTGGCTGCCCAGGTGCATAACTTTGCATTTTTTTTTTAGTATAAACTGTTTATTCACCAACATGAAAGATATACACAGAACAGAGAGAACACAATCATTTTCTCAGTACAATGCCATAATACAGATTAACATGGTAACACCCAACTAGAAATCCCAGATATCAGTGAGAGTCCAGGCCTGTACTCTGATAGCCTGGAGCCCTCCAAATCCATACTAGACACAACCCCCCAACCGCTCCCTCCCAACACCCCCCACCCCCAAAACCCCACCCTCAACCCACTGGCAAGACGGGGGCAACTGGCTTCCGCAAGCGATTGACCACCTGGCTCTTTATCACAGGGGGCAGAGTATCCAAATAAGAAGCCCAAACAGACAGAAAAAGCTTGCTCCGAGATCCAGAGAACCGAGCGGACATGGACTCCCAGTCCATTAAAAGATGCAATTTATTGCGCCAATACCAGATGGTGGGCGGGGAGTCCTGAAGCCAATGAGTAAGAATACATTTCATTCCCACAATATAGCCCTTACGAATGAGCTGGCTATCCCCTGCAGAAAGGCCGCCTAAATAGCCCTCCGCCAAAAAGATAGTCCCTTCCACCGATGAGGGGAGCCGATAACCTACCAAAGATTCCAAATAACAGCGGACCTCCATCCAAAAGGCAGAAATTGAAGTACACAGCCACACCCCATGTGCCAAAGAATTATCAACCCGGTGACATTTCAGACAAATAGCCGTAGGGGCACATCCGAAATAAAAGGCCCGCTGCTGCGAGACATATCCCCGATGTAAGACCCGAAAGTGACATTCCCGGAGCTCGGCGCTCTGCACCACCCGAGGTATCCGGCGCACCAGAGGAGCCAAGGACGCCACCCGCGGGCGACATCCCAGGTCCCGGGCCCAAGATGCCAAAAGCCGCTGATAATCCCTCCGAGGCTGCAGAGCCACCAATCTGCGATGATATTGAGAGATAGAAAGCCAATCCCACTGAGCAAAGAAAAAGTCGCGTACAGTGATAGCAAAAGACTGGGTCAATGAGTCCCTGGGCAAGGAGGCTACATAATGTGAGAGCTGCATATAAGCAAACCGATCCGTCGCACCCAAAGACCAGGACGCCTGGAGAGTCAAGAAAGGAACAGCGCTACCATCCATCTGGAGAAACTGCTCCAAAGTTCGGAGTCCCTTCCTCACCCACCTTTTGAAAACAACATTGTCCTGTCCCGGACTGAAGGCCGCATTGCCCACTATGGGCAGCAGAACAGAACTAAAAGGCGAGTGACCCCACATCCGCGAAACACATCTCCAAGCCCGACGAAGCGGCTCCACCAAGCAGCTACGGGCCCCAGGCCCCAATCGCACCTTCCCGTCCCACTGTAAAAGATAAGGCAGAGCCCACGGAAAAAAATAATCAACCTCCAACTCCCGATCAGTATGCTGAGAGCCAAAAAAGAGCCAATCCCGGACATGCCGAAGCAAGCATGCCAGATTATACAAACGAATCGAGGGAAGACCCAAACCTCCCTGTGCCCAGGACCCCTGAAGGAAAGAACGATGCATTTTACCTTTCTTACCCCCCCAGCAAAATGAAATCACCAGTCTCTGAAGACCCAAAATATCTTTTTCCAAAAGAAAGAATGGAAGCGTTTGCAGGACAAATAACCATTTCGGGAAGATAATCATGCGAAAAAGATGAACACGGCCCATCAAGGAAAGCGGGAGATTCAACCAGCGCCGTAAAAGCCCCTTAGTTCCCTGCAACAAATGATCAACATTCAAACGGTAAAGCGCGGAGACATCCATAGACAACAAAATACCCAGGTAACGAAAAGAGGATCCCGCCCAGCGCAAAGGAAAATCCGGCCCCCATTCCACCCGCAAAGATTCCGGAGATGCCATAGCCTCCGACTTCTGCTTATTTAAACGGAAACCAGAAAAATCCCCATACTCACGAAAACACTCCAAAAGAGCAGGGAGGGAGGCCCGAGGATCCGTCAAATAAACCAAGATGTCATCGGCAAAAGCCGCCAGTTTAAAATGATGAGCCCCCACGACCATTCCCATAATGTCCGGATTATCCTGCACATCCCGAATGAGAGGATCCAGAGTCAGGACAAACAACAAAGGTGAAAGGGGGCATCCCTGGCGAGTACCCCTACAAATTGGAAAAGGATCAGAAAGGGTATCATTGGCCCACACACGGGCCACCGGGTTTTCATAAAGAGTCCGCACCGCCTGAATGAACCAGGGGCCGAGACCGTACACTCGCAGGACCTCGAACATAAAGCCCCAATCCACCTGGTCAAAGGCCTTCTCGGCGTCAAAGCTGATCATCAAAGAAGGCACCTGATCCTGTGCGGTCCGCTCCAAAGCCGCCAATATACGGCGGACATTCTTAGCAATCGCACGGCCCTTCACAAAACCCACTTGCTGATCAGAAATAAGACTCGGGAGTACCAAGGCAAGACGGGTGGCCAAAACTTTAGCAAAAAGCTTAGCCTCAAAATTCAATAAAGAGATCGGTCTGTACGACTCGGGTCTAGTCGAATCCTTCCCAGGTTTCAACAGAACAATAATCTGTGCTACATTCAAGTGGCGAGGGAGCTCCCCCAAACAGACCGCCTCGTTAAACACCGAAGCCAACAAAGGCGCCACCTCAGCTCGCAATATCTTATAAAACTCGCTACGTAGCCCATCCGGGCCAGCAGACTTACCCAAAGCGCTAGCCTGGATCTCCCGCTCAATCTCCCCTGCAGTAACCTCCGCCTCCAACTGCTCCCGAGAGGAAGCTGAAAGAGTCGGGAGATCCCGACCAGCCAAATATACCTCCCCATCTAACAGAGGGTCAGAGGGAGCAGAATACAAGTTCTCAAAGAAATCCCGCAACTCCCTGTTGATGTCTCCATCAGTATGCACTATCTCCGAGTTCCGCGTCTGAAGAGAAGCAATACGCGAACTACCCCGCTGCTGTCGAACTAGCTTTGCAAGAAACTTACTACTCTTATTCGCAAAACGATAAAGATGATACCTATAATGCTCCATAGACCGACGAGCATGTTGGTGTAACAGAGAGTTAAGCGCACACTGAGCCTCCAGCAATCTAGCCCTATCCGGGAGTGCCCGAGTGGTGCCGTAGCGTCGACGGAGAGAAGAAACCAGTCTCTCCAGCCGAAGCAGCTCTCGCGTGCGCGCTTTACGCTGAAAACTAGCAAAGGAAATAATCTCACCCCGAAGGACCGCCTTTGCCGTCTCCCAAGCCAACGAAGGAGTACCAAAATGAGCTGCATTGGTATCCTGAAATGAGCGCCACCGGGCTACCAGATGTTCGTGAAATTTACTATCACGATATAGGTGGCAAGGAAAGCGCCAACCCCGAGGGGTCCCCGGCGTCCAAGATAACTGCCATACCAACGCCACCCAAGCATGGTCCGATACCTCAATAGGCCCCAGCGTAGACTCTACGACCTCAGCAAACACAGAGCGGGAACAGAGAATATAGTCTATACGAGATAAGGAAGCATGGGCCCGAGAAACGTGAGTGAAATCCTTCTCCAAGGGATGCAAGACCCTCCAGGCGTCCACCAAGTCAAGGGAGGCACAAAGAATCTCAATTCCAGTAGCAGATTTCCGAGATTCCCTCCCCACCCCCGACGATCTATCCCAAAGAGGATCCGCCACCTCATTGAAATCCCCCCCCACCAACAGAGGAACATCTCCATAGACCGACAAAAGGTCTGCTAAATGATGAAAAAAACCCACGCCCGGGCTATTGGGAGCATAAAGGTTGCAGAGAATGTAAGGTTTAGAGTTCAAACTAACCGAGGCAATCACATACCTACCCTCCGGGTCCCTAAGGACAGTCTGTACCTCCAAATGAAGATGTTTACCCACCAAAATAGCCACTCCAGCCCTCTTACCCAACGCCGGGGAATCCAGGACATCCCCCACCCACCAGGTGCGCAGTTTGGCATGCTCCACAGCAGTCAAATGCGTCTCCTGCAAAAAGGCCACGTCCGCCCGGCTCCTCCGCAGCTGTCGAAGCACCTTCTGTCGCTTTATTGGGGAATGAATGCCCCCCACATTCCAAGATAATAACTTAAGGGACATAAAAATGAAACAAAAATACCCAACAAGGAATCAAAAAATTCAAAAGCCTAGGAAGAGGCGTCCCAGCAAGCCCCCCTCCTAAGGCCACAGTCCTGCGGAAGCCAGTGCCTGCGGTCACCATGGAACAAGAACAACAACCCTCCCCACCCCACCCTCCCCTCCCCCCCAACACCAACCCACCCCCACCCACCACCCACCCCAACCCAACCCCCAAACCCAACCAGACCAATCCTACCCCACTAAACTCCTCCCATCCCATCCACCCCAACCCTTCTGGTCCCCACAGGAACCCAATCACTACAGACGCCCCCTCCACAGAAGCCCCCCCAAAATAGCGAAGAGAACTGGACAAACCCCCAAGAGCAACCTAGCAGAATAGAACCCATCTCCCGATCTCAAGACAGCCTCATATAATGCCTCAGTGTCCCAGGAAGGGCCCCCCGACCCAAAGAAACCTAATCCCCGACCCTATCCACCCCCTAATATCCCTTGAGAATGAAAAACCAAGAACCCCAAACTCATACTCAACCGGAACCCCAAAACCCCCACTCTAACTCTCCTCCCCCCCTCGCATCAGACACTCCGCCAACCACTCGTCCCCATGCACGCCCCTCACCCCAGTCAACAAGCTCAACAACACCCGCTCCAAAAGATGGATCCAGGCCACCGTCCACCCAACACAGCCTGGGCCGTTTAGGGGTAGAGAGAGGCCCCGTCCACCCGTAAGAAACAAGAAAGCCCCACACATCCAAGGGCCTGGAGACCACTGAAAGTCAAAAGCACAGAAGCTGAGCAGCGCCCCAGTCAAAGACCGAAGTCCAACCAAGGTCCCAGCCAAATCCAAGAAGGAGTCCCAAGTTGTGGTCGAGCCAGAAGAATGAGGAGCTCCGAAGAGAGAAATCCAGCAAAAGTCCAGGGACGCCGCGGCATCTGGAAGCACAGAATCCGAGCGGCGCCACCATCAAAGACAGAGCCGCACAGGGCCATCTAAGGACCTGACAAAGATCCAAGAAGGAGACCATAGTTGCACCAACTCCAGAAGAAAGAGTGTCTCTGAAGACCGGCAGCTATCAAGCCGGACCAGCAGTAGAGGAGATCACACCAGCGGCACTAGTAGAAGGCAGGTCCACATTCCACGCATCCAACATGCTCTGCGCCTCCGCTACGGTAGAACAAAACTGAGTAGTGCCATTGTGATGGACCCTCAACCTCGCCGGGTAGAGGAGGGCGAAGCGGACATGGCGAGCCGCCAGCGTAGAGCACACCGGAGCAAATGCCCGCCGTTGCTGAGCCACTTTTGTAGAATAGTCCTGAAAACAGAGCACCCTGCCGTTTTGATAGGTGAGAACGCGCTCGCCCCGAGCCGCCTGAAGAATAGACTGTTTGTGAGCATAGTTCAAGATCTTTGCTATTACCACCCGTGGCCGGGCCTGATGAGCTAAACTGAGACCCAGGCGATGCGCCCTCTCGATACGAAGCGGGCCGAGATCCGCAGGAAAGGTAACGGAGGCAGCTAACCAGGCTTCCAGCGTGCCTCTCAAGTCCCGCTCCGCCACAGCCTCTGGAAATCCGATAAAACGCAAATTGGACCGGCGTGATCTATTTTCCAGGTCCTCAATGCGATCCTCGAGAGCAGAAATAAGGCGCTGCTGTGTTGTCTGGACATCCTCCACGTGCTGCAGGCTATCCTCCACATCGCTCACCCGCTGCCGGAACGCCGCCGCCTCCTGGCCCATAGCATCCAGCGAAGCCTGGACCACCGCCAGCTTGTGATCCAACGGCAGGAGCTTTTGTTCCAACACGAGCTCCATCGCCGCCGTAACTCCGGCCGTGATTTCAGTTATCCAAGCCGGCCCCCCCGTAGCTGCTCCAGGACTCGGCGGCGCCGCCATCTTGAGTTCCCCTTGCTTGCCGCGGTCCTTTTCTCTGCGGGCCGGCTTCAGCGACATACCACCGCAAAAGCGGCCCGAGACTCACTCACAGAGTCCGGAGGGGGGGAGATATCGGAGGGTCCGGTCCAAAGGCTCAATAGCCCGAGAATGCCCAAAAAGGGGGAGGGGAAGCTGCGTAGGGCCGCGGGAGAGAGAGGCACAGACCAGCGTCCGTCTCGCTGCACAACTTCACAGATCCAAGACTGCTCACTGGAGAGGCGATTAAATTCTGTGATCCTAGCTCTCTGTGATCAAGCACGATCTCTCTCAGAAGTACACTGGGAAATCCTTACCAGCGAGTCCAACCCCCGTGCAGCACCCCTCTCCACGTGGCTCCTGTTATTTTTCGTTGTAGTAAAGCTGGATGCAGCTGCAAACCTCCCCTCTCCTAAGTTCCCCTCGGTTCAGGGACGGACATGCTTCCTTACAGCCAGCCGCAGACAGGATTCCGTAGCCGTTCCAGGGCACGGCAGCGCCGCCATCTTGACCTCCCCCTGCATGCCGCGGTCCGTTTCTTTGCGGGCCGATTCCTGCTCCACGCCCCGACGAAATCGGCCCGAAACTCGCCCACCGCGTCCGGAGGAGGGGAGGTATCGGGGGGTCCGGGCCGGCGCCTCAAAATCCGAAGAGTGCCCGAAGAGGGAGGGGAATCTGTGGAGGGCCGCGGGAGAGACACAGACTAGCGTCTGTCCCGCAGCATGGCGTCACGTGATCCTCTTATAACTTTGCATTTTTTGGCATTGAAGCTGAGTTGCCAGGACCTAGACCAGCGCTCCAGTAGGAGTAGGTCGTGCATCATGTTGTCGGGCATTGAAAAATCATCTATTGTGCATTTGCCCACTACATTACTTAGTTTTGCGGCATCAGCGAATAATGTTATTTTACCCCGAAGCCCTTCTGCCAAGTCCCTTATAAAGATGTTGAATAGGATTGGGCCCAAGACTGAGCCCTATGGCACTCTACTGATCACCTCCGTCATTTCGGAGGGGATGCCGTTCACCACCACCCTTAGAAGCCTACCTCCAAGCCAGTTCCCAACCCATTTCATCAATGTGTCATCTAATCTTATAGAACTCATCTTGCTCAGCAACCTGCAGTGTGGTACGCTATTGAATGCTTTGCTAAAGTCCAGGTACACGATGTCCAGGGACTCCCCAATATCTAGCTTCCCTGTCACCCAGTCAAAGAAGCTGATCAGGTTGGATTGGCACGATCTCCCTTTAGTAAATCCATGTTGACGGGGATCCCGTAGATTCTCCTCATCCAGGATCTTATCCAATAGGTGTTTGATTAGAGTTTCCATTAGTTTGCTCACTATCGATGTTAGAATCACTGGTCTGTAGTTTGCTGTCTCCATCTTGGAGCCTTTCTTGTGAAGTGGAATGACGTTAGCCATCCTCCAGTCCGACAGGACGTTGCCTTTCCTAAGGGAGAGGTTGAAGAGCTTGGACAGTGGCTCCGCCAGGACATCACACAGCTCCCTTAGCACCCTGGGGTGTAGGTTGTCAGGCCCCATTGCCTTGTTAACCTTGAGCCTTGATAGCTCACTGTAGACACTGCTGGGCGTAAACTCGAAGTTACTAAATGGGTCAACTGAGTCAACCCTTGTCTGTAGCTGAGGGCCAAATTTTATGCTGCTTATTTTTGGAACGATTAGGATGCATACTGGAATATAAAAACAAAGTATTATGATCCATGGGCTTCACGTATATTGAGGTATCAAATTTATTATCTGCCACCCTATTAAACAGCATTTGAAGATTTTGAAAGTTCATCCATGTTTTCAAAACATGGAGTTTATTTTTTCTTATAAATGAAATCAGAATTTAAATGATCATTATGTGTGCCTAAGGTGTAGAATTGTAGGGAAAAGAGGAGAGTGGCATATGGATTTCTCAAAAAGTGTGGGAATTGTTCTGTTTGTGATGTTATGTGGGAAACAGACTATGGCATTTTTTAAAATCACTAAACAATGTTATAAATTTAATTCCATCACTACTTGTTCTTCTCAAAATGTGATTTGTTTACTTGAATGTCCTTGCAGGATATATTACATAGGACAAACATCTCAGCAATTAAGAACCATTGATGTCTCACTGTATGGAGTTTCAACATGAAGTTGCATCTTTCCCATGTGTGGTTTTGGAGCAACTACAAGTTTCTACGCATTGAAAAGACATACATCACTTTTGTATCAGTGAAAGCAAAAAGGGATTTTTCAGATAAACACAGTTTTGCCCATGGGGCTTAACGTGTCGATAAAATGGAAAACCTTCTTGTGATTGGTCCTGGGTAACAGCTTCTTGGGTTGTGTTGAAGAACAGGAAGCATGACATCGTTATGCTGAGGTTGTATGATAGGATACCCCAGGAAATTAAAATGATGGCATTTCTTCGTTGGAGTGTGTTTATAATGAACCAGAGAAATGTTAAAGAAGACCAGTGTTCCTCTCAAGCAGCAACCGTTAGTAGCAAAATGGGATTTCTGTCAGGATACACAGTAATGCCAGCAGTAAGCTGAGATTTACAAAATAAATGGTGGCTTTTTTGTATTAACTTTGTATTTTGAACCAATGAGCATGTTTTAGTTATGCCCCACTTGAATTGGAACGAGATTTCCATAAAGTAGGAACTGTGTTGAGCCTGCACAGTTGATGTTTTAGATAGAGAGCAATTTTTTTTACTCTGCATGTTCCAGTTGTTGTGCTATGGTATACAGATGAAGATTTATATTTTGATGCAATATATCTGGGGGCAATTCAACGTGGAGTTCCTTTAGCCGATGAATGAATGTGAGCTGGTCCATGGCTGGACTGGGACTCTTTGCTTGTTTGACCGAGGATTTTTCTCCACAGTTTGCTGTTGAATTTTGGATATATTTGATGTGATGAACTGCATATAGTTATTTGTATATGATACATAAGAACATAAGAAGTTGCCTTCTCTGGGTCAGACCAGGGGTCCATCGCACCCAGCAGTCCGCTCCCGCGGCAGCCCATCAGGGCCATGACCTGTAAGTGATTCTTTGTCTAAAACATTTCAATCCTCATTATTCTTCTATCTATACCCTTTCATGATCCGATCTCTACCTCTATCTATCCCTCAATCCCCATATCCTTCAGGAACTTGTCCAATCCCCTTAATGTACTCTGTCCTATCACATCCTCCGGAAGCGCATTCCAGGTGTCCACCACCCTCTGAGTGAAGAAAAATTTCCTAGCATTGGTTCTAAGCCTGTCCCCTTTCAATTTCTCCGAGTGCCCCCTTGTTCTTGTAGTTCCCAATAGGCTGAAGAATCTGTCCCTTTCCACCTTCTCTATGCCCTTCATGATCTTGTAAGTCTCTATCATGTCTCCTCTGAGTCTCTGCTTCTCCAGGGTGGAGAGCCCCAGCCTTTCTAGCCTCTCTGCGAATGAAAGGTTTTCCATACCTTTTATCATTTTTGTCGCTCTTCTCTGAACTCTCTCAAGTATCTCCATGTCCTTCTTTAGGTACGGTGACCAATATTGGACACAGTATTCCAGATGCAGTCGCTCCATCGCGCGATACAGCGGCATGATGATTTCCTTCATTCTGGTTGTAATACCCTTCTTAATAATACCCAACATTCTGTTTGCCTTCTTTGAGGCTGCTGCGCATTGTGCCGTTGACTTCATTGTTGTGTCCATCAGCACACCCAAGTCTTTTTCAAGGTTACTTCCCTCTAGTACTAATCCCCCAATTTGGTAGCTGAACATCGGGTTCTTTTTCCCTATATGCATGACCTTGCATTTCCCCACATTGAAGTTCATCTGCCATTTATTCACCCACTCCTCCAGTTTGTTCAGGTCCCTTTGTAGGTCCTCACGTTCTTCCAGTTTTAACCCTGCACAGAGTTTAGTGTCATCCGCAAATTTTATAATTTCACACTTCGTCCCCGTTTCTAGGTCATTAATAAATACATTGAACAGCAGTGGTCCGAGTACCGACCCCTGCGGAACTCCGCTCGTGACCCTCCTCCAGTCTGAGTAGTGGCCCTTCACTCCAACCCTTTGCTTCCTGCCTGCCAACTAGTGTTTAACCCATCCCCTTCCACCCCGTGGTTCCACAGCTTCCTAAGTAGCTGCTCATGGGGTACCTTGTCAAAGGCCTTTTGGAAGTCGAGATAAATGATGTCTATGGGTTCCCCTTTGTCCAACTGGCTGTTTACCCCCTCAAAGAAGTGCAGTAAGTTCGTTTGGCACGATCTTCCTTTGCAGAAGCCATGTTGGCTCGCTTTCATTAGTCCATTTTTTTCGATGTGCTCACAGATGCTGCCCTTTATCAGTGCTTCTACCATCTTGCCCGGAGCCGATGTCAAACTTATCGGCCTGTAGTTTCCCGGGTCTCCTCTCGATCCCTTTTTAAAGATAGGTGTAACATTTGCTATCTTCCAGTTCTCCAGGATCTCACCAGTTTTCCGGGATCTCGCCAGTTTTCAAGGATAGGTTGCAAACTCGTTGGAGTATTTCTGCTATTTCATTTCTTAGTTCTTTTAGTACCCTTGGGTGGATTCCGTCCGGGCCTGGTGATTTGTCGCTTTTCAATCTATCTATCTGTTGGAGGACATCCTCATGGCTCATCTCTATTGTCGACAGTTTTTCTTCTTGGTCTCCATTGAAAATCTCTTCGGGTTCTGGTACACTGGATGTGTCCTCGCTTGTGAAGACTGACGAGAAGAACTTGTTTAACCTATCAGCTACCTCTTTTTCCTCCTTTATCACTCCCTTTCTGTCTCCATCATCCAACGGTCCTACTTCCTCCCTCGCCGGTTGCTTCCCTTTAACATATCTGAAGAACGATTTGAAATTTTTTGCCTCCCTGGCTAGTCTTTCTTCATATTCCCTTTTCGCTCTCCTAATCACTCGATGACATTCTTTTTGGCATTTCCTGTGTTCCTTCCAGTTTGGTCCTTTTTCCATTTCCGGAACGATTTTTTCTTGTCTCCTATCACTTTCACTTCATTTGTTATCCATACTGGGTCTTTTGTTTGGGGTTTTTTGCACCCTTTTCTAAATCTGGGGATGTACATATGTTGTGCTTCTTGCACTGTGCCCTTTAATAGGGACTAGGCTTGCTCCACGGTTTTTGTTTTCCTTGAGCTGTTTCTGAGTTTTTTTCTCACCATTGCTCTCATAGCATCATAGTTCCCTTTCTTGAAGTTGAGCGTTGTCACTGTGGTTCTCTTCCCTTTTGATGTTCCTATTTCTAATTTGTACTGGATCATGTCCAGTGTTTTGTTGTTTGTTTGTTTTTTAAATTACTACTACTATTTCTATATAGTCCCCCCAACCAAAAAAAAAATTTCTTGCTACTCTATTGCCATTGCAGTGTGCACTTTTTCAAAATGTTTGAATTTTATTAAATTATTCTTATTTACACAGACTTTGTATTTTATGCTCCCAATTTATTTTACATAATAAATAAAACAAACATAAAAGTATACTGTACCCAAAAACAAAGCATCCTTTCTTGTTCTAGCTTGTGGACATCAGAGATTTGTTGATCCTTAAGGGAATTACTGAGAGAACCTGTGGTTAACCACAAGCCATTATCTACTTAATATTGTGGTTACTAAGTTGGCCTGCTATTTGCCCTCATGTTTCCTCACAACGCCAATCTTCTTCTGGAACGGGGAAGTTTAATCAGAGGCAAAGTCCTCAGAATGTTCAACTACAGCCTCTTTTTTTTTTTTTTGCTTTGCCATTACACTCTCAGGAGTTTCCAGAAGCAAATTTTTATTGAATTTAATATATATCTTTAATTTTCATGTCTGTATCTTTTAATCTTATAACATTATACAATGTTTATGCTTTCAGTAGTATTAGAAATTGCCAGTGAGCCGGTAGGACGGGAAGACCTCCATCATTGTGCTCCAGGGCTGCTTTAGAATGCTGAAAATGGTTTTACACCAATCCCCATAGCTGCAAAAGTCCAAACAATGAAGAAGCATAGCTAATTTCTGCACATTGCTGGTCTGAGGGGGAAGGAACAATATACCACCATAGCAGAGTCAGATTCCACAGCATGGGGCTTGCTGAAGGAAGGAATAGTGGCATTGTGACAGAGCTGGGTTCTTCAGTATGGGGCCCGGCAGAGGAAGGAGAACAGCACACAGTAGGCTCCTAAATCCCAAGACAACATAGGGCTTGTTGGAGAAAAATAGTGGCAAATAGCCAACTTCTTGTTCCCCGGTCCAGAGAGGGATGGCTTTATCACTAGGCCAAGTGAGACACCTAAGTCAACCAAATGTCCCCTAAAATGCCACTGCTGTGACTCTGAACAAGCTAAAGAAGGAAAAGTACTTCCCCACTACTTCCCTTACCTACAATACCCACCACTCTCTGAGCCACAAAGCACAGTTACTTACCGTAACAGGTGTTATCCAGGGACAGCAGGCAGATATTCTTGACTGATGGGTGACGGCACCGACAGAGCCCTGGTACAGACATTTTTAGAGTGATTGCACTCTAAGAACTTGGAAAGTTCTAGAAGCCGCACCGCGCACGCGCGAGTGCCTTCCCGCCCGACGGAGGCGCGCGGTCCCCAGTTAGGATAAGCCAGCTAAGAAGCCAACCCGGGGAGGTGGGTGGGACACAACAATATCTGCCTGCTGTCCCTGGATAACACCTGTTACGGTAAGTAACTGTGCTTTATCCCAGGACAAGCAGGCAGCATATTCTTGACTGATGGGTGACCTCCAAGCTAACAAAAAGAGGGATGGAGGGAAGGTTGGCCATTAGGATAACAAATTTTGCAAAACAGATTGGCCGAAGTGTCCATCCCGTCTGGAGAATGCATCCAGACAATAGTGAGATGTAAAAGTATGAACTGAGGACCAAGTAGCAGCCTTTCAGATTTCCTCAATAGGAGTGGAACGGAGGAAAGCTACAGATGCTGCCATAGCTCTAACTCTATGGGCCGTGACAGAACCTTCCAGTGTCAGTCCGGACTGAGCATAACAGAATGAAATGCACGCTGCAAGCCAATTGGACAACGTACGTTTAGAAACAGGACGTCCCAACTTATTCGGATCAAAGGACAGAAAGAGTTGGGAAGATGATCTGTGGGGTTTAGTACGCTCTAAATAGTAAGCTAAAGCCCGCTTACAGTCCAAAGTATGCAGAGCCTGTTCTCCAGAATGAGAGTGAGGTTTCGGAAAGAAGACAGGCAGAACAATGGATTGGTTGAGATGGAATTCAGAGACAACCTTTGGGAGAAACTTTGGATGTGTACGTAGAACCACCTTGTCATGATGAAAGACTGTAAAAGGTGGATCCGCAACTAGTGCATGTAGCTCACTGACCCTCCTGGCAGAGGTTAGAGCAATGAGGAAGACCACTTTCCAAGTGAGAAACTTGAAAGAAGTCGTAGCCAAAGGTTCAAATGGAGGCTTCATTAAGGCGGAGAGAATCACATTGAGATCCCAGACTACAGGGGGAGCTTTAAGAGGTGGTTTCACATTGAAAAGACCCCACATGAATCTGGAAACCAAAGGATGAGCTGAAAGGAGTTTTCCATGAACTGGCTCATGAAAAGCAGTAATAGCACTGAGGTAGACTCTGATGGAAGTAGACTTGAGACCAGAGTCAGACAAAGAAAGAAAGTAATCCAACAAGGTCTCCACTGCAAGGGACGTAGGATCATGATGATGAAGAAGACACCAGGAAGAAAATCTTGTCCACTTCTGATGGTAACATTGCAGAGTGGCAGGTTTCCTGGAGGCATCCAGAATAGAACGAACGGGCTGAGACAAAAGAGTATCATGCGAAGTCAGCCCGAGAGATACCAAGCTGTCAGGTGCAGAGACTGGAGGTTGGTATGAAGAAGGGTCTGCTGATGTTGTGTAAGCAGAGAAGGAAACAGTGGAAGAAGCATAGGCTCCCTGGAACTGAGTTGAAGTAGAAGGGAGAACCAATGTTGCCTGGGCCATCGTGGAGCGATGAGAATCATGGTGGCCTGTTCCCTCTTGAGCTTGAACAAGGTTCGTAACATGAGAGGTAGTGGAGGGAAAGCATACAGGAACAGATTGGACCAATCGAGGAGAAATGCATCCGCTGCCAGACGGTGAGGAGAGTAGAGTCTGGAGCAGAAGAGGGGCAGCTGGTGATTGTGAGGAGCTGCAAAGAGGTCTATCTGAGGAGTGCCCCACTGAGCGAAGATGGACTGTAGAGTTAAAGGATCGAGAGTCTACTCGTGAGGCTGGAGAATTCTGCTGAGTTTGTCCGCTAAAGAATTCTGCTCTCCCTGAATGTAGACAGCTTTCAGGAATAATTGGTGATCTGTGGCCCAAGCCCAAATCTTCTGGGCCTCCTGGCACAAGAGGCGAGAGCCTGTCCCACCCTGCTTGTTGATGTAGTACATCGCAACTTGATTGTCTGTGCACAGCAGGAGGACTTGAGGAAAGAGAAGATGTTGAAAGGCCTTGAGGGCATAAAACATCGCTCTGAGTTCCAGGAAATTGATGTGATGCTTCATTTCCTGGGCTGTCCAAAATCCTTGAGTTTGGAATTCGTTCAAATGAGCTCCCCAGGCATAAGGGGAGGCGTCGGTGGTGATGACAAGTTGATGAGGAGGTAGATGGAACAGAAGACCTCTGGAGAGATTTGAGGACATCAACCACCATTGTAGAGACTGACGAAGAGATGATGTCACAAATATGTGCCGTGAGCAAGGATCCGTCGCTTGGGACCACTGGGTAGCTAGGGTCCATTGAGGAGTGCGCAGGTGAAGACGTGCGAATGGTGTGACATGAACTGTGGAGGCCATGTGACCCAAGAGTATCATCATTTGCTTGGCAGAGATGGAACGTTGTGGAAGCAGCTGCTGACATAGAGATTGAAGAGTTTGAAGACGGTTGGACGGCAGGAATGCTCTCATGAGGACTGTGTCCAGCACTGCTCCGATGAATTGAAGTCTCTGAGTGGGGATGAGATGAGATTTGGGTAGATTGATCTCGAACCCCAGAAGCTGCAGAAACAGGATGGTCTGGTTGGTGGCCAGGAGTACTGTCTGAGATGAATTGGCCTTGATTAACCAGTCGTCCAGGTAAGGAAAGACCTGAAGGTGGTGAGAGCGTAGAAGGGCAGCCACCACAATCAGACATTTGGTGAACACTCTTGGAGAGGAGGCAAGACCGAAGGGCAGCACCTTGTATTGGTAATGACAATGATTGACCATGAAGCGGAGGTACTGTCTGGAGGCCAGATTGACCGGTATGTGAGTATATGCCTCTTTGAGATCAAGGGAGCATAGCCAGTCGCCTTGATTGAGAAGAGGGTAAAGAGTGGCCAGAGAAAGCATCCTGAATTTCTCTTTGACCAAGCATTTGTTGAGATCGCGAAGATCTAGGATGGGTCTGAGATCTCCTGTTTTTTTGGGGACCAGAGTAAAATCCCTGCCCCTTTTGATCTAGAGGAACCTCCTCTATGGCGTTCAGAAGGAGGAGGGATTGAACCTCTCGAAGAAGGAGGGAAGACTGAGGAGTGTTCGAAGCAGACTCTTTTGGCAGACTTTGGGTAGGAAGAGTCTGAAAGTTGAGAGAATAGCCGTGGCGGATGATGTTGAGGACCCACTGATCCGAGGTGATGATTTCCCAACGGCTGATGTAAAAAGCAAGGCGTCCTCCTATGGGTCGTGGAAGATGGGCAGATGGTAGAACACTGGCTATGCCCTGGAGAACCAAGTCAAAAGGGTTGGGAAGACTTTTGTGGAGGAGGAGGCTTCACCTGTTGTTGTTGTGCTGGCCTAGGGGTTTGCCTTTGTTGTTGTCGCTGACGCCTAGGCTGTTGAGGAGCCGGTGGCAAAGGACGAGCCACATAGCGGCATTGGTAGGCCGATTGCTGCCGAAAAGGCCGGGCTGGTGAGGCCTTCTTTTTTGTTTTGAGGAGAGTATCCCACCTAGTCTCATGGGCAGAGAGCTTTTGGGTAGTGGAGTTCATGGATTCTCCAAAGAGCTCATCACCTAGGCAAGGCGCATTAGCCAGTCGATCTTGATGGTTGACATCAAGTTCTGAGACCCTGAGCCATGCCAGACGACGCATAGCCACCGACATGGGCGTGGCTCGAGAGGTCAGCTCAAATGTGTCGTAGATCGACCGGACCATGAATTTGCGAAGTTGTAGTAGAGATGAAGAAGTTTGGCGAAAGGCAGATCTCTTGCGGTCAGGGAGGTACTTTTCAAAAGCAGTCAGATTTTGAATGAGATGCTTTAGATAAAACGAGAAATGAAAAGCATAATTCCCTGACCTGTTAGCCAGCATCGCATTCTGATACAACCTCTTGCCAAATTTATCCATGGCCTTACCTTCTCTGCCAGAAGGGACTGAGGCGTACACACTAGCTCCCGTGGATTTCTTTAAAGTGGATTCCACCAAGAGAGATTCATGTGGAAGTTGTGGTTTGTCAAAGCCAGGAATGGGGATGACTTTATATAAGGAGTCCAGTTTACGAGGGGCTCCTGGGATGGTTAAAGGCGTCTCCAGATTCTTGTAAAAAGTCTCTCTCAAGATATCATGGAGAGGCAATTTCAGAAATTCCCTTGGAGGCTGGTCAAAATCCAGTGCATCAAGAAACGCTTTGGATTTTTTGGACTCAGCCTCCAAGGGAATAGAGAGAGCGTCACACATCTCTTTCAGAAATGAGGTGAAAGAGGTTGCTTCAGGCTTAGAGGACGGATCTAAAAAAGAAGGATCCTCGTCAGCCGATGAACACTCCCCCTCAGAAAGAAGAGGCTCTTCGGAGTCACCCCACAGATCAGGATCCCTAACTTGGAAACTGCGATCCCAGGACTCCGGTGTGGAAGGTTCCAGGTGTCGAGTTTTGTGTGTCGACTTACCCGACCTTAGAGAAGCGGTACCGGGAGATATTAAGGGCTGTGTCGGTGCCGAAGTTTGCACAGCCTGGTGTAAGGACCTCTGTTCCGGTGCTAAGATCGGCATGGATACCGATGAAGCAGAATGTACCGGTACCGACAAAGTGGATGCAGATAAAATTGGCTGCTCCACTGTCGGTACCGGTGGCTCAGACCGGACTGGGACTGGAAGGCTCGGCTTCAATAGTGCGGGAAGGAGCTGTTGTAACTGCTCCTTGAGTTGCACCTGCAGGACGGCAGCAATTCGCTCGTCCAGCGAAGGCACCGGTACCGCTTTTTTCTTCTGCGGTACCTTCGGTGCCGCTCGACACTCCGAAGAGGAGGAACCCGATGTCGAGGGGCTCACCTCAATCGGTGCAGAGCGCTTCCGCGGGCGCCTTGAGGTCGGCAGGACTGGGCTCGCTGCTACTGAGACCGGAGGACGCTCCAGCGGGGAAGGCTTCTTAGCCGGCTTACCTGGAGGGTGCAATGCCGGCGCGGTGTCGACGAGGTGGGTGCCGACTGAGACGGGGCCGATGTCGGTGCCGGTGCCGCAGAATCAGACATATCGGCACCAAACAATAACCGTTGCTGGATCTGACGGTTTTTCAAGGTTCTCTTTTTTAAGGTGGACGCCCGATGGTCAGGACCCAGGCACTGTAAGCACCAGTTATGCGGGTCGGTGAGAGAAAAGGGCCGTGTGCACCGCTGGCACTTCTTAAACCCGGGTTGGGGGGGCATGAACGTAAAAACGGCTTCTGCCAAATCGAAGGCCGAGGCCTCGATGGTGGCAACAGGCCCCGCCGGGGCGAACCGAAAAAAATTAAAAGTTTTTTTTTTTTTTTTTTTAAACAACAAAGAATAAAATAAAAAAAGGAAATCGTATTTCCTGAAGGGTTTTCGCGAGCGGGAAGGCGATAGAAAAGATCTTATCAACAGCCGTTGAAAAGGACGCGTCTTCTTAGCTCCGCGGAAACTAAGAAACTGGGGACCGCGCGCCTCCGTCGGGCGGTAAGGCACTCGCGTGTGCGCGGTGCGGCTGCTAGAACTTTCCAAGTTCTTAGAGTGCAATCACTCTAAAAATGTCCGTACCGGGGCTCCGTCGGTGCCGTTACCCATCAGTCAAGAATATGCTGCCTGCTTGTCCTGGGATAATGAAAACTACACCACAAAAATATTAAGCTAGCCTACTGATTACTCTACTCCTAACCAACTGGAAGGCAACAGCAAACAACATCTCTCCAATACCAACTATATCAAACTCCAAGGGAATCACCCACCCAATCAGGCGGCTCTTAAAAGATAGAAACGCAAACTATCAGACCTACACTTACCAACCCACCACACAAACCACAAGAAGACCAACAAACCCTTACAAGACCAAAATGCAACCTCACCACAGATTATTCATCTACCCGAAAATAACTCAAATCATCCAGACTACACCACTCTCACATGTGCATACATGAACATCAGAGCCTTGGCCCAAAGACAGACTACATAAAAAACTGGATAGAAGAAGAAAACTTAGATTGCCTTTTCCTCACGGAAATTTGG
This sequence comes from Geotrypetes seraphini, assembly GCF_902459505.1. Lineage (NCBI taxonomy): Eukaryota > Metazoa > Chordata > Amphibia > Gymnophiona > Dermophiidae > Geotrypetes > Geotrypetes seraphini. The sequence goes on from NC_047085.1 coordinate 232,376,208, forward strand.
CTTACTTCAGATTCAGACCCCAGAATAATGGAAGACTGCCCAAAAGGATACAAAATAATAGTGCTCTGCAGAGAAAACAAAAGAGGAGGAGGAATTGCCATTATAGCCAAAACCACCTTAGATCTAAAAATACAAGACAAAACAACCACCTCATACATGGATCTACTAGCCTGTCAACTTTCAAGCACATCACTCAAAGGAACACTAACATGCATGCTCTGCTACATAACTCCAGGAAACTGGAATACAGCAAAACCAAACTTTGATGATTTCATATACCGAAACTCACTAACGACAACCTACAACTTAATTCTAGAAGACCTTAACCTCCACCTCGAAAACCAATCCCACAAACAAGTTGAAAACTTACTATCATACCTCAAGGCCTTAACATACAAGATACTAGTCCATCAAGCCATACATGATAAAGATCTAGGTGGCATTGTGGACCCTATGCAGAAACCTTCCCATGTGCAGCGGTGGCAAAAAAAAAGCAAACAGAATACCCATTGTAAACAGCATTTCTCCTGGTGACCTATGGACATCTTTGACCTTTGTAGAGCACTTACCTCTCCCACCACACATAAAGGAGCATTTTTGATAGGATGTCTAAGTCTGAGTTTTGGGTTGGGCTAGGGACAGTAAAGGCAACGATGGTCCCTATAATAACCACAGTTAGGTATTATCATCTAATTAAAGGTTATTTGGTCTGAGCACTTTACTATTAATATTAGAGGATTATATGAGCATAGTGATCAGTCATTAGAAGAGCTGATAGACTGGTAATATTGTTGATATTTTCATCACAGAGTCTATACTCCGATATCTCCCTCTGTTTATGAGGTAAGTCTGAATTTGGACATTTTGAGAAAAACATCCAAAAATTGGGTGGAGAAAGTATCCATTTTCAAACCCGCAAGACGTCTTATCTTGGTTTTTTTTTTTGATGGCTCAACTAGATGGTTTGTCCAGTTAGAAGTCTAATTTTTTTGTCATTATCAGAAAAAACCACGCCCAAATTAAAAATGTCCAAAACAAGTAATTTGTATGTATGAGGGGTGTCAGCATTTTTAATGGACTTGCCAACTTACATGCCAGCAGAGTAGTGGGGCACTGCTGTGAAATTCACATTAAGGGTGCCAGGTACACATCTCATCATACTCCTGTACATTATATGGGGAGCTCTCCAAAACCTACTATACTGACCTGTCTACCATCCCCATAACATTATGTCTGCAAGTGTCACCTATATGGTAATACAGTGGGTTTTGATAGGCTCACACTTTCCACCATAAGTGTACTAGTTAGGGTAGCCTATTGGCCTGAGTCCCTTTCTCTGCAGTCCATTGCGCTGTCCACAAGGCTACTCCAGAGACCTGCTTCCAGCTCTACTAGGACAGGCCATAGTATCTGCAGCTGTCAGACACAGGTATGTACTGTTTCATGCAGATATTTGGGGGGTGGGAGGGGGTCAGTGACCATTGGAGGATTGTATGGGGGCCATATTTTCATCCCTCCAGTGGTCATCTGTTCATTTTGGGTACCTTTTTGGGCCTTATTCGTTTTAAAGACAGGTCTAGCCCCAAAACATCCAAATTGGGCCCTGGATGTTTTGTAAAATGTTTATCACTGTAAAACATCCAAGTGTTAATTCTACCCAAAACACTCCTCTAACGTGCCCCTTAAGATTTAGATACACTGGAGATAAAATAACCAGAAATATATCTAAAATGACAGCTTAAAAAAATGCCCGCTTGGATGATTTGACCAGTAAGACATCTTTTGGATGTCTACCTTTTTTGAAAATGAGCCCCTTAGCTTCTGATATTAGCCCTTCCCAAAGTGGAGACTGCCATGTCAGATCTGGACTAGGGAGTTTCTTCACATGACACCAGTTTCCATTGTTTGTGGGGAGGTCCCAAGGATGGAGGGTTTGTGAGAATCCCCCTTCCTTAGCTAGTTTTTGCATCTGTAAGGGAGGAATATCAAAGAACAACTTCCCCTATTGCAACCTAGTCCCAAAAGCATCTTTATTAGAGATCCAGAAGGTTGTATCCAGAACTGAAACAATGCTTAAGAGAGCAGCTGTCCAAATTTACTGCTCTGGCTGTAGAGGACAGCCAAATTTCAATTTTGGTTGCAGTACCAAAACTGGCCCAAAATCCTTTTTCTGCCTAGTTTCTTTTGGCTTTGGCTGAAAGGTTGTTTTTTTTCAGCCATGTTTTCGGTTTTGGCAAAAATGACCATATGTTTTTGGTGGAAGCCAAATATTGGCTCCCTTCCTCTTCCCCAAAAAGGAGTTGCCCCTTTTGAAAATCCACTTTCTGCTAATGCAGTTGTTGAACATCTTTTTAGTATGCTGGATTAATGAGTCACAAGCACACTTGTACGACGGTCATTTTTAAAACTCTAGTTTTACTAAAAACAAGTACTGTAGATTGAATTGTAGAGCAATAAAGTTATCAGGATAAAAATGTTAATACTATTTCCATTCATTGTAGTTGTAGTACTTTTATTTTTTTAATCAAAAAGAAATATTAGGCAATAACTTTTTTACTTGTACTTAAGTATTAAAATATACATTTATTTTTATTTGAGTACTTTGCAAAACAAAAAGAAACAACAACAAAAAAAACCCTGCAGGTATGGTGCACAACAAGAAAACAAAACAAAACTACAGGAAAATGTACAGGGACAGGAATTTTATTAAAATGACAAAAAATTAAAAGCAAGACAAATACATAAACCACATAAACTACATTCAAAAACTGGTCCTAATGTTCAGGTGGACCCAACCCAACCGCATTTCAAAGAAATACTTCTTCCTCAGGGGTCCTACAAGAGACGGTATTTTGAATACGAGTTCTAACAATTCTTAGTAGCTCTCACCGATTCACATTCATGCTACAAACTTGAGTTTCTACTTTTGGTTTCGGTTTCAGTCGAAATAAAGTGATGAATTTTGGCTGCAGTTTTCAGTTTTAGATGAAAGGATTTGGACAGTTTCAGTGGCAGCTTCAGTTTTGGATGAAACTGACAAAAAGCAGTTTTGGTTGGCCTCTGTTCAAGCTGAGGAACAATAACTCAGGATGACACAAGTGAAATTTTACAAACTATAGCTACTATTGCTAACATCAAGAATATTTCATATATCCATTACAAATTGGAAGCAAACGAGAACTTATCCAATTTAAGATTTTTTCGTTTTTCTGTGATTCGCTTGCTATTCTGCCTTGAACATTTTAAGATGTTTTTAAGATGTATTTAAGAGATGGACCAGAATTAGTGGACTGGGAAGGGATAGGCATTTATTTCCAAGTTGTTTAATGTTTCTTTAGAATGTGGTAATGAATTCTGAACACAAGGAGAGCGTTGATATTTTGTCATCTGTGAGGTCTTTAGATTTTACCGCTTTTTTGGTATGATTAAATGATGAGGTGTGCACTTGGTTCAGCTTTACTATTTTCCTTAATTTCTCTACTCAGTACATCAAGACTACTTTGTGCTAATTTCAGGGTTAAAAATGTTCTCTTTTTTTTTGTCGAGAAGATACATAGTTCCCTAATGTGACACAAAGCACTCACCTAAAAATACAGGGCTTTTTTACAACTGAAGAACTGGGTTCCTACTATGGGAGCTTCATCTGAAGTTACAAAAATCTCAATATAAATAAGGAACTTGTGGAACCCTATTTCATTCATCATACCTATTTCAACTATCATCAAAAGTTATTTGAAATGCTAATCAGTAACAATTTATCAGATTTAATGTATAAGAACATAAGTATTGCCGCTGCTGGGTCAGACCAGTGGTCCATCATGCCGAGCAGTCCACTCACGCATTGGCCCTCCGGTCAAAGACCAGCTCCCAACTGAGACTAGCCCTACCTGCTTACTTATGTCCATGTTCAGCAGGAACTTATCTAGCTTTGCCTTGAATCCCTGGGGGGTGTTTTCCCCTATGACAGACTCCGGAAGAACGTTCCAGCTCTCCACCACTCTCTGGGTGAAGAAGAACTTCTTTACGTTTGTACAGAATCTATCCCCTTTCAACTTTAGAAAGTGCCCTCTCGTTCTCCCTACTTTGGAGAGGGTGAACAACCTGTCCTTGTCTACTAAGTCTATCCCCTTCAGTACCTTGAATGTTTCGATCATGTCCCCTCTCAATCTCCTCTGTTCGAGGGAGAAGAGGCCCAGTTTCTCTAATCTTTCGCTGTATGGCAGCTCCTTCAACCCTTTAACCATCTTAGTTGCTCTTCTCTGGACCCTTTTGAGTAGTATCATGTCCTTCTTCATGTACGGTGACCAATGCTGTACATAGTACTCCAGGTGAGGGTGCACCATGGCCCAGTACAGCTGCATGATAACCTTCTCCGATCTGTTTGTGATTCCCTTCTTTATCATTCCTAGCATTCTGTTTGCCCTTTTCGCCGCCATCGCACAATGCGTGGACGGCTTCATCGACTTGTCGATCAGAACTCCCAAGTCCCTTTCCTGGGTGGTCTCTCCAAGTACCGCCCCAGACATCTTGTATTTGCGAAGGAGATTTTTGTTGCCGACATGCATCACTTTACACTCACCCACGTTGAACCTCATCTGCCATGTTGATGCCCATTCCTCGAGCTTGATTATGTTACGTTGCAGATCTTCGCAATCCCCCTGCGTCTTCACTACTCTGAATAACTTTGTATCCTCCGCAAATTTAATTACCTAGCTCGTCGTACCTATTCCCAGATCGTTTATAAAGATGTTGAAGAGCACGGATCCAAGCACTGAGCCCTGCGGCACTCCACTGGTGACGCTCTTCCAGTCTGAGTATTGTCCATTTACCCCCACTCTCTGTTTCCTATGCTCCAGCCAGTTTTTAATCCACGAGAGTATTTCACCCTCAATTCCATGGCTCGCAATTTTTCGAAGTAGTCGTTCATGCGTAACCTTGTTGAACGCCTTCTGAAAGTCCAGATATACAATGTTGACCGGGTCGCCCTTGTCTATTTGCCTGTTTACTCCCTCGAAGAAGTGCAGCAAGTTTGTCAAACAAGATCTGCCTTTGCTGAAACCGTGCTGGCTGGTCCTCATCAGCCCATGTCCGTCAAGGTGATCAATGATGCGGTCCTTTATCAGCACCTCTACCATCTTTCCCGGTACCGAGGTCAGATTCACCGGTCTGTATCCTCAAATCTTTTTTGAAGATCGGCGTAACATTCGCCACCCTCCAGTCCTCCGGAATCTTTCCCGATACGATTGATAGATTGGCTATTAGTTGAAGCAGTTCAGCTATGGTCCCTTTCAGTTCCTTGATGACCCTCGGATGGATGCCATCCGGTCCCGGGGATTTATCGCTCTTAAGCCTATCAATCTGCCTGCATACCTCTTCTAGACTGACCGTTAACCCTGTCAGTTTCCCATTTTCACTCCGAGCATATAGCCTAATGGGTTCCGGTATGCTGTGTATATCCTCTTCGGTAAATACAGACGCAAAAAACGTGTTCAGTCTGTCAGCGATTGCTTTGTCCTCCTTTAGCGTTCCCTTCATTCTTTGGTCATCCAACAGTCCCACCACTTCCTTTGCGGGTCGTTTCCCTTTAATATATTGAAAGAACGGCTTGAAGTTTTTCGCCTCCTTGGCTATTTTCTCCTCGTAGTCTCTTTTGGCCCCTTTTACCGCCTTATGGCACCTGCGTTGATGCAGTTTGTGTTTATTCCAGTTTTCATTAGTTTTTGATCTTTTCCATTCCTTAAATGAGTTTTTTTTTGTCTCTGATCACTTCCTTTACCTCTACAGTGAGCCACGCTGGTTCTTTATTCTTTTTCCTCTTTGATCCCTTGTTGATACGTGGTATATATAGATTTTGCGCCTCGGTGACCGTATCCTTAAAAAGAGACCAAGCTTGCTCTAGCGTCTTTACAGTGTTTATCCTCTTCTTAATCTTCTTCCCCACCCTGCGTCTCATCCCTTCTTAATTCCCTTTTCAGAAGTTTAGCACCGTGGCCGTCATTCTGGACCGATGTTTCGCCCGTTTCCAGGTTGAAGCGGATCATATTGTGATCGCTGTTTCCCAGGGTCCCTTCTATCCAATGTGTTTAGTAAAACATCTAAATACATGCACAGTTTGGGGCTTGGATTAGAGAGCTGCACGGGAACGGAGACGATGGGAATCCCGCGGGACCCGCAGGGATCCCGCGGGTTCTTCATTTGGGTCACGGGGATCCTATGGGGACGCCCCCTAGGGTTGCGGGGTTCCTGCGGGGCTGGTTGTAGTCAGATGCAAGGCTCATCTCCCTACCTGCCCTGCCGCACACAGCCGAACGGAAGTCTTCCTGATGTCAGCACTGACTTCGGTGGGAGGGCTTAAGCAAAGCCCTCCCTCCCTCCGACGTCAGCGCTGACATCGTGAAGACTTCCGTTTGGCTGTGTGCTGCAGTAGGGCGGGCAGGCAGGGAAAAGGCAGTGGTACAAGGCGGGGGGGCGGTCCGCCCCGGGTGCAGCACAGTCAGCCAGGTCCCCCGACCGACCGACCGACCGACAACAGGCCCGGTCCATCAAACCTCCCTGCCCTGTAGCCGCGAATTTAAATTTCTTTCTTACAGCAGCTTCAATACTCCAGCTGCTGTAAGAAGGTAATTTAGATTCACGGCTACAGGGCAGGGAGGTTTGTTGGACCGGGCCTGTTCTGTTGTCAGTCGGGCGGGTAAGCACCACAAAGGTAAGGGGCAGGGAGGGAGAAAGGGAGGAAAGGTGGAGTGGAGAGGAAAAGGCGCTTATGGTAAAACTGAGGGGGGAGAAGGACGCTGAAAGCACTGGGGAAGACAAAGGGGTGGAGAAGACTGCTGAAAGGACATGGGGAAGACAGGGGGGGAAGAAGGACGCTGAAAGGATATGGGGAAGACAGAGGGGGGGAGAAGGATGCTGAAAGCACATGGGGAAGACAGAGGGGGGAGAAGGACACTGAAAGCACATGGGGAAGACAGAGGGGGGAGAAGGACGCTGAAAGGAAATGGGGAAGAGAGAGTGGGGAGAAGACGCTGGCAGGGAAGAAGACAGAGATGCCAGACTATGGGGGGAGCGAAGGGAAGAAGATGGGTGCCAGACTAATTTGGAAGGGGGGAGAAAGGGAGGCACAGTAACAGAGCAAATGGAAGACGCAGAGAGAAGAGAGACAGTGGATGGAAGGAATTGAATGAGAACATGAGGAAAGCAGAAACCAGGCAACAAAGGTAGGAAAAAAAATTCTATTTCTTTTTTTTTTTGCTTTAGGATAAAGTAGTATATTAGTTGTGTTGATAAAAATTTATAAACATTAGAGGCTCTGGTAGAAACCCGTTTACAAAGTATGTATTCTTCCCAATTAATATTTCCAAATTAATAAAGTCTTTTTGCTTATTTGTAAATGGGTTTCTACCAGAGCCTTTAATTCAGTAGCATAATTAAATGAAATAATTATTTCTGTAGTTTATAGGGACGGGTGGGGACGGAGGGGATTCCTCGCGGGGACGGGTGGGATTTCTGTCCTCGTGCAACTCTTTAGCTTGGATGTCCGCACAAACCTCACTGTGCCTCCTCATAGGCATAAAATCCTCTATTAAGGAGCCTAAACCAGTGTTCTTCAATCTTTTTACACCCGTGGACTGGCAGAAATAAAAGAATTATTTTGTGGACTGGCAAACTACTAGGACTAAAATTTTAAAAACCCCGTTTCCGCCCCATCTCCGTGAGCTCGGTCCCCTCAAATCATCTGATCCCATCCACACAAGCCTCAGTTATGATTTTATATTGAACTAGTCTTTAAGCCCGTTACATTAACGGGTGCTAGAATATATGTATGTCTGTCTTTCATTCTTTCTTTCTCTCTCTCTCCCCTTGGCCGCTTTCTGTACATTAACGGGTGCTAGAATATATGTGTGTGTGTCTCTCTATTTCTTTCTCTCTCTCTCCTTAGCCGCTTTCTTTCTTTCTTTTTCCTTGGCTGTCCATCACCACCCCTTGCCTGCTCCCCCTGTCCATTCTCCCTTCCTTTTACCTCCCCTGTGTCCACCACCACCCCTTCACAGCTCTCCTTATGCAGCAGCAGCCCTTCTCCCTTTGTTTTACCTCCCTCCTGTCCAGCAGCACCTTCCTTCTCCCCCTGCCCAACATTAGGCCTCCGTTCCTTTTTCTTCACCCCCCCTGTCCATCAGCACCTATTTCCTTCTCCCCCTGTCCAGCAGTAGGCGTCCCTTCCTTTTTCTCCCCCCCTCCTCCTTCTTATCCCTATGATACACTTACCTTGCTCTGCCTCTGATCAGAGGCTCCCGACAGCCGCCCAGTTGCACCCATTGGAAAAGTTCCCTCTGCGGCATCCCGCACCCCTCCTGACGCGACTCCCGCTGTCTTTCTTTCTGTCTGTCTCTGTTCCTGGGCCCCTTTGTCTGTTTGTCTTTCTGTATATCTCCCTGCCCCTGTCTTTCTTCTTTTCTTTCTGTCTCCCTTCCTCCCTCTGTCTGTCTGTCCAAAGCAGCATTCCTTCCCCCTCCATTTCCCTCCCCCCACACCAGTTCCCTGTGCACCTTCCCCTGTGTCTTTCTTCTTGTAGCGTTTCCTCTACCCCCTTTCCCTTCCCACAGTCGCGACTACAAACGCGGGCCCGAGTCCTTTACCGCCCCCCCTTCCCTTCCCTTACCGCGGGCCCGACTGGCGATTTAAGCAGCGTGTCAGCACTCTTCACACGCTGCTTCGGGTCCTTCTACTGCCCTGATTTACTCTGGCACGTCCGGAGCAAATCAGGGCAGTAGAAAGGCCCAAATCAGCGTGTGAAGACTGCTGACACGCTGCTTAAATCGCCAGTCGGGCCCGCGGTAAGGGAAGAGGGGGGGCGGCAAATGACTCGGGTCCCGGACAGCGGAAAGTTGCAGGGCTCCTTGGTGGGGGCGCTGAGTGGCCGCGAACCCTCTCCTCCCAGACACCCCCCCCGGAGGAACGGAGATCGGCGGCTACAGCCGCTGGCTTCGGCGTCTTCTATCCACTGCCGCAGTGGACAGAAGACAGCAAAGCCAGCGTTAGCGCAGTGTAGTGCTTTTCTCTTTATTTTTAAAAGCGGGTGAGACGGCGAGAAGGAGGAGGTGGTGGTTTTGGCAGTGAGGAACAGAGATCGTTGGTGGCGCGAGATGGAGAGCAGGTGACGTAAAACCCGCGCATGCGCACTCGTGTTTCCGCGACGGGATCAGGGAACACGATTTTTTTAGTGCACATGCGCGGCCTATCATTTTATTATATTAGATGTATTTTATTAAAGTATAAAAAGAAACAATATTCTGTACAATTTTAATTTTATAAATACAAATAATACAGAGCAAGGATCAACAAAACCCCTGTCTCCCCTCTACTATCAAGAAAACTGAACAAACCAAATTATTACAGAATGCTACACAGAAATATAATGCTAACAGAATACTGCAGTCACACATGACAGGAATAGTTTAAGGTAGTGCAACTAGGACAACTGCCCCCTGGTCAGAGAGCGCCCTAAGCCAGATGGAAGCTAAAGAAGCACTGCCTGGGCTTTGCAGTCCCCAGTTATGTCTAACACCGGCTCTAGCAGTCTGTAGTTTATAGGGACGGGTGGGGACGGAGGGGATTCCTCGCGGGGACGGGTGGGGACGGAGGGGATTCCTCGCAGGGATGGGTGGGATTTCTATCCCCGTGCAACTCTCTAGCTTGGATGTCCGCACAAACCTCACTGTGCCTCCTCATAGGCATAAAATCCTCTATTAAGGAGCCTAAACCAGTGTTCTTCAATCTTTTTACACCCGTGGACCGGCAGAAATAAAATAATTATTTTGTGGACTGGCAAACTACTAGGACTAAAATTTTAAAAACCCCGTTTCCGCCCCATCTCCGTGAGCTCGGTCCCCTCAAATCATCTGATCCCATCCACACAAGCCTCAGTTATGATTTTATATTGAATGTATTTTATTAAAGTATAAAAAGAAACAATATTCTGTACAATTTTCATTTTATAAATACAAATAATACAGAGCAAGGATCAACAAAACCCCTGTCTCCCCTCCCCTTCACATATATCCCCTCTATTATCAAGAAAACTGAACAAACCAAATTATTATAGAATGCTACACAGAAATATAATGCTAACAGAATACTGCAGTCACACATGACAGGAATAGTTTAAGGTAGTGCAACTGCCCCCTGGTCAGAGAGCGCCCTAAGCCAGATGGAAGCTAAAGAAGCACTGCCTGGGCTTTGCAGTACCCAGTTATGTCTAACACCGGCTCTAGCAGGATATATATTTCAAATCTGATATATTCTAATCACAAAATAATAATAAAATTATTTTTTTCTACCTTTTGTCTCTGGTTTCTGCTTTCATCTTCGTTTCACTCTCTTCCTTCCAGCGTCTGCCCTCTCTGTCTCTTCAATCCAGCATCTGCCCCTTCCATCCACTGTCTGCCCTCTCCCCCTTCCATCCAGTGTGTGTCCCCTCTCTCTTTTTTACATGATTCATTCCAGCTTCACTGCTCTCTTCATTTTTATCTCTCCTATACCAGATCTAGCATTGTTGTTCCTTTCTGTTTATTTCTCTGCTGACCCCTTCCCATCATCAATCTCTCTACTTTTTCATGCCTGTCTCTTCCCTTCCTCTCCTCTAATCTCCCTGCCAGCTGTTTCTTTCCTTTTTTCCTTCTCCCTTCCCTCCTCCTCCTCCTGTCCAGCAGTAACTCTCTTCCCTTCCTTCCCTCCCAGCAGTATCTCTACTTCTCCTTCGCTCCAGGTCCAGTAGCAGCTGTCCCTTTTTATCCTTTGTCCGGCAGCTTCCCAGATTCCTTTCCCTCCTCCCCTCTCAGCAGCATCTCTCCTTCCCTCCAGGTCCAGTAGCAGCTGTCCCTTTTTATCCCTTGTCCAGCAGCTTCCCAGATTCCTTTCCCTCTCCCCTCCCAGCAGCCATCTCTCCTTCTCCCTCTCCAGTAGCAGCTGTCCCTTTTTTCCCTTGCCCAGCAGCTTCCCAGATTCCTTTCCCTCCTCCCCTCTCAGCAGCATCTCTCCTTCCCTCCAGGTCCAGTAGCAGCTGTCCCTTTTTATCCCTTGTCCAGCAGCTTCCCAGATTCCTTTCCCTCTCTCCTCCCAGCAGCCATCTCTCCTTCTCCCTCTCCAGTAGCAGCTGTCCCTTTTTTTCCCTTGCCCAGCAGCTTCCCAGATTCCTTTCCCTCCTCCCCTCTCAGCAGCATCTCTCATTCTCACTCTTCAGTAGCAGCTGTCCCTTTTTTTCCCCTTGCCCAGCAGCTTCCCAGACTCCAATAGTGGCTTTCTCCCCTCCCAGCAGCTCTCCTTACTTCCCAGCGCAGCGATTAAGGAAGGCAGCTTCGGGTCCTTTGTTGGGTCACGCCGCCCCTGAGGAAAGAGGAAGTTGCATCATCAGAGGCAGCCGCGACTCAGCAAAAGCCCCAAGGCTGCCTTCGTGAATCGCTGTGCTGGTAAGTGAAGGAGAGTTGCAGAGAGGGGAGAAAGCCACTGTCGGAGGCTCCCCATGATCTCTCCGTCCCAGCGCAGACCAGATGAAAATAACTCGTCGATCTTGCCGGCCCTGCGCGGACCGGCAGGAAACTGAAGTTAGTCAATCTCGCCGGCCCTGCACAGACCGGCAGAAATTTCCTGCGGACCAGCAGTTGAAGAACAGTGGCCTAAACGACATGCACTGTATTCAGAATAGTTCATACGAGTTAACCAAATTCAAATATTCATGCTGTTGCAAGCTGGTTGCCTAGGCCTATTCAAGCCCACCCATGGCTGTGCCACTGATGCAAAAAGGAAGGCTTCACAACAAGGCTTCACAACAGGCACCGAAAACAGCACAGGTGCCTATGCAGGCTAATCACTTAAGAGCACAGACATACAGGGACTCAATTCATTCCACATAACTCAAATATTTATACATGAAACAAACGTATATGTATCAAAGGCTGTTCCCATGTACTCAGAATGGGGCCAGCAAAGTAGCCGATTTAAAGCAGATTTTTAAAAAGGGTTCCAGAGGTGATCCAGAAAATTACAGACCAGTAAGCTCAACTTAAGTGACAAGAAAAACAGATTAAATTATGGAAGACACAGACCCAAAGGAGATTATGTATTTATCCTGGTAAGCTATTTTTCAGTAAATAGATGAGACATTCTAGACAAGTAGGTTGTGACCCCTTGGCCCCACAATATCAATTTATCAGCCCTCCTAATGTCCGCAATCCTCACGAGATCTCTTGCAAGCCCATCCATCTGTTAAAATTTGTCAGGCACCAGAACTTTGGAACGGCCTACCAACTTATATTAGAGATACTGATCAACACAGTATATACCTTTTAGGAAAGTGCTGAAGACATGACTCTCTAGGAATTATTTATTATTATCATCAGTTTGTGATGTTTACTTATGTCAGTTTTGCCTACTGTAATTATTTTTGTATGTAACCCATTTAGAACTTAAATGTTTAGCAAGATATAAATACAGATATTAAACTAAAGTGTCACTGACTTGCCTTCCCTCCATACCTAGCTTTCTCCTGGTGCCATCCCAAATATTTCTGTCTAGAGACCCTATACTAGTCGCACAGCCGGGCACCCACTGGAACCAAAGGGGGCGCCGGCAAAGAGCCATTGTGCAGGACGGGCAGCGGGGGAACCGCGAGGGGGGGGATTCACAGCCCCCTGAAAGGACTGCATGCGCTGAGCAAACCGACCCCAGGGAAAACCGGAAGCCTGGAAAGAAGCAGCCCCATGCCCAGGGCGATACTTGTGAAATTCCCACAGATGCCCCCGGGCAGTGCCACCCCAAAACGCCGGGCGGGCAAGGTCCTCAGGCAGTTGGGGCACCTTAGAGTCTGTCAGAGTCTGAACCAACTTATCTAAGTCCTCTCCAAACAAAAACGACCACCGAGAGGGAAATTTTGTAAGTTTTTAGTTTTGGACGCAGCATCCGCCGACCAAGCGCAAAGCCACAAGGTACGGCGCGCGGCCACACCAAAAGTCATAGATTTAGCCGAAGTCCGCACCAAGTCATAAAGAGCATCCGAGAGGAACGAGGCAGCCATCTCAATCTTCGCCACCTCCTAATATACTAAGGACCAGTCATCAGACTCACAATCCAGGACATGCTCAGCCCCCCCCCCCCCCCAAAATAGCTGCCTGGACCCCCAAGGCAGAAACATCAAAATTCTGCTTAAGAAATGTCTCTAACTTACGCTTCTCAGAGTCCCTAAGGGCAGAACCGCCCTCAACGGGGATGGTATGCCACTTAGTAATCGCTGAGACCACCGTGTCCACCACTGGTGAAATTAAGGTAGCACTATCCCCTAACGGGATGGGATACCCACAAGCCATGGTGCGCGCCAACCGAAACGACGCCCCCAGTGTATTCCACTGCGTATTCCCAAAAATCCAGATGCAGAGGAAAAGAGCGGGAAACAGGGCGGACCCCCTGAAGCAGAGGGTCTCCCATACGCGGGGTCTCCGGTAGCACATATTCAAAAACGCAGCATTGAGGAGACCTGCTAAATCAGGTCTAAAAGCTCAACCCTCTGAAAAAAAGACACACCATGGATGCATCCGTGCCGTAAGGCGGGAAATCTGATGCCCCGCCACCAGTGACCGTCCCCTCTAGAGGATCTTGAAAGTCCAAAATGTTCAGGTCCTCATCCACGCCAACACGCTCCTACGCCCACCAATCTGCAATCCAAGCCCCCTGTGGGCGCTTGGATGAGGGAGGAGGAAGAGGGAACGCCAAATGAAAAGAGGGAGGCAAAGCCACAGGGGGTGCAGAGGGAATCCCCTCCCCCGAAACCCCCCGGGTGCATGTGGGACCCCCAAATGCCTGAAAATAGGCTCTGCACAAAGAAAAAATTAAATCAGGGGACCCCCCCTGGGGGTCCCCAGGGACTCTCTGCCCCAGCAGGGGTCCCTGCTGAAACCTGCCCCTGTGTTTGCAATACAGGGGGAAGGTCACCTGAGGTTGCAGACAAAATGGATGGGACTATCTGTTAAAATGGGAAGATCCCGCCAAAAATAAACCCTCCAGAGCCTTTAGCGGCTGAGAAGCCTGAACTATCCCAGCCGCTAAAGCAGGCAAACCGGCAACAGCTGATAGAAAAATCAGCTGAGGGAATCCTTTTACCCCTACCGTCGGCAGTTCAGGGAATCCCTCCAGACGTAGTAAGAGAAGACCGGGCTGCCTCATTGCCTCCAGCCGACTCGCAAGGCACTAGGCCGGGGAGCTCTGGACTAGAGAGCTGCACGGGAACGGGGACGACGGGAATCCCGCGGGACCCGCGGGCATCCCGCGGGTTCCCCCTTTGGGTCACGGGGATCCCGTGGGGACGCCCCCTAGGGACGCGGGGATCCCGTGGGGACGCCTCCGAGGGTCGCGGGGTTCCTGCGGGGCTGGATGTACTCAGTCGCGCGGCTCTTCTCCCTACCTTCTCTGCTTGCAGCACAGAGCCGAACGGAATTCTTCCCGACGTCAGCGCTGACGTCGGAGGGGAGGGAGGGCTTAAACAAAGCCCTCCCTCCCTCCGACGTCAGCACTGACGTCGGGAAGACTTCCGTTTGGCTGTGCTGCAGGCAGTGCAGGTAAGGAGGAGAGTAGCCTCGCGGTTCGAGTGGCTACCAAGGGAGGGGGCGGTCCGCCCCGCCACACCCCGCCCCGGTTGCAGCACAGCCGGCCAGGTCCCCTTACTTTTGTGGCACTTCCCCGACCGACCGACAACAGCCCCGGTCCGACAATCCTCCCTGCCCTGTAGCCGCGAATCTAAATTATCTTCTTACAGCAGCTGTAATAAGGTAATTTAGATTCGCAGTTAAGGGCAGGGAGGTTTGTCGGACCGGGGCTGTTGTCAGTCGGTCGGGGAAGTGCCACAAAAGTAAGGGGACCTGGCCGGCTGTGCTGCACCCGGGGCGGTAGAGAAGGAGTGGGGAGAAGGACGCTGAAAGGCCATGGGGAAGACGGGAGGAGGGGGGGGAAGGACTCTGAAAGCACTTGAAGACAGAGGAGGGAGAAGGACGCTGAAAGCACATGGGGAATACAAAGGGGTGGAGAAGGACGCTGAAAGGCCATGGGAAGGAGGGGGGAAGGACTCTGAAAGCACTTGTGGAAGACAGAGGGAGGAGAAGGATGCTGAAAGCACATGGGGAAGACAAAGGGGTGGAGAAGGACGCTGAAAGGACATGGGGAAGACAAAGGGGTGGAGAAGGATGCTGAAAGGACATGGGGAAGCAGAGGGGGGAGAAGGACACTGTAAGCACATGTGGAAGACAGAGGGGGGAGAAGGACACTGTAAGCACATGTGGAAGACAGAGGGGGGAGAAGGACGCTGACAGGACATGGGGAAGATGGGGGGAGAAGGACGCTGAAAGGAAATGGGGAAGAGAGAGTAGGGAGAAGATGCTGGCAGGGAAGAAGACAGATGCCAGACTATGGGGGGAGCGGAGAGAAGAAGATGGGTGCCAGACCAATTTGGAAGGGGGAAGAAAGGGAGAGGCACAGTAACAGAGCAAATGGAAGATGCAGAAGGAAGAGAGACAGTGGATGGAAGGAATTGAATGAGAACATGAGGAAAGCAGAAACCAGGCAACAAAGGTAGGAAAAGAATTATATTTCTTTTTTTTATTTTGCTTCAGGATAAAGTAGTATATTAGTTGTTTGTGTTGATAAAAATTTATAAACATTAGAGGCTCTGGTAGAAACCCATTTGCAAAGTATGTATTCTTCCCAATTAATATTTTCAAATTAATAAAGTCTTTTTGCTTATTTGTAAATGGGTTTCTACCAGAGCCTTTAATTCAGTAGCATAATTAAATGAAATAACTATTTCTGAAGTTTATATGGACGGGCGGGGACGGAGGGGATTCCTCGCGGGGACGGGTGGGGACGGAGGGGATTCCTCGCGGGGACGGGTGGGGACGGAGGGATTCCTCACGGGGACGGGTGGGGACGGGTGGGATTCCTCACGGGGACGGGTGGGGACGGGTGGGACTTTGGCGGGGACGGGTGGGGACGGGTGGGATTTCTGTCCCCGCGCAACTCTCTACTCTGGACGCCTGCACAAACAGCAGTTTTCAGCATGGCCGCGAGTGCCTCACGTCTGGACCAAATTGTGTTCCACTCCCCCAGAGAAGGGCTCAATTGCTCCATACACGACCTAGCTAGATTTAAAGTGCCGGTTAATGCAAAAATACAGTAAAATACAGGATACTCTTCAAGAAATCCCTGAAAAAGTCTTAACATCACGATACCTTCCTTCTTCCTATCTTCTTCCTGACTCTCTGAGACTGCCTGATCTATTCTTTACCTTCACTAATCATGACACACCAACTATAAATCTTTTGTAATCTGCCTTGAACCACAAGGTAATGGCGGAATAGAAATCACTAATGTAATGCAATGTAAATTGACAGGGAAGCAACCCTGCAGACCGGCACTACCTTAGGATTTTTTTTTTTTTTTTTACAGAAGAGACTCCACAGGCTCTCAAAGCAATATGCCTTGCTTGATTTAGGGGGCAAGGCTTACTACTGAGGCTCCTCTAAAAAAATGCATGGAGGTGGAGGAAGTGGGGGGAGGGACCCCACTCGAGACCCACCGGGTTTGACACCCCCGAGGGTCAGACGGACCCCCAAACAGGGCCCACCCAAGCTCTGTCTGGCCAAAAACAGGGACTAGAAACTCCCAAACAAATTCCAACAGCCCTACCAAAGGAGATGGGTACAGCTCACTCACACCTGCTGGAGACTGAAAGAAGACAGACTGATAGGAATAGGGGAAGGTATCCTTTATGTACTATTCCATAGTTTTGTTTCAGTCTCCACCTGCTGGTCATGATGAGGTATATAACGCACTCATAAAGATTAACCTAGAGTGCTAAAGAAGTGTGTATTTAGCAAGATTAGAGCACAGACACTAATATGATTTACACAGCTTGAAGTTGGTGCCCAGCATTGTTCAGGTCCTTACACTCTAAGGAGCAATGAATGGTTCTCTTACATTTCCAGCATGCTCACTTTTCTCAACTAATACAATCAGTTCATCACAACCATATTGTTGCAAAAATATATTTTATTGTGTGGGACTGGGAGTCAAAGGATACATCAGGGACCCCAACAGCAGCTAAATATAAAGCTAGCATTTCCTGTGGTGTATGGACATTCCTCCATTCCACTCTGTATCTCTTAGAACAGTGTTCTTCAACCTTTATACACCTATGGACCGGCAGAAATAAAAGAATTATTTTGTGGACCGGCATCGGTCTGCGGACCAGCAGTTGAAGAACACTGGGCTAAGTTGTGGGCCAGACCCCACCCATCTCTACCCAATCTCCACCCCAGACCCTGCCCCCATAATAGTACTAATTGAAACACTATTTTTTCCATTCATTTTTCATAGATACACATAATATAATCTTATTAACAACACATAATGGTTAACCACAAAATTAAACTACACAACGCACACTGACAGCAGATGTAAATTCTCAAACTTGAAATAATTAAATCACTAAATTCAAAAATAAAATCATTCTCCCCTATCTTTTGTTGTCTCCCTAACTCCATGCTATGCCTTACCTTCTAGCCTGCTCCCGCCTGGCTATTTTATGCCACCCCCGGTGTTATCTTGAGGCCGGCTCCCTCTTCCTCACTGATGAAGTGCACAAAGCTGCGGGCAGCTGCTCCTTGCGCATCCCGCACCTCATCTGAAAGCCTTTCCTCTGATGTTGCGACGTCAGAGAGGCTTCCGGTTCAAGCGCAGAACATGCATAGGAGCCACTGCCCGTGGCTTTGTGCATTGAATCAGTGAGGAAGAGGGAGTTGGCTCGAAGATAACATCGCATCGATCGCACCGTGGACCGGCGATTGAAGAACACTGTTTTGGGCCTGATGCACATGCCGGCCCTGTGGACCGGCAGGAAATTTCTGTGGACCAGCACAGGTCCATGGACCGGTGATTGCAGAACACTGTCTTAGAATATTAAGATGGAATAGTCTGAGTCTAGGATATCCTACCATGTTCAGTGAGAAGAAACTTGGATTGTGAATTCAGAGCAGAACCAAGCCCAGATGTCTCTGAATGCCTCAGCGCCCCTTGCTATATGAGGAGTGGGGGACAGATTGGAAACTTAGAATTGATCCAGTTCTAAAAGATATCTCCCTCTGTTGCCTGCTGCTTTAATTGCTTTCATGTGGACAAAAATCTTACTGTTGAAAATACCAAAAGAATGTGTCACAAGTGTCTAGTTCAGCCTGGAACTCCCCATTTATCAGTGTACCAAATACTGCAGCACATCATCCAAGACCAACACAAGGAGATACAGAGAGAAGAAAAGAGCTGCATTTGCTATAGTTGATGGTATACAGGTGGGGGAGGGGGTCAGAAACAAAGCACAATAAACATTCCATGTGAGAACACAGCACCTATGGTGTTAAGGGAGTAGACTGATTTGAATTGTAAAATGTACAAAATCTGCTCACGTGGCAACGTTTTGTCTTTCTGCAGAACATAAATAGGTCCTGCAATAAAACCAATTAGCAATTTATAACTTAAGATTAAGGTACACCTCTCATCTCAACAAGGCTCTCCCCAACCCAGCACACAGGGAATAGCACAATAAGCTCAATGGCCCGTGGCTCAGTATGGTCTGAACTTCCTCTGTGCCCGCATCAGCGCGATCTTCTGCTTGTCTTCCTCAAACTTCTTCCTCAATTGTGCAATATCTGAAATCAAAGAAAGTTCAGACATTCTATGATCAGCAAATGCCATTATCTATACACAGGCTAATCAATCCTTATAGGCATACCCGAGAATTCTCTGAATATGAACCAAAGATTAACAAAGACAGAAAAATGTGCAACAAGAGAAGGTGGTGGGAAGAGACCAGGAAAACAAGTCTCAGACAGTAGAGTACGAAGATAAAGTGAGATCCAAAAAGTTCAAAAGATATATAAAAGTCAATTCTATTTATTTATAAACACATCATCAAAATGAAAGCCCACAACTGGAGAAGCAAGACTCAACAGTCACATTTCAGCATAAATGCCTGCATCAGAAGTCCAATGTTCTAATACAGTGGTTGTTTTGCCCCCACTTTATGTGGGCATTTGATCAGTTTCTTATATAAGAACAAGATTAAGTGTTTATGTTAAGATGTGCTCTATTGACTTAAATCCCCAGAGAGGCTTCTCCCAGAGAGCTAGACTGCATCCATAGAGCTTAAGACCGCCCTTCTTCAGTCAGAAAGAACAATTGCTATGTTGTGGACCGCATGGCTATGAGAACCTGAGTCTAGCATTGTTCTCCCACTAGGTTTTCTGCCTTTATTTCTAACAATCTAACACATTTAGTTTTATATCTAAGACTGGAGAACAGTGTTATTTCTTTTCTATATATAACTAGTATTAAACAGCTTTTTTATAATGAAATAGGAGGCTGTATATTTATGAAATACCCTAATTGATTTATATGCATATTCATTAAGGATATCTTGAAAACCTGGTCTGTTTGCAGCTTCAGTCTGAACAATAGGGTGATTTATTGCAGGATAAGGAAGATTTGTTGTTTGTTTTAAATTGCTCTTTACCTCCCACAAAAAACTGGCCCATGCCCAGAGACTGCTAGTGCCCTGTACTATGTAGCAACAAAGGAGTTGGACTTTGGGATATCTGGCAATGAGGGATGGGTAGGAGATGTTGAGGATACTCACGCTCCCGCTTGGACTCTCGGTGCTGCCAAGCATAGAAATTCAGCAGCTCCTTGCGCGCTCTCTTCTTTTTCTCTCGCTCCAATGTTCGCAGGTTGGCAGCCTCTGTCCGTGGAATGCCAGGCCGCCGGCCCTTTCGCGTCACTTTTACCCAGCCCTCCTCATCCGGTACTCCTTCCTCCTCCTCAGCCTTCTTCTCTTCCTAGGGAAGATAGACAAAGACGCAGCTGTTTACTGCACACCCACAGGCAAACCAAGAAATGCCAACTTCTGCAATGCTGCAGCACAAGAACTTCCAATTTTAGCATATCTACCATCTCTTCTCTACAACTGCACGGTGTGCCACAACCAATGCAAACACACAGCAAAACATCTCTCAAAAATGTGCCCTATTTTTGAATGAGAAGTTATCGCTCATTATGCAGCTGAAGGAGGCAGATCTTATTTAGGTGGAGATTTTAACTTGACAATAACCCCAAATTAAGATAATACAGGGGTGAGACAGCTTATAGCGGTAGAGAGAGATGAGTATGCCACTCTTTTGTGGACACACTGAATGTGGCAGATGTGTGGAAATGGCTTCATCCTGCAGGGAGGAATTTCACCCACTTTTCTTATTTGCGAACTGATTATATATTTGTAGAGAAGGATCTATTGGTGATGGTAGGTGGGGCAGCTATTGAACAAATTACTCGGTTAGATCATGTCCTCCTTTGGGTAGAGCTAGGGAAGAGTTGGGTTGAAGCTGGGAGTGAAATATTGGAAACTAAATGATAGCTTACTGGATGATCCAGATATGCTTGAGGAAGGATATTGCAGAATATTTGCCTTTGAATGTTGGCAGGGAGGCTGTATGGGGGGGCTTGAAGGCAACCATGAGAGAGAACATTATTTCTATAGCAACCTATCATAAGCATCGACAGAGAGGAACTAGTGGCAATGGTAACTGAACTCCTTCACTGGGAATTGGAGCATAAGCACTAACCTAGGAAGCATGTGCTGCTTCGGTAGCTAGAGGATGTGCATAGGATCTGCAATATAAGATGGAATATCTGAAGCAGAAGTATTTTGAATTCAACAATAAGGCTAGCAGATTAGTTGCTCAGACTGAAGGAACAGAGGATCTGGAATAGCATTTTTAGTATTCATACAGGGGAAGGGGAGGGCTGGAGATTGGTCTTTCAAGAAGTTGTGATCAAGGATCGTTTAGTAGAATATTACAAAGCCTTGTACACACCAGAAACAGAGGTGGTGGAGAGGGAGGTGGATGCTTACTTCACTATTTCATTGAGAAAGATAGATACAGCCGATATTGACTGGTTGGACAGGCCTATTATACCTACTGAAGTGCAGGAGGCTTTCCACTCTGTGAAGCCTGGCAAGCTGCTGAACCTTGATGCCTTCACTGTAGAATTCTATTAACATACACTTTCAGGATTTGTTTAATCTGCTGCCATTTCAGATTTTTAATTCTATTGGTGAAGGGATGGGGTCTCTGCCATATTTCATGTGGCTAGCTGGGATCACAGTGCTCCTGAAGGCAAGGATTTAGCATGGTGTGGTTCTAATAGACCTAAATCTTTGCTGGGTGATGATACAAAGATTTTTATGTGGATCCTGGTGAACCACTTTATGCGTTGGGTGTCTCAGCTGTTCATCCAGACCAGTTGGGGGTTTGTGATGGGGAGACAAGTGGACAATAACATTTGTTGGGTTCTCAATTTGATGGAGCAGGTGAAAGGACACAATTTTGTCAGTGGATGTAGAAAAGGTCTCCGACTGGGTCTCTTGGCCGTTTATGTTTAAAGTCTTAGAGAAAATATGGATTGAAGTTGTGGAGTTAGATCTGGGCACTTTACACACTGTGCCAATGGCATGTATCAAAATTAATAGGGGGGTACTCAAACCTATTCGAATTGGCCAGGGGGGATACCACAGGGTCACCAATCTTGTTTGCATTGGTAATAGAGCCATTGGCCCAAAGGGTGAGGATTTCTGGAGTGGTGACGAATGGTTAGGAGCATAAGCTGTGCCTATTTGCATACTATATTTTATTCATGTTGACAAATCAATCATTGGAAGCAGTTGAGAGAGAACTGGAGGATTATGGGCATGTGTTGGGGTTTCAGGTTAATATGATGAAGTCTGAGAACTTGAATATTAATTTACCAAAGGACCTAGATGGAAGATTGAAAGAGTAGTTCCCCTTTTGTTGGGTGCAGTTGTCCCTGCGTTACTTGGGGGTCCATGGGGGGGATTGGGATCAAATTTGTTTTATCTTAATTATGAGCCAGTGATGAGGGAGTTGAGTTTGACCTTGGAGAGATGAAGCAGGATGTCATTTTCATAGACAGTCCTTTTCAAAGACAGGGCACCCAATAGTAAAATGATCGGTTCTCACGAAGCTCCTGTTTTTATTTCATAATCTTCCTGTTTGGATAAAAGACAGGGAATTCCCACGGCCTCCGGACTCTGCTTTCTCATTTTATTTGGGATATACACTACCACAGAGTGGGTAGAGCAGTTATGCGATTAGGGAAACTAGATGGGAGCCTTGCAGTGCCTGATTTAAAAAAATACTCTCAAGCTGTTCAGTTGCATGCAATACTGGGGTAGCAGACCCAAAAGGGTTAGCCATAAGTGGATGTGAAGTAGAAGGGCTCAGGGGTGTCATTGATGCACTTGCTTTGATTGTTGGGAAGGGCGGCCCTTATGGATTGACGATGAGAGTATGGCGACAATGTAAGCATGGCTTCTGGAGGGATGTAGGTATTTCTGGTATACTCCCCTACATTTCAAACCCAAGTTCGACCCTGAGGGGGGCCTGAGGTTTTCCATAGGTGGGAACAGTTGAGACCCATATGTGTGGAACAATGTTGCGATCAGGTGACAGGTAATATTAAATCTTTTGAGAAGCTAAAGACTCAGTATGGCCTTTTGCCCAGGGACCTATTTCCCTATTTGCAAGTTCAGCACCATATCCAACACTCTGAGATGTTCGAAGAGGTATGCTGGGGTAGAACTGACTTTGAATAATTTTTGGGCCCTGTAGTGAAGAAGGGGGCAACATCCCAAATTTATAAGAGTCTGAATAACCAGAGGGGGCTGAAATTGGGATGTATGAGGGCCTGGGAGGAAGAGCTGGAGTATCTGCTGGGGAGGAAGGAATGGGAGATGATCTGGGAAAGAGTTTGTTCCCTTGGGGTATCAACTACAATTGTTGAGAATGGTTAGAGTGATGTTGTGATGGTGTTATACTCCAGTGTATTTGGGGCAAATGGTGTGAGTTGCTGGAGAGGATGAGGGGATAGGGGTTCATATCTCTATATATGGTGGGATTGCAGTCATTTGAGAGTTCTGGGGTAGAATATTTTGGGCGAAATCTGGTCCAGTTTCCTGTTTCCAACAGTGGCCTATCCACGGCACAGTATCTGACAGAAACTCAAATAGTAGCAACATTCCATGCTTCCAATCTAGGGCAAGAAGTGGCTTCCCCCATGTGCTTCACTGGCAAGAAAAATGTATTGTCCAATTCAGGAATAATACCAACACTTTAATAAAATGAGCTTGCATCAGCAGTCATGCCTGACCATAGTGCCTCCAGAGTAATGTACTGCATGTGTCAAGGGTTACCTCTGCAATCCTTTTATCATGGTTCTGCATGAACGCATCCACTTCCATCTGCAGCTCTCCAGGATTGACAAGTGTTGTGGCATAGTCACTGATCCATTCTGCAAAAGAGGAGGGCAGCTTCAGGAACCAGAGTGTTCATAAAGTTGAGGGTGGCTCCTCTTTAAACTTCTGGTTACAAGCAGATTCTTGTCCCCAGCTGTGGGCCACAGCTCTGGAACTAAATACAGGCTCGGGACAGGCCCACGATCCGACACAAGTGAAGGAAATTTGGCATTGCTACCAAGCTCTGACAGAAAGGGAAAAGGTAAGGGATTTGACATACCACCTTTCTGTGGTTCAATCAAGTGGCTTACATATTATATATTGGGGGGCAGGGGTGTACCTGGGACAATGGAGGATTAATTGACTTGAGCAGGGTCACAAGGAGCTGTAGTGGAACTTGAACCTAGCTCCCAGCCCACTGCACCAACCATTAGGCTAGTCCTCCACTCCTGAGTGATGGATCACACAAAGTGCATGACAACAATGGATTTTTGGGTAAGATACTAGAGTAACAGCCAATGCTCTGTTGGGGAAATTAGGAAAAATACTAACATCAAAGGATGCTCCAGACATGAACCAAATGCTTCTCTCAGCACTAAAGCATCCTTTTCAAACCACAAGAACTCACAGTCCACCAAGATCCAAGGCTTCACAACCAGAGTAGAGGGGGGGATTTGAGCAGAGTTGGCAATAAACGTCTGAAATTTGAGCATGGTGTTCTTCTAAAGCATGCAGATCATTTTCTCCCCTTGCATGAGACAAATACCTTATCAGAGCCACATCTCACGACTGCTCCACTTACTCTTAATTCCAGTTTTAGTGGGACAAGTCTTCGTTGAGATCACTAGTGGCTCCCGTGGTTTCAAGGACTTGATGGTCTGTGCTCCTTCCTGGCTCTTAAACACTATATATGCAACCCTAAAGCCCTGTGGAAATTTGAGACAGAAAGAAGCTGTTAATTCACATCTGTAAACCTCCTCTCCAAGCACATGATCTTCTCATGTGGAGACACACTATCCTGCCCAGCAAGGCCTCTTCTTCTTATTCTTTCTTAACAGGGACCTTTTAAATCTGGCTTTCAGTGATGTCATGCCCCTCCCCTGCATGTAGAACACTGCCAGCGACGTGCTATGTTAGGAGAGTGCATCCTTAAAAACCATGTCTAAATGTCATTCTTTCCTCTGGCACAAATAGAGCAGTATCCATCAATTCTATTCCCATCCTCGGTGGGACCAGTGAGCTGAATGGTAATGGTATTTGTATTCCGTCAACTCCCCAAAACAGGTTCAAAGCAGATAACATGAAAAATCATAAGAACATCAACATAGAAAGAAGAACCTAAAAAAACATTTTAAACATATAAGCTTTCAACTGTTTTTGAAATAAAGAAGAAATTGTCCTCAATTCGGCAGGTAGAGAACTCCAAGCTGAAACTGCTTGATAAGGAATCAAGACAGAAAGGGATTTAAAAAAAAAAAAAAAAAATCCATAACAAGAATCTTCAGTATGAGAAGATGACAGAGATAATAGAAATGAGAAGAAAAAGAATAGATATTCCAGATATGTATCTGTAAATATTTTATGAACTCAACATGATGGGGCTCTATTATTTTTAAACTAATAGGCAGCCAGTGAAGTCATAACAAGGTTGGTGTGATATGATCTGACCTCTTTTAGCCTTTGGCTATTAAACAAACCCTACTGCCTCCCCCTCTGTCCATCCATATACTCCTTATCCCCACCCTATAGAACACACTACAAAAGGATCTATTATAGTTTTTTTAAAAAAGAGGGTGGAGAGGTTACAGGTCACCCTGTGGCTAGTCAGAGCCTTTCTTGCATCCAACACCCCAGGAGTTGCAGGGAAGACTTCTCCACACCAGCTAAAAAAAAAAAAAAAAAAATCAGGACAAAATCTGTCCACAATACAACCTATGAATGAGGTCACAGAAACAGTACAAAACCCGATGGTAAAAAGAAAAAAAAACAAAGTTAAAAATAAAAAATATTAGAGAGACGTGTACAGGTGACCTAATGGTTCATGTACTGTACAATACCCCACCTTGGGCAGAGCTCAGTTTCTTACCGGCACAGTTTTCAGGCTGAAGAATTTGGACTGTGCCCTTGCTATTTCCACTTTCTCTTCTGGTCCTGGTTTCTCCTGAAGCTCCACAGACTCTATGGCACAGTGCCGGGAAAACAGTGCAGACAAGCATTTCTGGTAAAAGAGAACAAATAGCTGCATTTTATCTGTAAATTTTTGTCACACACTGTATGCCATTCAGCACTGTTGACTCCACATATAACCCCCCTACTACTACTAATCATTTCTATAGCAACGCTGTACATCAAAACACAGAAGAGTCGGTCCCTGCTTAAAAGAACTTACAATCTAGTCAAGACAGACAAATTGGACAAGGTGGTGCATCAATACACTGTGCTCAGGTGGGGGGGGGAATTACAGAGGGAATGATAAGACAGATACTAGTGCTTAGGAGGTGGCCCTGCTCACTGGGGCTATTTTACACAATTTATAGTGCAACCCTCTCACTGTGTAGCAGAGGCAGCTTGGGATACACAGAAAAATGATGCTAGCACAGAACTTTACGTACAAGGATCATGAGGCAGGGTCCTCTGCCACACATTACCTAGCAAATTCCACATGGCACATCATATTGTTTTTCTTCAGACATTGCTTCCATTTCAATATTGCTTCCAGTCAATATTTCTCCCAGTCTTAGCCCGAGACCTCTGCAATTCTTTTACAATAATCTTACATGTCACAGCTGACCTTCCTCAGCAGTTTCCTTAAACCAAGGCTACTGACTTTGGAGAAAGGTCCTAATCAAGACTGTCCTGGTAGCAGTAAACTGTTTCTTCTTTACAATGATGGATTTGACAGAGCTCCGAGGGATATTCAAACCCATTGAAATGTTCTTACTGCCTTTCTAGACCTTTAAGTAACTCTATTCTGACGTTCCTTTGGCAGTTCTGTGAGCAATATGTTTAGACCAAATTCACTTTTACAGCTCACTTTTTCATCCATAAGTATTTAACTTATGGATCTACTAATCTGATAGGACACAGGTGACCTCTAACCTATTATAGACCTTATTAAGGCAATTTTTGAAAATAGTTCAGTTTGGGTTTGCTATAACAGAGTTTGAAGACTTAATCAATCAAGAATTTTTGGTTTCTTTTTTTTTTTTTCTTTTAAATTTACATTTCAAAATTACAAATTCAAAGAATACACTTTGATAAAGAAATTTAGAAATCCAAACAAAGAAAATAGAAATATTTAACCAACAGTAACAATTCTAAACATGCACATTTAGGGGGAAGAGACCAACAGCAATTCTACAGGATGCTGGAAATACAATAAGAAATAATATAAAAATAATAATAAAAGTAATAATAAACTTTTGTTAATAATGACAGGAGTCGCCATTCAGCATATCATCAGAAACTGGTAAAATTACACCAGACTTAATTACACATTCTGGTGGAATTCGTTGTGCTATATATACAAAATGGAAAGAACAATTGCCATGCAAAAAGGAAATTATAATAATTTTAAAAAGATTTGGGGGCCATTGATAACATATTGTAATGATTAGACACCCTTTTACACTAGAAGTATATTTATAACTAGCTTTATAGCCCGTTACATTAACGGGTGCTAGAATATATGTGTGTTTGTCTTTATTTCTTTCTCTCTCTGTCTCCTTAGCCGCTTTTTCCTGTCCATTCTCCCTTATTTTTACCTCCCCCTGTGTCCACCACCACCCCTTCACTGCTCCCCTTACCAGCAGCAGCCCTTCTCCCTTTGTTTTACCTCCCCCCTGTCCATCAGCATCTTTTCCTGCTCCCCCTGTCCAGCAGTAAGCCTCCCTTCATTTTTCCCCCGTGTCCATCATCACCTCTTCCTGCTCCCTCTGTCCAGCAGTAGGCCTCCCTTCATTTCCCCCCTGTCCATCAGCACCTCTTCTTGCTCCCCATGTCCAGCAGTAGGCCTCCATTCCCCCCCATGTCCATCAGCACCTCTTCCTGCTCCCCCTATCCAACAATAGACCTCCATTCCTTCCCCCCCCCGTCAGCACCTCTTCCTGCTCCCCCTGTCCAGCAGTAGGCCTCCCTTCATTTCCCCCCTTGTCCATCAGCACCTCTTCCTGCTCCCCCTGTCCAGCAGTAGGCCTCCCTTCATTTCCCCCCCTGTCCATCAGCACCTCTTCCTGCTCCCCTTGTCCAGCAGTAGGCCTCCCTTCATTTCCCCCCCTGTCCATCAGCACCTCTTCCTGCTCCCCTTGTCCAGCAGTAGGCCTCCCTTCATTTTTCCCCCCTGTCCATCAGCACCTCTTCCTGTTCCCCCTGTCAAGCAATACGCCTCCCTTCCTTTTTCCCCCCCATCCATCATCACCTCTTCCTTCTCCCTCTGTCCTGCAATAGGCCTCCCTTCATTTCCCCCACACCTGTCCATCAGCACCCCTTCCTGCTCCCCCTATCCACGGGAGTTAGTACAGGGCCGGTGTCTGCCATTCTCCCCAGAGTCCTTGCGCCCCCCCCCCTTCCCTTCCCACGGACCTGACTACCTATCCGGCGATTCAAGCAGCGTGTGCAGCAGTCTTCACACGCTGCTTCGGGTCCTTCTACTGCCCTGATTTACTCTGGCACGTCCCTGATGACATCATCAGAGACGCGGCAGAGCAAATCAGGGAAGTAGAAGGGCCCGAAGCAGCATGTGAAGACTGCTGCACACGCTGCTTGAATCGCCAAGGTAGTCGGGTCCGCGGGAAGGGGGGTGAGCGGAAAAGGACACGGACTACTGTGATCTGTCGCGGAGGGTGGCCAGGCTCCATTTCAGCCGCAGGGAAGGCTCACTGCCCCAACTCCTTACCTGTCCGCAGCCCGGGCCAGGCCTCCCGCGCTTTCACAGCGGCTCGGCTCGCTCGGTTGTTGTTGTTTTTTTACTCCGCTTCCTGCATTCGCTGCTCTCAGTGATGTAATAAGCGCGCATGCGCACTTGTCTTGCCACATCCCGACAGAAAAGGGATCAGGGAACACGCGAGGCAAGTGCGCATGCGCGGCTAGCATTTTATTATTTAAGATAAAGGGAAAGGGGGTGACATGGATAACCTGGACATACAGGTGATTCAACTGGACAAACTGGCCTCACTTGTGTATGCTGGACACTACAGACCTATATTTTCACTTGTGTATGCTGGACACTACAGACCTAAATTTTCCCATAGCCAGGCCCAGCCTGTACCTTGCTGTCTGTAAACATCTGCAGCCTTTGCAATGCTCCATTCCCTGCTGGAAGGATATTTCTCCAAGGTTCTGCTGAACTGTTATCAGTGCTGTATGACTTCATATGCCAGGCACCCTAGAAAGCCATAAAACTTTTATAATGAGCAAGGATCCCTGCAGGACGATGTGGGTGTAGCGAGATGAGAGAACTTGGTACCAAAACATTTGCTCCCTGTCTCTGAACCAAGTTATGAGAACCAAGCAGCTGGATTGTCGAAAGGTCACCTTTGCCAACTTTCAGCATACAAGGACACTATCCAAAAGATGCACAGAATTGTAAAACCACTAATTAACATCTACAAAGTCATCTCAGCGCTGGAGAAAGAAAGTTCACCAAGAGTTCTCTGTTTCTGCAAGGCCCCCCCCCTACTGGGGAGGGGGGGTGGAGGTGAGAGAGGCGTGGACTGAGAGGAGGAGTTAGCTATACATTATTTTATGTACCAATAGGGAATTACATAACCAGAATTCGGGGATGTACTTTTTGGAACAAAGGAAGAATTTCTCTGTATAAAACACACGTGCATTCTAGGTAAAGCCAGAGAGATTCACTTACTTATGCTACGGGGATCTGCTAGCCCCCTGCTTCTCTCCATTGCATATTCTGAACTGACAATATATTTTTCTGATATGTCTCTGCTGCTGTAATACTGTAAGTTTTTAAACTAACAATAAACGAATATTGTCTGTTTTGGAAGATACAATGCCGTCTTGTAGTTATTCCAATGAGGTAAACAAAGCAGCCTTTACTTCAGGGGTTATGTAGTTGTATTATTGGTCTTAATCAAAATTTTTGTTCATAATACATTTATGATATGATTGATTTACAATATTTGAGGAAAGGGAGGGCGGGGAAGGGCTTAAGTTATATATTTAAGATGAAAATTGATAAGAATTTCAAGTGATGTGTATGATTCAATTGATGTAATATTGTACACTTGATGTAAGATGAAAAAATGAATAAAGAATTCGAAAAAAAAAAAGAAATAATATAAAAAGAGGAGAGAGAAAAGAAACACTCCCCTTTTCCGGTTCCAAAAAGGTAACTTAGACAACTGCAGTAATACTAGCCCCTAGACATCCCAATTACTTTCCCAGATAACGTGAAAATTTAGGCAACTGAATCTTTGGGAAGGTTGTTCCAAAACCAGATTGAAATGGAAGACTCTTATTTGTGATTTATAAACAGTTCTGGTGGGAATCCCTATGTTATGTCTTTAAAATGGAAAAGTTTATGGCCATTCAAAAGGGTCAAAGTGACTTAGACAACTGCAGTAATACTAGCCCCTAGACATCCCATTTCCCTAAAAAAAAACCAAAAAAAAAAAAACCTGCAATTGAAGGGACTATACAAGAACTACTGGTGGTTTTATTAGAGGCTTCAGAGAAAATGCAAAAACAGGAACACCCCTATCTTGGGAACTACCTGTCACTGCAGATATGTATTCAGGGTTTCTTACTGGCTCACCTCCAGCTTGCCCCCTAGTATCAACTCCCTGAACTGACATCAGTGATGACAATCACATTTGTTTTTGATTGGAGAGAATACACAGCAACCATAGGAACCATTTTGGATTCTGAATGAAATAGCTGCTCAGTGATTCATCCAGGGCTGTGGAGTCGGTAGATAAATCCTTCGATTCAAACTCCTCAGTTTCTGATAGCCACGACTCTGACTCCAGCACCCAAAATTTCCTCTGACTCCACAGCCCTGGATAAATCACCATCCAAGTCAGTCTTTCTTGATCCCTGCCCCCATCCCCACGGGCTCTTTCCCTGTCCTGTTCCCACAGGCTCCGATTCTACCCTGTGAGCTCCGCCCCATCTCCATGGACTGTCATTTCAACAAGCCTCGAACACTTATGATTTTATATTTAAATCTTTTTATTAAAGTATAAAAAGGGACAATATTCTGTACAACTGTTTATAAATCACAAATAAGAGTCTTCCATTTCAATCTGGTTTTGGAACAACCTTCCCAAAGATTCTGTTGCCTAAATTTTCACATTGTCTGAGAAAGCAATCGGGTTGTCTTTCAGACATGGGTGTAGAAGAGAACCTAAACTGTATAGTGGATGAACAGGAAAATACATGTCTATTAAATGTTGGAAATGTTCCTTGATGCCAGCAACGATGGATGAATCGGTTGCAGTAACAGTAAGATGCCTGAGCAACTGGGCACGTTATAGCAGGATGTTGCAGGTGGTAGGAGTCTGATCAGCAGACAAGACTCTTGTTGCCACATCAAAGACAGACAAGACACAAATGATGTAATTTAATAATAGTTCATTTAAATCCAAAAGCACCTTCTGCAGTTTTTTTTTTAATCATTAGGCTCTCTCAAGTTTCTACTGCGGCCTGGGGCCCTAAATGCTCTGACGCTCATAGGAACTCTATGAGTATTGGAGCAGCATCAGAGCACTTAGCAGCCATGGTAAAAACCTCTATCGCGGCTTAATAAAATGGGGGATTAATTCAGTTGCCAATTGTCTAAGATGTCTTAAGGTTTTACATATTGATACTAGTCTCAAGATTTTAGAGAATGACACGGGGACAAAGTTTCTCCCTGTTCTCCCCCTCTGTCCCCATTCCATGTCATTCTTGGGCAGCTGTCATTTTGGAAAGTTTTATGTACTATTGGGTCAGTAGAATGGGGCTATGCAATTTTTTTCACAATCTAAATTAAAAACTGCAGGTACCTACAGTAGGATATGTGATTTCTGGGGTTAATGACTTTTTCACTTAATCCTACATTGCCCAGGTACAAAATAAGTACCTGGGTATATGTAAACTACTTTGAATGTGTAACCACAAGGCGGCGGCATTCAAGTCCCATCCCCTTTTATTGAAAAATGTTTCTCATTTTTTAAAGACATAATTAGTCCATACCCGAGACTGAAATTTGGAAGGATAATGCAGTTGATATTCCTCTATCTTGTGGTATAAAGAAACCATGTACCCCATTTTTGGTAGCCTTTCAATCAGTGGATCACACACATACCATGACATGAAAAATCAGCCACTCTCAACATTTTGGATCTGATACTTTGGCCACCTTTACCCAGTTTATCGGATCCAAAATGTTAAGAATGGCTGATTTTTCATGACATGGGTCCCTGGTGAAGTATTGACTGCTTTTTCATTTATTAAAGTAAGCAATATTTTGACCTAGAATCAATGATACTGAAAGCCTATACCTTTATCTAGCTTCAAATCGCAAAACCCAGAGGGTCCAGAAGGGGAGAAGTACCATCAGACAAGGAGCACATCTCTTCTCTCCTCGTCTTGGGGCACTTACCTTGGTACAATATGGGGGAACATTTAGAATGAAGAGGGTGCGGTCCTGAGGCCTTGTAGGATCCAACTCCTCTCGTACTCTATGTTCTTTCACATACAGGAAGTGATGGGACTGTGATTTCTTAGAGAACTTAATGGGGATTGCTACAGGAAGCAAAAAGAAAATTTGTGATGAGGCTTACAGTTTCACGCAGCGTGATGAAGAGCAGAGAGCAGCTTTTTGCTGTTAGTCAAGAACGTTTGCCTGAACCTGATTGTAACAGGAAGGCAGTATATAAATAGTAAATAAATGAACTTTTAAGCAAAAAAAAAAAAAAAAAGATAAAATGTCATAATATCAAATAAGAGTAAGTTCCCTAAAGACAGCTTTTGGGTCCTGTTCAGAGCTCGTAAATTCTACATAAATGCTATAAAAAAAGTGGTAATTCCATGGTCTGTAAAAACCATATCCCCTGCAAATCCACCATTTTCCTTCTTGAACCCTCGCTACCGTCATCTACAGCCCCACTGCTGAACTCACAGCTTAACAGGTCACAGCTCTGGAGGAAGCTATGACTGGTGCACACACATTAAAAGTGTTCAAGAGCTGAAGTTATCTGCAGAACAGTCAGTCATAGTAGTGTGGAAGGGAAAGAATGAAATTGCTTAAATAAGTCAAAAATTACAGTTCATCTCAAAATGTTCCTCATAAAGAAAAAAGTGAGGTCACCCTCACAAGGAAATTAAATACAATGGAGTGGACAGTATTGCATCTGTCTGTGAATCTGGCTTTCAACCAGTAGCAAAGGGCCGTGTGTATTCATGGTTACTGCTAGTGCATGTTTCTTAGCAAACATGAGATACTTAGTCATTCCAAGGCCCACAAGCCAATAATAGCCCTGGCAGACCTCTATGGTGGCCCTTCTAAATCCCCCTTGCACTCATAGACATTCCCTTCACTCTTCCAATCCCTCCATCCTCCCCGCAACTCTAAAGGCAGAAGTAATGGCCAATTGCTCCTGCCCCCAGCACCATGTTCCAGAACAAGAGGATTGGTTATCACTCCTGCCTTTAGAAATGGGTTGGGTTGAGGGGAAAGGAGAGACATTAGACCTGGCCTGGGTGGGGGAGGGGGCGACAGTTACTGGACCTGGTTGGATTAGAAGGGAAGAAAGATCCTAGATGTGACTGGGGGAAAGGTAAGGAGAAAGAAAGATACTAAACATGGGGAAGGAAAGGGAGGAGAAAGGTAAAATTATGTCCTTACCTGATAATTTTCGTTCCTTTAGTCACAGCCGAATCCAGAGACTAGTGGGATTACGTCCATCAACCAGCAGGGGTAGATAAGAGCACTGAATTGACCTCAGGTATATCTTGGATGCACATCCTCCTGGCCAATCAGTATAGGTTTTCTCAAAGCAGTCGAAATAAATCACATAAAATTAAATCACATCAAACACATTAAATATATGAGACAAAGGACACCTATGGAACTTCTTCCGTCACATGCACTACCCAAATCATTAATACATCAAAATCGAGACTGCAACTTCAGTCTAAAGGTAAGCCCAAACCGCTCCTGAGAGCGACAAACCCCGCACCAGGGTGGGGCTCTGGATTCATCTGCTGTGACTAAAGGAAAGAAAATGATCAGGTAAGGACATAATTTTACCTTCCTTGTCATCAACAACAGATGAATCCAGAGACTAGTGGGATGTACAAAAGCAGTCCAAACGTAGGGAGGGAAATAAACCAGTGAACTGAAAACCTGCCCTGCAGCACATGTCTAAGGAGATATGACCCCCAGAGAGTACGTATCCTATGAACATACAGAGGGTAACCCCTCTAGCCCATGTGAGCAGAAGTAATCCTTGCCTAAGAGCACCATGCTGCGGAAAACCCCAGCTACAATATCCCTCCATGAATAGTATGAGTGCAAAGCAGCTTGCTAATGCGATCACCAGGCTTCAAATAACCGTTTCTCAACTGAGGCCTAAAGCCCCAGGAACATGTACAGCAACGTTTCTCAACTGAGGCCTAAAGCCCCAGGAACATGCGCAGCAACATTTCTCTACTGAGGCCTAAAGCCCCAAGAACATGTCTCCCTACTGAGGCCTAAAGCCACAGGAACATGTCTCCCTACTGAGGCCTAAAGCCACAGGAACATGTCTCCTTGCTGAGGCCTAAAGCCACAGGAACATGTCTCCCTACTGAGGCCTAAAGCCACAGGAACATGTCTCCCTACTGAGGCCTAAAGCCACAGGAACATGTCTCCCTACTGAGGCCTAAAGCCACAGGAACATGTCTCCCTACTGAGGCCTAAAGCCACAGGAACATGTCTCCCTACTGAGGCCTAAAGCCACAGGAACATGTCTCCCTACTGAGGCCTAAAGCCACAGGAACATGTCTCCCTACTGAGGCCTAAAGCCACAGGAACATGTCTCCCTACTGAGGCCTAAAGCCACAGGAACATGTCTCCCTACTGAGGCCTAAAGCCACAGGAACATGTCTCTCTACTGAGGCCTAAGCCAAGTCCTCATGTGCTCCTGCACTACCAGAAGGCAAAAGGAGAAGTATTAGTGCTACAGCACACAGGGAGCTGTGCCGGCACCCGTGGTCAGGCTTTTCTTCTTATGGGAAAGGACCCTCCGACCATATCAGCTTCTTCTCTCCACGGGAGGGTGGAGAAGGGACCTGGGTGAGCCCAGGTATTGCCCCTAAAGTTGGTTCAGTATGGCCAACACCCCTATGCTCTACTGAAGCCACAGCAACAGGAGCAAATAGCCTTCTGTCCTCAGGAACCGAAACCAGGAACCAGAACAATAGCAATCATTTTTCAGATCCAGGAAAATGGTGCTGGTAGCTGCAGCCAAGCCTGGCTGAAATCCACTGCAGAATCCAGGAACTGTGAGAAACCCATCCTCAACCTGCTGGAGATAGAATATACTGATTGGCCAGGAGGATGTGCAGTCAATTCAGTGCTCTCTATCTCCCCCTGCTGGTTGATGGACGTAATCCCACTAGTCTCTGGATTCATCTGCTGTTGATGACAAGGAACATTGGATATAGGTGGAGATTTTACAGTGTTCCCGCTAAGCTGCGCTGGGGTGCGCTGACGCACAAAATATTACCTCGCAGCGCACAAGTTTCTCGTCACAGCGCACACAGTGTAGAGCACAGTTCTTCAACCGCCGGTCCGCAAACAAAATCTTGCCGGTCCGCGAAGGATTCGGTCCCCGCCGCAACGAAAGGCCGGCGTCAGCTGACTTGCAACTTCCTGTTGCAGTCGCTGTGCCGGGACTCCTGCCTTCGCCGGGACTCCTGCCTTCCACCGCGTTTGCCTCCTGCCTTGTCTCCGCACCTCCAGACCAGCAGCGGCAGCTGTGTATGCTTTTAACTTCGGCACAGAGCTGCCCCTAATCAATAGTTTAGCGCGGTTTCATAAGGCAGCCTCGGGGCCTTTGCTAGGCCGGCCCACATCGCATCATCGAAGCGGGCCGGCTATCAAAGGCCCCGAGGCTGCCTCATGAAACCGCGCTAAACTATTGATTAGGGGCAGCTCTGTGCCGAAGTTAAAAGCATACAGAGCTGCCGCTGCTGGTCTGAACTCTTGGGCCGCTGAAGGAGGGCAAAAAGCAGCTGTCCTGGAGGTTTCCCTTCCTCTCGCCTTTACAGGTTCCTTTTTTCCACCTTTTTTTTTTCCTTCAAACGGCAACGGGCCCCAGCATCGACATCAATCAAGTAAGTTCCACTGTCAATCAAGCGGTTCTGCTCGGCCAAAGCTTCCCCTGTGACATGAGCCACCCTCAGGGGAAAGAAAGTGACCCACAAAGGTGAGGGGAAGGGGGGCAGATGATGGAAGGTGGGGGGGGGGGGAGAGAGAGAGAGAGAGAGAAGGGGCAGATGATGGAATGGAGGAGATGAGAGAGAGAGAGAAGGGGACAGATGATGGAAGTGAGAAGAAGGGAGAGAGAGCAGAAGGCAGATGGATGTCAGTTGAGAAGGGAGAGCAGATGCTGAATGGAAGTGGGGAAAGAACACATACTGGATGGAAGGAGGAGATAAATAAAGGGGGAAGAAAATAGTAAGATAATGGAGGGGTGAGGGAAAGGGGTGACAAGCTGTGTGTAGACACAGTGAAAAGAGGGAAACGGGACTAAATAGTAAGAAAGAATTTAATTTAGATGGAGGCAGAAAATAGAGAAGGAAGACCAGAGAAGAAAAGGGAAGAGAGAGCAGAGAATGATCAGATCTGAGTGGAGGAAATGAGAAGAGAGATATGCTAAAAACCACAGGGGGGAGGGAAGGATAGAGATGCCAGACCATGAGGGGAACAGAAGGAAGATGATGGATGCTAGACCAAATTGGGGGGTGGGGGGGGGCAGGAGGAGAGATGGCAGGGAAAGACAGACAGTGAATGGAAGGGGCAGATGCTGGACTGAAGAGACAGAGAAGGTTATCATGCTGCTGTACCGGGCCATGGTACGCCCTCACCTGGAGTACTGCGTCCAGCACTGGTACTTTAAGAAGGACACGGTACTACTCGAAAGGATCCAGAGAAGAGCAACTAAAATGGTTAAGGGGCTGGAGGAGTTGCCGTACAGCGAAAGATTAGAGAAACTGGGCCTCTTCTCCCTTGAGCAGAGGAGATTGAGAGGGGACATGATAGAAACATTCAAGGTACTGAAGGGAATAGACTTAGTAGCTAAGGCAGGGAGAACGAGAGGGCACTCTCTAAAGTTGAAAGGGGATAGATTCCATACAAACGTAAGGAAGTTCTGTGGTAGAAAGCAACATATTTATTTGGCTCATAACTTGCTGGCGCCCGATATTTTTAGCTCACAGTGAAAAAAGTTTGCTCACAACACCCGCCCGCTTAGAGGGAACACTGGTGGAGAATCCAGGATCTCCCTACTTCTAAAAGATCCTATAATAATGATACTCCAATCAACATCTAACACATTAAAATCACCAATTAGTACTTTCCTTTTCACAGCTATATGTTGAATGTCTTCAATTAAATCTCTGTCCACTTGTCTGTGAAGGGAGTTTGTATGTCACCCCAATGAAAATACACTTTCCACTCCCCCTTTTCAAGATTGACCCACAGTGCCTCTTCCTTACCTTGTGAGTCCTGTAATTGTGTGACTTTTTAACATTATCTTTAACATATAATGCCACTACCCCCTCCCTTTCTTTCTACCCTATCTTTCCTGAACACATTATAACTATATCCCAATCATGGTTCTCCGTGATCACCACTAAATCCAAATCAGCCTCTACCATCACAGTTCTCCATAACTGTTCTATAAGTCACCTTCAACCTTTGTAAGCATAGCGCGACTCATAAATCCCAGATTAGATTAGCACTAGATCCAGAACCTTACTTACCATTCAGTGCTTTCCAGATGTTACCTCTACACCAGGGGTGCTCACACTTTTTTGGCTTGCGAGCTACTTTTAAAATGACCAAGTCAAAATGATCTACCAACAATAAAATTTTAAAAAGCACACTGTACGCAGAAAAAATGTTAATTATTATTTATATTCTGGGGTTTTTTATCAAAGAGATCAAGGCAGATGACTTTATACAATGTCACTTCAGTAACAACTATACAAAAATAGACAAATATACCCCCTCCCTTTTTACTAAACCGCGATAGCGTTTTTTAGCACAGGGAGCTGCGCTGAATGCCCTGCGCTGCTCTTGATGCTCATAGGCTCCCTGCACTAAAAACCGCTATTGTGGTTTAGTAAAAGGGGGCCATAGTGCAAAATATAGACAGCAGATATAAATTCTCAAAACGGCCACATTTTGATCACTAAATTGAAAATAAAATCATTTTTCCTACCTTTGTTGTCTGGTCATTATTCAAATCTTGTTGGTCCCAGGCTCTGGTTGTCTTCTGATAACTTGCTTGCCAAGGTCTCCTTCTTCTATCTGTCCTCCCCTTCCGTTTCCCTTCCCTCCCCTGGAAGTCTGGCATTTTTCCTTTTTTTTCATCTTCATCCACAAATCCACTTTTTCTCAACTACCCTTTCACCAGGGCTGCCCAAGTCCGGTCCTCGAGATCTACTGGCAGGCCAGGTTTTCAGGATATCCATAATGAACATGCATGAGCGCGATTTGCCTGTACTGCCTGCTTGGTATGCAAATCTCTCTCATGCATGTTCATTGTGGATATCCTGAAAACTAGTGCTGCCCAATTCAGAAAAAAAAATTGATTTGATTCAATTCAGCCTATTGAATCGATTTTTTGATTCGATTCAATTTTCCTGCTCAATTGGGTGGTTTTTTTTAAAAAAACATCCTGGTGGGTTTATTTTATAACCTCTTCACCCCCTTTGCCTTCTCCAAAACACACTGGTGCTGTGGTGTAAACAAACAAAAAAGACTTTTCCTCTCTGTTAAATCCTAGCTCACATTTGCGGTCTAACACCAGCTCTGGCAGGATACATGTTTCAAATCTGACATATTGTAATTACAAAATAGAAAATATAATTAGTTTTTCTACCTTTTGTTATCTGGTCATTATTCAAATCTTTTTGGTCCCAGGCTCTGGTTGTCTTCTGATAACTTGCTTGCCAGGGTCTCCTTTCTTCGAACTAAGCATCTATCTGCCACCTCTGTCCTCCCCTTCCGTTTCTCTTCCCTCCCCCGGAGGTCTGGCATCTTTCCTTTTTTTATCTCCATCCAGATCTACCTTTTCTCAACTACCCTTTCATCCAACATCTGTCCCACCACCCCAGGGTCCACCATCTCTCCCTTTCTTTTCCCAACTACCCTTCTATCCAGTATCTCTATCTCCCCCTCCACACCATCCCTTGTGTCCAAGCCCCCCTCCCCCCAAAGGCATGCACCCTACCCCTGAAGGCCAGTACTACCCCTTGAAGGCCTGCCTGCCCCCCTGAAGGTCTGCATTGTACCCGCGGAAGGCCTGCATGTTCCTCCCTACCCTCCCACATCAGCATGTCCCTGGCCAGCGGCTCCACAACCAGCACCCCTCCCAATTGCTACCTAAACTCGACCGACAACCCGCACAAGCCCGTCTACTCCTACTTCTCCCTTCTCCACTCTTTCAAGTACGTCCACCGCTAGAAGGACGAGAGCGTGTTACACCCCTCCGCTGC
The DNA here is from genome assembly GCF_902459505.1 of Geotrypetes seraphini. Classification (NCBI taxonomy): domain Eukaryota; kingdom Metazoa; phylum Chordata; class Amphibia; order Gymnophiona; family Dermophiidae; genus Geotrypetes; species Geotrypetes seraphini. The sequence goes on from NC_047085.1 coordinate 232,415,314, forward strand.
CCTCTCCGGCAGCCTGCTCTGCGCCGAGGACTCCTCTTCCTCCTCCACCGGCAGCGACAGCCTGAGGGGCCCGGAGGGCAGCAGGGCACAGTGGGGACAGAACGAGCTGACTTCTGACTGACCCTTCCCCCTCGCCCTCTAAAGAAGGAGTGGCGGCGGCCAGCCAGCAAGAGGCAGTGCTGCCGATCCTGCTTTTAGGGGGAGGGTCAATCACAGAATTGGGAGACCGATTTTTTTGGGTTGTTTTTTGTTGTTGTTTTTTTTTAATCGTATCGATTCACCCAATGTGAATCAATTCGAATTGGGCAGCACTAAGAAGACCTCAGCTCTTACCTCAACAGGCTTCTTTCTTCTGTAGTGCGCTAATCTTCATCCCCCACCGACCTTCACCCCACCCTGCCAGCACTCTGTTTGGCTGGCGTTCTTCAAGAGGTGGGCCAGTCAGGAGGGGGAAAAAAAGAAGGGAACCCGGCTCTGTGATTGACCGGTCGATCGCGATCGACGTATTGGGCACCCCTGCTCTACACAAATGCTTCATATACCTGAGGGCTTTGGTTAGAGTTGCCAAATTTCCTCTTAGAAAAAACAAAGAACACCTGGCTCTGCCCTGTTCCACCCCGTTCTGCTTCCAGCCAAACCTTCTGTCTCCTTCCCCCAGGTTTGGAGGGCCTCTGCGCGTGCATGGATGTTGACTCAATAACATCATATACATGGGCTTTTGACATCATTGCATCAACACCTGCACATTTGCAGAGAGCCTCCAGACGTGGCCCAGAGCTCAGGGACTTCCAAAACCCAAACTGCTGGGTTTTGGAAATCCTTCCGGGTACCCAGACAGTCCTCTAAAAAGAAGCCATATCTAGGTTTTCCCGGACGTCTAGTAACCCTAGCTTTGATCACCCAGCCCCAATAATTCTAGTTTAAAGCCCTTTTGAGTTTGCTAGTTTCAAAGTATTGAATCATTAGTTTCAACTGAATACAGCAACCGCCATGCTTCCGTTTTGATTAAAATATTGCTTTGAGTGTCACATAAAAATCCAACACATTAAGTAGTTACTAGTTTAAAGTACTCCCCAGGCGTGCAGAAGCAGAATGATATCGGGCTGCTTACCCTACCACCCCTGCTCCATCTCCAAGGATGCCGAATCTGTCCCTCAACGGTTTAGTGGGCATTCGGGGAAAAATCACTTTAATCCTCGAAGAAACTCATGTGAAAGCTATACACATCTTCATCCAACGTACACTACCACTGAAACCTACTGCCAGAGAAGTTTCAGCCTTTCAGTCAGCTGGAAAGGGTCGAGGAGATTATGAAAACTCGTATGTGATGAACATATTGCACCTATAAACCACCCCCACCTTCCAATCCAGAGGTAGCACACGCTGCAGTAAACCAGGTGCGCTCATAAATAATTATCGCCGAGCCTCCTTTTCCAAGTACCTGAATATCCAGCCAGAACCGGTGCAATTCTCTTTCCCTTCGTGTGCAGCCCACTGGAAGCTGCCATCTTTGCCGGAAAGACGGTGACGTCAACATGTGCTTAAGGAGCCTGCTGGGGGTTGTAGTTTTCGTCGCCCTGCAGAACGGAAGTGATGTTGGGGCATTACTGACGCATGGAGCACGTCACGCCACGTGCGAGGCTCCGTGCAGACTGCCTTTTGCTGTTTGGGGATAGAAGAGCTTCGGCCAGATGGGGACATTTGTCTGAAACGTCTCTCTTGTTCCTATGAGCTTCTTTAGGTCCGGGCTTACTTCTTCACATCTAGGGATTGTCTGTGCTTTTGTTGCAGTGCTTGGTGGTCACGAATGAGTTTTATGTTTCCAACCATCTGTTCATACTGGTTGGTCCTGCATTTAACGGCAGGCTGGCTTTGAAAGCCACCATTTTGAGATGGATCCATGTGGATATCTCATCTACTTTTATCGCAGCTGAAAAGAAGCCCCCTATTTCTGTCAGGGCTTATTCTAGAGGTGTTTCCTTTTCTTGGGCATCTGCAGTGATTGCTTTGGAGGAGATTTGCAGGGCTGCTATCTGGTCCTCCTTGCATACGTTTACCAAGTTTTTCAGGATCAATGTGGTGGCCAAGCAGGATACTGCTTTTGGCAGCATGCTCATCAGTCCCACCCTGACTCTACGGGACTGCTCTGTTAGGTCCCACTTGTCCGGGAATAGAGCGGAATTGTAGAAGAATGAAAGATTAGGCCTCTAGTCTTCAGAGCCCCTCTTTGACATGATGTATATCTAATATCTGCCTGAGCCCGAGTTGTGCTCCGGAACGGGTTCTATAGCAGTGATGCTCAGCAGTCTTTGAACTGTTGCCTCCACCTACCTTTTCTGGCTTCCCCACGGGGAGTCCAGAGCTTTGACAGGGGCCGATAAAACTAGAGCTTGTAGCTGTCCCAAAGAATATCCAAGACCCAGCTGCTGGAGGTGATGGCCAGCCATTCTTCCCAGGCCAAGAGCCGCCCTCTGATCTGCGGTGGTGCAGCCAGGGGCCTGGTGTCAGAACTGTTTCTTAGGGGTAAAAGCCGAGCAGTTTCCTGTAGACTGTTGGCACTGGGAACTGCCAAACCACTCTTTGGCTAACTGGAAGGAATGCTGCCCTGATGAGCCCCCCATAGTACTGATGGGACTGTCTGAAGGGATGAAAGCTAGGACGTCCCAGACCTTTAGAGGACCAGGGCCTGTTTTCTGGTAAGAACTTGGTTTACAGTCCTGCACACTAACCATGAGGTCATCTAGACCTTTACCGAACAGTAATTGTCCCCTGAAAGGTAGTCTACTCAGGGTCGCCTTAGGGAATGAGTCACCGGACCACTGCTGGATCTACAACATACTATGTTCCAAAATGAGAGTACACTGGGAGCTTGCTCAGCACTTTGAAGAAATAATACAAGGCCTCCGCCACATAATCCACGCCTGAAATTAAAAAGGGAAGATCCTGGATCACTACAGTGTCAGGATCATGGCGTAGCTTAGAATGACAAGATCTGGCCACAAAGGAAGTAACTGCTGCTGTTTTCAGCCTGGAAGCTGCAGAGTCAGAGTTGTTTAGGGGTAAAATCAACTCTATCGTCCTGCGCGTCCTTCAACATAACCCCTCCCATCACTAGTAAAAGAAGTGCATTTGGTGACCTGTGCCACCAAAGAATCCTCTTTCAGAGATGCAAAACGGTTAAAACCTCTTTCAGAGATGGTTAAAAGGTGTCCACAATCAGTAGAGCTTGGACATGGCTCTAGCAACTCTCAGAGGACCCTACGACACCCCCCAGTGGTCCATGAGCATCTTGACAATGTCAGGATGATCAGGAAAGGATGAAGACTGTGGCTTTGTGCTACTCATAAGAGAACATTCTGCTACAGCTGAATGCTCAACCTCCAACTTCAACTCCTGGAGGGATTCAGAAATTAGATTGACCAAAGCTAAGGGCTTGAAAAACCTCCACAGTATGGAGGTCCTCACCCAGATCTGGAACCTCCCCAGAATCCAAATCATGGAGATCTGCGAGTGCCACAACATCCTCCGTGGTAATGGTGCCAGTCTGCATAAGCAATGGTATGGTCAGGTCATCAGCCGACAAAACATCCCTGGACAACTCGGGGAAACTGGACTTAAGACTCATGACCTTGGGGGGAAGGGAGACTGCCGTAGCCAGCAAGGAGTCAGAGGAGGCATGGAATGCACCTTTTTCTTGGCTAAATAAGCTCGGTAGAGCATATTAATAAATCCTAAGGAAAACCTCTCATCCAGGGTAGCAGCCACCTCCTGGGAATTCAATTTGAAACTTTTGGAGGACTTTGGTGCCTTAGATGCCGAATTGCAGCTATGTTTTACCAGGGTTACAAGCATGCTGTCCCAGGGGCCCACTTTTGACTTTTTAGGCTGTCCCTGGCTGGAGAGAGTGGCGAGAACCCCTTCAGGGATCGAGGGAACTTGGGCTCATGAAACCACGGCCCTCTCCCACACCGTAGAATATCTGGAACAGAGCTGCTCACCAGACAGCCATCAACTGCAAACAGGGCATGAATCTGAAGTATTCTGCCCTGAGGAGTCCATCTGAGTGGTTTTCTTGCAAAAGCAAAGCTTCTAGAGGTAAAAAATAACTTTAAATTCAAATCATGAAAATCCAAGATGGCTGCCACAGGTGTAATTTTTAGGGGGAAAAAAACAGCCTGAGAAAAGCACAGGAACCCCCAAAACACTGCAATTTTAGGGGGAGGGGAACTAAGGCTAACTCCCAAACTGCCCACAATTCACTTTTCAAGACCCCCCAAATCACTGAAACAGCCCGACAGCCCTGTACTCACTGTGCCATGCTTTGCTAGGAGCTGCCGTAAAGGAAGCTGAATCTGCTGAACCAGCTGAGAATTATTAGTAAAGATTTGCAATTAGAACCAAAGTCATCAACAAATGCAAATCATATGCATTTATATTGAAGAAATCCTTCTCAACAGTTCTCAAGTGGTATATCCTGAGCCATCAGAAGCGGCACCCCAAATACATCAAGTATTGATTTAAGGTGCTAATTTGCCACTAATGCTTCCTCACAGGCTCGTTTACCACTTAAATGTTTTTATAATTTATCTCTGTCTTCAGTTTATAATTCATAAATATCTAACATTATGTTTAATAAATATTTTGAAATTGAGGTAAACTTATCTTTTAAAGTCCTGGTTCTGCGGTAACTAACACCAGGAATAGCAAGCCGCTGATGCTGACATGCATGTTTCGTGCATTAATACTGCTTTAGGGCATGGCAAAACTACAATAAAAACCATAAAGAATAATTATTAAGCCTAAGATACCAAATAACTGTATACTTATAAGATATACTAAATAATTAAATTTACAATTTTTACTTGAAAAACTTTCTGAACATGGTGGGCATCAATGCTGATCCAACGAACAGGAATAGAACAATGCTCCGCCCATCCCACATCATAAGGACGAGGGATGAATGTGATAGTCTAACGTGACTCACTCTAGCAACCATGCAACAGACTGGCATCTCAAGTTAACGACATCCAGTCCAGTTCTGCATTGAGTCCATTCGGTTCCAGAGTGTGGAGATCAAAAATCCACCTCTGTTCTTTATAATTAATCAAGGACTCAATGTTACCACCTTCCCACCCTACTATGATCTCTTTCAAAATCCTCCATTTAAAATTTATGGGATGATGTTGTGCTACTTCCCAATGGGATACCAAAGGAGCTAAAGAGTTTTGTTTTTTAGCCTAGATTTGTGCTCGAATAGCCTAGTTTTAATTCTCCTTAAAGATCTGCCCACATATAACTTTTCAATATAAATGCGTATGATTTGCATTTTGATGGTTTTGGCAAAGGAAGCTGAAACAGCTTACAGGGAGATCCTCTGCCTTAACAAGCCTTGCAACTGAACTGCTGGTCTTCTGACTGCCCCTCTGATTTGAGTCCCACAGCTAGGGACCTCTGCCACCCACAGAACACACTTGGTGAAGGAACAGCTCCGATCCCAGCCACACCTCCATGAAGCCATGCAGCCTGCACTCAAACCCACTAGTGGATGAAACTGGGGTGAGCTAGCTCCCAAGGGAACGAGTCCCTCAGCCCTGATCTGAAAGTGCAGTTTATCCAGAAGGTACACTACCAGGCAGTAAACCCCCTGGAAACAGACTTTATCCTCAAAGTCTGCAATCTCTCGCAGCTAGAGATGTCCCCCCTGGGAACCTCTGCAGCACAAAGACGTGAGGCACATAAAAATACTGACTTTTAAGAAAAAATAAACACGAGCAGAAAAGACTAGCTCCTACTGTCTCGCTTATAGGAAAGCAACTGGAAACCTGTGGGCAGTCCTGAAGTAAGAGGGAAGGGTCTGAAAAATTATGTAAATAAGGCTTCCTACAAGCAGACTTGCGACTTGGGATGCATAGCCTACTTGTTCAGGAATAGAGCAGGATTGTACAATAATTTCTGAAGACATCTATAAAAGACGTCATTAAGTTTCCAAGTTTAATAAAATTTGATATACTGCTTAAAATAACTGTCTAAGCGGTGTACAAACTAGAGAATAAAAATATTTAAAAAAACTTTAGGGGAATATGGCAAAGACAAAAACATTACAAAACATACAGGAACAAATGGAAAGGAGGGCAGAACTACAATTGTAATAGGAAAGAACAATAATGGAGAACACAGGGAGGGGGGTTATAGTCTTCATTTTTTTGATGTCTCGGAATGGAGTCTCAGAAAGGTAACGATATCGCTGGTCATATGCATCCCTAAATAAGAATGTTTTAAAATTTGTTTTAAATTTATCAAGCTGTTTCTCTTCCTGTAAGTGTAGAAGAAGCAAGCTCCAAATAGGGGCAGTAACTGAAAAGATTTGTTTCCAAGTGGTGTCATATAATAAATGCCATACAGAAGGAACATTTAAGAGAAATTGATTACTAGATTGCAGTGTTCTCAAAGAGCAGTAAGGCAGTGGTTCCCAACCCTGTCCTGGAGGACCACCAGGCCAATCGGGTTTTCAGGCTAGCCCTAATGAATATGCATAAGAGAGATTTGCATATAATGGAAGTGATATGTATGCAAATCTGATCCATGCATATTCATTAGGGCGATTCTGAAAACCCGATTGGCCTGGTGGTCCTCCAGGACAGGGTTGGGAACCACTGCAGTAAGGGATGAGTAATTTATCAATGAAACCTGGGATGTGTGAGGTTTTTGTTTTAAATGCAAGCAGTAAGATTTTATAAGTGATTCTATGAGTGATCAGTAGCCAATGTGATTTTATTAGGAGGGGAGTAACATGGTTGAATTTTTTAGCTTTATATATTAGTTTACGGTATTTTGGATGATTTGTAGTCTTCTAAGTTCTTTTTGGGCGATTCCCTGGTATAGTGAATGACAAAAATCCAGTTGGGAAATTACTAGCGAGTGTAGGAGAATGTTAAGAGATTAGAGATTGATCTGATCATTCTGTTTATAGAAGCTTTTTTTTACCACTGAACGGATTTGCATATGAAAGGTTAGTTTATCATCGATTATAATGCTGAGAATTTTAATAGAGTTTGATAATTGCATTGGAGTGGCTTTAAAGCAGGGGTGCCCACACTTTTTGGGCTTGCGAGCTACTTTTAAAATGACCAGGTCAAAATGATCTACCAACAATAAAATTTAAAAAAAACACAACGCACACTGTACGCATAGAAAATGTTAATTACCATTCCTATTCCAGGGTTTTTCAAAGAGGTCAAAGCAGATGACTCTATGCACTATCACCTCAGTAACAACCATACAAAAATAGACAAATATACCCCCCTCCCTTTTTACTAAACCACGATAGCAGTTTTTAGAGCGCAGGGAGCTGCGCTGAATGCCCAGCGCTGCTCTCGACGCTCATAGGCTCCCTGCGCTAAAAAACTCTATTGCGGTTTAGTAAAAGGGGACCTTAGTGTAAAATATAGACAGCAGATATAAATTGAAACACATTTCGATCACTAAATTTAAAATAAAATCATTTTTCCTACCTTGTCTGGTGATTTCATGAGTCTCTGGTTGCACTTTCTTCTTCTGACTGTGCATCCAGTCTTTCTTCCCTTCTTTCAGCCTGTATGCTTCCTCTCCTCCACACCTCATTCCCTCCCCCAACTTTTCCTTCCTCTCTCCCTGCCCTTTCTTTCTCTCTGCCTCCCTTTCCTTTTTTTCTGTTTCTCTTCTTTCCTTCTGTCTCCCTGCCTGCCCTTTTTCTTTCTTTCTTTCTCCCTGCCCTCCCCCAAGACACTGCCACTGCCATCGGGGACCCAAACTGCCATCGGGGACCAGGACCCAAACCGCCACCAATAACACGCCCAAAAGCCGACGCCGCCCCAACCTCTCCCTGCTTCGGCCGACCAGCATCGCGAGGAACTGTTGGGGGAAATGCTGCCGGGTCCTGCCTTCGCGGAAACAGAAAGTAGGCAGGACCCGGCAGCAAGAAGAGGAAATGCTTTCACTAACATGTCTCCCGCCTTAGCCCGTAGCGAACGCTTGCTTCAGGGCTCTCAACATGTGCGTGCAGGCTTCCCTTCTCCCCCCCTCCCCCTCCCCGGGCATAACTTCCGGTTTCGGAGGGAAGAGAAGAGAAGCCTGCATGCACACGTTAGAGCCCGGAGCATAAGTTCGCTAGGGGCTGAAATCTCCAAGCCGGTTTTTTGGGTATTTTTTTAAAATGTTCAGCAGCGGCAGATGACAGATGGGTGGACCAACCAGCTAAAAGGCCCTAGGGAGAATACTGGAGAGGAAGGCTGATCGGCCCGTAGATCAGGACGGCAACACGAGTGCGATCGACTCGAGTTGCCTTCCTGAGCTACTGGTCGATCGCGATCGACGCGTTGGGCACCCCTGCTTTAAAGCATATAAGGGAGATCGGGTGTGCATTGCCATTCCATGAAAAGAGCATCCCATTTGATTTTGAGGGGTTTAAGAATAGCCATTGGTTAATCTTTTCTATTGTTGATATCCTGAATATAGTTTTGGTCGGTGAGGTTGATTGAATGTAGTAGTTGGATGTCATCAGTGTAAGTCAGGGGTCTCAAAGTCCCTCCTTGAGGGCCGCAATCCAGTTGGGTTTTCAAGATTTCCCCAATGAATATGCATAAGATCAATGTGCATGCACTGATTTCAATGCCTATTCATTGGGGAAATCCTGAAAACCTGACTGGATTGTGGCCCTCAAGGAGGGATTTTGAGATCCCTGGTGTAGGTGAATATGGTAAACCCGATTGATTGTGCAATTGTAAGAAGTGGGGAGGTGAAGATATTGAAAAGAAGATGGGAGAGTATCATCCTTGTCCATAGTCTTGTTTAAAGCACTCTGATGAAGATTGTCCAACAATGACTCTGGAATTACGGTTTGAAAAGAACGAGGAATCATATTACATTTATTCCTTTTATTTTTTTGCTTTGTATTTGTATCAGGCTCTCTGTTATGAAAGCTAGCATTCTCTATTGATGTTTTGCATTGCTGCTGTTCTGTCAAATGCATCTTGTTTGCTAATAAAAAAATGGTTTACAAAAAAAAAAAAAAAAGAACGAGGAAAACCAGTCGAGGACGGTGTCTGTTATTCCTAGAAGTTTGAAGGGACTCAATTATACAAATGTGTCCAAAGAAGCATACGGGTACAAACAAATCCCATAAGCTGCATCTATCATAGACATGAGCCTATGCACTCATCCGGCTCATGTCTATGATAGATGTAGTTTATGGATTTGTTTGTACTCATATGCTTCTTTGGACACATTTGTATAATTGAGTCCCTTCATACTTCTAAGAAGATTGGTTAATGGCATGTCTTTTATAGATAGTATATTGTTCTGACCCCTTAGGCAGGCTCCTCCGAGCTGGGTCTTTATATCATTTGTCAATAAAGAATTTGGGATATAAAGTCATTCTGTCCTACTGCATCATTCTCATCAGCTATTCCAGTGACATGTCCCAGGTTTTATTCCTTCTCTCTTTGTTCTGTGGGATTTTGACTCCATGTTTTGCTTTACTTGATTTTTTCTAGGAGAAATTATACCTGCCTGGACACAAGCAAGGGTTTGCTCAATATTGAGAGTACTTGAGCACCTACAGAGCTAGCTATTAGATAATGCACTTGAAATCTAAATGCATTTCAACTTAACAAAAAGAGAAAACTAACTGCTAAGGCAAAGAAACAAGGAGTAGAATCCCCTTCCCCAAACTTCTTCCTGAAGACTTTGGCTAGCTTCTGTGTAGTCATCCTCCTATTTATTTTATACTTAATTCACACAGAGCTGGGGGAGAGGGGTTTCTTACTAACCCTTGGCTGAGGGAAATAAAGCACTAAACACCTTGAGTCAAGCACAAGCCCACCAGGGCTGTCCAAGTCCGGTCCTCGAGATCTACTGGCAGGCCAGGTTTTCAGAATATCCACAATGAATATGCATGAGAGCGATTTGCCTGTACTGCCTGCTTGGTATGCAAATCTCTCTCATGCATGTTCATTGTGGATATCCTGAAAACTAGTGCTGCCAAATTCAGAAAATAAAAATTGATTCGATTTGATTCAGCCTATTGAATCGATTTTTTGATACGATTCGATTTTCCTGCTCAATTGGGTGGTTTAAAAAAAAAAACAAAAAAACATCCTGGTGGGTTTATTTTATAACCTCTTCACCCCCTTTGCCTTCTCCAAACCACACTGGTGCTATGGTGTAAACAAACAAAAAAGACTTTTCCTCTCTTAAATCCTAGCTCACATTTGCGGTCTAACACCAGCTCTGGCAGGATACATGTTTCAAATCTGACAAATTGTAATTACAAAATAGAAAATATAATTACTTTTTCTACCTTTTGTTGTCTGGTCATTATTCAAATCTTGTTGGTCCCAGACTCTGGTTGTCTTCTGATAACTTGCTTGCCAGGGTCTCCTTTCTTCATACTAACCATATATCTGCCATCTCTGTCCTCCCCTTCCGTTTCCCTTCCCTTCCCCGGAGGTCTGGCATCTTTCCTTTTTTTCATCTCCATCCAGATCTACCTTTTCTCAACTACCCTTTCATCCAGCATCTGTCCCACCACCCCAGGGTCCACCATCTCTCCCTTTCTTTTCCCAACTACCCTCCTATCCAGTATCTCTATCTCCCCCTCCACACCATCCCTTGTGTCCAACTTGTTTCCTTTTCTGTTCCTTCCCTCCCTAAATCCCATTGCCCATCATCTCTCTCCCTCTCCTCTATTTTTAGACCCATTATTTCTTCCCCCCAAAGTCCGGCATATGCACGTCTCTTTGAACCCCCTTCTCTCCCTCCGTGTACTTCTACACCAGGGCCCATTCACCTGAAGGTTTGTCCCCCCCCCCCCCCGAAGGTCTACACCCCACCCCTGAAGGCCTGCCTGTTCCCCCCCTCTGATGTCAGAGGGGGGGGGCGGGACTGCAGCAGAGAGAAGGCAGTTTGAAGACCCGATGGCAGCTTGTAAAGATCCCTAGCACTAGCGATCTTATCCAGGCTGCTGAAATTAGGTAAATTGAGGCCAGGCGGTCAGGGGGGAAGCCGGACAGAAGCACTTCTCGACTAACACTCCCTACTCGCCCTCTAAAACAGAAGCGGCAGCGGCTGGTCAGCAAGAGGCAGCACTGCCGATCCTGCTTTAGGGGGCGAAGAAGGGAGGGTCAGTCGCCGAATTGGGAGGCCGATTTTTTTTGTTTTTGAATCGATTTGAACCGATTCACCCGAAATGAATCTGTGAATCGATTCGAATCGGGCAGCACTACTGAAAACCTGGCCTTCCAGTAGATCTCAAGGACTAGACTTGGACAGCCCTGCCCTACACAATACACATGAACAAAATTAGCATAAGTTAGCTAAACCCCACAAATTGCAGGTCATAGGAACTGCTGCTTCAACAGCTCAGGAAAATAAGCAAATTTAGGCCCAGATGCTCAAAACTTTAATGCCATCACTAAACTGTTTTCCGATAGTTTAGCCTGCACACATTTTAGCGATGGATTATCTCTGTCTTTAGCGACGTTTCTAGCACTCTCCGACACTAACATGCAAATGGCCTCTTCAGTATTGAAATGAGCACTCCGGTGAATTTTTAAAAATTGCCGAGCTATTTTCTAAAAGTGCCATCGGCTTTTGGCGACAAAAATAAGCGACTGGTCTAGGGCTGCAGGTACAGTCACAGCACTAAAACCCTGGCTTGGAAGTCAGAGTGCTAGAAAGCAGAGTTACTTACCGTAACAGGTGTTATCCAGGGACAGCAGGCAGATATTCTTGACTGATGGGTGACGGCACCGACGGAGTCCCAGTACAGACAATTTTAGAGTGATTGCACTCTAAGAACTTAGAAAGTTCTAGTTAGGCCGCACCGCGCGTGCGCAAGTGCCTTCCCACCCGACAGAGGCGCGCGGTTCTCAGTTAGGATAAGCCAGCTAAGAAGCCAACCCGGGGAGGTGGGAGGGACGCAAGAATATCTGCCTGCTGTCCCTGGATAACACCTGTTACGATAAGTAACTGTGCTTTATCCCAGGACAAGCAGGCAGCATATTCTTGACTGATGGGTGACCTCCAAGCTAACAAAAAGAGGGACGGAGGGAAGGTTGGCCATTAGGAAAACAAATTTTGTAAAACAGATTGGCCGAAGTGTCCATCCCGTCTGGAGAATGCATCCAGACAATAGTGAGATGTAAAAGTATGAACTGAGGACCAAGTAGCAGCCTTGCAGATTTCCTCAATGGAAGTGGAACGGAGGAAAGCTACAGACGCTGCCATAGCTCTAATCTTGTGGCCCGTGACAGAACCTTCCAGTGTCAGGCCCGACTGAGCATAACAGAATGAAACGCAAGCAGCAAGCCAATTGGACAGGGTGCGTTTAGATACAGGATGACCCAACTTGTTAGGATCAAAGAACAAAAACATTTGAGGAGATGATCTGTGAGGTTTGGTGCGTTCAAGATAGTAAGCCAGAGCACGTTTACAATCCAAGGTATGCAAAGCCTGTTCACCTGGATTAGAATGAGGCTTTGGAAAAAATACAGGTAGGACAATGGATTGGTTAAGATGAAAGTCAGACACAACCTTAGGGAGAAATTATGGATGTGTACGGAGGACCACCTTATCATGGTGAAAAACAGTGAAAGGTGGATCGGCCACTAGTGCATGCAGCTCACTGACCCTCCTGGCAGAAGTGAGAGTTATAAGGAAGACCACTTTCCAAGTAAGAAATTTGAAATGCTCTGTGGCCAAAGGTTCGAAAGGAGGCTTCATTAAAGCAGAAAGAACCACATTGAGATCCCAGACTACCGGAGGGGGCCTAAGAGGTGGTTTCACATTGAAAAGGCCCCTCATGAACCTAGAAACCAAAGGATGAGCCGAGAGGGGTTTTCCATGGACCGGCTCATGAAAAGCAGCAATTGCACTAAGGTGAACTCTGATAGAAGTAGATTTAAGACCAGAGTCAGATAATGAAAGAAGATAGTCCAACACCAGTCCCACTGCTGGAGACATGGGATTATGGTGATGTAAGAGGCACCAGTAAGAAAACCGAGACCACTTCTGTTGATAACACTGAAGAGTGGCCGGTTTCCTGGAAGCATCAATGATAGAACGGACAGGCTGAGAAAGGAGTGAATGAGCCGAAGTCAGCCCGAGAGAAACCAAGCTGTCAGGTGCAGAGACTGCAGGTTGGGATGCAGAAGGGACTGTTGATGCTGAGTAAGCAGAGAAGGAAACAGTGGAAGAGGTATGGGTTCCCTGGAACTGAGTTGAAGTAGAAGGGAGAACCAATGTTGCCTGGGCCACCGTGGAGCGTTGAGAATCATGGTGGCCCGTTCCCTCTTGAGCTTGAACAATGTCTGCAGCAGGAGCGGTAGAGGCGGAAATGCATATAGGAAGAGACTGGTCCAATCCAGGAGAAATGCATCGGGCGCCAGACGGTGAGGAGAGTAGAGTCTGGAGCAAAATAGGGGCAGTTGATGGTTGTGGGGAGCTGCAAAAAGGTCCACTTGAGGAGTGCCCCATTGAGCGAAAATGGACTGAAGAGTCATGGGATCGAGAGACCATTCGTGAGGTTGAAGAATTCTGCTGAGATTGTCTGCTAAGGAATTCTGTTCCCCTTGAATGTAGACAGCCTTCAGGAATAAGTGACGAGCTGTCGCCCAAGACCAAATCCTTTGGGCTTCCTGACACAACAGGCGGGAGCCCGTCCCTCCCTGTTTGTTGATGTAGTACATTGCAACTTGATTGTCTGTGCAAATGAGTAGTACCTGAGGGAAGAGAAGAGGTTGAAATGCCTTGAAGGCATAAAACATCGCTCAGAGTTCCAGGAAATTGATGTGGTGTTTCTTTTCCTGGGTAGTCCAAAACCCCTGAGTTTGGAACTCGTTCAAGTGAGCTCCCCAGGCATAGGGGGAGGAATCCGTGGTGATGACTAGTTGATGAGGAGGTAGATGGAACAGTAGACCTCTGGATAGATTTGAGGATGTCAACCACCAAAGAAGCGACTGTCGAAGAGACGAGGTTGTGAACAAGGATCCGTCGCTTGGGACCACTGGGTCGCTAAGGTCCATTGAGGAGTACGCAGGTGGAGACGTGCGAAGGGTGTGACATGTACTGTGGAGGCCATGTGTCCCAAGAGCACCATCATGTGATTTGCAGAGATGGAAGTTTTCTGAAACACCTGCTGACAGAGATAAAGGATGGTGTGAAGGCGGTTTGGTGGAAGAAACGCCCTCATCCGAATAGTGTCCAGAATGGCTCCAATGAATTGAAGTCGCTGAGTTGGAATGAGGTGCGACTTGGGTAGATTGATCTCGAACCCCAACAGTCGAAGGAAGTGAATGGTCTGTTTGATGGCAAGCTAAACCGCCTGAGGAGAATGAGCCTTGATCAGCCAGTCGTCCAGATAAGGGAAGACTTGAAAGTTGTGAGAGCGGAGATAGGCCGCAACCACAATCAGATATTTGGTGAACACCCTGGGAGAGGAGGCCAGGCCGAAGGGTAACACCTTGTACTGATAATGATGTTGGTTGATGAGAAAGCGTAGATATTGCCTGGACGTCAGATGGATAGGAATGTGTGTGTACGCCTCCTTGAGATCGAGGGAGCATAGCCAGTCGCCCTGAGAGAGAAGAGGGTATAGGGTGGCAAGAGATAGCATTTTGAACTTCTCCTTGACTAAACATTTGTTGAGATCTCTGAGATCTAATATTGGTCTGAGGTCTCCGGTCTTTTTGGGTACTAGAAAGTACCGGGAGTAAAATCCCTGGCCTCGCTGATCTTGAGGAACTTCTTCGATGGCGTTGAGAAGAAGGAGGGATTGAACCTCTTGAGCGAGAAGGAGGGACTGATACTTGTTGGAAGCAGACTCTTTTGGTAGGTCTAACAGCGGAGGAGTCTGGAAGTTTAGGGAGTAGCCGTGGGCTATGATCGAGAGCACCCACTGGTCGGTGGTGATTACTTCCCATCGAGAGTGAAAAACGTGAAGTCGACCTCCTATGGGCTGTGGAAGAGGACAGGAGGGAGGAAGACTGGCAATGCCCTAGAGAAGGGAGTCAAAAGGGCTGCGTCGGCTTAGTTTGAGGGGCAGGCTTTACGGTAGGCGGCTGTTGCTGACGAGCCTGTTGGTGCTGTTGGCGTTGCCTCCGAGGTTGAGGAGGATGAGGCTGAACCGGCCAAGCAGAAAACCTCCTCTGATACGATGGTTGTTGTCTAAATGGACGAGGAGGAGGAGGCTTCTTCTTATTTTTCAACAAGGTGTCCCACCGTGTTTCATGGGCAGAAAGCTTTTGTGTGGTGGTATCCATGGACTCCCCAAATAGCTCATCCCCTAGGCAGGGCGTATTGGCAAGCCGGTCCTGGTGGTTCACATCCAGGTCTGAGACTCGGAGCCATGCCAACCGTCTCATCGCTACAGACATAGCAGTGGCCCGTGATGTCAGTTCAAAAGTATCATAAATTGAACGGACCATAAACTTCCTGAGTTGCAAAAGGCTGGAGGTGCATTGTTGAAATGCAGGAAGTTTACGGTTGGATGAGATGTTTCAGGTAAAAAGAGAAGTGAAACGCATAATTACCTGAACGGTTGGCCAACATCGCATTTTGGTAAAGACATTTCCCAAATTTATCCATGGCCTTGCCCTCTCTGCCAGGAGGGACAGAGGCATATACACTAGCTCCCGTAGATTTCTTCAGGGTCGACTCCACCAGCAGAGACTCATGGGGAAGTTGGTGTTTGTCAAACCCTGGAATAGGAATCACTTTATAAAGTGATTCCAGTTTCCTAGGGGGCTCCTGGAATTGTTAGAGGAGTTTCCAAATTTCTGTAAAAAGTTTCCCTCAAGATGTCATGGAGGGGTAACTTCAAAAACTCTTTGGGAGGTTGGTCAAAATTCAAAGCATCGAGAAATGCCTTGGATTTTTTTAGAGTCAGACTCTAGAGGAATTGAAAGGGTGTCTGACATCTCCTTTAGGAACTTGGTGAAGGAGGAGTGCTCTGGCTTACTAGCAGGATCCTGCACCAATGGATCATCCTCATCAGACGAATAATCTTCCTCGGTACCGAGGGGATCGTCAGAGTCATCCCACAAGTCAGGGTCCTGTACCGATTGAAGACGGCCCTGCGAAAGGGGAGTGGAGGATTCGGTATGCTTGGTCTTGCGTACCGATTTCCCTGAACGTGTGGATACCGTACCTGGTGACTGCACAGCGGTACGGGTGTCAGAGAACGGTACCGGATCAGAAGCCGAGTAAGCAGTACGCCGAAGAGACTTCGGCTCTGCCGACAGAACAGGCATAGATATAGATTTTTGCAGTGCCGATAATGTCGATGCCGATAAAAGAGGCTGATCGACAATCGGCACCGAAGGCTCAGTAGGTACCGACACTGGAAGGTTCGGAGTCAGTAGAGCCGGGAGCAATTGTTGCAGTTGCTCCTTAAGTTGGACCTGTAGGATGGAGGCAATACGCTCATCCAGAGTCGGTCCCGATGGCACCGGTACCGCTTTTTTCTTGCTCGGTACCTGCGGTGCAGCTCGATGCTCAGGCGAAGCCGATGAAGAGGCAGTAACTTCAATGGGAGCGGAGCGCTTACGGGGCCGACACGCAGTCTGCAGGACTTGGCTCACTGCATGCTCGACTGGCGGCCCGAGAACAGTAGGGGAAGGCTTCTTAGCCGGCTTACCTACGGGGTGCAACACCGGCGATGGATCTTGCGGTGTCGACTTGGAGGAAGTTGCAGGAGTCGATACCGGTGGAACTTCCATAGCGGTACCGAAAAGGATCTGCTGCTGTATTTGCCGATTTTTTAAAGTTCTCTTTTGAAGAGAACTACAGCAGGTGCAAGTTTCTGCCCTATGGTCCGGACCCAGACACTGCAGGCACCACTTGTGCGGGTCGGATAATGATATAGGGCGCGCACACCGCTGACACTTTTTAAAACCCGGTGATGGGGGCATGAAGGGAAAAATGGCCGTAGCAAAATCGAAGCCCGAGGCTTCGATGGTGCCAACAGGCCCCGCTGGGGCCGACCGAAAAAATCGAAAAAAAGTGATTTTTTTTTTTTTTTAACACAAACTAAATAAAATAAGAAAGAGAACAATTCTCGAAGAAAAAGAATGCGCGAGCGGGAAGGCGAGTAACAATGAAAAAAATTTCCAACAGCCGTTGGAAGCACGCATCTTCTTAGCTCCGTGGAAACTAAGAAACTGGGGACTGCGTGCCTTCGTCGGGCGGGAAGGCACTCGCGCACGCGCGGTGCAGCCTAACTAGAACTTTCTAAGTTCTTAGAGTGCAATCACTCTAAAATTGTCCGTACCGGGGCTCCATCGGTGCCGTCACCCATCAGTCAAGAATATGCTGCCTGCTTGTCCTGGGATAAAATCTGTTTTGAAGCAACCCCACCTCCCCCCAGCAGTGGGAGAGATGCCCACTGTCTCCCACCACAAACAAGCCCCTCCCCCAGCAGGAGAGATGCCCACTCTCTCCCACAGCAAACAAGCCTCCCCCCTCCTCAGCAGTGGGAGAGATGCCCATTCCATCCGCAAACAAGCCTCCCCCCTCCTCAGCAGTGGGAGAGATGCCCACTCCAGCCGCAAACAAGCACCCCCCTGCAGCAGAAGAGATGTCCACTGTCTCCTGCCACAAACAACCCACTCTCTACTGCTGCAAACAGGTTCACTTGGCAACAGGAGATGCGCCCACTCTCCCGCCAAGTAACCCCCCCCCAGCAGCGGGAGAGATGCCCATTCTCTCCCACTACATCACAACCCCCCCGGCCTCTGACTCCTCTTCCCCCGTACCTTTAGATGGCTGACCGGAGGGATGCCTACTCCCTCCAGTCATTTGGCCCTCTTCCAAAATGGACCTTCTGCTCCCCAGTGCTCCGATTGGCCTGGATCCTATAGGAGGGGCCTTAGGAGTCTGGGTCAATCAGAACCTTAGGTCCCTTCCCAGTGCATCCAGGGAGGGGCCTGAGGCTCTGATTGGCCCAGGTAGTAAAAGGCCCCTCCTTTGGGAAGGGCCTTGAACAACCTGCACCAATCAGAGCCTCAGGATGCAATGGAGAGGGGAAGGCCCATTTTGGAAGAGGTGGGCCAGCTGACTGGAGGGAGCAGGCCTCTGGTCAGCCATATAAAGGTATGGGGGAAGAGGGGTTGAAGGTGGGGGTTGTGATGCAGAGGGAGAGAATGGGCATCTCTCCTGCTGCTAATGGGGGGGTATCGCTTGGCAGCTGGAAAGTGGGCATCTCTCCTGCTGCTGGGGAGGGGGGGAGGGCTTGTTTGCAGTGGGAGAGAGTGGATATCTCTCCCACTGCAGAAGGTGGTATTTGTTTGTGGCAGGAGAGAGTGGGGTGGTTGTGTGGCAGTGGGAGAGATTGAACATCTCTGTCGCTGTTGTGTGTTTGTTTTTTTGGGGGGCCACATTTTTTCTGCACATGTGCCCATCTCTTTCACCAGCGATGGGCACATGCAAATTTAGCGAGTCTTCGCTAATCTCCACCAACCACATTTATATGAGCATTTTTGGGAGAATGACTCGTTTTTTAAAATTAGCTATCAGAATGACTGCTATAACATATTGTCGCTTTTTAATGCGATTTTTTTTAGAATCTAGGCCTTAGTGACTGTTGCTGGATTATCCTGGTAATCTTCCTATTCCTGATGGACTTTGGCTCTCATTATTCAACTACATTGCAAACCCTTCAGGAACAACAGCCAAGAAGCAGAAACTTTTCAAACATGAGAGGAGAGATGTAGCAACTAGTTCTGCTCTGTAAGGCCTGGAAATGACGATTCTGGAGAGGTGATTTCACACCTTTTATCAAAAGGAAAATATACTACTCGGATGTTGTATCCACTTTCAATCAAGTCACAGCACAGGAAAAAAAATTAAGTATTTACAAAAGAACATTGTTTGTTTTTTTAATAGAAATAATCAGTTTTCTGTGAACTTTAATAACCAATCACAAAGGGGAGGGCTGAAGAGAGAAGCCAGAAGGTTGGATGAGAGTTTCGTGTCCGGAAGTCCACAGGAACACTTTGCACTATTTTGGAGAACACACAAGGAAAAACAAAAAGTGCTGAGACTATGAAGACAAAATAAACTAATGTACAAGGATGGTACTGTGTGTAGAAAATGACAATAAAAAGCCCAAGAGAAAAGCAGCAATGTTGGGAAACATACACAATCTTCTCCTCTGCTCTCAACAAGGTTTCAATAAAGTCCCTGGAGAGCCGCTTATTGTTTTTGTGTTGCTGCAGTTCTTGTAATAATCCTCTTCAGGGCAACTCCCACCCAGTCTTGGGGAGGGGGGAGGGAATTCAGAGTTTAATTTGGAAAGCCGTTGGCTGCACCGAAGCAGAAGGTCCTGAGGATTTGAAGAGTGCCTTCAAAATGGTGGCAGGGTCCACCTCAGCTTGAGGGTTAGAGGTCAAGCCTATACTAGACCTGCGGGCCTCACTGGTCTTCTTCACAGAGGCGGGAGTGTCACTCAGTCGCCTGTAGAAGGAAAAAAAAAAGACAAGACAAAGCCTGACAACACATGAAGGGGTAGTAATGAAGCAAAGATTTTATCAGTTTCCAAGGGTCAGATGTGGCCCAATAAAATGCATTTTTGCTTTATAACGTTTTGCTCAGTAGCAAAGAGAAAACTCACCTTCCTGAAAAAGGGGCTTTTTATCTTTATCACTTATATTTACTATTTCCCTCTGCCTTTGTCTCAGACATGCCTAAATTCCACGGAAACATGGTACGCTGTGCTTTCTTAGTCTGCCATATAATAATACACATAATTGGAAGAATTATGACAGGATTAATTACACTTTTTGGTGGGTAAATGTGTGTACCACATATAAGTATGAAAGAATGATGGCGGAACGTTTGGGGACTAGTAAGTCATTTAATGATGTATGGAGTCCATTGACTACATTTGTTGGATTACAGTAAGGATACAGATGTTCTGGAGATAATTTATTAAACACTGACATATAAAACCATGAAAATTCAATTAAAAAAGTACAATGATAAAAAAATACAGTGATAAAAATCCAACCGGACCTTCACGGTCCGTGTTTTGGCGAACACGACTTCCTCAGGGGTCCAATGGTTTGCAAACTCACATATAAAGAATTGGACTGAAAACAGTCTATTGTCTTTAAACATGTGAGCAAAGAACACCGCAGACAAGCTGAAGTAGCAAGGCGTGTTCGCCGAAACACAGACCGTGTAGGGTCCGATTGGATTTTTATCACTGTATTTTTTATCATTGTACTTTTTAAATTGAATTTTCATGGTTTTATATGTCAGTGTTTAATAAATTATCTCCAGAGCATCTGTATCCACAGTTTTTGTTTTCACTGTGGATCATTGGGTCTCCCCATTTCTCTTTGTTGTGCTGCATTACAGTAAGGGTCATGTTTTTTCTTTTTCATTAGATTTCTTTACACATCCAGGGAGGGAAATTTACTTTGAGGAGTTAAATTATTTAATTATAATATTGAAATCACATATGTATTATTGTATTAATAATTAAGATGAGGATGGGAGTAAATGACTGTTTAATGTAATAATTGTATATTGTATTAGTGCGTTCTATGCAGTATTTATGATTTACCAATTGTATTGCACTATTAAAGTTTGAAAATCAAAGATTGAAACAGAAAAAAAAAAAAGTCTGCCATATATTTGAATGTTTTTTTAATCATTCTCTTTTCCCCTTCCTTCTTCAAATGAGTGCACTTAAGTGTTTTTATACCTCATTTAGAATTGTGTACAAGCCCTGCACCATTTTGTTAGGTCCCCTTGAAGCAGAAGGATCGTATTGCATAGAAGTTCCCTCAGGTTTTTTTTTTTGTTTGTTTTTTTCCATTGCATTCCCAAACCTTAGTTAGCATTCACTACCCGCAACTGTATTTTTCAAGCATGACAAAGCTGGCTACTTACAGGAGAATGGGCTGGTCTGAAGTGATGACATTTCCATTCATATGAAGATTGCATTTCATTGGCTGCCCTGGAACACAGGAACAAATGTGTTAGGAAGGAGGACATCATCCTCCTGTATTTAACCACAATAAACCTTTGTATGAATACATCAGCATTTTATTTAATGTACAACCATATATAATCTGCTAGTACATAAAACCAGCCACTAGTAGCTAACATAATAAATACAACATATCAAAACAAACCATATCATTCACATAAAAAAAATATAGCAAAACTATACGTCTGCCTCAAGACAGCTGTAGCATCAACCAACAGGGGCAGGGATTAGTGTACACCAGAGTTTCTCAATATGTGGTACACGTACCCTAAGGGATATGCAAGCCACTTGTTGGAGGTACGCAGCACTGCGTGGGTCTCCCGCCCCCATCCTCAATGGCTGCCGCCGGGGATCCCATGCCCTCCTTCCTACCTGCCCCCTTTGCTGAAGCCGCAGATCTCATGCCTTCCTTCCAGCATTCCTCCCTCCACCAAAGCCGACCCAGAAGGCTTCCCTCTGATATCAGAGCTGACATCGGAAGGAAGCCTTCCAGGTCAGCGGAGGATCCCAGTTACCTCCTTCAGGGCTGTCCAGTGGCTCTTGCACGCTGCATGTGGCTGACCCAGAAGCCTTCTCTCCAACATCAGAGCTGACGTCAGAGGGAAGGTTTGTGAGTCAGCTACATGCAGTGTGTAAAAGCCTGCATCCCTGTGCGGCTGAAGGCAGGAAGAAGCAGCCCAGCTGGGTGGCCCTGAAGGGAGCGAGTGCAGCCCTGGAGTGAGCAAGTAAGGAAGAGAGGGGTCATATTCGTGGGAGAAAGGAGGGGGGGAGCACAAATTTGGGAAAAAGGCTGGAAGGCAGGGAGAGGGACACAAACTCGGGACACAGAAGGAAGGGAGGGAGCATGAATATGGGTCACAGAAGGGAGGAAGGAAGGGGGCACTAATTTGGGACATAGGAGTGGGAATAGAAAAGGAAAATTGTTGGACATGAGTGTGTGAATGAGAGGAAAAGAGATGGTGCACATGGAGAAAGGAAGAAAGAGGAAAATTGGGCAAAGAGCGAGGAGCAAGGTAGAGATGCATAAGGAATAGAAGGACGAGAGGGAGAAACGGATGTGGTGGAAAGGGAACAGAGGGACAGATTAAAGGGGATGCAAGGGGGAAGAATGTTGGACACGGTGATGGAGGGAGAGATGTGGTGGCGAGGGGACAGATTGAAGGGGATGCAAGGGGGAGGAATGTTGGACACAGTGATGGAGGGAGAGATGGGGCATTGTGCTGGAGAGGGGTGATAGAAGGAAAAATGGGCTAATGGGCAGTGGTGAAAAATGCTGCACATGATCCGGGTGAAGAGAGAGGGAGAAATGTTGGATGTGGAAGTAGAGGGGGTGGGAGAGATGCACCCTGGATCTCTCTCTCTCTTTCCCTACTCTCCTTGCAGGAAGGGAGGGAATGAGAGAAAGACAGATGGACAGTGAGAGAGAGGGGGAGACATGCTGCCAATAGGGGTGGAGGAGAGAGGAAGAAAAGTTGGACTTATGGAGGGACAGAGAGAGATGTTGGTTGGGGAAGGGAATGAGGTCCGGAGGAGAGGAAGCATGTGGAGGCAGAAAGAAAGAAATATGAGATGCACCGTCAGAAGGAAGTGCAACCAGAGACACATTAAATCACCAGACAACAAAGGTAGGAAAATTATTTTTAATTTAGTGAAAAAATGTGTCAGTTTTGAGAATTTATATTTGCTGTCTATATTTAGCACTATATTTGTCTATTTTTCTATAGTTGTTACTGAGGTAACATTGCATACAGTATTTTAAAGTCATCTGCCTTGATCTCTTTTGAAAACCCCCCAAATATAAATGATTAACATTTTCTCTGTGTACATGATGATTAACATTTTCTCTTTGTACAGTGTGCTTTGTGTTTTTTTAGTTTTGTGGTTACCATTATCCTCTATAATAAAACCCTAAGCGCGCATGCGCACTTAGGAGGCCGTGATCCCTGCTGCCGTGCTGTGTGCTTCCGTGGCCGCATTCCATTTGTGGCACGTACACGGGCTTGGGATGGCTTGCGGCGTGTGTAGTGGATTGAGCGGCAGTTTGTCTCAGCAACAGCAGATGTTTGTCGTGAGGGTGCTGCGAGGTGTCCCATGCTGGTAAGAAGTGGAGGGGGAGAGGGAAAGGGGGCTGCTTTGGGAGGAGGGGTGTGCTGGGGGCAGACAACAATCATGATTTGCTCTGGGGGGGAAGAACAGAAGGGGGCCACGGAGAGACAGGCAGGCATGGCACAACAAGAAATACAGGGACAGGGGGAGGTAAAACGAAGGGAGAAGGGCTGCTGCTGGCCAGGGGGAGCAGTGAAGGGGTGCTGCTGGATAGGGGGGAGGTAAAAGGAAAGAAGGCCTGCTGCTGGACAATGGGAACAGGCAAGGGGTGGTGGTGGAAAGCCGAGGAGAGAAAGAAAGACAGACAGACAGCGGCAAGGAGAGAGAAAGAAAGACACACACACACATCTATTCTAGCACCCGTTGATGTAACAGGCTTAAAGACTAGTGTATTAATAAGATTATATTGTGTGTATATGAAAAATGAATGGAAGAAATTGCACTGCAATTAGTACTATTATGGGGGTGTGGTCTTGGGTGGGTCTGGGGCGGAGTTTGGGTGGGGGTACTCAGTTGCTATTTGTTAGACTTAGGGGGTACTTGGCTTGAAGGTGTTGAGAAACACTGGTGTACAGAGTCAGCTGCTAGAAAAGTCCTCTCTAAGAAAAATTGCTTTTACTTGTTTCTTGAAGATCACATATTAAAAATCCTGCCAGAGTGTTTCCAAGAGAAAGAGCCCAGCTTTTTTTTTAATTCTTTATTCATTTTTGCATATTACAACAAGTGTATTAGATAAAATCATATGAACTTATAGTTACACACTTGATTAACTCTCATATAACACATTAAATATAACATTTCATTACATATTTATATTCTTTAATATCTTGAATATTATGTAATACACCTAATATCTAAACAATTATTATTAAATAGAAACCCTCCCATCCTCATCCCCTCCCGTAACAGAATTTCATACAAATATATTGACACTATTGATATATTCATATGCATTATGAGATAAATAAAAATAATACCCACCCTTTTCCCTTCTATCAAATATCTTACTTTGGGAAAATGTTATCATTCATTACAAAAGCCCAGCTTTAATTCAAGTTACACAAAGCAAATGCTTCCCAGCAGGCTGAGGGACAGAACAGCTAGATGTCATCAGCATATATTCTATAACATGTCAGGTGAAGCAAGCAGCTTCTCTAATGGCTGAAAGCAATGTTAAAATAACACCAGAACAGAGAACCCCTGTGTTTCCATGTGGAACATTTATTGGTAGGAGAGTATCCACCCTGAAGATCCTCTTTGGTGTATCTATTCAGGTGCAATCAATGTAGAAGAGACTATGGATTTTGTTTAGTGTATGCTCTATGAAATACTGCATCTAATGCATAGCAAAAGGTTCCAGGTAAACATATTGAAAATGGAAATAATGGAGACATCTGCTACAAAGTACAGATACAAGATCCTTTATCTGAAATCCTGAAAACCAAAAAGCTCTGAAAACTGAAATCTGATGTGAACCAGAAGTAGTTAATTTCTCTGACATGACACACACTGAAACCAACACAAGTGCATGCATTTCCCCTGATCTCTACACAATTCAGGTTGGAGGGCTGGAAAGTGGCGAGATTCCAGGGTGGCAGTGAGAAGCAGAAAAGGTTAGATGGCTGACACTTGCTACACCTCTTAAAGCCTGTAGCAGGCCGGGACATAGGCAGAAAAATAGCCGCCGCAAAGTCGAAGCCCGCGGGCTGCGGCCGAGCGGCCCGTCCCGGAAAACGAACGGAAGAAGAAAAATTTTTTTTTTTAAACTAAAATGAAAGAAATAAAAGAAAACAGCGATTCGTGAAGAAAAAACACCAACTGCGGTTGAGAGAAGGCAAAAAGTGAACGAAGTTAAACGCAGAAAGTCAGACGGACTTCTCGGCTCCGCGGAAAACAGAGAACTGAGGAGACGCGCCCTATGCTGGGCGGGAAGGCACTCGCGCATGCGCGGTGCGGGCGACTCAAAACTTCGAGTTTCTTCAAGCAAGTCTGCTTGTGAGGCATCTGCATCCGGGCTCTGATGACATCACCCATATGGGAGAATACCTGCCTGCTTGTCCTGGGATAAAGAGTTATTACTCAGCCTTGATTAGTAGAGCAGACACCTTTTCCTTTTTTGGAATCAAACTATTACCTTCAACCTACAGAATGCTATCTAATGCTGATATTAGGTCAAATGCTCTTGAATTAGCAATATTTTTTAAAAGGAAAACTGAAAAAACACACTTAGGTCATCTATTGCAACATCTAACTGGCTAATTCAGACAAATGATTTGTGGGGTTGTGTTCCTACAGACAGGATATGAGGTATTTTTCCTAGGATTAAGTTAGACAAGCTTGCGGATATGGTTACGTATTCTGCATTTCACAGCATGCTGGACACTTGTTCGACTTAAAAAAAACAAACCCAAAACTCCTCCTAATGGAATTTTTATCTTGGTTAATGAAGTGGCTGGAGTTAAATTTCTCTTTGGATCTGCTCCCACAGTATTTACAAAACATAGTACTCATCCCCTTCCCAAAAAATCCACAAGAAAAGTTATCTTTAATTTCAAACTATTGATTCAAACTATTGCCCAGTAAACGCTCTCTCGTTTTTTATAAAGTTAATGGAGAGCATGGTTGCTAAATACTTGATAGACTATCTAAAATTGCATGATGTTGTTATTACATAAATCTGAATTAGCATTTAGAAAAGGATTTTAGCACAGACATTATTGGGTACTTAAGTGTTGGAAGTTAAAGCCCTAATTAGCACTGGCAGCCAGGTCCTACCTGTACAATTTGACCTAGCTACATAGGGAGGGAGAGAGAATTGTTGGACATAGTGATGGGAGAGGAGTTAAGCAGAGATGCATGGGAATGAGAGGGAGAAATGTTGGATATGGGGTGGAGAGGGAACTGTGAGACAGATCCTGCATGGGGATGGAAAGGAATGCGAGAAAAAATGTTATACATGGTGGTAGAAAGAAGGGAGGGGGAGATGTAGCATGGGCTGGAGAAGGTGATAGAAGGAGAAATGTTCTGCATAGGACTGGTGGAGAGGGGTGAAAGATGCTGCACGGGGTAGACAAAGGGATGAGAGAGGGAGAGATGTTGGACATGGCAGTAGAGGGGGACTGAAGATGGAAGGGGACAGAACAATGAGAGAATAAAATGGAAATTTATTAGAAAGCTGAAAAGTATGGAGAAAGAGGGTGAACTCTGAGTGTACTGAGGTAGAACCGAAAAAAAGGGAGGAAAGAGCTAAATGGAAAGGTTAATATGTCAGAGGCAGTTGTGAGGAAATGGATCAAGACAGGAGAAAGAAGAAAAGACTAATGGACAACAACCGCTCAAAGAAGAATTTGCAGAAGACATGAAAGTAGTAAATTAGCAATTGGTGCAAGTGCCCGAGATGCCTGAATGGTATGCAGCCGAGACATCTGCAACAGCTCCTCCCTGAGCATGGCTCAGTACCCATCGAGGGCAGGCACTGGCAAAGTCTGGGGAGCGGCTTTAAAGACAGCCTAAGAAAATACTGGTGCTGATGAGTAGATTAAATCTGGCTGCTTGGAGACTGGCACACTGGCATCCCCACCAAAGAGAGGGAGCTACCCTTTTGATGCCTATACTTTTTGAGTACCGGCAATGCCAATGCCCCTACACTCTCAGCACTATGCTGGAACCCACTTGACGGAAAAATAATCTCCAGACAACAAAGGTAAAAAAAGGAATTTATTGATTGAAGTACAGTACTCCCCGAAATTCACAGGGGTTCCGTTCCAGGAACCCTTGCAAATTTATTTGTCAAAAGGCAGGGGAGGCAGGAGAGGGCAGCTGGAAAATCACTCGTGGTCTGCTCCAACCACCTCTTCCTGCTTTGACACGCAGCTCCTGATTGGTGTAGCCCGACTTTACTACAGGAAGAGGTGGTCGGAGATCATGAATGAGCGAGTCCGAGATTCCCAAACCGTGAATTCACGGGGGAACACTGTACATTAGCTTTGGGAAATATGTATAGCAGATGTCATCGTATTGTGTTCCAACAGAAAAGGAAATGCATTTCTGGTTTTATTTCTCCAGTGTTGAAACTCTTGATGACTCTTGCTTTAAGCTGATGGGGATCCCCGAGCACCGCCAACTAAGGACCTCCTCCAAAGGTGGCCCTTCTACCAAGCGCAGCAGTCGTAGGCAGCATCCATAAGCCACTAAAGGTGCCAACATCTGTGACTTAGTGACATTGCTGCTGCCTGCCAAGCTTGTAAAAGGGAGCTTTGGCCACCTTCAGAGGAAGTCTTCTGACATAGTTCGAGGGTCCTCATCAGCTGGAGTATTTATATTTTATTTTTACATTAGAGGCTCTGGCAGAGACCATTTACAAATTATGTATTCTTCCCAATTAATATTTCTAAATTAATAAAGTGTCTTTGCTTATTTGCAAATTGATCTCTATCAGAGCCTCTAATTCAGTAGCATAAATAAATGAAATAACTACTTCTGAAGTTTATGGGGATGGAAGAGACTACTTGTGGAGACTGGTTTGATTCCAGTGGGGACGGACGGAGGCAGGTTTGATTCCAGTCCTCAAGCCACTCTCTATTTTCTACTTGCTATATATGATGGTATGCACAACAGGCTCTGTAGGATGATGTCACCCAGATGTTAGAATACTAATGCCCTGTTTGTTCTCAGGTCTACTTCACACTCTAGCAATTTCCAGAACAGACTACTATAATAACATTCTTTAAAAAGAGCTCCCAGCCTCATCTCGAAACAGAGAAATATGATGGCAGATAAAGGCCTAATGGCCCAACCAGTCTGCCCATCTGTGGCATCCACTATCCCTTCCTTTTCTAAGAGATCCCACGTGCCTGTCCCATGCTTTTCTTAAATTTAGACACAGTCTTTGCCTCCACCACCTCTACAAGGAGATTATTCTGTAAAAAAGTATTTCCTTATATTACTTCTGAGCATATCACATCTTAACTTCATCCTATGTTTTCTCATTCCGGAGCTTCCTTTCAAATAAAAGACTTGCCTCATGTGCATTTATACTACATAGATATTTAAACATCCTTATCATCTCTCTCCTCTCCCGCCTTTCCTCCAAAGTATACAAATTGAGATCTTAAAGTGTGTCCCTATAGATCACTGATCATTTTAGTAGCCTTCCTCTGGACAGACTCCATTCTGTTTATATCTTTTTGAAAGTGAAGTCTCCAGAATTGCACACAATATTCTAAATGAGGTCTCACCAGAGTCTTATACAGGGACATCAATACCTCCTTTTTCCTACTGGCCATACCTCTCCCTATGCACCCTAGCATCTTTCTAGCTTTTGCCCTCACCTTGTCAACCTGTTTGGCCACTTTAAGATCATCATATACTCACACACAAGTCACGCTCCTTTTTGACCGATACAGAACATGACTATGACACTGCTTTCTAGTGCCCACAAATTTAATCAGGTCACCCCACTATTTGTGCATCATTATTGATTACTAATAAGTTGTTTAAGTTCAAACTGCTGCTCATCCTTACTCAGCAGACTTTACAATTTAACTCCCTTCCGTACCCCCCCCCCCCCCCCCCGTCTGACCTTCTAATCTTTGACTAGATTGTTCCTTATGTTCTTCATACAAAAGCTTACTTACTATCCCATCCCTTCTCCAAATTCATTTTAAAATTACTCAACGGACAGCTTTTGCCTTTCTGGCTTCCTTAATGTGGAATAATCTTCTGCTCCCAGACCAAAAACTCAACAACTAGATTTAAAATAGTACTTAAAAACATGGCTTTTAGGGTCCTGGACAGAGGAGCCAGAATGTATGGAAAACAGGCAATGACAACTCCTCTTTATTCTTTTCCTTTCTTTCTCTCTCTTCTGTTATTTTTGTTAGCATGCGTCTAAATTTATACACTACCTTAATCTGCAAGAATATAAAAGTGATTTAAATTTTACTATCCTGCCCAACAGATAAACCGTCAAGCAAAAATGCACATTAAAGATGTGCCATTATATACTGTACTGCTCTTCTGAAGGAGGGAACTATATGAATAGACACTGCATTGCATTATATTTAGAATCACTCAAAATGCGTGGCTACCAGCCTTCCCTATGTTGTCAGGGAACAGCACCCATAAAATGCAATCCAACTCTGCTGCATAGTTCCAGACTACAAAGTTGACCTTCCTTTCTTTCCCAACCAGGATCCCAATACACTTTCCAGTCATATGGTCACCTCTGAGATGTGGAAAGTCTACTAACCAAGCAGAGACCGTCTATAAATGTCAAAATGTACAGAGCTGCATACACCTTTCAGCGCTAAATAAGTGATAAGTAGTAGTAACCAATCTTCTTACATCACAAGTAAAAGGGAGAGAAGGAGCAATATCATTACCACCCAATTACAGTTAAACAGACAAAGAGCCAACATTGGAATGTAAGCACTTTGTCCAAATTCACTGCAGTATTGGACTGAGAATCTATTGATTTCCATCCAACTTTCAGCTCGGTGCCTGAACCACATGGTCTAAGCATAAAAGGCTGCCGGTGTGTGACCCTGCACAAAACATGTGGCCTTTGGTTAGTCAGCCCACATGCCTCACAACTTACCATCTAAGCATCTGTTATTATATTTCTTGTAAGCGCTGATGGCATCTTCCTTCTTCACAAACACCACCTCTGCAACACCAGGCTGGATGAGGCGAGCTCGCTTCAGAGCGCCACATACGCAGAATAATTCCTGAAAAGGGAAGGTATAATGATATCTGTGCCACTGCCATGCACAGTAACACCAGTTACTTACAAGCAGCAAAATCAGATGCAGTGACTAGGCAGCATCTGGGACATATTTTACAGACCCAAGCGTACAAGACCAGTCTGGGGGAAAGGATATAAGAAAAGGGTTCTCATCTTTATAGCAACATCAATTTTTCCCTCCTTCATTGGCATTTTCTTACACATCTCCATAACTTTTTTCTCAGCTGTCATACCTACTCTTCCTCCCTTAAGCAGTCGGGGACTCAGATGTTTGGGGAGGTTAAAATGGAGAGGGACTAATGCAGGGTGAGATGGGGCAAATTTAAATCTTTGGGGTCACAACACATGTGCCTGTAGGGCAGTGGTTCTCAACCCTATCCTAGGGGACCCCCAGCCAGTTGGGTTTTCAGGATGTCCCTAATGAATATGGATGAGAGAGATTTGCATATAATGGAGGAGAAAGGCATGCAAATATGTCTTATGCATATTCATTAGGGATATCTTGAAAACCCAACTGGCTGGGCACTTCTGTCTCTCTCTCCCCCCCCCTACTCACCACCATACAGTATAACTTCTCTCTCAACCCACCCTCTCTCCTTCCTACTATACCATCCAGAATCTTCTCTCTCTTCCCTCTGCCATGCTGCATCTCTTCTCTCTCCCCTTCCCTCAGCCATCTAAGATCTCCTCTCTGTCTCTCTCTCCCCATCTAATGATGTTCCTCCGTCTCTTCCCCCAACCAGCATTGCCTCCCCCCCATCATTTAGCACTGTCTATTTTCCCTATCCCCAGCTATTCAGCTTTGCCCCTTGATCTCTTTCCCCTCCACTCCTCCTCCCCTATAATCCTCTCTCTTTCATTCCTCCCATTTCCTGGCTCCAACATTTCCTGGCTCTTTCTTTCTTTTTCTTCCCCAGCCCCAAAAAAAGAAAATCAAACTGGAAAATCAAACTGCTGCCTGTCTGTCTGATTCATTGGTTGTCAATAAAGAAAAAAATGTGCACAGGGTCAGAGAGGCTCTGTATGCCGCTGACAGCTCTGCCAGTTCTGCCCAAACAGGATGTTGTCCCATGAACTTTAATCTACACATAAACCCATCAGAGGCACATTTTTACTCTTTAATGGGTTATTGAGCCCCTTCACATTCAAACTAAATCCTCATCGCATGAAAAATATTCACATACACTCAAAACATTCACCAGGATAACCTCCACACACACTGGACTCCCACCCCATAAGCCTAGTAACAGACCCTAAGCCCCCAACAACATAACATCACCCCTTATCTTCCACCCTTCAATGCTCATTAAAGCGCAAATCTACAGTGTACCAGTAGCCTGACCAAAAAACAGCTTCCCAAACCTGAGGCAAAAAAAATTCACTCCCCCATTATATAAATATGCAAGATAAGCAAACACTGATTCTACAAAACTCAAAAGGAAAAAAGCTTATGTCTCAATAACTTCCTAGAATACAAAACGTAACATAAAATTTTATTTGTATACTGCGATATACCATGAAGTTCAATGCGGTTAACACAAATTATCTAAAGACCTTACATAATCAGAGAGGGTACAAATACAAAAAAGCCTAGAGACAAAACAGGATCAGCATCGGATACAATCAGGTGATTAATACAAAAAGTCTAAATAAGTAAACAGCTTGAGTTACAATTAAAGTTATAGAGAGAGATCCCCAAATACAAATAGCTAAAGGGGTTAGGACATAGTATTAGATGAATCTGCACATGAAGCATTTACAGTTGTCAGGAAGAGTGTGAGTGCTCTGCTAGAAACTTATTGAACAGGTATGTTTTTAGTCTTTGCCTAAAATGCATGTATGATGAGGAGGTCCCTATGATGGGGAGTAGTTCCTGGCTTAAGTGAGTTGCTTGGTAGGATAACAGTTTTGTGATGTAAGCTCTTTTAAGCCTTTGTTGCATGGAGGGTAGAAAAAAAATGGAACACAAAGGCGGGTTGGGGAGGTAAACTCAAATACATCAAAATCATGTAGTTTGGTAGGAGGCCATACAGCACCTTATACTTGAAGCAGCACAATTTGAACAATAAGCAGGCCTCGATGGGGAGTCGGTGCAGTTGCTTAAAGTAAGGTGTGACATGGTCATTTTTCCTTAGTCCAAAGATAAGGTGCACAGCTGTGTGCTGAATCATTCGGAATCTTAGTGTTTCTGGGGGCATGAAAGAAAGAAGCAAAAGGCAAAAAACGTGGAACTGATGATCTTGGATCCAATTTATTTGAAAAATGGTGTAGAACTATACAGGTATACAATAAAATGTGCAATAACACAAAGGACACAGTATAAATGTGGCATAGAAAGAAAGATAAGGCAGTAGTGTAGCATGCTAAGGATTAGGGCTTCTAATATTATCAATACCCTTGTTGTGTAAAAATGTAAAATAGCATTAAAACTGTTATAACTACGAAAATAAACTATTGCATCAGTATGTTAAAATATGCTCAGAGACCTGGAGACAGTCAGATATTTATCTCACTTAAAAGCCTAATCGACCAATCATTGTATATTTTGAATTATTAGTTGAAAAATAACATGTACTGTAGTCATAACCATCAAAATAAACTCTGTAGTCATAACCATCAAAATAAACTCAAAGTACAACTTATCCTAAAAATAATCACATTTGTGGAGTGATACATTTAAGATAAGTTGTACTTATGACTGCAAGTAATTTTCAACTAAAATTCAAAATACGCAATGATTGGTCGGTGAGGCTTTAAATGTGAGATAAATATCTCAAATAGTCTCTGGGTCTCTAAGCATATTTTAACATACCAATACAATAGCTTATTTTTGTAGTTACAACAATTTTAATGCTGGTCTACATTCTTGCACAACAAGGGTATTGATACATTAGATATACGTTCAATTACCCTGTTATTGCAAAAATTTACTTTTTTCCCTTTAGTTTTATGATAAAGATTAGGGCTTGGCATAGGATTGGAAGGGAAGGACGTCAAAGTAAGATCAAATAGATCACCGTTTCCAGAGTGCTGCAAAGCCTTCGCGAACTACAGAAGCCACTTGGGTTTCCATTGTCATCTTGCGATCCAGCGTCACTCCAAGGATTTTAAATGGTGGACTGTAGCGGAAGGGTGTTACCCCTAATTATGATGTTTTCCTCATTCAGGTTTGAGGGGTTTGCAAGAAAGCACAGTTACTTACCGTAACAGGTGTTATCCAGGGACAGCAGGCATATATTCTCACATGTGGGTGGGTGACGCCATCTACGGAGCTCCGACGCGGAAGCATTTTCAAGCAAACTTGATTGAAGATTTAAGTTTGCTCTGCTGCTCCACGCATGTGTGCCTTCCTGCTCCACTAGGGGGCGCATCCCCTCGTGGTCTCCAGTTCACTTAACTAGCAAAGAAGCCAACCTCGGGGAGGTGGGCGGGTTGTGAGAATATATGCCTGCTGTCCCTGGATAACACCTGTTACGGTAAGTAACTGTGCTTTATCCCAGGACAAGCAGGCATGATATTCTCACATGTGGGTGACCTCCAAGCTAACTGAAAAGGGATGGAGGGAAGTTGGCAATTTAAACAAATAGATTTCGCAAAACCGAATGGCCGAATCGGCCATCGCTTCTGGACAGTGAGTCCAGACAGTAGTGGGAGGTGAAAGTATGAACCAAAGACCACGTGGCAGCCTTGCAGATTTCCTCGATAGGTGTGGACCTGAGGAACGCTACGGAGGCTGCCATCGCTCGGACCTTGTGTCCCGTTACTCGACCATGCAGCGCGAGACCAGCTTGAGCATAGCAGAAGGAGATGCAATCGGCCAACCAGTTGGACAAGGTGCGCTTGGAAACTGGGTGACCTAACCGGTTTGGGTCGAAGGACAAAAACTATTGTGGGACTTTCCGGTGTGGCTGAGTGCGTTGGAGGTAGAAGACCAACGCTATCTTACAGTCAAGAGTGTGGAGCGCCACCTCTCCGGGATGAGAGTGGGACTTGGGAAAAAACACAGGCAAGACAATGGACTGATTGAGGTGAAGATCAGACACTACTTTAGGCAAGAACTTTGGATGAGTGCGGAGTACCACCTTGTCGTGATGGAATACCGTGAAGGGTGGGTCCGCTACCAGAGCCTGTAACTCACTAACCCACCGAGCGGAAGTGAGCACAAGCAGGAAAATTACCTTCCAAGTGAGGAATTTTGGATGGCATTTGTCTAGGGGCTCAAATGGAGGTTTCATTAGTTGAGCCAGAACCACGTTGAGGTCCCAAACCACCGGAGGAGGTTTGAGAGGAGGGTGGACATTCAGGAGACCCTTCATGAAGTGAGAGACTAAGGGATGGTGCGAGAGGGCTTTCCCTTCCAGGGGCTGGTGAAAAGCCGCAATCGCACTGAGGTGTACTCGAATGGAGTTGATCTTTAGGCCAGAGTGAGATAATTGAAGTAAATAGTCAAGGACCAGAGGGACGGGGACCGACACTGGGTCCTGGCTGTGGGAGGAGCACCAGGTTGAGAATCTGGTCCACTTTTGGGAGTAGCAGGTTCTCGTCGAGGTCTTTCTAGAGGCCTCCAATATCTCCTTGACTGATTGAGACACGGGGAGAGAAGTCAGGGGGAAAGAAACCAAGCATTCAGATGAAGAGATTGAAGATTGGGATGTAACAGCGAACCCTGACCCTGTGATAGTAGAGAGGGAAACCGAGGCTGAGGCAGTGGATCTCTGACACTGAGTTGAAGTAGAAGGGAAAACCAAGGCTGGCGTGGCCAGCGAGGAGCAATCAGGATCAGGGTGGCTTGTGCTGTTTTCAGGTGGACAAGCGTCCGCGGGATCAGAGGAAACGGCGGGAACGCATACAGGAATCTTCCCTCCCAGTCGAGGAGGAAGGCGTCGGCCTCGAGCCGGTCCGGGGAGTACATCCGGGAGCAGAAGAGAGGCAGTTTGTGATTGTGGGGGGATGCGAACAGATCTATTTGAGGTGTCTCCCACTGTTTGAACACCTGTCGTAGGGTTTGAGAGTGCAGTGACCACTCGTGTGGCTGGAGGAGGCGGCTGAGTCTGTCCGCCAGGCAGTTTTGTTCTCCTTGTATGTACACCGCTCGAAGGAAGGTGTTGTTGGAGATTGCCCATTTCCAGAGGCGCAGGGCTTCCCGACAGAGGGACCAAGACCCTATTCCTCCTTGTTTGTTTACATAGTACATTGCTACCTGGTTGTCGGTTCGGATGAGGACCACCCGGTCGTGGAGCAGATGTTGAAAGGCTACAGCTGCGAGATAGATGGCCCGGAGCTCTAGCACGTTGATGTGACAGCGGCGGTCTTCCGCTGACCACATCCCCTGCATGCATAGGCCGTCCAGATGGGCTCCCCAAGCGTACTCTGACGAGTCCGTGGTGAGTACCTTGCTGTGATGAGGGGTGAGGAAGAGTAAACCTTTGGAAAGATTTGAAGAGTCGGCCCACCAGCGGAGCGATCTTTGCAAGGAAGGAGTCACTGTCACGGGACGGTCGATCGGATCCCGGTCTTGACGCCATTGAGAGGCCAGGGTCCATTGAGGAATTCTCAGATGGAGGCGGGCGAAGGGTGTGACATGGACGGTGGGGGCCATGTGGCCTAGGAGAGTCATCATCTGTCGAGCTGATACCGAGGTCAGCAGAGAGATCCTTTGACTCAGACTTACTAACGCCTCTAGGCGCGGAGGGGGGAGGAAGGAACGGAGGCGAACCGTATCCAGCGTGGCCCCGATGAACTGTAGGGACTGCGAGGGGCGTAGTTGGGATTTTGGGAAGTTTATTTCGAACCCCAGACTTTGTAGGTAGGTAATAGTCTGTTGGGTCGCTGAGATAACCCCTTCCCTGGACGGGGCTTTGATCAGCCAGGGGAATACCTGGAGGCCCTGGGAACGTAAGGTTGCTGCGACCACCACGAGGCACTTGGTGAAGACCCGAGGTGATGATGCTAGGCCGAAGGGGAGGACTCGGTATTGTAGGTGCCAGTCCCCTACCTGAAAACGCAAGAACTTGCGGTGAGCGGGGTGTACTTGGACATGTGTGTACGCCTCCTTCAGATCGAGGGAGCAGAGCCAGTCGCCCTCGTCGATCAGGGGGTAGAGGGTCGGTAGGGAAAGCATCCGAAATTTTTCCCGTACTAGAAATTTGTTGAGGCGTCTCAAGTCTAGTATTGGGCGTAGGTCTCCCATTTTTTTCGGTACCAGGAAGTAACGGGAGTAGAAGCCCTTCCCCCGTTGGTCGGGGGGAACCTCCTCCACTGCCCTGAGGCGAAGCAGGTCTCGAGCCTTGGAGAGTAGCAGGGGTAGCTGTGTCCGGTTGGGTGGGCATTTCCTTGGGGGGTTGTCTGGAGGAATGGCCCGAAAGTTGAGAGAGTATCCTGATGAGATCACGCCAAGGACCCATGCGTCCGACGTGACTTGTTCCCAGCGAGGGTAAAAGGCTTTGAGGCGGCCCCCAATAGGAAGGGGGCCTGGGACTATGGCGGAGGGGGCCCGCCCCCTTCCGCGAATCCCGTCAAAAGGACGGGGATGGTTTTGAAGTCGCAGGCGGTTGGGACTTGGGCATGGCTAGCGGACGCCTGGGTGGAGGCCGCGAGAAGGGAGGGGTGGATTTTTGTGGGTAGCGGCGTGGAGGGGCCCTGAACTGCCTGGGCGCGGGCGGTTTAGGTTTTTGCCGGACGAGGGAGGCAAATGAGCGTTCGTGTTCAGAGAGGCGTTTTGTAGCTGCCTCGATCGTCTCATCGAACAGCTCTTTTCACACGCAGGGTAGGTTAGCCAACCGGTCCTTTAAGTTGGGGTCCATGTCGACCAGGCGCAGCCAAGCTAGTCGGCGTATGGCGATAGCAAAGGCTGCCTCTCTGGAGGAGAGTTCGAAGCCATCGTAGGCCACGTGGAATAGATGGAGGCGCAGGTTGGAGAGGGACTCTAGAAGCAGGCCAAATGCTCCTTGGCGGGAGGCCGGTAGGTCAGTCTCAAAGGCTCTCAATAGTCCAATGAGGTGTTTGAGGTAGGATGTGAAGGTGAAAGTGTAGCTTTGCACCCTAGAGGCCATCATGGCATTTTGATATAGTCTCCTGCCGAACTTGTCTAGGGTTCGGCCTTCTCGGCCTGGGGGGACCGCGGCTGAGACCCGGGAAGGATGGGCCTTTTTCAAGGAGGATTCTACTAGCAGCGACTGGTGGGAGAGCTGTGGTTGTTCGAATCCTGGGTAGGGTACTGTGCGGTACTTGGCCTCCATTTTGGAGGGTACGGCTGTGACCATGTAGGGGGTTTCCAGGTTCCTGAAGAAGGCCTGTTGGAGTACCGGGTTAGGCGGTAAGCGGAGGGACTCTCTGGGCAGTGATGGCATATCCAGCTCCGCTAGGTATTCCTTAGAGTATCTGGAGTCGGACTGGAGGTCTAAGTCCAAAGCGTGGCCCATGTCCTGGACAAAGCGAGTGAAGGATGGGCGAGATGTTCCCGAGGCCCCGTGCGGGGTCGATGAACGAGACCTCCGTTGGGTGGAGAAGGATGGGGAGGCTTCCCTCGAGTATCGAGGTTCCTGCTCCGATCCACGCTCCGAGACCGGGGAAGTACTGTGAAAGTGTTCCGGGGTCGTAGATCTCCGACGTCTCGAGGAGCCCCTCGGAGACAATGTCGGGGTTCGAGGTACCGATCGATGTCGAATCGGTGACCTCGACCCGGACTCCCTCGGTGAAGACCTGCAACCTCGGGTCGGAGTCCCGGTCCGAGGGGGAGTTCGGAGGATGCGCGGATTGGAGAGTGATAACTCAGCCACCCTTAGCGGTCCCGTACGAGGTGTAGGTGAACGGCCTCGTAGAGTGGGGGAACCCCGGGCCTTCTTGGAGGTACGGCGGTTCGAGGTTTCTGTCGTTTTAGCATACGTTTTACACCGCGGCGGTCTGTGGAGGGAGAGTGCCTCGGTGAGGAGTCCGAGGAGGATGGAATGCGGCGAAGCTTGCGCGCTTTTCTTTAAGGTGGCTCGACACGAGACTCAGGCTGGTCTGGTACATGCGGGGTCGAGGTCGAGGCCGGTTGCAAATGGGCCATTGCAGCGGACAGCTCCGACGAGATCATCGCTCGGAGTAGGTCCTGGAAGACGGGCACGGACAGCATCGAGGGCATGTCCACTGCCTCGGTGCACTCCACCGGGGGCGACCTCGTATCAGAGTATTCCCGTGTGGTGGAGGCAAGGCCCGAAGGCTTGGAGGGCTTCGCCGGGGCTGTAAGCATGGGACTTCCACCATGCGTCGCCGGTGTCCCCGAGGCCGGTTTCTTTGCTGGTACAGAACCTGAAGAGGGAAGAGTGGACTTACCCGGAGCCGAGGTTTTCTGTTGTCCCGAGGACTTCGGGTTCGAGTCTCGAGGCGATGCCGAGGTATTCGGGGCCAAGGTCAAGGCCGGGGCCGACCTCGAGGCCGAGGTAGAGGGTTGGTCCGGGGCGAAAAGATCCGCCATGCGGGCTTTCCTTTGACGGAGGGCCCGGTTCTGGAAAGTAGCGCACTGGGGGCAGGATGAGTGGCCCCCAGGCAGAGGATGCACCGGCGATGCGGGTCTGTGATGGAAAGAAGCCGCTCGCACCGGGAGCACTTTTTAAAGCCGGTCAAAGGCCGGGACATAGAATCGAAAGTGGCCGCGGCTCGAATAGCCACGCGGCCACGGGGACCCGGAAGCCTCCGGGTCGGTGAAAAACGAAGCAGGAACAGTTGAAACAAGAAAAAACTCGCGCACAGCGACTAAAATCGAGAAAAAAACAAGAAAAAATCGTGGTGCTAGAAGGCAGTTGGGGCAGAGCCTGAAAAAACACGACTTCTAGGCTCAGCGGAAAATTTTGAACTGGAGACCACGAGGGGATGCGCCCCCTAGTGGAGCAGGAAGGCACGCATGCGTGGAGCAGCAGAGCAAACTTAAATCTTCAATCAAGTTTGCTTGAAAATGCTTCCGCATCGGGGCTCCGTAGATGACGTCACCCACCCACATGTGAGAATATCATGCCTGCTTGTCCTGGGATAAAGAACTTGTTTTTTAGGGTTTAATTTCAGTTTGTTTTATTATCCAGTCTTCCATTGTTCTGATAACCTCCTCAATTAATTCCGATTCCTGGCAGAGTGGGGATTGGAAGAAAGACCATGATGTCGTCAGCGTAACTATAGCTCTTAACTCCTGATGAGACTAGTTGGATCCACAGCAAACATAAATAGATATTAAACAGGATCGGGGACTGTGGGGAGCCTTGTGGAACTCCGCAGTGCATGGTCCAGACAGGGGAGACTTCATTGTCGAGGAAGACTTGCTATAAGTAACTTGTTAGAAAGCCCGGGACAGTGCCTGTGAAGCCAATAACATCCATGTAAGAAATAAGTATGTGATAGTCTACTAAGTCAAAACCATTGCTCAGGTCAAACTGCAGAACAAGGGCACTCTGTCTTCTACTGAAAAGTTGGCAGATGTCATTCAGTAGTGAGGATAGAACTGTCTCTGTGCTGAAGAGTGACCGAAAGCCTGACGGAGTCTTGCAGTATATTGTGCTCTTCTAGGAAATTAAGCAGCTGGTGATACACTAGTCTTTCTAGCAGTCTCAAAAAAAAAAGGGATGTATGCAATGGGGTGGTAATTAGCAACTAAAGAGATTGGTTCCTTGCTGTTCTTAGTAATGAGTGTTATCATGATATGCTCTTTATTCTCTGGGAATATGCCATTGTTAAGCATTGTCTGGGTCCAATTGAAGAGTAAACCCTGAAAGGCTGGAGTGAATCATATGATCTAGGGTGGGCAAGTGTCTAATGGGCATCGCCAGCGATATGTAGTCATGGTTTAGGGGCTCTAACAGTGTTTTGAGATCCAACTCACACGCTTTCTGCGACTCCTGACCCGCAGAGGGACCAGAGGGGACTAAGGCAATGGATCCTGCCCTCTCTTGGCATGTGGTACACGGACACTCTTTAGGCACCCATTCAGGGCAAACTTAGCCCAAATTTGCTAAGACCACCTGAGAAGTCCATTACAATCAATTTAAACAAAAATCAAGGTGTTTTGGAGGGGATAGAAGCTTTTAAAATAAAAATGGGAAACCCAAGATGGCTGCTGCTGAAGCATTTTGGCACTAAAAAATGGCCCATGGGTTTTCTTCTGATTCGTGTGTGGTTTGTTTGATGGGAGTTTAGCGAGGGGACCCTATGTATTATCAGTTTTTTGGATAGCAATTTTATATGTGTGTGGGGGATTTTCTTCTGTGACTGGATATTTTGAATTGTTATTTGTATCACTGTTTATTTCTATGAAAACATTTAATAAAAATTTATTGAAACAAAAAACAAAAAAAAACAGCCCATGGGAGCTAAACTAAAAGTTCTTTTTTTTTTTTTATTTTTTATTTTTTTTTATTTTGGTGGAACACAATATGTCATATATTCAAAATGGAAAGAGCAATAGCAATACAAAGAGGGACATATATTAAATTTATAAAAATATGGGGGCCTTTGACAAATTATTGTAATGAGTAAATAGTAGGTTTTTTCTTCTTCTTTTCTTCTTTTAAATATCTTTATTATGACACACATAGAGGGGGGGTAATGAAAATAATTTTTACATAATATGTTATAATATATTATACAATATGTTATGTATGAATGAAAAGTAATAGAAGGGTGGAGGGAGGGAGGGAGAGGGAATAAAAATATATTTAGAACATAATGTATTAGATATAAAAGTGTTATTGTATATTCATCAATTGTATTTTAACATGTTGTACACTTTCTGTAAAATTTGAAAATAAAAAATAATATATAAAAAAAAAATAAATAAATAAACTAAAAGTTCTAAAATCCTATTTTTGGCTTTTTTGAGTTGGGGAACCCTTGGAATAACCCCAGAAAACTTTAGTTTTGCCAATTTCTGACCCAACCCAATTTTCCCTTAGACAGTAATAAGCTGTGCTCATAGAACTGCTATGTGCTGCTCCTGTATCAGCTTCTCACTACCACTAGAAATAGAGAATTGATTTCTGCCTCAGACAAGCAAGGGCGACTCCAGTGGCTCATCTCTTCAAGCTGCCTTTTATTGAGGTTCCAAAACCTGAAACTCTTAATCCTTCACACTCCCACACAATTCATCAGGGAGGGGAGGAGTAATGCAGTCAACCTCCACCAAGCCTCCTGGCCAGTTGTGGGGTCTAATCAGCCTGCGTTCAAGTGCACCGCAGCTCCTGATTGGTGAGGCCAGACTTTAGTGCAGGAAGAGGCAGTCGGAGCATATAGCAAGTGATTTCCTTCACTCGCCAGCGCTCCGGCTGCTCTCCTGCCTCTCCGGCTGCCCTCTCCTGCCCGGTCATTTGCGGTCGGAAAATACCGCGATGACTGGGACCACGAATGACAGGGGGAGCACTTTATGTCAAGTCAAGTCAAATCAATCCAATCCAATCCACATACAGTCGAGTGAGATTCTGTAAATAGCGCCCAAATTTAGGTATTGAGAAAAATTTGTGCTAAGCGCCTGGCATAAATCCTGGTATGCTAAGTTGGGCATGTAACCCCAGTATTCAACAACACTGTACCTAAATATTTGAAAAGCCTCCGATTCGCTTGTGCCCCATCCTTGGCCACACCTCCTTTATAGTCACATGTGAATATAAATGATAATTAACATTTTCTGTGCATACAGTGTGCTTTGTTTTTTTTAATTTTGTGGCTACCATTATGTATCTACTATAATAAAGTGCTAAGTGCGCATGCGCACTCTTACCTGCGTGATTCGTGATCTGTAGGTCCGTGGCCGGCAGGAGTGCGCATGCGCGCATACAATGGTCCCTCTCTTGCAGACCCTAAGCTGATGTGTGGTCTTGCCGGCTCACTTACACTTCACACCCAGCCGAAGTTTATTTTTAAATTAAAAGCCGCCGCGGTGGCTCCTCTCATGAGCCGCACCTGCATCGGAGAAGGCTTCTGACCTAGGCGGCGATCGTGAAAAGAGCCACGACGGCACCTTTAAAATTAAAAATAAACTCCGGCAAGGGACTAAGGGAGCCGGCCAGACCGCGGGAAGGGAAGGGGGGGGGCGGCAAGAAACTAAGAGAGCAGGCCAGACCGTGGAAAGGGAAGGGGGGTAAGGGAAAATGCTGCTGCTGATGCACAGGGACATGGAGGGGGAAGGAAATACCGCTAATGCACAGAGAAGTGGAGGGGGAGGGAAATACTGCTGCTCCTGTTGCACAGGGAAATGGGGTGGGGGGAGGGAAATGCTGCTGCACAGGGAAATGGAGGGGGAGGGAATGCTGCTGTGACTGCTGCACAGAGAAGTGGGGAGGAGAGAAATGCTGCTGCTGCATAGGGGACAGGGAGAGAGACACAAAGACAGACAGACAGCGGGAGGGAGGAAGAAAGAAAGGAAGAAAGACACAGGGGCATGGAGAGAGACAGAAAGACAGACAAAGGGGGCCAGGGAAAGAGACAGACAGAAAGAAAGCCAGACAGCGGGAGGGAGGGAGAGAGAAAGAAAGAAAGACAGACACACATATATTCTAGCACCTGTTAATGTAACAGGCTAAAAGACTAGTTAAGATTATATTGTGTGTATATGAAAAATGGATGGAAGAAATTGCCTTACAATTAGTACTATTATTATGGGGGTAGGGTCAGGGGCGGAGCTTGGGCGGGGTACTTAGTTGGTATTTGTTAGGATTAGGGGGTACTTGGCTTAAAAAGTTGAGAAACACTGATTAGATCAAATGTATAAAGTATAGGAACTGATATTGGAACACGGCATGTTTGTAACCACTGAAAACATATACATAAGTTATAAGTAGAGTGGGATACATAGCATTTAAATATTGGCCTGTTAATGTCAGTTTATATTTTCTTTTTATCAAAAGCCAATTTACAAAGAAGATATTGTGAATAATGTTTTCATAACTGTTCAAACAAAAATATTCAATATGCATGCAATACTATGTTCCAATTATTATTTTCCATA
The DNA here is from genome assembly GCF_902459505.1 of Geotrypetes seraphini. Lineage (NCBI taxonomy): Eukaryota > Metazoa > Chordata > Amphibia > Gymnophiona > Dermophiidae > Geotrypetes > Geotrypetes seraphini. The sequence goes on from NC_047085.1 coordinate 232,458,163, forward strand.
TTTATCCTCTCAATTCCAAATTACTGGAAAAGTTATACCACTACTCACTGGAGGGCATTTCTTCATTCTTGTCCCATATTCTAGTCTTTTGTCAGCATGGCTCTCACTTTTTTCTTCCCCACCCTGCTCATGTGATGTTGTAAAATCAAGAAGAGAGGGTAGGATACCACTTGTTCTAGTATGTAAATTCTGCCTCTGCTCTTCTGCCAGTTCCCATTAATGCCAAGTTTGGAGCTGGGTACCCTTCCCTCAGAAATTCAAAGTGCAATGCTAGCAGCTCCCCAACACGTTGAAAACAGGTAGGCAGTCTTGAGTACCACAAAAACGTTTGGTTTTCAGAACAGAGAGTGCTCAATCTGTGTATATTAAGCATATATTAGAGATGGTTTATAATATGAGACTTCATATATAATATTCATAGTATAGTATATCTCATGAACACCAAACCTATTTCTGGCCCTTAAGAATTGTTGAACCTCCATCCCTCCCCTTCAGTCTCTCCAGAAGAGGAAGTACTTTAAACTCCAAGGCAAGCTCTGAGGATTCTTGACCTACACATCTCAGCAATGCAAACATTCAGGAAGGTTACCAATTCTGTCCATCTTGTGCCACTTACCACAATATCTTCCTCTGTGACGCGAGGATGGAGGTTATTCACAGTCATCTTGGTACCTTCCAAAGGACTATACACTGGCTAAAAACAGAAAGCATCAACAGTGTATGCACATATTTAAGACAGTCAAAGAGTTCAACAAGAAAAATGACCTGGGCAGCCATATCCTAGACTACACCTCCAAGAGTTAGGAAACAATCTCCTCGACATTCAGTGGTACTTAGCCAACTGGGAACAGCTCCCGGATGGCTAAGTACCAATTAGCCAGCTCTCTGATGATGTTCAGAAGGAGACAGACGGCCATCTCCTGCTGAATATCTGGTTTGCCAGATTGGCTGGTGACAGGCTATGTCACACAACAGACAGTCACCACCAATAATCAGTGTCTAGCTGGCTGGCTAAGGCTAGTGGCTAAACCCCTAAAAAGCAGGTCTATCTTTTGATGCTTTACCTTAGCAGGCCAGCTGTTGAATATCAGCTTGGCAGGCTAAGTTTGAGGTGGCAAACTTTGACCCAGATTTACAATGCTGATGACCAAATACAGAGGTAAACCAAATAAAACAGAAATGTGGAAACAAACAATGATCAAGATCTTTGTTTTATTTCTTCAAGAAAACTTAAATACTATCCACATTTGTATTGAAGGGACCCAAATGTGGATAGTGTTTTAAGTTTTCTTGAAGAAATAAAACAAAGACCTTGAACATTGTTTGTTTCCACATTTCTGTTTTGTTTGGTTTGCCATTTTCTCTGTGGAAACTTGGGTCATTTTCTCTTGTTTTTCGTTGGTTCAAATACGAATAAGCCAGGCTGCCTCTCCATGATCTCAATGTTAGGCCCAGTGTCTCTCTTTTTTTTCTGTTCCGTGATGTCTTGGTCTCCTCCATTTGTCTCTTCACCTCTTCTCTTTTCAACATATTTCTTATCTTTCCTCTCCTTTCTTCAGCTGTTTTTTGCTGTCTTTTCTCTTTCCTCTCCTCAGCCTAGATTGCCTCATGACCTCTTCCTCCTTTCTCCACACTTTCTCCCTAGCTATGCTAGTTCTACCTTTCTGCTCTTTTACTCCCACCACTAGCCTTCCATCTAGCATCAATTCTTTCCTCCCACCCCAAATCTTTTACTTCCCTCTTCGAGATCTTTTATCACTATTGAATCCAGCTAAATAAATCATAATGACAGGTAGAGAAGAAACACCAGACTGGCAGAGGAGGAGAATAGAGAGGATATGCTGGATAGAAAAGCAGAGATGGCACAGGGTGGGGTTAACAGAAAGAGAGATACCAGCAGGTTGGAAGTGAAATGAGATCATGGTGGTGTATGGATTGATTTTCAGTTTGATGAACAAGATTATTGTAAGTCTATATGGAGATTTGATAATACATTGATTGCGGATTCAACTTTCCTTGAAGAATTTAAATTAAAAATGATTGAATTCTTTCAAATTAATTCTTCAGAAGATATCAGCATAGAAATGTTATGGGACACATTTAAGGCTATCATGAGAGATAATATTATTTCATATTCGGCTTATATTAGAAAACAACTTAAAAAACAATTTTATAATTTAGAAAAAGAAATTAAATATTTGGAATCTAAATTAGTTGATAATTGGGAGCAAAATACCTTACAGGCTCTATTAAAAGCAAAAGGTAAATATAATGAGATATCTTCTAAATTCGTAAGGAAAGATTTGTTTTCTCAACAAACTATGTATTATGGTAACTCAAATAAGGCGGGAAGATTATTGGCAAATTATCTTAAAGCAAAGAAAAGAAGAACAAAAATTATTGCAATAAAGGATAAAAATGGAGACACACATACTAAGATTGAAAATATTTTAAGTCAATTTTAAAATTTTTATAAAGATCTATATTCTTCTGAGCCTTATGGAGATAGGGAAAAAGATGGTTTAGAATTTTAAAATTTAATTGTTGGACCAAAGGTTCCTGAACACAATACACAAATCAACATATCAATCTTTATGACTAAACTCCAAGATTCAAGTTGGCGGTTTTAAAATCATATGGAAGCATTGGATTATTGCAGGTATACAGACTCTAGGTGATGATATTTTAAATGGTAAACTGCTTGATTTTTCACAGTTGCAACATAAATATGGTCTTAATAAATCACAAAGCTTTAAATGGTTGCAACTGAAGCAGGCTATTCAGGAGGGGTTCCTTGAATGGAAAAATCTTAACAGTCAGTATAGTCTGGAATTCTTATGCTTTCAGGCAGATTTCTTGGGTCACCAGGCCGCAGTGGTATAAATTAATATCTGGATTTATGAATAAAAAACCAAAGACTGGTCTTAGAGATATTTGGAGCATTGAGATTAAGCATCAAATTTCTGCATCTCTATGGCCATGAATTTGGTCTTGGAGAATGAGATGTACATTGTCTGCATCTATGAGGCAAACCTGGTTCTTTTTGTTACATAGAGCATTTTGGACCCCAGTTAGATTACAAAAGTTGGATAGCTCTAAGTCTAATAGATGCTGGCATTGTAATCTAGAAGCAGGGACTCTAGATCAGTGTTCTTCAACCTTTTTACACCCGTGGACCGGCAGAAAAAAAAGAATTATTTTGTGGACCGGCAAACTACTAGGACTAAAATTTAAAAATCCCGTTTCCGCCCCATCTCCGCGAGCTCGGTCCCCACAAATCATCTGATCCCATCCACACAAGCCTCAGTTATGATTTTATATTGAATGTATTTTATTAAAGTATAAAAAGAAACAATATTCTGTAGAATTGTCATTTTATAAATACAAATAATTCAGAGCAAGGATCAACAAAACCCCTGTCTCCCCTCCCCTTCACATATATCCCCTCTACTATCAAGAAAACTGAACAAGCCAAATTATTACAGAATGCTACACAGAAATATCATGCTAACAGAATACTGAAGTAACACATGACAGGAATAGTTTTAGGGGAGTGCAACTAGGGCAACTGCCCCCTGGTATGAGAGCGCCCTAAGCCAGCTGAAAGCTAAAGAAGCACTGCCTGGGTTTTGCAGTCCCCAGTTATGTTTAACACCAGCTCTAGCAGGATATATATTTCAAATCTGATATATTCTAATCACAAAATAGAAATAAAATTATTTTTTTCTACCTTTTGTCGTCTCTGGTTTCTGCTTTCAATCTTTTTTTCACTCTCTTCCTTCCAGCGTATGCCCTCTCTGTCTCTTCAATCCAGCATCTGCCCCTTCCATCCACTATCTGTCCTCTCCCCCTTCCATATGGTATCTGTCTTCTTTCTATGTCCCTCTCCCCTTTCCATCCAGCTTGTGCCCCTCTCTCCTATTTACATGATTCATTCCAGCTTCACTGCTCTCTTCATTTTTATCTCTCCTACACCAGATCTATCATCGTTGTCCCTCTGCTTATTTTTCTGCTGACCCCTTCCTATCATCGATCTCTCTACTTTCTCATGCCTGTGTCTCCCCTTCCCCTCCTCTAATCTCTCTGCCAGCTGTTTCCTTCCTTTTTTCATTCTCCCTTCCCTCCTCCTCCTGTCCAGCAGTAACTCTCTTCCCTTCCTCCCCTCCCAGCAGCATCTCTCCGTCTCCCTCTCCAGTAGCAGCTGTCCCTTTTTTTTTCCTTGCCCAGCAGCTTCCCAGATTCCTTTCCCTCCTCCCCTCCCAGAAGCATCTCTCCTTCTCCCTCTCCAGTAGCAGCTGTACCTTTTTTTCCTTGCCCAGCAGCTTCCCAGATTCCTTTCCCTCCTCCCCTCCCAGAAGCATCTCTCCTTCTTCTCCCTCTCCAGTAGCAGCTGTCCCTTTTTTTATCTTGCCCAGCAGCTTCCCAGATTTCTTTCCCTCCTCCCCTCCCAGAAGCATCTCTCCGTCTCCTTCTCCCTCTCCAGTAGCAGCTGTCCCTTTTTTTCCTAGCCCAGCAACTTCCCAGATTCCTTTCCCTCCTCCCCTCCCAGAAGCATCTCTCCTTCTTCTCCCTATCCAGTAGCAGCTGTCCCTTTTTTTCCTTGCCCAGCAGCTTCCCAGATTCCTTTCCCTCCTCCCCTCCCAGAAGCATCTCTCCTTCTTCTTCTCCCTGTCCAGTAGCAGCTGTCCCTTTTTTTATCTTGCCCAGCAGCTTCCCAGATTCCTTTCCCTCCTCCCCTCCCAGAAGCATCTCTCCTTCTTCTCCCTCTCCAGTAGCAGCTGTCCTTTTTTTTCCTGGCCCAGCAGCTTCCCAGATTCCTTTCCCTCCTCCCCTCCCAGATGCATCTCTCCTTCTCCTTCTCCCTTTCCAGTAGCAGCTGTCCCTTTTTCCCCTGCCCAGCAGCTTCCCAGACTGATAGTGGTTTTCTCCCCTCCCAGCAGCTCTTCTTACTTCCCAGCGCAGCGATTCACGAAGGCAGCCTCAGGTCCTTTGTTGGGTCGCGCCGCCTCTGAGGAAAGAGGAAGTTGCATCATCAGAGGCAGCCGCGACTCAGCAAAAGCCCCGAGGCTGCCTTCGTGAATCGCTGCGCTGGGAAGTAAAGGAGAGCTGCAGAGAGGGGAGAAAGCCACTGTCGGAGGCTCCCCAAGATCTCTCCGGCCCAGCGCACGCTTCCGATGCTGATCTTGCCGGTCCTGCGCGGACCGGCAGGAAGTTCAAATGAGTCAATCTTGCCGGTCCTGTGCGGACCGGCAAAAATTTCCTGCGGACCAGCGGTTGAAGAACTGTGCTCTAGATCATTTAATTTACTTTTGTCCCTGTATCATGGCCTTTTGGAAACCAATCTGGTCTCAAATTAACTGTTTATTAGAAAACCATGTAGCTCTAACATATGATACAATTCTATTTGGAATGTCAATGAGATTAAAAAGTCAAATTTAATCAAATAATAATAAATTTTTATTAATAATGACTGGAGTTGCCATTCAACATATCACTAAAAATTGGAAAAATTATACTAGATTAAACTACACCTTCTGGTGGACTTCATTGTGCCATATATATACAAAATGGAAAGAGTAATTGCCATACAAAAAGGGAATTATAATACTTTTAAAAAGATTTGGGGGCCATTGATAACTTATTGTAATTATTAGACTTATTGTAATGATTAGACGATTTTTACACTGAAAGTATAATTATAAGTATGGGAAGGGAGGTGGTTTATAGTTATATTATAGATTTTATCAATTTTTATGAATATATTATATGTATGTTTTTTTGTTGGTTAGGATAGTGTGAAAAGGGTGGGTGAGGGAGGGAGATATTTTATGAATTTAAGATGGTATATAGGAAATTTCAAGTAATGTATATGATATAATACGATATACTTGATGTAAGATGAAAAAACGAATAAAGATTTTGAAAAAAAAAATTAAAAATTAAAATTAGTTAACAATCATGATGGCGACCTGAGCAGACGCTGGTTTGAGAGCTCCTCTTCACATGGCAACTTTTTCTGTGAAAACTGTTTAAATACTTTCTTTTCGATGCCTAAAAGAAGGGGGAAACAGAGAGGTTTTCCTCCACCTTTCTCTGGCTCTTCAACCACATGACAGACTGTAATGACATCATATACAGTCCGACCCTACTCACCGGGCAAATCCGCTGCTGTGTTTGGGGTGGACCACAGCTTGGACGGCGAACCTTCGCTGAGCCCACGAGGACCGCACACGCCCCCAAAGCCTGGCGAAACACCGGGAGAGCAGACGCTGTTGGAGGGCATGCCGAACACATCAAGCATGACGCGCACTGCACCCGAAATTGACCCGGAGGTGATTCCAGCTATGCCGACTCCGGGACAGGAGCCGTTGCAACTTGGGAGCATAGAACCTGAGGAGACCAGCGTAGGGAGGGTGAGGGAGTCCGGAGTTTGTTCTCTGGGGACCTAGCCCATGGAAATCTAGCAGTTATCTCCCCCCCCTCAAGCCGCTGGAGAAACCACAGGCAGTGACCCTTAATTCTATATGGTCTGCAATTGAAAACCTGCACTCGGTTTGTACAAACTTTATATCTATTACTTTAAACTCCTCTTCCAGGATAACCCTTTTGGAGATATCAGTTCAACAGCAGAAGATTGAGTTCTCCAAATTAGAGAAACTAACAATTGAGAATAAGAATTTGCTGTCTAAACAAATGACTGATAGAATGATGTTACTGAGGAAGATTGAAAATTTGGAAAATCAGCAGAAAAATTTGAATCTAAGGATTCTTAATTTTCCTATAGCTAAATTTATGTCTTCCCAGGAACTTTTTAAGAACTTTATGATGACAGTCTTGAAAGTACCAGAACTGACTCTCCCCTCGACGCAGAGATTTTATTATTTAAAGAATGCTCAAAAAGAAAAAGTTTTAGAAGGTGGAACCGAGCAATTAGATGTATCAGCTATATTGCAATCTTCTGAAATTGAAATCGTGGGTCGGGCGACATTATTAGTTTCTCTTGTATTTCTACAGGATCTTTATCCTGTTGAAATTGTATTGAAATTGTTGAAATTGTATTTTAATTTGAAACAAGTTACCTTCTTAGGTGAAAGGGTATATATATTTCCGGACGTCTCGAAATGGACACAATCCAGGAAGAAAGAATTTTTGCAATTTTGTCCTAAAGTGACCTCAATGGGGGCAACTTTTCAGTTAAGATTTCCTTGCAAATGTTTTATTACCTATCAAGGGAATAAATATATATTTTATGAGCCTGCCCAATTAGGTTTTTTCTTAGAGAGTAAAGGGATTCCAGTGCAGCCAGAATGAATCAAGCGATTAGTGCGGAATTTAGTTTAAATAGTAGGTTAATATCTAATTACTGCTCTTTTCTTTATGCTTCATTGAAATTGTATCCTTCTTCCCAGGGTTTTTTTTTTTAATGTCTTGCCTACCTCCTTAGTTAGCATATTGCTTTGTGTAGTTTCTTTAGTCTGTATTGACTAAGTATATGTATTTCAGTATTTCTTGTACCATTTTATTGGTTGTATAGAAATTATAAATAAATAAAAATTAGTTAACAATCTTTACGATATACAGGCCTTTTCCCGCCCCCCTCAGTCTCCCCACCATCGGCCGATGCTCTAGCTGAATTTTTTAATAACAAAATCAACAACCTAAGATCCAACCTATCGGTCTCCACAACCAACCATATGAACTACCCAGTTGCTCAACACATAAGAAGAACCTAGGGTAGACATGTCCTGGAATAATTTTTCTGTCCTCACCTGGCAACAATTCAGCAAATTCTATTCAAAATATGTTGATTCTCACTGCAGATTAGACTGTTGCCCACCAAACATCATGAAAGCCGCCCCAATCGTCTTCAAAGCCAAGTTACACAATAGGCTCTCTTCTCTATTACTCGTAAGTTATACAGAACAAGTTTACAATTGAGCATACAAACAATGGGGAAAAGGTTAGAATGATGTCTGCAAAAAGAGCAAATACATTACTGAAGTATAACTCATGTTGAATACAACACTTGATAGGTGATTTTAATATGCTTGACGTTGACTGGACCATCTCTGCTGCAGGGTCATCTAGAAGCAGAGAGATCTTGGATTTGTTACAGGAAAAATTGTTCCATCAATTAGTAACGGAACCCATGCGGGATAGATCTATTCTGGACTTGATGCTTACAAATGAGGAAAGTGTTTCTGAGGTTAAGGTGGGTGATCATTTAGCATCTAGTGATCACAGAATGGTGAGGTTTAATATTAAAATGAGGGATTAGAGGACTTCCTCAAATTTAAAGGTTCTAAACTTCAAAAGAAGTAACTTTGTCAAGATGGGGGAATACCTCAAGGAGGAGACAGTTGGATTGGAACAGCTGAACGAAGTAGAAAAGCAGTGGGCGAAACTGAAAGGAGTTATTCTGAAGGCGACAAACTTTTATGTTAAGGTACATAAAGGTAAAAGGAAAAGAAGGCTGCTTTGGTTCTCAAATGCAATAGCTAAAATGGCGACAGAAAAAAAAAATTAGTCTTCATAAATTACAGAAAGAGGAAGACAGACAAAAATATGTGGAAAAGCCATGAGAAATAGGAAAAGCTGTCAGAAAAGAAAGATGCAAATGAAAGAAAAGATAGCCGAAATGGTAAAACTGGGGGACAAAACATTTTTTAGATATATAAGTGATAGGAAGAAGTGGCATAATGAGGTTCAAGGGGGAAGGGAACAAATATGCAGAAACCAATAAGGATAAGGCTGAACTGCTTTGCTTAACAATTATTTCTGTTCCGTGATCACAGACAAAAGACCAGGGGTAGGCACTTGAGCTGCAAAAATCCAGGAGAAAGGTACAGTATAGGAGGCAAGGAATTTTTTTTTTGTTGTTGTTATTGTTTTTGCGTGGAAGAAGAGCGGGGCTTGGGGATGATTGTGTCTGATGATTTCAAGGTGGCAAAACAGGTAGAAAAGGTGACGGTCAAAGCCAGGAAGATGCCTTGGTGCATAAAGAGAGAAATGGCCAGTAGGAAAAGGGAGGTGATAATGCCACTGTATAAGTCCTTGGTGAGGCCCCATTTGGAATACTGTGTGCAATTTTGGAGAACACACCTTCAAAAAGATATAAATAGAATGGAGTCTGTCCAGAGGGCTTCTACAAAGTTGGTTAGTGGCCATTGTCATAAATTATATGGGGACAGACTTAAGAGAACTTAATATGTATACTCTAGAGCGGGGGTCGGCAAACAACGGCTTACCGCCTCTTTTTGTATGGCCTGCGAGCTAAGAATGGATTTTACAATTTCAAATTCTTTAAAATTTCAAAATACAGCTATAACAGCTGACAGCCAAATTGCGGAGTTGCGAGAAAGACCACATGTGGCGTTCCTGTAGCTTCTCATTCTCTCACTCTTGGTGGCCTCTGCTGCGATGCCACACGGTCGCAGTTACAATTCAGCAGTGTTTACAGTACTATGTGTATCGTTATTCTGATCGTGCTGTTCTATCGTGAGTTTGTAATAGTTCTCTCGTTTATCATTCTTGTTTTATGACCACTGCATATCCATATTCAATATTTCATCAAAACGCAATTTCTTCATGAAAATGAAAAAATGAAACTGAAGCTGCAACTAAAGTAAGTTTACCAGTATCTCATATATTAGCCAAGGAAGGAAAGCTGTTAACTGACAGCAAGTTAATTAAATCATATTTAATTGTCGCAGCCAAAGAAATGTGTCCAGTGAAAACTGATTTATTTGAATCTATTATTTAAATTATTTATATTTTTGATTATTATGGTATTTTTTCAATAAATTAGTAAAAACTTGTTTTTTGTTTGTTATTTAAGTAAGCCTATCTACAAAAATATCCTTGAATTTGCCCCTTGGCCCACAAAAACTAAAATATTTACTATTTGTCCCTTTACAAAAAATGTTTGCCGACTCCTGCTCTACAGGAAAGAAAGGGGGGAAGGGATATGATAGAGATGTTTAAATATTTCTGTGGCGTTAATGTACAGGAGATGAGTCTTTTTCAAATTAAGAAAAATTCTGGAAGAAGAGGGCATAGGATGAAATTAAGAGGTGATAAGACTCAGGTGTAATGCAAGAAAATACTTCTTTATAGAAAGGGTGGAATGGTCTTCCCGGTGGAGGTGGCAGAAATGAAGACTGTATCAAAATTCAAGATAGTATGGGACAGGCATTTGGGATCTCTTAGGGAGAAGAGAAGATGGTGGGGAAGGGCAGACTGGATGGGCCATTAGGCCTTTATCTGCCATCATGTTTCTATGATGGAGTGCAAACTTGTGCAATTCAGCAACTGATAAAACTGCTCCAGATCTACCCAACAAAGATAAAATCTTAAATCACAAAACACAAATCCCATAAGTGTCAAAACTGGCAAAGCCTGCAGAACTCCCTGTGAGCTGGCATTCAGCGGATATGAAAAGTCTATGATGCAACAGTTGGAATATTTAACACAAACACACTAACTTTTATTTATTTTCTGGACAAAGCAAAGGGAAGTGGAAGCCTGGTAACAAAAAAAAACACAAAAACTCAACAACAAAAAATTTAAAAATCTGTTTTGCTTTATATTCCTTAAAAAAACACCCCCCCCCTCACCACAACATTAACAGCTCATCTGATCCACTTTTAGGAATTCCCTGCACTGATGGTTATAGAAAGAAAGGCTGGTAGAGGGAAAAAGTGGCAAAAGAAAGGGGAGAGCGGACATCCCTGCAGATCCAAAGGAAAAAAAGGAGGACTCCCCTTCCCTATCATATTACATTACATTACATTTATGATTTCTATTCCGCCTGTGCCTTTCGGTTCTAAGCGGATTACAGTTAAAAGAGATCAGGACATTACCGAGAGAATTACATTACAACGATTTAAGTAAATTACATGTTGTGGTATAGAAATTCAAGTATAAGATATCTGGATTTATCGATAGAATAACTTGACAGGGTTCAAGTAGTTACAAGGTTCAGTGGGGGAAAACAATATAGGCAACTGAAGAAAGATACCTAACTTTGAAGGAATCAGTTAAGTGGATACCTAAGGGAGATGCTTATTTAGGAGAAGGTTAAATGGATACCTAAGGGAGATGCTTATTTAGGAGTTTGGATATTTTTGGTAAATGAGGTTCAAGGGGATGACTAGTGTGTTATTTGCTGGGGAGAGTGCATGTGCGATTGGGGAGGGGAATATTAAGTAAGGACGTGTTTTTTGAAAAGAAATGTTTTGATTTCTTTCCGAAACACTTTGATGTCTGTTGTTTTGATCATCAGTTTGGTGATGGTGGGGTCAATTTTCGCTGCCTGAGTTGCTAGAAGGCTGTCGTAAAGTTTCTTACGTCGGGTACCATTATGAGGGGGGAAGGTGAAAAGATTAAGTGGTGCAGAAGTGACAGGGTATCCCAGCCCAAGCCATTTTGTTTTGTTTTTGGTTTTGTGTTAAACATCCTTCAGTTGACTTATTTCATCTCTTGCCATGTCTTTCCACTCGAATCAGGAGCTCTATCAGTTGTATCTGCCCGGGGGGGGAGCATTTCTTACCTTGTCTATGGCTGAACTGGGGGAGTGTTAGGGTACAGGGGGTTGAGTTCTTTGTAGCCTGGATTGTCCCGTTCTTCTCGCAGCTTTCACTGCAGGCAATGGATGGGGTTAGCTGGTGTTAGACATTTGGATCCCAGAGAGAATCCCCAAGGGTGTTTTGCTTTATTTATTTATTTAGTTTTCTATCCCGTCCTCCCCAAAGAGCTCAGAATGGGTTACAGGCTAAGATACAAAATATACAGTTTACAGTTTGAATGTGTCATAGTTACAGTACAGGATTTTTCTTTTTTTTTTTTTAGTTCATTAATTTTATTGAATATTATAAGTAATATACAGAAAGCAGTTCAAATACATAAAAATTGAATAAGAACTAGTGATGTAGAAACAAAAGAAACCATAATTGCTGTTATTTGCATATAGTAGATTAGTAAGAAGAATTCAGAGTATTTGAAACTGCTAAGAAAAGAAATAGAAAGGATAGAAAAGCAGAGAAGATGAATTGAAATAAAAAAGAAAAAAGAGAGATAAAGAAAGAGAAAGAGAGAGAGGCAGAAGTGTCTACAAGGCAGAATGAACATATGAATCTAAGAATGACCAAGGTGATTTATTTCGCACCAAATTTGTAGATAAACGAGATATCGTGTTCTTTTCATATGCATATGATTCGAATTTGTGGTACATGCTCAATGAGTTCCACCAAAAGGTGTAGTCTAGTAGTGTGGGTGACTTCCAATTTTTCAAAATGTGCATAAGAGCTGTCACAATCATGGTGTCAATAAGTTTAGGAGGACAGTTTGATAGTGTGAAACAAGGGTGTTGAAAACGAAGGATTATAATGTCTATGGAAATAGCTTCTGAACATTTGGTAATAGATTTTATGGTGTCCCAGATACGAATCCAAAAGGAATGAACCATAGTGCAGTGAAGAAGCATGTGATCAAGAGTCCAAGGCTCTTTCAAACAGTTCCAACAGGTAGGGTCTTGTTTCAGTTTCGCTTTCCACATTCGAAATGGAGTCCATACTACATTCCACATAACAAAGAACATTGATTGCGAAACTCTTGAGGACAATAGAGGACGATTTATAGATGACCAGAAGAGTTCCCAATCTATTTCAGAAAGCGTGGTCTTTAGGATAGAGCCCCAATGGTTCATGGATTGAGGTGTAAAGGTGAAGGTGTGATCTCTTAAGATGCTATAAAAAAGAGATATCGCCCTACCTTTCAGTAAAGCCAAAGTAGACCAGTGACGAATAGTTTGTTGAGAGGTCATAAAGTCAGGGTGCATTTGCACATTAGCTAGTATTTCAGTAAGCGTAAGCCATTGGGGATATATAGAGGATGGGAGTGAGTTTACAGAACAAAAAGTATCAAATGGGATAAATGAAGTGGAGGAGATCAATTGATGTACAAACCACACCCCTGCCCGTTGCCACCTCTTCCATGAAAGGGATCTACCCTTATTTTGAATTTTAGAATTATTCCAAAGGGACATAAGTGGGCCTTCAGCAACAGAGATCTCAGCCGCTGTATCTAATAGTTGAAGAGCATGTTGCGTTGCACTCAACAAAGAATATTTTCTCAAGTGTCTAGGTATCGACACTGTAAGGAAGCAAGAGATGTGTAGTGGTGCACATAAAAAGCATTCCATTTCAAACCATGCTGGTTTATCCTGTGGATATGAGTCAACAATCCAGTGAGCTCCTTATTTGGCTAAGGAGGCGATGTAGTAATAATAAAAATCAGGTAAATTTAAGCCCCCATTAATCTTAGAGGCCTTCAGCTTGGCGAGAGCAATACGAGGTTTTTTCTTGTTCCAAATAAATTCAGTAATTTTCATATTAAGCCAATGAAAGAGTGATTTATGGCAGAGAAGGGGAAGCATAGATAGAGTATAATTAATTTGTGGGGCTAAGGTCATTTTAATAGAGGCTATTCTACCCCACCAGGACAAATAAAGCGGGGACCAACGAGATGTAGTACTTGAAACTAAGTTTTTGATTTTAGATATATTGAGATCCTGAGCAAGTAATGGGTCTTTATGTATTAAAATCCCCAAATATTTTACAGCTCCCTGTGACCATGGAAAAGGAAAATGAGCTAGATCTGAGGAGGAAATGTGATCATTTAGCGGAAAAATCTCTGATTTCTCCCAATTAACAGAATATCCAGATATTTGAGAGTATTGAGATACGATGTGGATAAAATGAGGTAAAGAGATAAGAGGATCTTTGAGAAAGAGAAGAACATCGTCAGCGTACAGTACAGGGTTTTTCAATATAAGTTTTTGTCCTAACTCGACAAATACCTTAGTTTGTTTGGTTAGATAGGCTCAGAGGTTCTGCCAGCCCAACCAATTAAATTAAAACAAAGCGGGGATAGGACACCTTTGGAGATTCTCTCCGGGCACTGAATTCCCTATGCTCCTGTGATGGGAAGTGGCAGGACACTACAGAGGAGGAGTCAGAATGTTGTGCTGGCCTCTGACTGGTCAACTTTCAGCCATGAGGGGATTTGATGACTGGAGAGAATCTCCTGATGGAATGAGACTCAGGACATGAGAGCAAGCAGCCTGCACAGAGGTAAGGAGGAGCAGGGAGTAAGCAGCCCAGAGCCAGCAGCTGCGTTAGGGCCTTCACAATATCCTGAAGGCCCTGACTGAATGCCACTGCCCAGCATACTAAACCCTTGACAGCTACAGACAGCAACACGCTCAAACTGGAATCTACAGTGCTATAGTGGCTCACACATACTGTATATTTCTAAGCAATTTAACCCTATCTGTTATGGACAATGGACAAGCTCCAAAAAGGGAAGGCCATCTTCACAATTCAAACTGGTTGTTTTGTCCAAGTGAGCTAAAGCCTGTTCAGTTGAATACAGTGTCAAACTCCCTTTAGCTTTGAGAAGCCCTAGCCCTTTCCTGTTCTTCCGTAAGTCTTTAAAAACTTTTTTTATTCGCTAAACATTTCGGAAATTAATCCTCTTTTAATTCGTGTTGTTCTCTTTTAGTGTATTTTTTTTTTTTTTTTTTTAAATTATTGTTAACCGAGTCGAGCTTCCTCTGGTTGATGACCTGGTATACAAAGCCAAGTTTTAGTTTAGTTTAGACTCAAGCACTCTGTGAGATGTCTTTCCTTTAACAGACTGCTATTGGGAAGTTGCATTGTCAAGGATCTGAAAATACCTGCTAGGTACTGAATTACTGTTCCTGTTCTGGCCTTAATTATAGCCCTCTATTTTCATCTATTCCTTCCCAATACAAATTCTCTTTCTTCCCTTTCCAATTCCATCTGCCTCCCCCTACCCACATACATCCCCTCTCCTTCCAACCTTTCTGCTATATACGTCACAGCCTCTTGTTCTGGGCCCCAATCGGAGCAATAGAAGCCACCGTCTCATGGCTTCATTTAACTCTGACTGCCATACATGGAACAGCAGCAATGCCAAAAGGCCCTTACGGGTAGAATCTGCAAACGGTGCTCTAATCGGCAGCCGCTTACAAAAACAGTGCTGACTGCTCCACTTGCAGAATTGTAGCTCACAGTAACATTAGGCGCCAGTAATGTAGGCCAGAGTTTTAAAGGCCTAGATTATCAGTGCCTAACTGACGGAAAATCACACCTAATGGTGCCCAAGGTAATTTCCACCCTACATTTTTTAAACAAGATTGTAATTGGTTTTTAAACGGTGAAGTCAATTAGTGTGTCAATTAAAACAATTAAGTTAGGCAATGGTAGCACCGTTTGCAGAATCTGCCCCCTTAGTGTGGGAACTAGGAATTTTCCAACATCACAGACTGCTTTGTTGCTGACACAATAAGGATCAATACAGCTACACTTATTTGCCCAAAACGCTTCCAATTTTCCCTGTAACTTAACAGCAGCCACAAGATCTACGATTTCCATAATTAAAAAAAAACAAAAAAGTCATCATATCACAGCACCTCCCTAAACCGATGTGAAGTGATGTATACAGATTAAGTGCAAGCAAATAGGAAAATCATCTCCAATAAATACAGCAGCCTCCTCTGGGCTTTCCTTGCCACTCACCTCTGCAGGCATGGGTTGTGGCACAGGTGGTTCCTCTTTTGTGACCAGGGTGCGAGACATATTGGTCAGGGCTTTTGAACGAATAGGAGAAAGAGAACGGGGGATTGGAGGCGGAGGTGCAGGAGCCATGTAAGTATCATTCTGTACCACTTTGGTAAGAGGTACAGTCTTTGCCATGGAGAATCTGGAGCCACTCATTCCTGGCTAAATGATTCAAATTAGAAGACAGAAAGCATAACACTATTAATAAAAGTGCAGACACAGACACATAAGCTTGTTCCTTTCTCTCTACTATTCCTCTTTTTTTTGTTAGCCTTCATTTCTTAAATTTTTATATCTCTACAAACGTTCACAACCAATTTATGAGTGGAGAAAGCTCTCTCAATAGATTACTAAAATAACTTAACTGATGTCAATATTTAAAAATGATTTATGCAGCTTTATTTATTTATTTTTTTTTTATTAAATTCAGGGCCAGCTTACATATAACTTGAGAAGCCAACTAGATATCCAGCCTAAAGTTGTACATTTAAGGAAGGCCAGAAGGCACATTAGAGGAGCATGGCCAAAAGTTATGTAGTGCCGATATTCAGTGCTACCCAGACAACTCAATTCAGACTCTTTTTGATCAAAAATCACTTTGTACTGTACCTCATGCATTTGTTGTAAACAACCTGACTTTTGGATTGGAATAATCTCTTTACTGGTGCCAAGAAATGGGATCATGACACTCTATTACTTAAAGAAAAACAGTGGTTGCCCATCTCATCCAGAATTCCCTCTGAAATTCTAACCCTAGGTTCAAGATATATTACATAGGATTTCCATTATTTCGATCAAATCTTTAGACCCTTATTCATTTTCTAGAGTTCTTAGATCCACCCAACAAAATCTATTGATAGCTCCTTCATTTCAACAAATGAAAATAGACCTTATAACAAATTCTATCATCCTTAGGTAATAATGTGCCTTTACATTTGATGCTTGAAACTTCATTTCAGGAATTCAAACATGACTGGCAAAGGCCGACTCTGAGGCTTATGTTAGAAAAAGTAAAATGAAAAATGAAATAAAATTATCTTTCTTGACTGTACCATGTATATCTTTCTCTGCTTTTTCTTTTTCCATTATATTAGTTTTTTCTCTCCCTATTCTCATTATGTAATTTTTTAAAACTGTTAGTCACCTAGATGATTCTCCCAATAGGCAGAATATCAAATGCTTATTAAACTTGAAACAACTAAAGGTTTCTCTCAATTTCCTGATAATAGCCTTCTGAGGCAAAGAAACAGAATTTAACCTATGGTGGGACAGGTATGCTATCTAGGACAAATTTTTTTTTCCTATTTCCTCCTTATTTTAAAGTCTTTTCTTTTAGTATTTATTTATATTGTAAACTGACCTTAATATCCGTTTCAGATTCTTGGAACACAAATATTTATACATTAGTCATTTTCCCCCTTTTACAAAACTTCAATAGTGCAGGTTTTTAGTGCAGGCCAGTGCACTGAATGCTGAGTTTTTGTATTTTTATATTTTTCTGCTATCCACTTTTGAACCTTGAGGTTAAGTGAAATAAAAATGCCGGAATTAAATTAAAAGTAGGTGCTTTTTTTAAAATAAAATATGACTATTTTAGGCATGACCACTTGCATCAGCCATGAAGCTGGTGTAAATGCTCGTGCCTAGATTACCAAAAGCTGTACAAAATTATAGTATTGTACAATTTACATGCATTACTGTCTGCAGAATTTTGTGTAGGTTGTTCAAAGTCAAGTGCTCACTTTTGCTCTTGGATCTTCAAGCTGCGTGTAAAGTAATTGACTTAATTGATGATCATCACTTAATTGACCTAAACAAGCTCTTGTGATAATTAGAGGTTATATTTGGATCTGCCCTGTTCTATAACATGTATGCCTAATTTTCATAGTGCACAATTGTAAAGGGGGCATGGCCATAGAAGGTGCATACATGGGTCAAGGGTGCTCCCAGATTTTAGGCGCACAGTTAGGGGGAAATTCTATGAGCAGTGCCTAACTTAATTAGTAAATTGGCTTCAATTCATATAATTGAAAAAAAAATTGGGCAATAGGTACCTATCTTAGGCACTATTCTACAAAAGATAGGCACCTATTGCATGGCACCTAGTGCTGCTCAACTCCAAAGTAGGCATGTTTAGGGCTCAGAGGAGTTAGGTACCGTTAGGTGCGATTCTCTAAAAGACTTACTGCAGCTACCTATAATATAGGCCTTTAAAACCTTGGCCTGCATTGCAGGCGCCTAAGGGCTCCTGTTAGTAAGCTGCGTTCGGGCATTAACGCGCAGAATAGCACGCGCTAAAATGCTGCATGTGCTAAAAATGCTAGCGCAGCTTAGTAAAAGGAGCCCTAAGTTTTGAGTTAAGCGCAATTCTGTAATAGGCCCCTATCTTTTTAGACGCCATTTACAGAATTTCCGCCTTATAGAATACTGTCATTTCCATACCTAACTCCCATTAGTTAGATGCGAGCATTTACACCAGCCTTTGGCAGGCATAAATGCTTGTGTCCAACGTTAGACATGAAAATGCACGCTAAGCTAGTATTCTATAAAGGCATTCCATGTGGAGCAACCTTTACAGAATACTACACATCCCAGTGCCTAAATTTGGTAGACCTATACCAACCCAGAAGTGCATGGACGTCACCATGATGACATCATACACGTGTGACATCATCACGTCAACATCCACGCATGAGCAGAGGCCCTCCAGGCAGGCCCTGAAATGCCAGTAGAGCGTGCCAGCAGGGAAGTCTAACAAATATCAACCGAGTGCCCCAATCACAAACCTCCCAAACACCACCCTACACCCACCCAAACTCTTCCCCAGATCCCACCCCCTTTACTAATTGTAATGCATTTTTTTCTATTCATTTTTCATATACACACAATATACACAGCAGATATAAACTGACATATTTCTATCACTATATTGAAAATAAAATCATTTTCCCTACCTTTGTTGTGTGGTGACTTTATTTTTCTGTGCTTTTAACTATGTTTCCAGTGCCTTCTCTCCTTCTTCACTTTCTGCCATGCATCCATCTTTCAAATAAGACAAGCCTTTGAAGGGTGATCAAGAAAAATTGTATAAAATTACTCAGAGATGTGAAACTCTGAAAGGAAGGCTACAAAACCTCCCTTAGGTAAAGAGTTTACCTTCCAGTCATTGTTATTCTATAAAAATCTTTTTTGATCACGACCTGGAAAGGCTAAAAAGTTCAAACTGTTTCAAAAGTTCAAAATAACTGGTTTGTTCTTGGTGTTAATATCATGCAAACATCACTGCATACTTGATGAAAAAAATCCACTTAGCTGTTAAACAGGAATGAGGGGGTCCCAACATGGCCCCGTTTCGTTTCCTGCTTCAGGGAACCCGATGTAAGCTGGTTCAGATTAAATCCTAGTCGATACTAGTGCTGGAATGGCATAACTGCATGACTTGCAAACAAACGCATCATAGCTAGGGAGTCAAAGAGATAACTTCTTGCGATTCGGTGGTGCGATTTGGTGGTCTGAATCACAAGAAGTTATCTCTTTGACTCCCTAGCTATGATGCGTTTGTTTGCAAGTCATGCAGTTATGCCATTCCAGCACTAGTATCGACTAGGATTTAATCTGAACCAGCTTACATCGGGTCCCCTGAAGCAGGGAACGAAACGGGGCCATGTTGGGACCCCCTCATTCCTGTTTAACAGCTAAGTGGATTTTTTTCATCAAGTATGCAGTGACGTTTGCATGATATTAACAACAAGAACAAACCAGTTATTTTGAACTTTTGAAACAGTTTGAACTTTTTAGCCTTTCCAGGTCGTGATCAAAAAAGATTTTTATAGAATAACATTGACTGGAAGGTAAACTCTTTACCTAAGGGAGGTTTTGTAGCCTTCCTTTCAGAGTTTCACATCTCTGAGTAATTTTATACAATTTTTCTTGATCACCCTTCAAAGGCTTGTCTTATTTACATGGCCAGTTATGTCTTTTGGACTTTGACTCTTTCTGACTTAGTGTTTGTCAAATATCCCTGAACGTAATTCAGTAAATGCATCCATCTTTGGCATTATAACATTCGATTTTTTCATTTTTCTGCTTTCTCCTCAAAATCTACTTTTCCATGTCTTCCCTTCCCTTCCTCTCTCTCTCCTTCCCTCACCATTTCCATGGTCTGACATCTCTCTCCTTCCCTCCTTTCCCCCCAGTAGTTCATCTCTCTCCTTTCCTCCCTCCTTCTTAGTGGTCCGACATCTCTCTCCTTCCTTTCCTCCTTCCCAATGGTCCGACATCTCTCTCCTTCCTTCCCTTCCCCCTTCCCAGTCTGGCATCTCTCTCCTCTCCTTCCCATAATCTGGCATCTCTCTCTACTACTACTATTATTATTATTTCTATTGCGCTACCAGACTCCCATCCTTCCTTTCTATTCCCTGGTCTGGTATAGCACAGTTACTTACCGTAACAGGTGTTATCCAGGGACAGCAGGCAGATATTCTTAACGTATGGGTGACGTCACCGACGGAGCCCCGGTACGGACCTTTTTAACTAGAAAGTTCTAGTTGGCCGCACCGCGCATGCGCGAGTGCCTTCCCGCCCGACGGAGGAGTGCGTGGTCTCCAGTTAGGATAAGCCAGCTAAGAAGCCAACCCGGGGAGGTGGGTGGGTCGTAAGAATATCTGCCTGCTGTCCCTGGATAACACCTGTTACGGTAAGTAACTGTGCTTTATCCCAGGACAAGCAGGCAGCATATTCTTAACGTATGGGTGACCTCTAAGCTAACAGAGAGGGAGGAGGGATGGTTGGCCATTAGGAAAATAAATTTTGTAACACAGATTGACCAAAGTGCCCATCCCGTCTGGAGAAGGCATCCAGACAGTAGTGAGTAGTGAATGTGTGAACTGAAGACCAAGTGGCCGCCCTGCAGATTTCCTCAATGGGCGTGGAACGGAGGAAAGCCACAGAGGCAGCCATAGCCCTGACTTTATGGGCCGTGACAGCTCCTTCCAGTGACAGGCCGGCCCGAGCATAACAGAACGCAATACAGGCAGCAAGCCAATTGGACAGCGTTCGTTTAGATACAGGGTGACCCCGACGGTTAGGATCGAAGGTCAGAAAGAGTTGAGGAGAGGTGCGGTGAGCCCTGGTACGGTCAAGGTAGTACGCCAGGGCACGCTTACAATCCAGCGTGTGCAGAGCCTGTTCCCCAGGGTGAGAATGTGGTTTTGGGAAGAAGACAGGTAACACGATGGACTGGTTGAGGTGAAAGGCTGAAACCACCTTAGGAAGGAATTTTGGATGGGTACGCAGAACCACCTTGTCGTGGTGAAAGACAGTGAACGGTGGATCGGCGACCAGTGCATGTAGCTCACTAACCCTCCTGGCAGAGGTGATGGCAATGAGGAAAAGCACCTTCCATGTGAGAAGTTTGAGCGAGGTAGTAGCAAGAGGCTCAAAGGGGGGTTTCATGAGGGCTGACAAAACCACATTGAGGTCCCAGACGACCGGGGGAGGCTGAAGAGGTGGTTTGATATTGAAGAGGCCTCTCATGAACCGGGAAACCAGAGGATGAGCCGTGAGGGGTTTTCCAAGGATAGGCTCGTGAAAAGCAGTGATAGCGCTGAGGTGGACTCTGATTGAGGTAGACTTGAGACCAGCGTTAGACAGAGAGAGCAAATAGTCCAGTACAGTCTCCACGGCCAATGAGGTGGGATTGTGATGATGCAGGAGGCACCAAGAGGAGAACCGGGTCCATTTCTGATGGTAACATTGGAGTGTGGAGGGTTTCCTGGAGGCCTCCAAAATGTGACGGACAGGCTGAGACAGGTTTCCTGGAGAGGTCAGCCCGAGAGAAACCAAGCTGTCAGGTGGAGGGAAGACAGATTGGGATGTAGCAGAGACTGACGTTGCTGCGTAAGCAGAGATGGAAATACAGGAAGAGGAATGGGCTCCCTGGAGCTGAGTTGGAGTAGGAGGGAGAACCAGTGTTGCCTGGGCCACCGAGGGGCGATGAGAATCATGGTGGCTCTGTCCTTGCGGAGTTTGAACAAGGTCCGCAACATCAGAGGAAGTGGAGGGAAGGCATAGAGGAACCGATCCGTCCAGTCGAGTAGGAATGCATCCGGGGCCAGACGATGTGGAGAGAAGAGTCTGGAGCAGAACTGGGGCAGCTGATGGTTGTGAGGAGCTGCAAAGAGGTCCACCTGCGGAGTGCCCCAGCGAGCAAAGATGGAGTGGAGAGTGGGAGGATCCAGGGTCCACTCGTGAGGCTGAAGGATGCGGCTGAGCTGGTCGGCCAGGGAGTTCTGTTCGCCCTGGATATAGACCGCTTTGAGGTAAAGATTGTGGGCTGTGGCCCAGGTCCAAATTCGGAGGGCCTCCTGACAAAGGAGACGAGATCCGGTGCCGCCTTGCTTGTTGATGTAGTACATGGCGACCTGGTTGTCCGTGCACAGGAGAAGAACCTGAGGATAGAGAAGGTGCTGGAAGGCCTTGAGAGCATAAAACATGGCTCTGAGTTCCAGGAAATTGATATGATGTTGACGCTCCTGAGGGGTCCAGAGTCCCTGGGTGCGTAAATCCCCTATGTGAGCTCCCCATGCATAGGGGGAGGCATCTGTGGTGATGATCATGGAATGAGGGGGTGGATGCAAAAGGAGGCCCCTGGAAAGATTTGAGGAGTTCAACCACCATTGAAGAGATCGCTGAAGAGACGATGTCACAGAGATGGGATGAGAAAGAGGATCCCTGGTCTGTGACCATTGGTTGGCGAGGGTCCATTGCGGTATCCTCAGATGGAGTCGCGCCAGAGGAACTACATGGACTGTCGAGGCCATGTGACCCAGAAGAATCATCATCTGGCGAGCAGGGATGGATGGTTGTAGGAGCACCTGTCGACAGAGGTGAAGTAGTGTCCGGTGCCGGTCGGCAGGGAGGAACGCTCTCATGAGGTTGGTATCGAGAAGTGCTCCGATGAACTGAAGGCGCTGCGTGGGAAGCAGATGCGACTTGGGATAATTGATCTCGAACCCCAAGAGATGGAGGAAAGAGATGGTGTGGTGAGTTGATTGCAGCACAAGTGGTGAGGTTGTTGCTTTCACCAACCAATCGTCCAAGTAGGGGAACACTTGAAGGTTGTGGGACCTGAGACAGGCCGCTACCACAATCAGGCACTTGGTGAACACCCTGGGTGATGATGCGAGACCAAAGGGTAGCACTTTGTACTGATAGTGGTGATTCAGTATCTGGAATCGGAGGTAGCGACGTGAAGCCTGATGGATTGGGATGTGAGTGTAGGCCTCCTTGAGGTCCAGGGAACATAGCCAGTCGTGTTGAGACAGAAGAGGATAAAGTGTGGCAAGGGAGAGCATCCTGAATTTTTCCTTGACCAAACACTTGTTGAGGTTCCTGAGATCGAGGATAGGACGAAGATCCCCTGTTTTCTTGGGTACCAAGAAGTAGCGGGAGTAAAATCCCTGACCTCTTTGGTCTGGTGGAACTTCTTCGATGGCATTGAGAAGGAGGAGGGATTGGACCTCCCTGAGGAGGAGAGGAGTTTGGGAGGAGTGAGAAGCAGACTCTACGGGAGGATGGTCTGGAGGAAGAGTCTGAAACCTTAGTGAGTATCCGTGACGGATGATGTTTAGAACCCACAGGTCTGATGTGATGGCCTCCCAGCGTCGTAGAAAGATGGTGAGGCGGCCCCCGATAGGTTGAGGCAGAGGCAGCGAGGGTTGGAGACTGGCTATGCCCTGGAGAAAGGAGTCAAAAGGGCTGAGGAGGCTTAGTTTGAGGGAGAGGCTTAGCTGTCTGGTGAGATTGTGAGCGAGCCTGAGAGTGTTGTTGTTGTTGTTGGCGAGGCCGACGAGATTGCTGTTGAGGAGGATTCAGTGGCCTAGCAGAAAAGCGACGTTGGTAAGAAGACTGAGGTCTGTATGGTCGTGTCGGCGGAGTCTTCTTTTTAGGCTTAATGAGGGTGTCCCATCTCGTCTCATGAGCCGAAAGTTTTTGTGTGGTGGTATCTAGAGACTCCCCAAAAAGTTCATCACCAAGACAGGGCGCGTTGGCAAGGCGGTCTTGGTGGTTGACATCCAGGTCAGATACTCTCAGCCAGGCAAGGCGTCGCATGGCAATTGCCAGAGCAGAGGCACGGGAGGAGAGCTCGAAGGAGTCATAGATTGAGCGTACCATGAACTTCCTGAGCTGAAGGAGGGTGGAAATTTGTTGCTGAAACAATGGGACCTTGCGTTCAGGGATGTACTTTTGCAGAGCAGAAAGTTGTTGTACCAGATATTTCATATAAAAAGAAAAATGAAATGAGTAATTGTTGGCTCTGCTAGCCAGCATGGCATTCTGGTATAGGCGCTTTCCAAATTTATCCATTGTTTTACCCTCTCTGCCAGGAGGGGTGGAGGCATAGACACTGGAACCATGAGATTTCTTGAGAGTGGATTCTACCAGGAGGCTCTCATGTGGCAACTGGGGTTTATCAAATCCCGGGATAGGGATGACCCGGTATAAACTGTCCAGTTTCTTAGGGGCACCTGGAACAGTAAGGGGGTTCTCCAAGTTTTTATAAAACGTCTCCCGCAGAATATCATGGACGGGGAGTTTGAGAAATTCCTTGGGGGGTTGGTCGAAGTCCAAGGCTTCTAGAAAGGCCTGGGACTTCTTGGAGTCGGACTCAAGTGGGATGGAAAGAGCCCCAGACATCTCCCGAAGGAATTTTGTAAATGAGGACTGCTCGGGTTTGGAGGTGGATTCAGCCATGGAGGGTTCCTCATCAGTGGAAGAGGCATCCTCCTCGGTACCGAGTGGGGATTGCTCCCATAAGTCAGGGTCCCTGATGGCCGGCTCAGCATGGCGGGTTTTAGAAAGGGACTTGCCAGATCTCATGGATACGGTGCCGGGGGATGAAGACCGGTGCCGATCTCTGTCCCGGGAGGAGTGGTGTCGATCCCGGTCCCGAGACGATCGATGTCGATCTTGGGGTCGGGATGGGTCCTCCGCCGTGCAGGTCTGTAGTGTAGGCTGTGCCGATAAGACCGGCATCGAAGTGTTCATCGGTACCGAGGGGGTGGCCACTGGCGTAGTGGTGCGAGGCTCGGGCCGGACCGGTACCGGAAGGAGTGGTGCCAGCAGGGTTGGAAGCAGTTCCTGAAGCTGGTGTTGGAGTTGTTCCTGTAATTTAGTCTGGAGGATGGCCGAGATACGGTCCTCCAATGGGGGCACCGGTACCGTTTTAATTTTCTTCGGTACCATAGGTGCCGCTCTACGCTCCGGTGATGAGGAGGCCGATGAAGAGGCACTCACCGTTATCGGAGCGGAGCGCTTACGGGACTTGCGGGATGTCGGAAGGACCGGTGTCACCGCCGTGGCTGGAGGGCGCTCGAGGGAAGTGGAAGGCTTCTTAGCCGGCTTACCTGGCGCCATCGACCCCGCAGAAGGATCAGGTGGTGTCGATGTTGACGATGCCGATTTCGGCGGTGCCGTCGACGTCGGGGTCGGATCCATAGCAGAACCGGTGCCGAAGAGGAGATTCTGCTGAATTTGTCTATTTTTAAGTGTGCGTTTTTGAAGAGTCGCGCAGCGGGTGCAGGTGTCAGCCCGATGTTCCGGACCCAAGCACTGTAGGCACCAGTTGTGTGGGTCCGAAAGGGAAATCGGGCGTGCACACCGCTGGCACTTCTTAAAACCCGGCTGAGGGGGCATGAAGGGAAATACGGCCTCAGCGAAATCAAAGCCGGAGGCTTGTATGATGGCAACAGGCCCCGCCGGGGCCTGTTGAAAAATAAAGGAAAAAATAAAGTTTTTTTTGTTTGTTTTTTTTTAGATTAGAAAGAAAACAGAAAACCCGAAGGAAAAAAGCAGAAAAAATCAGAATAACGCGAGCGGGAAGGCAAAAAAGGAGTGTTCAACAGCCGTTGAATACCACATGCGTCTTCTTCGCTCCGCGGAAACGAAGAAACTGGAGACCACGCACTCCTCCGTCGGGCGGGAAGGCACTCGCGCATGTGCGGTGCGGCCAACTAGAACTTTCTAGTTAAAAAGGTCCGTACCGGGGCTCCGTCGGTGACGTCACCCATACGTTAAGAATATGCTGCCTGCTTGTCCTGGGATAACTCTCCTTCCCCCCCCCCCAGTATAACATTTTTCTCTCCCTTCCTCCTTTCTGGCCCCGCTCCCAGTCCAACATTTCTTTCTCCCTTCCTCCTGCATGCTTCTTCTCCTCTGGTCCTCCTTCCCTCCCCTAACCAACATCTCTCTCTCCCTCCATGAGTCCAACTTATCATTCTCTGCCCTCTCCTCCTTCCCGAGTATGACATTTCTCCTTCCCTCATTTCTGCCCCCCCATCCATCTCACCCTCTCCACGAGTCCAACCCTTTCTACATCCTGCATACTTTTTCCCTATCTCCTTGCCTCTTCCCTCGAGTGACATACTTCATTCCCACTCCCCAACCCATGTTCTTTCCCCATGCATTATTTCTCCCTCTCCTCCACCCCATGTCCATTTCTCCCTCTCTCATCACTCTCACTCCTCCTGTAACAATTTTCCTTCCTTCCTTTCCTCCAACCCCACTAATATGCTCTCTCCCCATCCACCATCACACTTTCCCCTCCAGTGTGTAGCATCTTTCCTTTCCCTCCCCTTCTATCAGGTCCAGCAGCACCTCTTCTCCCTTCCCTTTCCCTGCCCCCTGTCCAGCAGCTCCTCTTCCTCTACCTATGTCCAACAGTACCCCTTCTCCCTTCCATCCTCCCCCTTCCCAGCAATACCCCTTCTCCCTTCCCTTTCCCTCCTCCCTTGTCCAGCAGTTATTCTCCCGTCTCTAACGGTAGCTCACTGTGTGTTTTTTAACTTGGTCACACAACTGCCGCTAGGATTAATTTAGACACTGTTTCATCAGGGAGCCTCGGGGCCTTTGCTAGGCCGGCCCGTTTCGATGATGCCCGCCTAGCAAAGCCTCCGAGGCTCCTGGATGAAACCGCGTCTAAATTAACCCTAGCGGCAGCTGTGTGACCAAGTTAAAAAGTACACGGAGCTGCCGCTGCTGGTCAGGGGGTCGGGGTTGCAGAGAGAAACGCGACAGCAGCAGGAAGATGCTTCTTGTAAGGGGGGGTGCGCGCTTAGAGAGAAGCGCGATAGCAGCAGGAAGATGCAGCACCGGCACTACAGGAGGTGCCTCGCAGTGACAGGTAAGTCAGCTGGCTAGTGCTTCTCTTCCTCCTCTGTGAGCCGTGGCACACTTGGAATCTCAAGAGGCACACTATTGTACTGCGGCACACATTTTGTGATACACTGACCTATACAAAATTCCCCCCTCTGTGTGCCCTGCTCACCATCCATCTACCTCCAAACTACTTGCTATCGCATTTAGGTACCAGTTAAAGTTTCCAAGTATGTAAAATATTGGTATTTACATGCGTTTGTATGCATGTGTACAAAAAAATGCCAGCATTCTGTCATTCAGGTGCCTTCTTAGCACTTAAAATAGATGCAATTCGTAAGATCAGAGTTTGGGATGGATATAAAAAATATAGGGAACAGAAAGGTATGACAAGCTAGAATTTACTGATGTACTTGTCAGACCTAGAACTGCCCTCTGTGTGCTTAGGGAGAAAAACATTTACTGGATGATATTATGAGAAGGAAATTATCACACAGCAGATGCTGGCAGAGTTGTAGTGCTTTAACCTAAAGACTTTTCATCAAATTCTGCCTCAGGGGAAAAAAGTACCTACAGATATCTGCGCTTGCTTTTTCTATGAGTACTTTTTCCCCTTCCCACAATGGGCTTCATTTCAAACATTCCCAATATATTTTTCCCTAACCTTCCTCTTGCCTACTCTAATCCCTCTTTGCTCTCCATTTTAAATTTGTAAGCCACCAAGATACACGACTTCTTGTGTGATTGGTGATATATCAAATGTCTTCAAATAAATAAAATTCAAAGCCACATTCATTGTAGTATTCCCCACTCTAAATCCAGCTCTGGGAATGCCACTGTTGGATGCAAATGGAACAATGCACATCCTTTTACCTGCACATGGAGTGAGCAATTTTCACACAGTGTGTGTAAACGGCTTTTCAAAATTGATCTCCTAATGTGTGACCAGATTTAAATCCTATACACATACATATTTAAACTGGGAGTAGCTACTACTGACCATGCACAGAACTCAATTTTCCAATCACCTTCCAAATGCACCTCAAGAACTTTCAGGGATTAATGTGAGCAACTCTAAATCTGATTGGCTGAAAAAGCCGCCTTCTGTCTTGTTTTGTTCCACACAACTCCCGAGACCCAGTTTATTGTCTCTTACTCGATTCTGTAGAAGATTGTTAGTGGCTGTGATTTTCAGTGGTTTAGTAGGAATGGGATTTACAGTTTCTTCATCTTCTTCCTCCTCCTCCTCCTCCTCCTCTTCTTCTTCCACCTGCAACAACAGACACAGCCTTTAAGGCTATCAAATTTCAGAAGTGACTTTTGAGAACTCTGAAGACAGCTCAGGGCCCCAGAATCCTAATACAGGTAGTCCCCGGGTTAAGAACAGGTTCCGTTTCTAAACCATTCTTAAGTTGAATTTGTATGTAACTTGGATCCTAGTATTCTTCCCACCTTCTTCACCTCATTGAGGCCCCTCTTGCATCCCTTTCCATCCATCCCACTGTTCCCTCTCCACCACCACATCCAACATTACTCCCTCATCTCTCTTTTCCACATGCATCTCTACCTCACTCCTCTCCCACCATGTCAAATAATTCTCTATTTCTCCCTATACCCAACAATTCTCCTCTATCTTCATCTCCCCATATGCACCATCTCTTTTTCCCTCTCTCAGACACCCAATTCGCCCTTTCTATTCCCTCCCCCACCTCAGCATCTCATTCCCTCTCTCCCTCCATTCTTCCATCCTATGGCTCATGCTCCCTGCCCTCCCTCCATTCTGTGTCCCAAGTTCATGCCCCTCCCTCCTTCCTCCCATCCATCCTTTGTCAGAAGTTTGTGCTCCCTCTCTCCCAAGTCCCAACGCACTGTTCTCACTCCCTCTCTCCATTCTGTGTCCCAAATATGTGCCTCCCTCCAGCAGGTGTTTATCTTCTGATCGGCTCCCTCCTCCTTCCAGCCACAGTCATTTCTCTGCACAACGCCGCGGGTAGTGGCTCCTCCGTGCATCTTGCAGCTGAACTGGAAGTCTTCCCTCTGATGTCAGAGGAAGCTCCTATCATGTCAGAGGGAAGGCTTCTGGCTCAGCCGCAGGATGCATGTAGGAGCCGCTGCCCACGGCTTTGGGCAGAGAAACGACTGTAGCTGGACGGAGGAGGGAGCCGACCAGAAAGTAAACACCTGCTGGAAGGAGGCATGTATTTTTGGAGCACAGAATGGAAGGAGAGTGGCGCGTTGGAACTCAGGAGGGAGGGAGAGGTGTGTGTTGAGACACCAAACATAGAACCAGAGGGACCCCCATTCATAAGTACAAGTCTGACATAAGTCGATGTTCGTAAAACGAGGACTGCCAGTAATTACATTTTGCATGTTTCACCCTTCAGCAGTACCCTGTCATAAGAAACAGACTGACATTCACTCTAATAGTGTCGATGATGAAGGGCTGAAAGGAAACTATATTGTGGTGAGTTTCCATCCCATTTTTTTCCCCCAAACATATTTATTGATATATAAAGGATAAAGGCATATGATTTAGAAAAATGCAGCTGATAATGTAAAACTCCTGTTTAAAGTAGTTAAGGTTGGACATGTGCTGTGGGCAAACGGGTTAAAGATCTGTACTAGCAATGCAGACTGAAAAGCCAGTGAAAGATTAAGTGCCCAAGTTGGAAAACAGCAGTAGAAATAAGCTGGGTAGTCAATCAGAGGCACTGGATGATGAAAACGGTATATAAATTTAAAAAAATAAAAAAGTAACAAAATAAATAGTCTCATGATACCTGTGCCAGCCAATACATGAGAAATGATCAAGAAACTGAAGAGATTATTCTACCAAAAAATAAATTGTCTGGATAGCCATCTAGAGGAGATTTGCTGAAAATTGCCCGTTACCGCAGCATTCAGTCAGTCTTAGTCAGGCTGAGCCATGGTAGGAAAAATGACCTGGCAGAAACCGATAGGGCAATTCTTTAAACTTGCACCTAAATATACATGTAGATTATAGATTAGCATTTACAAGCATCATTGGTGCCAGTAATTGGCATTTACATAAGTAAATACAAAGCATTATTCTATAAAAGTACATTCCAAAATTACTTAGCCTTTACCTGAAAGAAAAAAAAAAAAGGTGGAGGGGAGTGTACATACAGGTATGTCACCAAGCGACACATGCAACTTATAGAATATCGTATTTCCCTATATATAGGCCGTGGCCTATATATGGGTTTTGCAGTCCAAACAGTGGATGTGGCTTCCTTATATGGGGCGACCTATCTAACGACATTGTAGGTTAGTAGATCCCCCCATATCTTTTTAAATAATGTAGCTCCCTCACTGACCTCCTGCCGCCTTCAATATTGCAGCTGCAGTGCAGGGCAGGAGCAAACTTTTCAGCGTCCAGCACCTCCCCTCCCCCCGCGCTGCTTGCTCAATGCCTGCATCAGTTTTCATGGGACTCGCGAATCCCACGAGAACTGACACAGGCATTGAGGAAGCAGCGTGGGGTGGGCTGGACGCCGAAAAGATAGCTCCTTCCCTGCACCGCAGCCGTGACATTGCAGGAGGCAGTCGACTGAGGTAGGGTATTTACCGGGGGGGAGGGATGTATAGGCCGCCCCAAGTGGTTTTAAAACTCTTAGATAAGCCGCGGCTTGTAACATGGGGTGGCTTATCTAAGAGTTTTAAAACATGTATAGGCATTTTTTGAGGCCTATACACCGGGGCGGCCTATATGCGGGGAAATACAATACTACTGTATCAGTTACATGC
Organism: Geotrypetes seraphini; assembly: GCF_902459505.1. Taxonomy (NCBI): domain Eukaryota; kingdom Metazoa; phylum Chordata; class Amphibia; order Gymnophiona; family Dermophiidae; genus Geotrypetes; species Geotrypetes seraphini. Next base: position 232,488,729 of record NC_047085.1, read on the forward strand.
ACCCTGAAGCCATTATAGAACTGGTGCTATGCAAACACCATTGTGGCACCTAAATCAAGGATCCAAGATATAAAATTACCCCCAGTATGTACAAGATAGCTTTGGAGATGTTCAAATTGTAGAACAACTCAAAAAAAAACCCAAAACAACAACCAGCATAGAAAGCAATGTTACTTACCGTAACAGTTGTTATCCAGGGACAGCAGGCAGCTATTCTCACTAGTGGGTGACATCATCCAACGGAGCCCCGATACGGACATCTCACAAGCATACTTGCTTGTAGAAACTTTTAGAAGTTTTGAGTTGCCCACACCGCGCATGCGCAAGTGCCTTCCCACCCGATGCACCGGGCGCGTCTCCTCAGTTCAGATAGCCAGCAGAGAAGTCAACCTAGGGGAGGTGGGTGGGACGTGAGAATAGCTGCCTGCTGTCCCTGGATAACAACTGTTACGGTAAGTAACATTGCTTTATCCCAGGACAAGCAGGCAGGTATTCTCACTAGTGGGTGACCTCCAAGCTAACCCAAATGGGATGGTGGGAGAGTTGGCAACTTAGGAGAATAAATTTTGTAATACTGTTTGGCCAAACTGTCCATCCCATCTGGAGAAGGTATCCAGACAATAGTGTGAGGTGAAGGTATGAACCGAGGACCAAGTGGCAGTTTTACAAATCTCCTCAATCGGTGTCGATCTGAGGAAAGCTACAGAGGCTGCCATTGCTCTGACTTTACTGTGAAGGGGTAATCCAGCCTGGGCATAGCAGAAAGAGATAGAAGCCACCATCCAGTTGGAGATGGTGCGCTTAGAGATAGGGCGTCCCAACTTGTTCGGATCGAAGGAGATGAAAAGTTGAGAATCAGTTCTGTAAGGCTTGGTGCGTTCCAGGTAGAAAGTCAAAGCACATCTACAGTCCAGAGTGTGAAGAGCTAATTCTCCAGGATGAGAATGAGGCTTTTGAAAAAACACAGGAAGAACAATGGATTGATTCAGATGAAATTCTGAGACCACCTTGGGGAGGAATTTGGGATGAGTGCGAAGGACCACCTTGTCATGATGAAACACTGTAAAGGGCGGATCCGCAACCAATGCTTGAAGTTCACTCACTCGACGAGCAGAAGTGAGGCCAATGAGAAGCACCACTTTCCAAGTGAGAAATTTCAGAGGAGCCTTGTTAAGAGGTTCAAATGGAGGCTTCATAAGTTGAGAAAGAACAATATTGAGGTCCCAAACCACTGGAGGCAGTTTGAGGGGAGGATTGACATGGAAAAGTCCTTTCATGAATCTGGAAACCACAGGATGTGCAGCCAGACCAAAAGGAAGCGCACAGAACTAATAGTGCTGACCCACAAAACAACGCAAAATGAAGAAGTGCTGATGGGAGGCCCAAATTGGAACATGCAAGTAGGCCTCTGTCAGGTTGAGAGAGGTTAGATACACCCTCGATTGAACTGCCAGAATCACAGATCGCAGTGTCTCCATGCGAAAAGATGGAACTCTAAGAGCCCTGTTGATCCCCTTCAAATCTAAGATGGGCTGAAAAGTCCCCTCTTTCTTGGGCACCACAAAGTAAATCGAGTACCTGCCGGTGCAACACTCCTAAGGGGGGCACTGAAACCACAGTTCTGAGATCTAGCAATCTGTGAAGGGTCTGGCGAAAAGCCTGCTTCCACTTTGCCTGACAAGGAGAAACTAGAAAATGACCTGGCAGGGAGCAGGCAAACTCCAGAGCATAACCATCCCGAATCACCTCCAGGACCCACTGATCGGACGTGATCTCTGTCGACTTGTGAAAATACTCACATAGCCGGACACCCATCGGAACCAGAGGGGGCGCTGGCAAGGAGTCATTGGGTAGGACGGGCTGCGGGAGAATCAGCGGGGGATTCCTAGCCCCCAACGGGCTCCCTGAAAGGAATGCATGCACTGAAAACACTCCCAGGAAAACCCAGAAGTCAGCAAGGTAGCAGCCCAATGCCCAGGGCAGAATCTGCGGAAATCCCGCAGATGCCCCCTAGCAGTACCACCTCTAACTGCTGGGCAGGCATGGTCCTCCAAGCAGGCGGGGCACTTTAAGAGTCTGTCAGAGTCTGAACCAACTTATCCAAATCATCTCCAAACAAAAAAGACCCCCCAAAAGGAAAATTTTGTGAGTTTAGTCTTGGATGCCGCATCCGCTGACCAAACACGCAGCCACAAGGTACGACACGCAGCCACCCCAAAAGCCAAAGACTTGGCGGAGGTCCTCACCAAGCCATAGAGGGCGTCCGAGAGGAAAGAGGCCGCCATCTCAATCTTCGCCACCTCTTGATCCACCAAGGTCCATCAGACTCAAGGTCAAGAATACGCTCAGCTCACCGAAACACGGCCAGAGCCCCGAGCCCCCCCACAAATAGCACCTGGACCCCCAAGGCAGAGACATCAAAATTCTGTTTAAGGAGAGTATCCAACTTATGCTACTCAGAATCACGTAAGGCAGAACCGCCCTCTACGGGCACGGTATGCCGTTTTGCAATAGTGGAGAGGTAGCCCTATCCCCCTCCGGGATGGGATACAAACAAGCCATGAAGTGCGAAAAACGTAACGGTGCTTCCGACGTATTTCACTGTGCCTGGACAATATTCCGAATATCCTGATGCATAGGAAAAGAGCGGGACGCAGGGCGGATCCCCCAAAGAAGAGGGTCCTCCACATGCTGTGTCTGGGAGTCGTCTCTCTGAAAAGGGCGCACCACGGACACCACCTCGCCAGTAGCCAGAAAAGCCGAGGCTCCACTACCAGCGGCCATCCCCTCGAGAGGATCCTGGAGGTCTCCCCAAGGGTCCAGATCCACATGCTCCTCAGACCACAAGTCTTCTTCCCAGGCCTCCCACAGGCGCTTGGATGAGGGAGGAGGAGGGGCATAAAAGGAGTAGAGGGGGCAAAGCTGAAGTGGGCGTGGAGGGAACAAACCTCCCCCCGGGCCAACCGCAAAACCTCTGGCTGCCTGAAAATAAGCTCTGCACAAAGCAAAAAATAAATCAGGGGAAAAACCCCTGGCGGCCCCATGGGCATGGGACCCCGTGCCCGAGCAGGGGACCTAGCAGAAACCTGCCCCTGTTTTTCCAAGACAGGGGGAAGGTCACCTGAGGTGGTAGAGCAAATGGAGGGTTTGCTAGGTAAAAATGGCGAAGTTCCCACCAAAAATAACCCCTCCAGGGCCTGTAGCGGCTGGGAAGCCTGAACTGTTCCAGCTGCTAAAGTAGGCAAGTCGGCATCAGCTGTTAAAGAAACAGCTGTGAGGGAATCTCTAGCCGCTTTGGCGGTAAGGGAATACTTTTTCCCCTCACCGTCAGCAGCTGAGGAAATCCCTCTGTGAGCAGTAGGGGAAGACCGGGCTTCCCCACTGCTCGCTGCCAACTCGCGAGGCATGTGTGATAGGGAACCCTGGCCACCGGCAGCCGCTGCCAACGAAGCTCCTCTACTGCTCCGGCCTGCACAGTGTCTACACAGGCTGGCCACGAGTGCCTCGCGTCTACAGCAAATTGAGCACTTCTTCCCCTGTGAAGTGCTCATTACTCCATACACAACCTAACTAAAGAAAAGTGCCGGTTAGCAGAAAAATACAGTAATTTACATTACATTTAAAGGGAAAGCAACCCTTCAGGCCAGCACTACCGCAGGATTTTTTTTTCTTCACAGAACAGACTCCACTTTGCTTTCAAAACAGTATGCCTTACCAACCAGGGGGCAAGACTTATTGCTGAGGCACCTCTAAAAAAGTGTTGGGGGAGGTGGAGGAAAGTGGGGGAGGGACCCAGCACGCAACCTGCCGGGTTTGATACCCCCCAAAATCGGACAGACCACCAAACAGGGTCCACTCAAGCTCAATCTGGCACCAAATACGGACAAAAAGCCCTAAACAAATTCCAACAGCTGTACCAAGGGAGATGGGTACAGCTCACCAACACCTGTTGGAGACTGAGAGAAGACTGAGGTAATTTGGGGAATGACACCTAAAATGTACTATTCCAAACTTTTGTCTCAGTGTCCACCTGCTGGTCATGATGAGATAACCCACTTGTAAGATTAACCTATACCAGTCTGGAGAGTTGCTAAAGAAAACCTGTTTTAATTTGCAAAGAAGCCCCCAGCAGTAAAAAACACAAACAATTTAGTCCTTTTGAGAATGATCCATATACTTCTAGATATTCATTTGCAGCTCACAACATCCTATGTATTATTAGCAATTCAGGGTCATGCCCTCAACATAGATAATCATGGATGCTTAGGACGCCTAGTAACATCTACCTTTGGAATCTGCATGCAATTTTTTTTAATTGGTTAATTGGCATGGCAATTGACTGCGCTAGTTTTCAGGTGTGGTTGTCTTAGGCATCGCTAGATGTTTGAGTTAGGCGCCGGTAAATTAGGCCAAGTAAAACCTGGCCTAATGTATCGATGTCTACCTCTAGGACGCCTAGCAATGCCTAAGCATGCTTAGGTGCATTATTCTATAAGCAGTGCTTAGCGGTTGATTGACAACTACGATGAGTGTTGCCTACAATGTAGGCGCTACTAGGTGCCGTTTATAGAATCAGGCCCTTATGTCAAAAAGTAGGCATGGTTATGGGTAGAGAATAGGTTTGGTTGACTTAGGCATCTGATATATGCACCACCAAATTAGGCGAGTGAAAAGCTGGCATAATGGAGTGGCACTTATGTCTAAGTCTGCTTAGGTGCTGCTAGGCATGATTCTATAAATGGAACAGTTTTTTTCATTGATAACCGCACTGAGCGGCGCCATTTATAGAATCTGGCCATTAGTGCACAAATGTGAGCTATCAATCTATCTCTGGCACCCTACCCATTTATTCTCATTTCCATGTTTATTTGCTTACTTTTCCACTTTGAAAAATAACAGGCACTCTCACTCTGCCTCTTTAGGGATGGCAGCAACAAATGGTCTCTCTGATTTAGGGCCTAACGATAGTATTACTTTATAATGAAAGGAAGGAAAAGCTCCTTCCCCACACTGTCAGGGGTCATGGTTTTATGCAAATACACGCCCCACTCCAACCCATTCCTCAGAATTAAAGGAGCAGAAAGTGACTACACATATATGGCTCTTAAATCAGCAGCAAAGCCAACGCTCAACCCATCCACCCACTTCCTAAGTTATGCCCTAGTACACATGTCAAACACAAGGCCCGGGGACCGAATCTGGCCCGCCTGGCCATTTTATGTGGCCCGCGGTGACTCTGCCACATCTAAGCGCCCGACTGTACAACCCCAGTCCCAGTGGTGCTCCAAGTGTCTGAACGCACTGCCCCACTCCCAGCAGTGCTCTAAGCTCTTCACTATGCTGCCTCAGTATCCATTTGAAGGCCCCAGTCTCAGTGTAACAGCTAGGTTAGAGCAGGGCGCTCCACACAAGTGCCTGAACGCGCCACAGTTGTCTGAGGGTGAGGAAGGACCTATACTTCTACTAATACTAAGTATCTTTTATTAATACTAAGTAATTTTTATTAAAAAATTAGGCCCGCGACAGCCTATGTTTTAGATTTTGGCCCCTTCTGTGATTGAGTTTGACATCCCTTCCCTAGTACCTCATTTTGTGTGTGGTTGTTGATTACGTTGATCCTCATTCCTGTTGAAGGGTGGGAGAGTCCAGGAGTGGTACCCTTTAGCAGTGCAACCTGTGGAATCTGAGAACATTAGCACATTCCTGTCAATAACAGCCTGCAGTCTTGAAATTCATGAATGTAATACATAAAGCCATGTTTGAACACCAGTGATCCACCGGTGGGGGGAAGCCTTCAAGTGCCTTAAACAATAACATACCCCAGTTAACCAAATTTCTGACCAACTCAAAATAACAGGAATAAATCCCTGGATCAGCACCTGCTGAATCTGAAGATTATTCCCTCTTCATTTCATCCATTCAGCTAAACATACTAAAGGAGTATAACAAATAGCATCTTTTCTGAAAATTAAATTACAGTTTTTGGTGGAACTCATGCAGAAAGAGAATTATAAATTATTGTAATGAATAGATACCATTTTTCCATTATAAGTACAATACAAGTGAAGAGATGGGAGGGAGGGAATTTTGAATTTTATTAAATGTTTGGATTTGAATTTTATTAAATGTTGGTAAAAAAGAATATTTCATAGGATATATTTAATTGCATGTTATGGTAGGGATGGTTGGGAAGGGGTTAAATTTTATGTATTATTGTTAACTAGTCTTTAAGCCCGTTACATTAACGGGTGCTAGAATATATGTCTGTCTTTTTTTCTTTCTGTCTCTCTCCCCCTCCATTTACCTGTGTAGTGCTGTCTTTGCTTTTTTCCTCACGTTGCACTCTCCAGCTGTAACATTACTGCCTCGCTTTTTCTCCTGCAAGCATGTCTGCTCTCCTTCTCATCCCCAGGCTCTTTGCTCTTTTTCTCTTCTTGCAGAGGTCTCTGCTCTACTTTCTCTATGTGTTCCTTATTCCAGCAAACCTCTATGCTGTATTTCTCTGTATGCTCCTGATCTTGTGTTTCCCTGTAGGTATTTATTCCTATTTTTTTTCCTTCTTCAGTCTCAGCTCTTCTTTCTCTGAACATTTCCTACCTCAGTCTCTCCAATTTTCTTTCCTTCTTCAGTCTCAGCCCTTCTTTATCTGAACATTTCCTTCCTCAGTCTGTCCAATTGCAGCTCTCTTGCCCTCTAAGCCCCTGCTGCAAGTGGCTGTGCATGTCTTCTCTCCTGCTCCCCTTTCCCGACAAATCTGCGACTCCAGCAGCATATGCAGCACTGTACACACGCTGCTTCGGGGCCTTCTACTGCCCTGATTTGCTCTGCCACGTCTCTGATGATGTCATCAGGGACGTGCCAGAGTAAATCAGGGCAGTAGAAGGCCCCGAAGCAGCATGTGTAGAGCTGCTTGAATCGGCGTTTTGGAGTCGGGACCGCAAAGAAAATAGCGGCTGGAGTCTTTTTTCGGCGCTTCCCTTCCCGCCCCTTGAGGTGTCGCCGCAGCTCCTCTCGATCCCCACCAGCGTCGGAAACCTTCTCCGACGCTGGTTTGGCTCGTGAGAGGAGCCGACAGGAGAGCATGATGTCCAGCGCTGGGATCCAGTCCTTCCGGCAAGTGTAGGTAGGTGCTGGGGATTCGCGCATGCGCACTCCTGCGGCCACAGACCTGCTGATCATGGAAGCACACCGATAGGAGTGCGCATGTGCGGCTAGCGTTTTATTATATAGGATATGACAGAATTTCAAGTGATGTATTTAATTTCAATTGTCAACTTATTGATACTTGTTGTAAGATGTAAAAATGAATAAAGATTTAAAAAAAAAAAAAAAAAGGGGGATTCTACTTTTCTTTATATAAAGAAACTGATGTTATCCAGTGATTGACTCCAGAACCAGAAAAAAATCAGAATGGCACAAAAAATAACCTAATATCTGGGAGGAACAACATGTGGGTTTAGATAGTACAGGTAAAAGAAAGATTTCAGATTGCCCTGCACTTATCTTTATTGAGGGGAGTCTCAGCCAGGGCTGCTGTTTTTTTTTTTTTAAATAGACCATGAGAAGAGATTCTGATCATCTGGTATTAGTACTGGAGGTCTCATCACTCACTGGAAGAGGAGTATAGTGGGGCAAGAAGGGACCACGTCAGAAATCATAAGAGCAAAAAAGTTGTTTCCGAGTTGGTAACTGGAAATTTTCTTATGCATGTCTACTTTTGTTCAGAAAATCCAACACTCACTGGGGAGGTTAGCTATTGGGTAAGCACTAAGACTAATACAATACAAAGTAACAAAATCACCAAGCCCTAATTAGTAAAGGATTATACAGTACTCCCCCGATATTCGTGGGGGTTCTGTTCCAGAACATCCCGCAAATCTTGAAAAACCGCAAATACGGATTTTCATGGGGGAGACTGAAGAGGGCAGCGGGAGAGGGCAGCAGGAGAGCAGCCGGAGCGCCGCGAGTGCAGGAAATCACTCGCGGTATGCTCCGATCGCCTCTTCCTACACTAAGTCGGGCCTTATCCAGTCAGGAGCTGCGTGTCAAAGCAGCTCCTGGATTGGATAAGGCCCAACTTAGTGCAGGAAGAGGCGGTCGAAGAATACCGCGAGTGATTTCCTGCACTCGCCGGCGCTCCGGCTGTTCTCTCTTGCCTCTCCCGCTGCCCTCTCCTTGTCAGTGGTTCGCGGTCAGAAAATACCGCGAATGACTAGGACCACGAACCGCCGACTGCGAACGACCGGGAGAACACTGTGCTCAGAAAAAAGTTTTGAAAAGACCAGACTTTGGGCCCCAGCCCCAGCTGTAAAGGTTGCTCTTCAATCACAGCACTTGTTGAAACATCATATTACAGCTGTAAATTCATCTGCTACTAAGCATATTCTAAGAATATAGCAGCATATAGTAGCAGATGAATTTAGGGCTATAACATGATGTTTCAACAACTACAACTACTATTAATTATTTCTATAGCGCTACCAGACGTATGCAGCGCTGTACTGAGTCACAAAGAGTTAAGAAAACAGTCCCTACTCAAAAGAGCTTACAATCTAAACAAGCAACACAGACAAACAGGATGGCATGGATACAGTTAAGGGGAACGGTTAATCAGCTGGCTGGGTCGGAGGACCGAGGAGTAGGGTTAAGGATTGAAAAGGGGGGGTTTTCAGTCTGCTTTTAAACAAGGGGAGGGAAAGAGGCTTGACGGATAAACTCGGGTAATTTATTCCAGGCATAGAGGGTAAGCTGCATGAAAGGAACGAAGTCTGGAATTGGCAGTGGAGGAGAAGGGTAATGTTGAGTGACTTATCTGAGGAATGGAGTTCTCTGAGAGGTGTATAAGGAGAGAGAAGCAAGAGGAGATACTGAGGGACAGCAGAATGAACACACTTGTAGGTCAGCAATAAGATCTTGAACTGTATGTGATGGCAGATAGGGAACCAGTGAAGTGACTTAAGGAGAGGGGTGACATGAGTGTAGTGAGGTTGGTAGAAGATGAGTCGCACAGCAGATTTCTGCACAAGATTACAAGAGGGAGAGGCGACATTGAGGGATACCACTTAGTAGTAGATTGCAGTAATCTAAGCAAGAGGTTACAAGAGCTTGGACAAGGGTCCGGGTAGTGTGCTCAGAGAGGAAGGGGTGAATTTTGGTGATAATGAAGAGATAGAAGCGACAGGTCTTAGCAGCTTGTTGGATATATGTAGAAAATGAGAGGTCAGAATCGAAGACGACACCAAGGTTGTGAGTAGAGAGCTGCACGGGAACGGGGACGACGGGAATCCCGCGGGACCCGCGGGCATCCCACGGGTTCCCCCTTCGGGTCACGGGGTTATCGTGGGGACGCCCCCTAGGGTTGCGGGGATCCCGTGGGGACGCCTCCGAGGGTCACGGAGTTCCTGCGGGGCTGGATGTACTAAGTCGCGCGGCTTTTCTCCCTACCTGCTCTGCTTACAGCACAGAGCCGAACGGAAGTCTTCCAGACGTCAGCGCTGACGTCGGAGGGGAGAGAGGGCTTAAACAAAGCCCTCCCTCCCTCCGACGTCAGCGCTGACATCGGGAAGACTTCCGTTCGGCTCTGTGCTGCAGGCAGAGTAGGTAAGGAGGAGTAGCCTCGTGGCTCCCAAGGGAGGGGGCGGTGCGCCCCGCCCCGGGTGCAGCACAGCCGGCCAGGTCCCCTTACTTTTGTGGCGCTTCCCCGACCGACCGACAACAGCCCCGGTCTGACAAACCTCCCTGCCCTTAACCGCAAATCTAAATTACCTTCTTACAGCAGCTGTAAGAAGGAAATTTAGATTCGCGGTTAAGGGCAGGGAGGTTTGTCAGACCGGGGCTGTTGTCGGTCGGTCGGTCGGGGAAGCGCCACAAAAGTAAGGGGACCTGGCCGGCTGTGCTGCACCCGGGGCGGGAGAGAAGGAGGGGGGAGGATGCTGAAAGCACTGGGGAAGACAAAGGGGTGGAGAAGGACGCTGAAAGGCCATGGGGAAGACGGGGGGGGGGGGGGGAAGGACACTGAAAGCATTTGTGGAAGACAGAAGGGGGAGAAGGACGCTGACAGGACATGGGGAAGACGGGGGGAAGAAGGACGCTGAAAGCACATGGGGAAGACAAAGGGGTGGAGAAGGACGCTGAAAGGACATGGGGAAGACGGGGGGGTGGAGAAGGACACTGAAAGGCCATGGGGAAGACAGAGAGGGAGAAGGACGCTGAAAGGACATGGGGAAGACAGAGGGGGGAGAAGGACACTGAAAGGACATGGGGAAGACAGAGGGGGGAGAAGGACGCTGAAAGGACATGGGGAAGACAGAAGGGGGAGAAGGACGCTGACAGGACATGGGGAAGATGGGGGGGGGGAGAAGGACGCTGAAAGGAAATGGGGAAGAGAGAGTGGGGAGAAGACGCTGGCAGGGAAGAAGACAGAGATGCCAGACTATGGGGGGAGCGGAGGGAAGAAGATGGGTGCCAGACCAATTTGGAAGGGGGGAGAAAGGGAGAGGCACAGTAACAGAGCAAATGGAAGACGCAGAAGGAAGAGAGACAGTGGATGGAAGGAACTGAATGAGAACATGAGGAAAGCAGAAACCAGGCAACAAAGGTAGGAAAAGAATTCTATTTCTTTTTTTTTTTGCTTCAGGATAAAGTAGTATATTAGTTGTGTTGATAAAAATTTATAAACAAAAGAGGCTCTCGTAGAAACCCATTTACAAAGTATGTATTCTTCCCAATTAATATTTCCAAATTAATAAAGTCTTTTTGCTTATTTGTAAATGGGTTTCTACCAGAGCCTTTAATTCAGTAGCATAATTAAATGAAATAACTATTTCTGAAGTTTATAGGGACGGGCGGGGACGGAGAGGATTCCTCACGGGGACGGAGGGGATTCCTCACGGGGACGGAGGGATTCCTCACGGGGACGGAGGGATTCCTCACGGGGACGGAGGGATTCCTCGCGGGGACGGAGGGATTCCTCGCGGGGACGGAGGGATTCCTCACGGGGACGGAGGGATTCCTCACGGGGACGGAGGGATTCCTCACGGGGACGGAGGGATTCCTCACGGGGACGGAGGGATTCCTCACGGGGACGGGTGGGATTCCTCACAGAGACGGGTGGGGACGGGTGAGACTTTGGCGGGGACGGGTGGGAACGGGTGGGATTTCTGTCCCCGCGCAACTCTCTAGTTGTGAGCAGAGGAGACTGGAACAATGATAGTATTATTTACAGAGATGAAGAAAGGAGGGGGAGGAGCAGAGGGTTTAGGAGAAAGAGTAGCAGCTCAGTCTTGGACATACACTCAAACCTTGGTTTACGAGTGCACCAGTTTGCGAGTGTTTTGCAAGACGAGCAAAACATTCGCAAAATCGGTGCCTCGGAAACCGAGTTTGACTCGATTTACGAGCGCCACCCCCCGCGATCCGGCATCCCCCCAGCGATTCAGAATCCTCCTCCCGCTCGCATCGTGTCGTCCCCCCACCCACGATCCTACATCCACCCCGAGCACCGAAATAACATCCCTTACCCCGATTTGACACCGGCACCAGCACCAATGCACAGGACATGCCGGTGCCCAAAGATGCTCCCTCTTGGCTGTGCTGGGTTGGGCGGTGCATCGGAGATCCTCCCTCTTGCCTGTGCTGGACTGGACTGGGCCTTGAGCATTGCGCATGCTCAAGGCCTTCTTGTCTCGCTCTCTCCGAGATTCTCAGAATCTCGGAGAGAGCGAGACCAGAAGGCCTTGAGCATGCGCAAATGCTCAAGGTTCAGTCCAGCCCAGCACAGGCAAGATGGAGGATCTTTGGGCACCGGCACCGGCATGTCCTGTGCATTGGTGCTGGTACCGGTGCCAAATCAGGGTAAGGGATGTTATTTCGGTGCTCGGGGGGAGGTGATGTAGGATCGTGGGGGGGGGGGCGACGCGAGTGGGAGGGAGGATGCCATTTCGCAGGGGGGATGCCAGATCATGGGGGGGTGTATGGAGCAGCACCAGTAGCCTCGGGGGGGGGGGAGGAGGTGGAACGAATCAAAGCGAGTGTCCCTTACTTCCTATGATATACAAGCAATTTGGTTTACGAGCATACTTCTGGAACGAATTATGCTAGTAAACCAAGGTTCCACTGTATTTAGTTTCAGATGATGGCAGGACATCCAGGCAGCATTGTCAGCCAAACAAGCAGAGACTTTTTCTTGGACTTTAGGTGAAATTTCAGGTGTAGAGAGGTAGATCTGGGAGTCATCAGCATAAAGGTGATACTGGAAGCCATGGGAGGAGATCAGGGCACCAAGGGAAGAGGTGTAGAGAGAGAGGAGATCCTAAGACAGAACCCTAGGGTACACCAACCGCTAGCAGGGTAGCAGAAGAAGAGGACCCACCAACACATACACTAAAGGTGCGTTGGGAAAGGTAGGAGGCAAACCAGGAGATGACAGAATCACAGAATCCAACCAAGGACAGCTGTGATTGCAAAAAGAAGAGCAACCTTTACAGCTGGGGCTGGAGTCTGGTCTCTTCAAAACTTTTTTCTGAGCACTTATGAAGATGATACAGTGTATATAATCCTTTACTAATCAGGGATTGGTGATTTTGTTACTTTTGCTCTGATTCATAAATTTAATTTTTCAGGTTTGTTCGTTTGTTTTTGTCAGTTCAGGTTCAGTTGGACTCTCTATCAACAAGCCCCTGTTCAAGAGGAGGCCCCTTTATTGGTGTGGCATGTTCCTGTAATCACGCAGTCATTTCCTTAGGTAAAACTTCTGAAGAGAGTTATGGACTGTTCATTCTGTAAAAGAGCACAGAAAAAAGGCTGCAGTTTTCACCAGTCCATAGGAAGATCCAGACTTGATGCTATCCCAGTTTTGAACTGCGCATGGTGCAAGCCATGTACATTTATCCTAAACACAGTTTTGGCAATACCCCTAAAAACAACTCTACAGCTTCCCTTGCTAATCCAGCACTGGAATCCCACCCACAGTTCTCGTTAATGCTGCTTGGTTTGTTTGTTTGTTAACTTGAAATTTTTATTGAAGATTAAAAGAAATGAACATACGTCCCACCCAAAAAAAAAAAAAAAATTTCAGCCCAACTTTTCTATACCCAATATAAACCCCCTTCTCTCCCTCCAGTGCTGTTTTTCTATGTACAGTGAAGCTATATGGTCTGTCTATAGAGATGAAGTTTCTACAAAATGCTTCTACAGGACAGATTTAAAACTGTAAGCAAGACTCTCCTGGCAATGCTAACACTTTTTTAAAAATTTAAGACAGGGGTATCACTCATGTCAGTATTATACTGCACTGGGAAAAAAATGCATTACATGTTCTCTCCCCCCACTTTCCCCACCAATTTTTCCCTTTCCATTCCCTTTCTCCCTAAACTCTCCACAGTAGGTTCTTTCAAGCCCTTCCTTATTAATCTCTCTCCATCAGTCTCTCTCTCCCCCTCCCTCCCTCTCAATTCAGCCATTCTTTGACAATCCTTTTCTCTCTCCTAAGCCCCACCCCAAGTCTCTCTCCTACCCCCACACATTTCTCTATAATCTCTTCCCTCAGCTGCTAATATCTTCCCCCCAGAAGTCAACTTTGCATCCCTACAAGCATTTTTTAAAATTACACAGGTCAACACATCATTTTCATCAGAGTTAATATTGGGTGAGTTTTGTAATATTTTTCATGCTGATTTCAAATCTGTGTTTCGTTTTTCACTAGCACGTCACATTTATGCGATGAGGCTCATTATATATAATTATAAACGTTAATTGGGCGATATATCATGCATTTATAGGATAAACATATAATGAGGGTTAACAACAGTTGTCTTTATTTTTCTATGCTACAGATATTATTTTCCGGTGATTAATACCAATCTTTATCATGCAAAGACATTGTACTAATCATCCAGATAATTTCTGTTACATCTGTGGTTCATTCACAATGAAAGCACATTGTCGCCCAATTACTGTACACTTCTCCCTCCGTATCCACGGGGGTTAGGGGCAGAGCCGGCCCGCGAATATTAAAAAAACAGCAAATAATATTCAGGCCGGTTCTGACCCACCCCCTACTTCCCCCCAGCATCCCTTAAGCCTTTTTTGATTTATTTTATTTATTTATCAGATTTTCTATAACATTATCAAGTATCCACTTGTACAGAAAAGTTGAGTTTCAACGAGTTATTATGAAAAAACATTAATGGGAAAAAAGAAACATGAAACATGGTCAACTGAAGGAAATGTCCAAATTAAACAATGAGCATTCATACTGTCTCTGCTCTCAGGCGAGCAGCCGTCAAGAAAGTTGTCTATTGGGTAGGATCATAGAAGACATATTTTTGCATTTGATACTGTATCACACATTTACATGGGTGACGAAGGAAAAAGGTTGCCCCTAAAGAAGTAACATCCGGTTTTAAAGTCAGAAATTCACGTTGACGTTTTTGTGTGTCTCGTGCCAGGTCTGGGAACATTTGTATTTTATATCCAAGAAATTCTTTTAATTTATTTTTAAAGGAAAGTCTAAGCAACCAGTTTTTATCTGGTGCAAATGCTACTGTAACAAGAAGTGTTGCCGGTACTGCCATTTCCCTATCTGAACGTTCCAATAACAATGTAATATTTGACGGCTGTTGGTCATCTTGTAATTTTTCCCCTTGTTGTTGTTCTTCTCTCCATATAGGTAAATAGTAAACCTGGGTAAATGGTGGCAACAATTCTTCTGAAATTTCTAAGACCTCTGTCAAGAAACGTTTTAATATGTCTCTAGGAGTTGTTGTTGCGACTCTGGGAAAGTTAATCAATCTGAGGTTATTATTACGAGATAAATTTTCTAAAGTCTCCAATTTCCTTCTCAGATTTGTATTATCTCTCACCAATATTTCTGTAATCTGTTTAGAAGTAACATTGGATGTTTTAAGGTCTTGTAGTTCAATTTTAAGGTTTTTAATATCAACTTCTTGAATATTTACTTTTTGCTCCAACTGAAGCAACTGGGGTTTAATTGATTTAGCCAGGTCTGCCACGAGATCCCAGATAGCATCCAGAGTTACCTCTTGAGGTTTCTTTATTGTAGAGAAAGATTTTTCAAATTGGGTTTTAGCATCCTCACTAGTCGACTTCTCCTCCTGACGGCGACTCTACCTTTCGCGGTTCACCCTCTGGATAGAAACTACAGGCTCCAAAGGACTCTTCTGCCGAGAATCCAAGTCCAAACTCCCCTCTCTGATGTCCGAGGCCTCCGGGGAAGGAAGCACACCTCCGGGGAAGGAAGCCTTCCGATTGCTCCTCCTCCTGCGGGGAGCTGGCAGTCTGAGGGAGAGCGGGAGGTGCTCTTGCGTCGGGACTCAGTGTAATCTCTAGTCCCGGGGAGACTGCCTCTGCCTCGCTACAGGGCGCCTTCAATGGGGTTGCCGACGCCGCTGAAATTTCCTGCATTCGGCATAGGAGCTCATCGATATTGCCGAGTCGGGCCAGGCCAGGTTGCCGCGAGTCTCCAGCGAAACTACGGCCCCCTCTTCTTTGGCATTACAAAAGGTAATTTTTTTCCTCTCAGGCAAAGGGAACCAGGAAAATCACTCGAGCGACCGCACCGAACCGCTCAGCTGACCCTTCCATCCGCCATCTTGGATCTCAGACGCGGTTTCTGGGATCCCTTAAGCCTTACCTGGTGATCTAGCAGGTTTTCAGGGCAGGAGCGATCTTCCTACGCTCCTGCCCTGTGCAGATCACTCATAGGAAAGGCTGCCATGAGCTCCCATCGTAGTCTCGAGAGCCATTTCCTATAAGTGATCTGCACGGGGCAGGAGCATAGGAAGATCGCTCCTGCCCCGAAAACCCACTAGACCACCAGGTAAGGCTTAAAGGGGGTCTAAGAGAGCTTAAAAATAGCCTGAAAAATGGATCTTAAAAAAAAAAATTGTGAATAATCAAATCCGCGAATGCTGAAACCACGGATTCGGAGGGAGAAGTGTAAATCTGAAGAAGGTATACAAACTGTACTTTGGCTGTCCACTGGGTGACCAGGATATGTGGACTCCAAAACTTTGTGATTGGCTCAATCGACGAAAGGTAGCGATGTCATTTGCAATCCCAATGATAATGGAGGGAAACGTGAGTCCATATTAAAGATTTCTACTTTTGCCTTGTGAACACAATTGGATTCTCAGCTAAAACTAAGCACAAAATTATATATCCTACTCTGGATTCTGCTATTAGGCCTGTTCCTCATGATGACTCACTGCCTTTCCCTGTACCTCCACAAGATGGACTTGCTTTTGTGGAACATGATGAGGAATGTGATGATGATGCAGCAGCTGGTCACATTCCATAATTATCTGATCCTGATTATGTGAATGATGAAGATTCAGAACCAGAGACTTTTGCACAAGCTGACTCAATGATCTTATTCATGATCTAAATCTTTCAAAAGAAAAAGCATAACTTCTATGACTGCAACGGAAAAATTATATTCTTACCTGTTAATTTTCTTTCCTTTAGACGCAGCAGATGAATCCAGAGAACAATGGGACAGCACACATCTACCAAAAGGTGGAGATAGACAAACTGATTAACAGGTGGTCCTATTGGCTGGCATGCCTCTTGCATCTTCAGTATTGCTCCTTGTCTAAGCATCCGTAACCATCAATATGCTTAGCATGTAAAAAACTTTCTTTCCCATAACAAATTTCAAAAGGTAATAATACAGAATACAACTATCAATAATAACAGACTTCGAAAGTTGCAAAAGAAACACCCGACAGTCAATATCCAGAAAGCGTGGGGCTCTGGATTCGGTGACGGGACAAAAGCGCGTGAGGACAAATGCGCGCCGACAATTCAGCGTGCCACAGGAAAACCTTCTTTTAAAGGGCTCCGACAGGGGCTGTGGGGAGGGAACCCCCCCACTCTACTTAATAGGGATCGCGCTGCCTCACGCTGCCATGTTGGGGGGGTGTAACCCCCCACAATATACTGAAAACTT
Source organism: Geotrypetes seraphini (assembly GCF_902459505.1). Lineage (NCBI taxonomy): Eukaryota > Metazoa > Chordata > Amphibia > Gymnophiona > Dermophiidae > Geotrypetes > Geotrypetes seraphini. The sequence goes on from NC_047085.1 coordinate 232,505,698, forward strand.
AACTTTTTCTCTAAAAAATAGGGAAAAGTTAAGTTTCCAGTATAATGTGCGGTTACAACCCCTCAAAACCCCCCCAACGCCAGCGCGATCACTATAAAGTGGAGGGTTCCCACCAACATCCCCCATCGGAGCCCTTTAAAAGAAGGTTTTCCTGCAGCGCGATGAAGTCTTGCGCTGAATTGTCAGCGTTCGTTTGTCGGCGCGCGTCTATCTCGCACGCTTAAGACTATGAACCCTGGATTCATCTGCTGCATCCAAAGGAAAGAAAATTAACAGGTAAGAACATAATTTTTCCTTCCTTAGCAACAGAAGCAGATGAATCCACAGACCAATGGGATGTAACAAAGCAATCCTCAACTGGGTGGGAAGCAAATGCCGCCTCCGCAACAACCGAAGCACTAAACGCAGCCTCTGCACACGCCTCCACATCCAACCGGTAATGCTGAGATAAAGTATTCTTGGAAGACCAAGTAGCCGCATGACAAAACTCCTCCCAAGAAAAAAACCTTTAGACAGAGTCCAAGTAGCCATCGCTCTGGCTGAATGGTCATGAAGTTCTTCCGCCAACCGCTTCCCTGCCATCAAGTAAACGTAAAGAATGTCCTCCTAGATCCTTCGAGCGATGGAGGCTTTGGACGCTGCCATACGTTTGTCACATCCCTTGAAGAATACAAAGAGGTGAGCTAAACGACTAAAAGTCGTTAGAAACCTACAGATTGCGGAGAATGCTACACGCTTTTAAGAAACACAGTGAAGAAAAATTCATCTCCCCATTTCTCCTCCCAGGAAGAAGGAAGGAAAAGTGAGAGCGGCATAAAAGAAAGGATGACACCACCTTAGATAGAAACTGTGGTACTGTCTGAACCGACACCCCAGAATATGTAAATCAGAAATAAGAATCCCTGCCGTACAAGGCCTGCAACTCATAAACTGCCAAGCTGAAGCCATGGCAAAAAGCAACACTATGTTCAACGTCACAGCCTTTTAGAGTCTCAAAAGACAAAGTTGAAACAGAGCCTTCTGTAAACTGCGACAAAGTACCTAAAGACTGTACTCCGGACAGGGCTTCTTAAGAGGTGTACGAATATACTCCTTTTAGGAATATACTCCTTTAGAGGTGTACGAATATACTCCTTTTAGGAACTGAATTACATGAAGCTGAGAAGTAAGCAAAGAGCGAGATACCTAGCCCTTGTAACAAGATTGCCACTTGAAGCTGAAGGGAATTGAATGCTAAGCCCTTGGCAATACGCTTGTGCCAAAAAAGAAAAAATATAAAATATACAAGTCTGGAAGGGTGTCAAATGTTGAGAAGTACCCAAGAAAGGAAAAGCCACCAAACGGTAGTATAAGCCACAGGGAAGACGTCTGTATCGCCTGGAGAAGAGAAGAAATAACCTGCTTCACATAACCCTTACACGTCAGCCATGGCTTTTCAAAAGCTAGGTTGTAATACCAAACTAGGACGAATATCCATGCTGATTAGACGCTGGGTGAGTAAATCCGGAGATACTGGGAATCTCAACAGTTCAGCCGTCGGGAAGACTCATTAGATACGCATACACATCGACTATCAGCTCCGGGCGGCTTTCCCGCAGAGGAGAAAATCCTGCATTCACCGTGAGCCTCATCTGGGGCAGCCTCCTTGGAGCGGCTGGGGCACGGGCAGTGTGTCTGGGAATGAATACATGGATAGGAGACCATCGCAGGGGAGGAGACATAAGCATCCTGGGACTGTCAGCCAAGTCTCTTCCCTGAAGAAGCCCTTTCTGGGAACGTCAATCGCTCCTCCTAAACTTACTTGCTCCACTTCATCACTGACGCTGAAACCGTGGATTGAAAACAAAGTTTTATATTATTTTTCTTTCCAGCTTATGATTTATCGTTAATCTTATCTATTGTTTTGCCTTTTGTCTTTGTTTTGTTCTATTTCTATCATTTAAATTTCTCCAGAATTCTACTGTTCAACGGTTCCCCCTTCTGCATCTATTCCTTTCTCTCCTTTCTTCTACCTTCCAAAGTATTTAGATCAATGCTGTCTTGTTAAAAATGTTTATTTTTATTTTTTATTTTTCCTCTATCTCTACTTTTCACTTCTCTATTACCCTCCAGGTACTTTAGTTAGATTGTGAGCCTTCGGGACAGTAAGGGAATTTTTCAAGTACCTTTCTTATTTCTAATCTTAATGTATATTTTCTGTAAACCGCTTAGAACCTAACGGATGTAGCGGTATATAAGAAATAAATTACATTACATTACATTACCAAGGACGGTGCGGCCAATCCGGAGATTCTCTGATTACTGTGCCCTGAAAGCGAGCTTGAGATGGCAAATCCATCCAATCATCAGCCAGGGGAAAACAATTAAAAAAGAGAAAGCAGAAGCGAGAAAGAAGCAACGCTGCAACCCCCTCTGACTGCTACTTCCTGCGTCTGCTGAAGAAGCTAGGAAGCTTTGAATTTCAAGACAAGGCCATGAGGTCTAGTTCTAGGAGATCTCACCTTTATACAAAGAGCTGGAATGCCTGAGCGAATAGTTCCCAATTTCCAGGATGTAGAAGATTTTGTGGTGAGAAAGTCTATCTAAACCCTTTTCCTGTCCTGTAAAATGATGCGCCGATAGAAGAGAAAGATGAGATTCTACCCATTGAAGTAGAACCATTACTTTACTCACCAACTGAGTACATCACGTACTTCCTTGGCTGTAAACAAATATCACCGTCATAACACTGTCCTAAAAGACCTTTATCGTCATTCCAGAAGAATGGTCTGAAACTCCAGAAACTGCAGCCTGACCATGCTTCAGTCCAGAAGAATGAATGAGTACCGAGTCTCCTCTTAATACCAGACTCCTTGCGCTGAGGATTGAAGGCACTGAGCCCACTAACCTGATGGTCTGGGATGTTTGGCGACTATGAGTCAGTCCAGCAAAGACCAAGGCATGCCTTTGAAAATATAAATCTCGCTGAGCCACCAAATTATATTGAGCGACGCTTGATGAGCCTACTAGATACTACAATTGGAGCTTTGAGATACCTGGAACCACCAGAACAAAAGCAACTGCTGTAGCATTCTTACGTGAAAGCGAGCCGAAGTTCCCAGTGGAGTCATCACCATGGATCCTAGAACCTGTACAGAATCCCGTGCTCTTGTTCTTGGCGACTGAAGAAGGCAAACCTGAGACTGTAACCTGTCATCCGGGAACACATTCCTCTCCTATATCCCCTGATATTCCAATAATTAATACAGGAGAAAAGAGCTCTTTAGAAATTTGAAGATTCACATCCAAAGAATTGAAGAAAAGACAAATTGACCTGGCTGGAAGACGTCTGAATCAAGCAGTCGTCTAAGAAAGAAAGTACCTGAATCTCCTGTTTGCGCCAAAATACCACTACTGCCCTCATTTTCTAAAATGTTCATGGAGCTATGGCTAGGCCAAATGGCATCTGCCAAAACTGATAGCACTGCTCGATGAGAGCCAAGCGAAGATAGTGCTAATTCGGTGTCCATAGGGAAATTGTAAATATTCTCACAGTTTTTCTCCGGAAATGTCTAACTCTGAGAAACTAATTTACCAGAATGAGATCCAGTCCGTCTGACCAATTCCCCCATCTTGGGCACTATGAAGTAAATGGAATAACTTCCCTTAGTTCCAGAAGAACTAAAACTACTGCCCCAAGTACCGGTAACACTTAAAGGGGGTCTCCATGCAATGCTAGCCAAAAACTTACTGCCTTTAAAGTAAAGACGTACTAGACGTAATCTAGAAGCTGCATTGACCGCCCCATGGGAAACAATCTGCACCCTAATTGTTATCAGACAAAGCTCACATCCCTAAAGAGAGCTTCAGGAATGATTCCAACAGCTACATACCGTTTGCTACTTTGTGGTTTTGGGAGAATAGGTACCTTGCCCCTGGTTAGAAGGAGCCGCACAGCTCTTCCTGCCAGTTTGAAGGACTGTGTAGCAGGTGCCATGAGAAGATGCCGACCTGAGAAATCTGCGCGAGAAGCTTTGAAACTTGCAGTCCCTGGCACCCTACAAATAAAAAAAGACAGTTCTGACCACATAAAGATGTGAAGTGCCATTATGACCCTAGAGACTCCCCCAATTCGTAATCTATTCATACTACGTTCAGGAATCAATTCTATAGTGCTACCAGACACACACAGTGCTGCACAGAGGCACAAAGAATATGAAAACCTCTAAACCTCCATAGACTCACCCTTCAGGGACCCCGAGAGAGACAAGAAGATACCCGTATGACACACAGGGTACTCTCATGCCGCTGACATCACTATGTGGCAATTTGACTTCTGTTGACCCATAATGGCAAAAAAACGAGATTGGGCAGCTGAGCATAGGGCAGAATCTCTTTCTTAAGCACTGTGAAGTATAACAGTACAGTCCCGATTAAAGTAGTTGAGCCTTTTCAAGTAGAGAGAGTGGAGAAACACACACACAAGGTATATCACCGCAATAGTGGCAAAAGCTGTTGAAACTCCCGACATATAGAACCCCGAAAACTGGGAAACCATGGGATACAATGACCAAAGTCAGCTGCAAAATAAACCCAAGCGTTTGCCTGTTTCACGCTGAAATGAACCAGCTTTATCAAAAGTGCATTAGAAACCTACCTGGAGCCAGCCATTAAAATATTTATCCCACTGTCATGGCATAAAATGCTTAAAATGAACCTCAGAGAGAAATAAATAAATGCTGCTTCGTTCTCCTCAACTTAGGAAAATAAGCACGCACCTCTTGCGCTCAGTCAGGAACCGGCTATGTGAAGAACACACCCAGAGACGTCCAAATATTCACCTCCACCCGGCCACGGAAACTGCCAAGCAAAGTCTGCCTCAGGGAGAAATCCCACTACCACCAAGGTGCTGCGAGTATGAAAACAAGCGTGCACCTACAACAAGGCACCAGCTCCGTCAACGGAGCTCTATCCATACACCCAAAGCCCTTTACTGAATAAACTTCATATAAATGTAAATTTACTCATCAGTCGCTAAACCATTTCCACAACTCTACAAAAGATAGCGTTTGATTAAAAAAAAAAAAAAACATATTCCTTCTGTAGAGTCACACCGATCTCAAATTCCTTCTGTAGAGTCACACCGAACCAGAAAAGAAGTTCAAATAAAACATATACTTTGTTGATAGTGCCAGCAGATGCCAGTAAATGGCAGTTGCTCAGCACTATGAGGGCAGAAATGTTTAATAGTCATTGTGGTCTTTTTTTTTTTTTTACAGTGAAAAGAAAGAAGAAAAATTGAGACCCAGTCAGACCCTCTATCATTGGAGGGAGGGTGAGGCAGGGACCTGGGGGGGGCCCAGGTGTAACCCCTAAAGCTGGCACCATTCAGCCGGACACCCCTGTGTCGCTGAAGAGAAACCTCAACAGGAGAAAATTGCCCAGTCACAGCCAGAATCCAGGAGCAGAGAATAACACAGGGAAAAAAATCTGTCCCCGTCACTGCCTCGTCACCGGACCACCGTCCCCTACACCACCCTATCCCCACCATTCCCTTCACCGCCCCGTCCCCGCAGCATCCACTCTTCCCTCTCGCCACTTTTGCAGCGTATTAGTAAAGAAACTTATTGAAGCCAGTGGAGATTGCCTGCCTGTACCTGCAGTCACGTGTGTGTGGGCGCTTCAAATCATCTTGCGTGTGAGCGCCTCAAACCATCTTGACGTCATGACATCTGGGACTTGCGTGTCGTATCTCCACTGAATCTTAAAACGTTCCAGTGAATTATTACGTTTATTGGTCATACCAGGGCAATCATCGACGGCTGTAGCGCGTAAGATGGGCGGAGTGGTGGCAGATGTTGCTAGGAAACGAGGCGGCGGATAAACGGCGCAAGGTTTGTTGCTGTTCAGACTTGTAACAGATGACTAAGGACTGGAGTGGAGCTGGGTCTGCTCTGATCAATATGGTATGTGCTTAGGTCCCTGGCTGGGCTCGAGCTTTGTTGGGCGTCAGGACTGCCAGGAACTTCCAAACGTTGTGTCAGAGGAGAAGCTTCCGCCCACACACACACGACTGCAGGCAGGCAGGCTTCACCGGCTTCAGTAAGTTTCTTTACTAAAGCACCGTGAAGGGAAGGGAAGGGAGGGAGGGAGATAGAGTTGGTCGTAGGGAGGGAGGGAAGTGACCACACGCCTTTTTCCTCCCTTAACTGCGGGAACAAGGCCATTCACCACTCCACGGGGCAGTGAATGGCCTTGTCCCTGTGCCCGCAGTGAACAATTCCCCCCCCCCACCGTTTCGGTGGGTTATCCGCGGCTAACTGCCACCGTGTCATTCTCTATCCAGGAGCTAGTTGAATAGCGACTATCACCTACTGGGAAATAGAGCATACTGAAGATGCAGGAGGCGTGCCAACCAATAGGACCACCTGTTAACCAGTTTCTCTATCTCCACCTGCTGGTAGATGTGTGCTATCCCATTGGTCTCTGGATTTATCTGCTGCTGTTGTTAAGAAAGGCAGAGTTCTGGCGTAAAAAAAAAAAAAGGAAAACTTAAAAACTAGCAATTTTAGAGGAAGGGTAACATGAGAGCATATTGCAAAATCACAAAATTGCAGACCCCCCACCCTGATTTCTCTCATACGCTTTTACAGCCTTACTCACTGTGACCTGAGCTAGCAATGTGCTTCAGCCTGCCTTAGCTCTTAAGATAGCTGGATCTGTGAGAAGAAATCACTGCCTCAAACAGAACATCCTTCCAGCGCTGAATCTTCAGGTTGCCAGTCTGACTGAGCCTCTAACCCCCAGATTGTAGATGTGCAAAAACAGGAAGGAGAGGCAAAACACAGCTGGCACACACCGCTGAGCCCCCTAAGGATCCCTAACAACCTGCGCTCAAACCCCCTCAATCAGTAGGTGAGCAATGCTAGCAGATGGCCCCAAGCTCCAAAAAGACTTCTGCAGGCTGGCTAACTGGTACCACACTACAAAATTAACTAGCTCAGAAGCACTAGAGCTCTAGAGCAGGTCCGTCAGCTGAAGTTATGTGCATGCAGTGAGAGGAAGGATATTAAAAAGAGAACCTCATCCTCCACAAGGCTGCGTGAACAGTTACCATCTAAGGACAAATCTTTTTTATTTTTTATTTCATTTCTTCTTTTTTTTTCTCTTTCCTTTATTAATGCTCATTCTTCCCCTCCTCTCACACCCTTTTTCGTTCTTTCCTTTCAAGAATGTAGTTCCACCCCTATCCCTATTGTTCCAGTTTGTCCAAGTCATTTTATTTACTGCTGTACTAACTTGCTTGTAGTAATGTCTATTCTTATAAGTTCTGTAAAATAACTTGTATTCTTTGTCATGCTCTTTTAATTGATGTACACCACCTAGAAGCCTGATTAGGTGGTTAACAAATTTTTAATAAACTTGGATGATGATAGACACAGCCTGATCAAACAAACTAAAATACAATAAATGAATCACACTTGGAGCACTGGGGTGAGTCCTTCTTCCATCAGACATCACCTTTCTCACCTGGATAGTTTTGGTGATCTTCATAGTTGGAGGTGTGGAGACTGCAGTGGGGCTGGTAGCAGCAACAGGCAAGCTACGCTTTAAGCTGATCTTCTCCCGTGCGTCCATCACTTTCTCACTAGCTTCACTTTGCTGTTTTCGGGAATTTAGCATGTCCCTAGCATCCTGTACTTTGCCCTTGATGCGAAAGCGGGCATCCTTTTGCAACAGTTTCTCCCTGGCATCTTTGATACCCAGTTTTTGACGTGCATCTGTAATGCCAATTTTTTGCCGGGCATCAAAAGTTCTCTGGAAAGTAGGTGCTGGCCTGCTTACAATAGGCTGCTGGAGGCCAATGCGAGATCTGACATCCCCTAGACCAGGCCTGAGGTTTAGCCTAGAAAGGGAATGCAGGACAATCAGTGGGAAAAAAGCATGAAATAAATTAAGCCATACACTCTACTAAACAATCTATTGCCATAGCTTTATTTTCAATGCATGACAACTTCAGTCATTATTATGGATATTATGAAAACAGATCTTTCCTCCCTCTTAATACCATGTACTTAATACCATGTACCATGTAGTTAATTTCACCAAGCCTTTTACATTGCTGTACAAATATATAAGAGACAAACCTTGTTTTGAGGAGCTTAACATCTAGTCACATAAGCTAAGCACATAAGGACTTTAGCAGCAACACCCACTGACATTACTAGAAGTGGAATTATATGAAGGCTAAAGCAGGTTCTAGAAGTAAAGCATGAAAAATTAAGTCAAGAACCTGCAAGAACTCTAAGATGTTAGGCAGGGAAGTGCGAAAAGAGACCACTCTCGTATGTCCAAGTATTTAAATCTACTGTATAATCTTGTATGTCCAATTCACTCCATCATGAATGTTTACTTGTAACCGTTCTGAGCTACTGGGAGGAAGGGATAATAATCTAAATAAATAAATAAAAAGGAATAAAACAAAAACAAAATGTATCATAACTAAATTTATACCTATCCAGAGTTATATGATATACTGTATTTTTCGCTCCATAAGATGCATTCCCCCCCCCAAAAAAAAAAAAAATGGGTGGAAATAAGAGTGCGTCTTATGCAGCGAATATACAAAAAAAAAAAAAAAAAAACCCCAACAACCCGGCTGCCTGCTGCTAATCAGGGCCCGTGGCGCACAAGCGCTAATGCCTGATACCGGACACTTCCCTAATTGGGCCGGTCACTGGTGCTTCGCAGGGCTGCTGCCTGCTGATTACTGGCACATCGGGGGCAGCGGCGCACAAGCGCGCTGCTGCATGGGCAGGCGCCACTTCTGAATGACTGCTCAACCAGCACGGTTTCAGCAAAGGCAGATCTTGTTTGACGAACTTACTGCACTTCTTCGAGGGAGTAAACAGGCAGATAGACAAGGGCGATCCGGTCGACATTGTATATCTGGACTTTCAGAAGGCGTTCGACAAGGTTCCACATGAATGACTACTTCGGAAAATTACAAGCCATGGAATCAAGGGTGAAATACTCACGTGGATTAAAAACTGGCTGAAGCACAGGAAACAGAGAGAGGGGGTAAATGGACAATACTCGGACTGGAAGAGCGTCACCAGTGGGGTGCCGCAGGGCTCGGTGCTTGGACCCGTGCTCTTCAACATCTTTATAAATGATCTGGACATAGGTTCAACGAGCGAGATGATTAAATTTGCGGACGATACGAAGTTATTCAGAGTAGTGAAGACACAGGGGGATTGCGAAGATCTGCAAAGTGACATAATCAGGCTCGAGGAATGGGCATCGACATGGCAGATGAGGTTCAACATGGATAAATGTAAAGTGATGCATGTCGGTAACAAAAATCTCATGCACAAATACAGGATGTCTGGGGCGGTACTTGGAGAGACCTCCCAGGAAAGGGACTTGTGAGTTCAGATCGACAAGTCGATGAAGCCATCCACGCAATATGCGGCGGTGGCGAAAAGGGCGAACAGAATGCTAGGAATGATAAAGAAGGGGTTCACGAACAGATCAGAGAAGGTTATCATGCCGCTGTACCAGGCCATGGTGCACCCTCACCTGGAGTATTGCGTACAGCACTGGTCGCCGTATATGAAGGAGAACATGGTACTACTCGAAAGGGTCCAGAGAAAAGCGACTAAGATGGTTAAGGGGTTGGAGGAGCTGCTGTACGGTGAAAGATTAGAGAAACTGGGCCTCTTCTCCCTCGAACAGAGGAGATTGAGAGGGGACATGATTGAAAAATTCAAGGTACTGAAGGGCATAGACTTAGTAGATAAGGACAGGTTATTCACCTTCTCCAAGGTAGGGAGAACGAGAGGGCACTCTTTAAAATTGAAAGGGGATAGATTCCATACAAACGTAAGGAAGTTCTTCTTCACCCAGAGAGTGGTAGAAAACTGGAACGCTCTCCCGGAGTCTGTCATAGAGGAAAACACCTTCCCGCTCTTACCTTAAGATAATCGGCAGCCTGCAGAGAGGACCGCGGTAGAGCGAATGTGGTGCTAAGGACAACGGCAGCTTGCAAAGATCACTACAGCACCGTGATCCTCTCTGCAGGCTGCCAATTATCTTAAGGTAAGAGCAGGAGGCCAGGGGAGAACATGCAGGCCTTCGGGGGGGGGGGGCCCTGATGTAGAAGTACACGGAGGGAGGGAGTGAAGGGAGGGTTCAAAGAGACGTACATATACCAGACTGGGGGAGGGGGAGAAATAATGGGTCTAAAAACAGAGGAGAGGGAGAGAGATGTGGACAATGGAATTTAGGGAGGGAAGGAACAGAAAGGGAAAGAAGTTGGACACAAGGGATGGTGTGGAGGGGGGTGGGGGATAGAGATACTGGATAGGAGGGTAGTTGGGAAGAGAAAGGGAGAGCTGGTAGACCCTGTGGGATTGTAAAGGAGGGAGAGATGCTGGATGAAAGGGTAGTTAAAGAGAGATGGTGAATCTGGGGATGGTAGGGTCCATTACTGCAGCTGAAAATGTTGAAATTGTTGAAAATGAATAAAGAATTTAAAAAAAACCAAACAAACCCAAAACAAAACAAAAGGAAAAATGCCACACCTCCATGGGAGGGAAACAGAAGAGGAGGACAGAAATGGAAGATGGATGGTTATAGCATGGAGAAAGAAGAAAATGACAAATGGGTAGGAGACAAGTTATCAGAAGACAACCAGAGCATGGGACCAACATGATTTGAATAATAACCAGACAACAAAAGATAGAAAAATAAAATTTTATTTTCTGTTTTGTGATTACAATTTGTCATATTTGAAATGTGTATCCTGCCAGAGCTGGTGTTAGACCGCGAACATGAGCTAGGATTTAACAGAGAGAGGAAAAGCCTTTTTTGTTTATTTTGTTTACATCAAAGCGCCAGGGTGGGTAGGAGAGGGCAAGGCTATAAAATAAACCCACCAGGATGTTTGAAAAAAAACATCCAATTGGGCAGGAAAATCGAATCGGATCGAAAAATTGATTCAATAAGCTGAATCGAATCAAATTTTTTTTCCCTGAATCAGGCAGCACTACACTTACAGTAATAAAACAATATGTTAATCTTGTGTTAGCACCTGATTTTTTTATGTTTGTTATTCCTTTTGTTTCTCTTTTATATCATTTAATTCAGAATTTTAATCTTAATTTATTATGGGGGTTGCCTTCTTTTGTCAAATCTTATCTTTACTCCTCATGTCTTCTGCATATTTTGGTTTTCCCCCTAATAACAGAGTGACAGTGGAATATAAACCTGGTTGCCCTGGATTCAAAATCCACTCACTGAAAACTAGGTTGCCCCTCCACTCTACAAGGATGTCTGTGTGACTTTTTGTAACAATGCTACCAGACAGATAGATGTTTGTCCCTGGTTTTTTTCGGCACTCATAATTTGAACATTTTTCCTATTCAAAAATGGCTGCGAAATGCAAAGATTTCTTTGGATGTTATAAGCAACCCAAGTCTGACTTGGACATTCTTTCAAAAATGCCTCTGTCAGTAGTCTCCAATGTGGTCCAAAGAACTCCACTGCAGCCCTCAAATCAGTTGGCTAAAATGTTCTTCAAATTATAAAATGTTTTATTTCAATCTTGTCTACTTGATATAGTAACTGCAAACAATCTCTTCAGTATGCTACTCAGGTGTCTCATTTATGAAATTTGCTGCTGTTGACAATCAAAACTAGAGTGTGTTTTTAAAATATAGACTTGAAATGTTGTAGAATCAATATTAGTATTAATTTTTAATGTTTAATATGCAGTCTGAATAAGCAGGTCAAGGCGGTTTACAAAATTAGTAGTATGTATAAGCTTGAAATTTTTGGGTAGCCCTCGGAGCTCTTTCGCATTGTCCTTCACATGAAAAAGGTTAGAGACCATTGTTCTATACATAAAAATGAAATGAAATGAAATGAAATGAAAGAAAAAAGGTAGAGCCTCACAGACAAAGCATTTTTTTAGGAATACATCTTTTTGGTTCCTCTAAGAGTACCAAGATAGCCTTTTTCTTTTGTAAATAAATAAACCCAAACCAAACAGATGACTACTGAAAAGAAAATTTATCATTTTCTGTGATATGCTTTTGCCTCCTAAAGTTAGAAGTTGTTAAATCACTGAAGTTCTCATCTCTTTCAAGAGCTATGCATTTCCCATGGACCCTAGGACACCTGACTATACTTTATATCAGAAAGCTCATGTTGTTATCTTTCTCTTGCAATCTCTACAGCAGTGGTCTTCATTGCAAAGCTCATGAGCCAATGGCAGCCCTCCAAGATCTCTATGGTGGCCCGCCAAACCTGTGAAGAATATCATCTCCACAATACGACAAAACCTTCACTCATAGGGTTGAATCATCAGTCTATACAATTTCTTAATCAGTCTATTGGAAGATTCTTCATGAAATTCAAAAAACTGACCAACCACTGGTGCAACATTAATTACTTATCCTTTATTGTAGTAAAGTTGCTTGCCCCAATACTTATGTGCCCAACGGGACCCGTTTTGCCTAAACAGGCTTTCTCAAGGGTTCCAGCAGGGAGCACTTATTTTGGCATCCTCATGATTCCAGGGCAGGAGCTGTAATATCATCTCCCCAATTGGTATCATCTCCCCTATTGATATGTTTCCAGCGCTGCAGTCCTGCACTCTTCACAGTTGGCGTTCGTTTTGTCATTAAGCAGTCTGTTGGAGCGTCTTCTAAGAGTACACTTCCCCCTCTCCATTCGCAGTTTCGACACTCGCGATTTCACATATTTGCGATTTTTGGGGGAGGGGGCAGGGGAAACCCCACACCATAGTTTAGCACATTCCCGCCTCTCTCCAGCCTTCCCCCCGGCATCCTGGCCTTACCTGGTGGTCTAGCGAGCTTTCAGGGCAGGAGCAATCTTCCTACGCTCCTGCCCTGTGTAGATCGCCAATAGGAAATGACTGCCGTGAGCTCCCACTGTAGTCTCGAGAGACTTTGGGAACTCATGGCAGTCATTTTCTATTGGCGATCTGCAAGGGGCAGGAGCGTAGGAAGATGGCTCCTGCCCCGAAAGACCCGCTAGACCACCAGATAAGGCCAGGATGCCGGGGGGAAGGCGGGAGGGAGACGGGGGTGGGTCAGAGCCGGACAAGAAGATATTCACGGTCCTGCTCTGCCCCTATTCCCTGTGAATACTGAGGGAGAAGTGTAAAGCTTTTTTTTGCAAAGGTAACCAGCGTTTGATATGTCTTTTATATATATTGCACAATACTTGTTTGCTAACATTTTAAATCCCTTTGGTGATTTGGTTTATTTATTTTCATCTTGTTAGATCGATACCATCTACTGTCACCTAAACATTCTTTTCAGTGCAGCTGAATACCTAGCTGTTTGGTTTCCTGAAGTAAGAGTACGAAACGTGTTCATGTCGAAACTAAGGAACCAAGCTTTAGCTAAGGGCTCCTTTTACGAAGCCACGGTAGCGGCTTTAACGCGCGTGACTTTTCATCACGCGCTAGCTAGAAAACTACCGCCTGCTCAAGAGGAGGCGGTAGCGGCTAGCGCGGCCAGCAGTTTAGCACGCGCTATTACATAAGAACATAAGAATTGCCATCTCCAGATCAGATTCTGGGTCCATCAAGTCCGGTGATCCATTCACACGGAGGCCCCGCCAGGTGTGCCCTGGCATGGATTAAGTCCCCATGTCACTGTATGCTTTAAACTGCTACCGCGCCTTCGTAAAAGGAGCCCTAAGTTTTTTTTCATTTATTATTTTTTCACTATGGGCTCCTTTTACAAAGGTGCACTAGTGTTTTTATCGCACACACTGGATTAGCGCGCGACAGCAAAAAATCTACCGCCTGCTCAAAAAGAGGAGGTAGCGGCTAGCGCGTGGCAATTTAGCACCCCTAGCGCACCTTCTTAAAAGGAGCCCTACGTGTTATGAGCTTTAGAACTCCACTGAAATAACTTGACACTAATTTATGCTTAAAAGTATGGTGGATCTAGCAATGATCGGGTGGTGAGGTGGATGGGGGGGTTTTCCCTCTGTGGTACCCCTCCATGTCTCTGAGCTAATCGTCACATATGTTAAGCATTTTTCAATAACTATTATAGTGTTTTTTGTCATAAATAAAAAGATGGATGTAGGGCAGAAAGTGAAGGAGAGAAAAACAGCAAATGGATAAGAGCATAGACAGAAGGAAGTGCAACTAGAGACGGGGAAAAGATGAGTAGAAAAGTAAAATCACCAGACAACGAAGGGTAGGAAAAATTATTTTATTTTCAGTTCAGTGATTCTGAGAATTTACATCTGTTGTCTATATTTTGCACTGTTCAGGAAGAAATGCATTTTTCTCTCTGGGCTCCTTTTACTAAGATGCGCTAACGTTTTTAGCGCACGCACAAGATTAGCGCACTAGCCAAAAAATTACCGCCTGCTTAAAAGGAGGTAGTAGCATCTAGCGCACCTTCGTAAAAGGAGCCCTCTATTTCTCTGGTGGTGTACTACATACAGAGTCTGGCATCATCGGTTTCAGATGTGTATATTAGTTTGTGGTCCTGTATTTGCATAGAGGGACATAATCGAAAGTGTGCCTCAGTCTGAGGTTAGATTTTTTTTGTGCAAGATGTCCAGAAACCTATTAGGAAAAATGTCCATTTTCAAAGCTGCCAAAGTCTATCTTTTATTTTGGAAAATGAGCTAGGTACAAGTCCTTAGGACGTCTACCTTTTTTGCCCATTTTCAAAAATAAAAACGGCCACGTGAAAAATGTACAAAATCAAGTTTGTAGATGTACCCACTAACTACCTTGTCTGATCGCGGCAGAGGAATCCTAATCAGCTGAGCAGGTTTTGGGGATTCCTGGTGGCTCAGCCAATGGAGATGCCCCTGCCAGGATCAGCTGAGCTGTGGAGCCCTACACCCCTCCCCCCAGACATCCCCGGACCTTCTCACATCCCCCCAACATTCCTGGGCCCCCTCCCACCTACAGGGCTGCATGCATTGGGAAGGGGAAGCTTCCCCCCTGCCATTTTCTCATCCGAAGGTGTGTGGAGGTCTGGGGATGTCAAGGGAGATCTGGGATTTCAAGGGGATGTTGCAGATATCAGGGGGAGGGGTGTAGGGCTCCGCAGCTCAGCTGATCCTAGCAGGGGTAATCCACATGAGCTGAGCTGCCAGGAATCCCTGAAACCCACTCAGCTGATGGGGATTCCCTTGCCACAATCAGCTGATGGGAGGCCTATGGGTTTTGTTTTTTTTTCATTCTTTAGGTGGTGAGATGGTGTCATAACCACTGGGGGAGTAAGGGGGGGGGTCATGCCTTAAATCCTCCAGTGGTCTTCTCGTCAGTTTGGGCACCTTTGTGGAACTTAGACGCAACTCAAACAGGCCTGCCGATGGATGTCTAAGTTCCCTCTAGGAAAGCTTTGATTATGTCTGCAGTACGTTCAGGTTGAAGCCCACCCGATTCCCGCACATACCACACCTCCCAACATGCCCCTTTGATCTCTGGACACATAGAAGCTTAGAAGTGCTGCTGCACGTCGAGAAAGCTGGTTTTGATTATCACCACTTTGATGTCCCTGCTATTAAGACATCCAAATGCCAACTTAGGCTGGTTTTTGGATGTTTTAAAGTTTTGGATTATGAGCCCCATAGGGTTTATTGTATGACCAAGGCAAGGTGTTCTGGTAGGAATGAATGACAAAAAGCGCTAAGGCATCATGACCCCAAGTAGTAAGATATTTGTCAGCTCTACTTCAGTCCTTTTGGACCCAAAATGGCATGCGTTTAAAAATTTGCAAAGATCACTACTCTACAGTGTTCTTCCTAAGACCTTCTGAATGAGTGCGCCAATCTGTTGACTTTACTGACCACTCGGCTAATTTAACAGAAAATATTATAATACTGCACAGAACTGCCCAACCAGTCACCCAACTATTCCTTCATGCCACCTGGCTGGCAAAAATTTAGGGGAGAATGCTGCTCTAAGGGACAGCAGGAATACTGCACAATGGTATCTGCTGTTCTATGTTCTGTTGACAAAGGTTTTGTGCTTTCAAAACGGAGCTGAGCTAAACCTTACCAAAGCAAACCCGTTAGGCTCAGACTCTAGGCTTGTGCACTAAGGGCTCCCTTTACGAAGCCGTGTTAGCGGCTTTATCGCACGCAACTTTTTAGCACGCGCTAGCCAAAAAACTACCGCCTGCTCTAGAGGAAGCGGTAGTGGCTAGCACGGCCTGCAAATTAGCGCGCGCTATTATGCGCGTTAAACCGCTAACGCGGCTTCGTAAAAGGAGCCCTAAGAGAACCACAGTGGCCATTGTCAAAAACCAAGAAAAGTAGTGATTATATGAATTCCACACTTCACAATATCAATTGAACCAAAAAATGGAATATAAAATCAAATATTGTTCGATTGACTGTTGTAGAGAAATATTCTACTCAATGAAAATTTTATTACTGTTATACCAAACGTCCCTTACATTGAGGGGAAAGGACCTCAGACTGGTTTCTAATCGCATATAGATCAGCTGCAACAGCTGTTCAGCTGAAGGAAACCACAGTATATTCATTGGTCCTCTTCCTCCTCCTAACCAATTTCAATGTGCAAATTTTAGCAATCCTTAAAAAAAAAGTTTAATTAATAAATAGTTATTTCTGATAAATATCAAAGAAATTAACTTATACGCCCCTTATCTGAGTATTTCACTGATTCTATTTCATCAATTCTGACAGGCCCGTTTCACCCTCTTGCTTCTTCAGGGAATCACAGAAATCCGGACTGGACTCTACTGTCCGCTTGTTATAATATAATCTTAAGTGCCTTAATTTTGGAGCACCGTCGAGTATTTTTCTAATCTTAATCGCAACTGCTGTGCTCCTGACAAATGGCGTCTCTGACTCTGGTAGAACCAGATCTACCACAGGACCACATCTATTTATGTCATTCTCCGAGCACAGATGAGAACCGCCCACAAGTTCTAAGGCACGACATCAAGGCTTCCGGCTATCAGCTGTGCTGCGAGAACACTGTAAAAAGGCGGAGATTAGCAGTTCTAGTCTCTACTAAAATGACTGCATTGTTGCAAAATCAAAGTTCTTCTTTCTCTTCCACTCTAGAATATTTAGTCCTAAAAATAAAAAACTTTTCCTTCTCCCTCGACACTTCTTATTTATAACCCACTCACAGTTACAAGTTCTTCTCTTTTGGCTCTACAAGAGCTTATTAGTTTTTATATTACTTTGTCCTCACCATTATTTATCTTGGGAGACTTACCCCCTCTTTTACTAAGGTGCGCTAACCGATTAGCACATGCTAGTCAAATTAGCGCATGCTAAACACTAACGCGTCCATAGACTAACATGCATACATTAGCGTTTAGCACGTGCTAAAATCAATTAGCGCACCTTAGTAAAAGAGGGCCTTAAATATTCACTATGGTGATCCATCAGATGCTTTGGCTAACGCCCTTTCAACTTTTCTTAATGATTCCACCCTCCAACAGCTAGTGTGTATGGTCCAACTCTTTCAGAAGACCAGCTTCTAGATCAGTGGTCTCAAACACACGGCCTGGGGGCCACATGCGGCCCCGCCAGGTACTATTTTGAGGCCCTCAGTATGTTTAGCATAATCACAAAAGTAAAATAAAACAGTTTCTTGATTATATGTCTCTTTAGCTATAAATTACAATATAAGTTTTGCCTCTTTCAAAGTTGTCATTTTGTTAATAAGACATTAACTATTTTTTCTAAGGCCCTCCAAGTACCTACAAATCCAAAATGTGGCCCTGCAAAGGGTTTGAGTTTGAGACCACTGTTCTAGATGTTGTTTTGACTTCTCAATCATATGCCTTCCAGTTTTCAATTCCAGTTATTCTTCCAATATCATGGTCTGATTATACCTTTTTACACTTCTCATATACTATTACTAATTTAACATCCTCTTCTGTTTCTACTTCAGTAAGATAGGTTAGGAAATTGAAGTCTCTTACCCCTGAAGTTGTATTTTTTTTCAGTCATTGTGAAACCTCTCCAACTAAATTTTCATCATGTTCTCTTCCTGATCAAATTGATATCTGGAATAATACTCTTAGATCTGCTCTTGATCTCTCTGTACCTTTATTTTCTAGTTCCTCAAAAAGTCGCTCATCACAGCCTTAGTATCATTTTATGTCTTATACTTTTGAACCACTAATTGCATAGCACAAAGTGCTCCTGGCATCAAAATCCTTCATTTAATACATTTCAAAAAAAATTTTAAAGGCCTTCATTGCAATATTCTTATATACTGCGTAATGCTAAACACATATATGTTTCTAATATTCTTAAACATGACTTAAACTCTTCCTATCTTTATCGCTTATTATATTCCCTCTCTAACCTAGTCCCTCGCAATCCATCTACTCTCAATGCTGAAGATTTTGCTTCAGGATTTCAAGATAAAATTACTAATTTACAACAATCTATTCCTTTGACTATTACCTATTCTTCAAATGACATCTTCAACTTCAATATCTACAGTGCCAGTGACTGTGGTTACATCTTTTAATCTCCAAACTAGTACTAGTAAATTAGACTTCTAAAATTCTTCTCTTCCAACTGACCCTATTCATGCTACTCTTATTTTTTGTTTTCTAGATCCACTTCTAGAGCCATTATTATTAATGGTTAATAACAGTCTTTTCTGCTGCTGACTTTCCACAAAATTAGAAGAAAGCAATAGTTACTCCTTTGTTAAAGAATCAAAAGTATGATCCCGACATTTTAGCCAATTATAGATCAATCTCTAATTTGTCATTTGTTTTGAAAATTGTTGAAAAAGTAGTTGTTATTCAATTATCAGATTTTTTTAAATGAATACTAACATACTTCATCCCCATCAGATGGGTTTTCATTTGAATCATTCTACAGAGCACACACTATTAGGTCTTTTAAATCATAACATGCAAATTTTAGATAGTAATCATGATGCTGTTCTTTTTTTCTCTTGACATGTTTGCAGCTTTCGATTTGGTGGATCACAACATTCTTCTTAAACGTTTGGAAAAGATATAGGTTAAAGGGTCTGCCTTTCAATGGGTTCATTCATATCTGTCAAACCGTAAGTATGCAGTTCACTACTCCAATACTTTTTCTAGCTCTCGCTCTCTCCATTCTGATGTACCGAAAGGCTCTGTTTTGGGGTCTATACTTCTCAATATTTTTCTTGCTCCTCTTATTCTTCAATCTTTAGGTTTAGATTCATTATTTATGCAGATGATATCCAGCTTATTATTCCACTCAATTCTCATTCACCACTTAGTTACTCATCTATTTCTGCTAAGTTAAACAGTCGAAGACTGGCTTACGCATAATAAATTTACAGTAAATTCCCAAAAAACTGAATTAATGTTTTTTTTCTCAAGGATCATACCCTCAAAATCTTTAAATTTTAGTTAACCTTTCATTCTCATATTTCAAAGGTAGTCAATTCCTCCTTTTTTGCCCTTCATCAAATTCAATCTATTCATTTATTTCTTCAATCAGATTCTCTTCGCACCCTTATACATTCTTTAGCATTATCTAAACTCGATTACTGCAATTCTATTCTAGTTGAGTCTTCCAAAATATCAGTCACAATTAATTCAAAACACTGCTATCAGACTGCTTTACCGTTG